>NC_138205.1:64969822-65668572 GCF_964194415.1 Vipera berus | reverse complement strand
CTTTTGGCACAACATACCACTCCATGTACAGCTACGGGCAAGAACCCTGCTGAGTTGCGTTGGGGACGGCGGCTCATTACTAAGTTGGACAGACTACACCCAGACAGAATGTCAGCTCAACAGGAGCAACCAGACACCACAAGAGAATTGCACATTGGTGAAAAGGTTTGGGCCCGGAATCATGGTCTATAGGGCCTACCTGGATCCAGGGGGTGGTAGTGGGCAAAACGGAGCCTGTATCCTACATTGTAGAGGTGGAGGAAGGTCACGTGGTGAGGAGACACATTGACCAGTTGAGGAAGAGATAACCTGAAAAGCCTCAAAATATGTCTCCAGAGCAACATCTGGCCGGTAATCAGGACCCTGATGGCGTCCCAAGGGATGACTACATTGCAGATCCAGTTGCCCTTGCTAATCTGGGTGACCAGAATGCGGGGCAAGCAGTGAAACAGTCAGCAAGGATCCATAGGCCACCGCCGTATCTCAAGGACTCTGCGCATGTCTAAGATGGCTGCTCGCTGGCTTCTGAGCTCCTAGTGCGGAGCAGTTTTTGGCTTTGCTGGGTTGCCATGGGGCTTTTTTTGCCATTGTTTGGGCTTGGTTCAGTCGGTGGAGCTACTGGTGGACCGTTGGCGCCCTCCCCTGTCAGGATACAGCCCGTAATGACAGAGGACGGAGGAGGAGAAGCCAAAGAGGTTGATTGTTTAGCTCACCAGTGAGAGGACGCTGGTGGCTGGGTGGGGCCGACTTGACTCAACTGTTTCTCTGTATGTCCGAGCCGAGCAGAGCTGGGCCGAGTGATCTTGTGCCGGAATTTTGACTCTGCTTGTGCTTGCTTGTTTTGTTGAGACCAGGGTTGTGGCAGGGAAAGGGGGCTTTGATGTCATTTCTCCCCCACCCCTCTTCCACTTGTCGACTTCGGCTCTGTGAGTGTGGTGGACCTGTGGGCATTGTGGTTGCAGCTATGGGGTCTGCTGCTGCTGCTGCTTTCTTCCTGCTGTGAAGGTTGCAGCTGCCCTTGTTGCCATGCCTGAATCCTGTTGTTTTGGGCCCGTCGCCATTGTCATTGGGCTGCCTCCCCTTTTTTGGACTTCATCACTTGTCAACACCATTTTGTCATCACTACCTTATGGCTTTTGCTGTCACCACCGTTTATTACTTTACTTTACCCTGATTGTGGCTTTGGGACCTACCACAGGCTGACTGATCTATTATCTCCATCTACTGGCACCCTCCATTGTCCGATGCTACCGCTTCCCTCTGTATGCTACCTTATACTTTTGAAGAACTCTACTCGCTTTTGAGATTCCCCCCTCTTGCTGAAGCGTCCATCTATCTTACATAAGATCTCTCTTGATGATGGGTTGTGGGACCCCGAGAGATGGCATGCCTCAAAGAAGAGTCTGAGGGGATATTTATCTAGATTTTTATATAAAATTTTAAGGGGATCTGGGAGGGGGGGTGGCCCAAGGGATCCGGAATGAACTTGGGGGAGTTCAATCCGGACAGCAGTTCAGACCATCGGATGGTCGTGGGGGGGAATAGGGGTTTGGGGGTGGACTCAGCTCCAAGTGAGGAGGGTCTTCCCATTTTGATGGTGATTGGGAGGGGCAGAGAGTGTGGGAGCAGAGGGCTTTATTGCTATCGGGGAACGGGCCACCGCTGTCTTCAAGTGGTTGCCTGTTCCTGCCCTCATGGCTCTTCTTGCTCCCCCGGGGGCATAGCAATGCAGGACCTTGGGCTCAGGTTGGTTTATTTCAATGCCAGGTCCATGGCGAACAAGGCTCCCCTCATACATGATCTTATTGAGGAGGAGAATGTGGACCTGGCCTGCATCACGGAGACCTGGTTGGGCAAAGAGGGGGGTTGTCCCCCTCTTGGAACTATGCCCACTGGGCTTCCGGGTGCTTCACCAGCCGTGGGCCCAGGGCAGGGGTGGGGTGGTGGTGGTTATTATTAGGAAGAGTCTTTGTCCACGAGTGGCCACTGTCCCTCAGATAGGCAGGTGTGAGTCTCTCCTTTTCAAGTGGGGTCTTGGAGTTCAGTTGGGCTGATTGATTACATACCTGTCTCCCAGCTGCATGTCATCAGTCCTGCCCAAGCTCCTCGACATCCTGCCTGGGTTGACGATTGAGTACCCTAGGCTTATAGTTCTGGGGGATTTCAATCTGCCTTCCACAGGTGAGGCATCTGAGTTGGCTTGGGAGTTCATGGCTTCCATGACAGCCATGGACCTGACTCAAGTAATTCAAGACCCGACCCATAATGGAGGGCACACACTCGACCTGGTTTTTATCTCTGGACAGTGGATTAATGATCTGGGTAGGGGGGATTTAACCATCCAACCCTGTCATGGTCTGATCATTTTCTTCTCTGGCTAGACCTCCAATACGTCACCCCCCACTGCTGGGAGGTGGAACCAACCAGGTGGTTCCACCCTAGGCACCTGATGGACCCTGAGAGGTTCCAGACAGAGCTTGGGACATTTCCTGCTTCCCTTGCCCACGACTCTGCTGAGGCCCTAGTGGTAGCCTGGGATAGGGCTGCTGCTGGGGCCTTGGATCGAGTTCTGCCTTTGCGGCCTCTGACCCAGCACAGATCCCAGGTGGCCCCCTGGTTTACCGAGGAGCTCCGGGAGATGAAGCGCCGGAAAAGATGCCTAGAAAGCTGTTGGAGGTCCAGCAGATACGAATCTGATCGAACATGGCTAAGAACTTGTCTTAAGTCTTACCTAGTGGCGATGGAAGCGGCAAAGCATGTTTACTGTTCCAGTCTCATTGCATCTGCAGATAACCGCCCAGCTGTCCTGTTTAGAGTGACCCACTCACTGTTAAATCAGTGACCGAGGAATGACCCCTTGCATTGTAGGGATGAGGAATTTGTACAGTATCTGCAGGACAAAATCGCTCAGATCCAGACTGGTTTGGACTCCGACTGGGTGGAATCTGGTGGAGTGGAGAGGACAGGTCTTGGTTATACTATTTGGGGTGAGTTTGACCCTGTTTCTTTGGATGATGTGGACAGGATTATGCGTAGACTGAGCGCTACAACTTGTCTATTGGACCCATCTCCCTCCTGGCTGGTTTTGCTGCTGGAGAGGTGAAAGGGGGCTAGCTCCAGGCAGTTGTCAATGCTTCACTGATGGAGGGTGTCTTCCCCTCCACCTTAAAAGAGGCGGTGGTGAGGCCCCTTCTCAAGAAGCCTGCTCTGGACCCAGCCTCCTTGAATAACTATCGTCCTGTCTCCAACCTTCGCTTTGTAGCGAAGGTTGTTGAGAGTGTTGTGGCGTGTCAGCTTCCACAATTCCTGGATGAAGCAGACTATCTGGACCCATGCCAGTCCAGTTTCAGGTCTGGGTACAGCATGGAAACGGTATTGGTCACACTGGTAGATGATCTCTGGCAGGCCCAGGACAGGGGCTGTTCCTCTGTCCTGGTCCTACTCAGCGGCTTTTGATACCATTGACCATGGTATCCTGCTGCGATGGCTTGAGGGGTTTGGAGTGGGAGGCACTGTTTTACGGTGGTTCTCCTCCTACCTCTCAGGCCACTTGCAGTTTGTATTGGCAGGGGGCAGAGATCTACCCCGAGGCCCCTCACTTGTGGGGTGCCTCAGGGGTCAGTTCTCTCCCCCCTCCTGTTTAACATTTATATGAAGCTGCTCATATGAAGTTGTTCATCTCCACCCCAAACCAACCCAACGATGACCTTGATGTGATGTCCCGGTGCCTGGAGGCGGTGCAGGTCTGGATGGGAAGGAACAGGCTCAGGCTGAACCCTTCCAAGACCGTCATCTCATATTGTCCAACATGTTCCACTGCTTTTGATGGGGGGGAGGTATTGCCCCCCTCTGAAAGGCCTCTCAACTTGGGTGTCCTCCTGGATTCATGGCTTAACTTAGAGGATCATCTAACTGCTGTGACCAGGGGGGGCCTTCACACAGGTTCAACTGGTGTGCCAGTTGTGCCCCTTTTTGGACCGAGATGCCCTATGCACGGTCACCCATGCCCTTGTCACTTCTCGCCTGGATTACTGCAACGCTCTCTACATGGGGCTGCCCTTGAAGTGCACCCGGAGGCTTCAGCTGGTGCAAAATGTGGCCACGCGGGTGCTTATGGGAGTTTCCCAATACTCCTATGTTACACCACTCCTGCATGAGCTGCACTGGCTTCCGGTTGTCCTCTGGGTGCGATTCAAGGTGCTTTTAAAGCCCTACATGGCTTAGGCCTGGGGTACTTGCGAGACCACCTGCTGCCATTATCAACCTCCCATCGCCCGGTTCGCTCCCACAGAGTCGGCCTCCTCAAGGTGCCGTCAGCTAAGCAATGCCGGCTGGCAACCCCCAGGGGGAGAGCCTTCTCTGTGGGTGCACCGACCCTCTGGAATGAACTGCCCCCGGAGCTGAGGATGGCCCCTGACCTTCAGTCCTTCCGCTGTGACCTGAAGACATGGATGTTCCAACAATCGAGCCTGGACTGACTGTAGTTTTAAATTTGGTTTTACTGGGTCTATTGTTATGTATTTACTTCATTGTTTAATTCTTTTTTAAATGTTGTATTTTATGTTTTTAACTTTTTATTGTTGTGAGCCACCCTGAGTCCTTAGGGCAGGGGTCAGCAATCTAAAACAGTGAAAGAGCCACTCGGAACCGGTTCCCTCACAAAAGGAAAAACTGGGAGCTGCAAAAAATGTGTGCACATGCGTGTACCCTGGTTTGACTGAAGAGTGGAGCCAAGGCGAGATATGCACCTACCCTGCATATTTGAACTGATTGGTTGAACTTTTTTAGTCCCACTTTTTTTTTGGACTGCACATGGCAGAGGACTGGGAGCCGCAGGAGACGGCTGAAAGAGCCGCATGCGGTTCCGGAGCCGCGGGTTGCAGACCTGTGCCTTAGGGAGAAGGGCGGCATATAAATTTAATAAATTCAAATTCAATTCAAATTGAGGCTAGGGTAATATAAACAAAACCAAGCTCAACACTGCAGGTTTTATTCCATTAGTTGTTTATTGTTCCCATTATTATTTGGTTTTTTTGTATGGGGGAAGGGGTGTTATGCATATATAGTATGTATATAGGAGATGTTCACAGAGATAGCCACTGACACCACCAGGTGGCAAGGTGCCCTGTCAGGATTGGCAGGGCAGTCTTTGGTGGGAAATCCGGACAATGGGATTGTTTCCAAGTATACCTGGCTAGGTATATAAGAGGGGCAGTTTCCCCTTTGTTTGCCAAGTCTGTGCCCTGGAGGAGTGCTGAGGGGAGAATGTTATATCTGACTCTGAAGAAAGCTATTCTTCGTTTTGAGAAGTTCAGATCATTTACTGTAGATATCTTGCCGGTTCCCACACCCCTGTTTGATTCTATCCGTACTGTGGAGAGGCAACCTATTTAGTTCTTGGAACTCCATGTCCTTCATTCTATTGATTACTACTTGCTTTGCTTGGTCAAAGCCTAGGGGCATTAAGAATACTGATGAGAACCCAAAAGAGTCCAGTTTGTGATCTATCACCTGTTTCCAGGGGGAGGGGAAGTTGTCAGTCAACACTAGTGGGGACAGTCCCTCCTGAAAGAAATGCATTTTAAGCCAATGAATGATCATTATCTTCCAGGCTCTTACCTGAATTTGAGGCATGCCTGTCTCAATTCTTAACTGGGCATTTGGAGTTCATTTGGGTGCAGCTAAGATGGCTCACAGGAATTTGGTTTGTATGGTTTCTAGCAAGTTTTTCTTTGCAAGGATTCCTGTTTGTGCCCCATATAGAATTTGCACCAATGTTTTGGCCTTGAAAACTTTTAAGGGAGCAGATACTAATTGTCCTCCGTCTGTATAAAAGAAATGTTTAATTGCAATTGAAGACCTATTGGCTGCTTGCAATGTATGATTCAGGTGTGCCTTTCATGTCCCTTGCAAGTGGAAAACCACCCCAAGGTATCTAAATGTTGTAACCTGTTCTAAACAATGTCCTTCTATTTTCCAGGCGTAT
Organism: Vipera berus; assembly: GCF_964194415.1. Taxonomy (NCBI): domain Eukaryota; kingdom Metazoa; phylum Chordata; class Lepidosauria; order Squamata; family Viperidae; genus Vipera; species Vipera berus. The sequence goes on along the minus strand of NC_138205.1, from coordinate 65,662,586 downwards.
TGACTGGGTCTTTTAGCAAAAAACTAAAATTTTTGATTTATCCAAGTTAAGGACCAACTTGTTCTGTCTGCAATAGCCAAGTGTTACCCTAATTGCTTTCTTCAGTCCTACAGGAGTTTGTGAGATAATAGCAGCATTGTCAGCATATAGGAGAATCAGGATTTTGCATTATGCTAGGTTAGGTGGATTCAGATCAGGGTTCTGTAAGAGATCGATCAGGGGGTTGATATACAAGTTAAAAAGAGAGGGGGACAGGATGCCATAACCCTTTTTGTACCCTTACTGGGCCGGTTAAAGTCCCTTGAGGATTACACCTCACTTTCAAGGTGGAATTAGCATACAGGGACCAAAGGGATTTGGTCCAAACTAATTTTGCTCTCCTTAGTTACAGAATATTATTCCCAGGCATATATCAGTACCTGATTAGTTGTGGGTAGGGGGAATTTCCCCAATCCTCTGGTGATGTGCCAAAAAAGGGATGTATTTTTTGTCCTGACTGATGCAATTAGTCTGTGCCAAGACTCCTTCAGAGCCACACTTTCCTTTCCTTTTAGAAGTGTCTTATATTGTGCCTTCAACTGCTTTAAGTAGTGAGCATATATATATAGTCATGCAAGAAAAGAAAGATACCCAAAAAGAGAAGCCACCTTCTTGGTGGTTGGTGGTTGGTGATTGAATTAAAAGGGATGTAAATTTAGGAAAGGATACAGAAGTTTCAAAAGAGGTCAGGTGTCTTCCAGGTGCTGCTGCCAGTAGGGACAAGAAGCATATTTTCAAAATAGTCAACAATGCCAGCAAAGACTGTGATGTGGATGCTATTGTACATCTTGGCACTAACGATCTGTCCCAAAACGACGTACTCTCTGTGCAGAATGATTTCCAGAGCTTGGGGCACAAACTCAGCAGAATAGGCTGTAGGCTCACTTTTTCAGAGGTCTTACCAGTGTATAAGGAGCAAAATGGAAAAGGCCAGCATATAGCAGAATTTAATATGTGGCTAAAGGAGTGGCAGCAACTAAAACCATCCCAAAGAAAAAGAAATGCAAGAAAGCAAAATGGCTGTCTGAGGAAGCTTTGCAAATAGCTGAGGAAAGGAGGGAAGCAAAAGGCAAGGGAGAAAAAGAAAGATATGCCCAATTGAATGCAGAATTCCAGAGAATAGCTAGAAGAGATAAGAATGCCTTCTTAAATGAACAGTGCAAAGAAATAGAAGAAAACAATAGAATAGGGAGGACCAGAGATCTTTTCAAGAAAATTGGAGAGATGAAGGGAACGTTTCATGCAAAAAGGGGCATGATAAAGGACCAAAATGGCAGGGACCTAACAGAGGCAGAAGAGATTAAGAAGAGATGGCAAAATTACACAGAAGAACTATACAAGAATGAGCTTAACGTCCCTGATAATCACAATGAGGTGGTCACTGACCTCGAGCCAGACATCCTAGAATGTGAAGTGAAGTTGGCCTTAGAAAAACTGAGCAACAACAAAGCTAGTGGAGGTGACAGTATTCCAGCTGAGCTATTCAAAATCTTAAAAGATGATGTAGTAAAAGTGCTACACTCAATTTGCCAGCAAATTTGGAAAACTCAACAGTGGCCACAGGATTGGAAAAGATCAGTTTACATTTCAATTCCAAAGAAAGGCAGTGCCAAAGAATGTTCAAACTATCGCACCATTGCACTCATTTCTCATGCTAGTAAAGTCATGCTTAAAATCCTACAAGCTAGACTTCAGCAGTATGTGGATCGAGAACTACCAGAAGTGCAGGCAGGATTTTGAAGAGGCAGAGGAACTAGAGATCAAATTGCCAACATACGCTGGATCATGGAGAAAGCTAGAGAGTTCCAGAAAAACATCTACTTTTGCTTCATTGACTATGCTAAAGCCTTTGATTGTGTGGGTCATAACAAACTGTGGCAAGTTCTTAAAGAGATGGGAGTACCAGACCATCTTATTTGTCTCTTGAGAAACCTATATGCGGGCCAAGAAGCAACAGTGAGAACTGGACACGGAACCACTGATTGGTTCAAAATTGGGAAAGGAATCCGGCAAGGCTGTATACTGTCACCCTGCCTATTTAACTTATATGCAGAGCACATCATGAGAAAGGCAGGGCTAGATGAATCAAAAGTTGGAATTAAGATTGCCAGAAGAAATATCAACAACCTAAGATATGCAGATGATACCACTCTAATGGCAGAAAGTGAAGAAGAACTAAAGAGCCTCGTGTTACGTGTGAAGAAGGAGAGTGCAAAACTTGGGTTGAAACTTAACATTAAGAAAACCAAGATCATGGCATCTGGCCCTCTCAATTCCTGGCAAATAGATGGAGAAGAAATGGAGGTAGTGACAGATTTTATTTTCCTGGGCTCCAAGATCACTGCAGATGGGGACTGTAGCCAAGAAATTAAAAGATGCTTGCTCCTGGGGAGGAAAGCAATGGCAAATCTAGACAGCACACTAAAAAGCAGAGACATCACCCTGTCAACAAAAGTGCATATAGTCAAGGCTATGGTCTTCCCAGTTGCAATGTATGGCAGTGAAAGCTGGACCATAAGAAAGGCTGAGCGCCAAAGAATTGAGGCCTTTGAACTATGGTGCTGGAGAAGACTCCTGCGAGTCCCTTGGACTGCAAGGCGATCAAACCGGTCAGTCCTAGAGGAGATCAACCTTGACTGCTCTTTAGAAGACCAGATCCTGAAGCTAAAACTCAAATACTTTGGCCACCTAATGAGAAGGAAGGACTCACTGGAGAAGAGCCTAATGCTGGGAAAGATTGAGGGCAATAGAAGAAGGGGACGACAGAGAATGAGGTGGCTGGATGGAGTCACTGAAGCAGTAGGCTTGAGCTTAAATGGACTCCAGCAGATGGTAGAGGACAGGAAGACCTGGAGGAACGTTGTCCATAGGGTCGTGATGGGTTGGACACGACTTCGCAGCTAACAACAACAACGAAGTGGTGTAAAGAAGAAGGCTTTGGTTATATTAGTCACAATGTCTGTAGCTGGTCCAATGAAAAAATGTACAAAAGAGATGGTCTGCATCCATCCAAGAAAGGGACTGAGTTACTTGGCAATAAATTCACAGCTTTTCTGGAGGAATATTTAAACTAAACAATGGGGACAGTGAGTTAATTGATACAAAACATCACTGTCCCCGGCAATCTAAGAAAATAGGGGAAGCCAGGCACCACACAAGTTATGCAGCAAGTAAACACAGGGTCAGTCATAAAGGACTCAAATGTCAATACACCAATGCACAGAGTATGAACAGTAAGCAGGGTGAACTAGAAATTCAGGTTAATGAGGGCAGATATGATATTGTTACCATTACAGAAACATGGTGGGACGAAACCCACACAGCTAGAGGGATTTAAATTATTTAAAAGAAACAGACTAAACAAAAGAGGAGGTGGAGTTGCTCTCTATATAAGAAATAACTTTATCTCTACAGAAATAGAGCACAACAATGATGAAAACTGTAAACCTGAATGCATTTGGATCAATATAAAAGGGGGGGGGAATGACATTGCCATAGGTGTATACTATAAGCCGCCCAACCAAGCTGAGGAAATAGATGAACTTTTTGCTAGTCAGTTAACTAAGGTATGTAGAAGTGTATCACAATAGTAATGGGGGACTTTAATTACCCTGATATCAACTGGGAGACAAATTCTGCACCAAGTGGAAGATCTAACAGATTCCTGACAAACCTAGCAGACAACTTTCTCTCCCCAAAAGTAAAGAAGGGAACTAGGGGATTAGCCATATTGGATTTAATTCTCACTAACAGAGATGAAATGATAGAAAGTGTCAAAGCCACAGGAACCTTGGGGGGAAGTAATCATGCAATATTGGAATTCAACATTATGGAAGCACAAGCAATAGAACACAGCCAAACTAGAGTCTTGGACTTTAAAAGAGCTAATTTCAATAAACTTAGAGAGACCTTGGGAAGAATTCCATGGATGAGAATCCTAAAGGGGAAAACAACTCAAGAAGCTTGGGAAATTTTGAAAAGTGAGATAATAAAGGCCCAGTCTAGCACAATACCAACAAAGAAGAAAAAAACAGCTCTCAAAAGAAACCAGCATGGCTGCATAAAGAACTCTCTGATAAACTGAAAGATAAAAAGGACAAGTATAAGAAGTGGAAAGGGGCACATAACTAAGTCAGAATATCAGCAAACAGCCCATGCCTCCAAAGATGAAGTGAGGGAAGCTAAGGCTCAAAATGAACTAAGGCTTGCGACCAAAGTCAAAAATAACAAAAAAAACTTCTTTCAACATATAAAAAACAAGAATAAAGTTAAAGAAATGCTTGGTCCATTAGTGGGGAAAAGTGGCAAGAAGGTGACAAGCAACAGGGAGAAAGCAGAACTATTTAACTAATTTTTTGCATCTGTCTTTACACAAAGGGAAAAAACAGCCCAACCTACCAAAACCAGTGCCATAAAAAACAGAATAGAAACGCAAGTTAAGATAGGCAAGAAAATGGTAAGTGAGCACCTGTCCAGCCTAGATGAGTTCAAATCACCAGGACCAGATGGATTACACCCCAAGTGAAGTAGCGTGAGGCAAAGACCGAGAGAGACAGCTAGCTTGTTTCTCGAATCTTTTATTAGGGAAGGCACCGGACGAAACACGGCCGGGGATTCCCTCTATTTATACACAACTTTGACAGGTAACCAACCAATTACAACAAAGAGTTCTCCCACCGCGTGGCTTCGGCCAATCCACTGTCGACAAGCTCTGACAGCCGGGAGCTGTCAACAACTGCCACGCCTCTTCTTTCAGCTGGCAGCAAGCCTTTGACAGCTCTCGGGCTAATGTGTATGCACGGCCGCAGGCAGCCTTGACAGCTGTCATTTTCTGCGCCTGTGCGGACAGCTAGCGGCGGCCTTTTGACAGCTGTCACTGTCAGCCAGCCGCCGCATATGCGTGCTGGGTGAGCAGCAGCCCTTTGACAGCTGTCAACTGTCAAAAGGCTGCCGCACCTTTTTACCTCATGGTGTTTGTGTCTTTTACAGAACTTTAAATATACAACACCAAGGTTCTCAAGGAACTGGCAGACGTGATCTCAGAACCACTGAACTATATTTTTCAAAGATCCTGGAGCACTGGGGAACTACCAGAGGACTGGAAGAGAGCTGATGTAGTTCCCATCTTCAAAAAAGGGGAAAAAATAGATCCAGGCAACTACAGACCTATCAGCCTGACCTCAATACCTGGGAAGATTCTGGAAAAGATAATCAAATAACAAATCAGCAAACACCTTGATGCGAACAAAGTTATCACTAAAAGCCAACATAGGTTTGTCAAAAACAGATCATGCCAGACAAATCTTATTGCATTCTTTGACCAAGTGACAAAACTAGTGGACCAGAGGAATGCTGTAGATATAATTTACTTGGACTTCAGTTAGGCATTTGATAAAGTAGATCACAACCTACTACTTGATAAGATAGAAAAATGTGGGTTACATAGCATCACCACCAGATGGATGCATAGCTGGCTGACAGGCCGTACTCAGTGTGTGGTCCTCAATGGAACTGCATCTACATGGAAGGAAGTGTGTAGTGGGGTGCCCCAGGGCTCTGTTCTGGGCCCAGTGCTCTTCAACATCTTCATCAATGATTTGGATGAGGGGATAGATGGGGAATTTGCAGACGACACCAAGCTGGCAGGAATAGTCAATACTCTAGAAGATAGGCTTAAGATACAGGAGGATCTGGACAGACTCAAACACTGGGCACTATCTAACAAAATGAAATTCAATGGTGAAAAAGTAAGGTTCTACATTTAGGCAGGAAAAATCAAATGCACAGGTATAGTATAGGTGGTACCTTGCTCAATAGTAGTAACTGTGAGAGAGATCTCAGAGTCCTAGTGGACAATCACTTAAATATGAGCCAGCAGTGTGCTGCAGCTGCCAAAAAAGCTAACACAGTGCTAGGCTGCATTAACAGAGGGATAGAATCAAGATCATGTGAAGTATTAATACCACTTTACAATGCCTTGGTAAGGCCACACCTGGAATACTGCATCCAATTTTGGTCACCACAATGTAAAAAAGATGTCGAGACTCTAGAAAGAGTACAGAGAAGAGCAACAAAGATGATTGGGGGACTGGAGGCTAAAACATATAGGGAACGGTTGCTGGAATTGGGTATGTGTAGTTTAATGAAGAGAAGGGTGAGGGGTGACATGATAGCAGTGTTCCAATATCTCAGGGGCTGCCACAAAGAAGAGGGAGTCAAGCTATTCTCCAAAGCACCTGAAAGCAGGACAAGAAGCAATGGATGGAAACTAGTCAAGGAGAGAAGCAACCTAGAACTAAGGAGAAACTTCCTGACAATTAGAAAAATTAACCAGTGGAACAACCTGCCTCCAGAAGTGGTGAATGCTCCAACACTGAAAGTTTTTAAGAAGAGACTGGCCAGCCATTTGTCTGAAATGGTATAGGGTTTCCTGCCTGAGCAGGGGGTTGGACTAGATGACCTCCATATGTGTGTGTGTGTGTGTGTTTGTGTGTGTGTGTATTAATGCATTATGCCTCCTCAACGCCCGGTTAGCTGGAGTAGGGTGGAATATCAACATTTGTGCCCACTCCCAAGACTTCCTATTGCCAGTTGATATGGTACAGGGATCAGGCCGTGGTGAGAGGGCGACCTGGATTGTTCATCAACCCCCCACTGATGTGAGAGATCAGTGGGATGGGCTTCCCTGGCACTCTAGACTCATTCTACCTTAGGTGGGCTTCTCTCAGCGGCGGTGAGAGAGCGGCTGCGTCTGCTCCACCTGGTTGACTCGGGTGAGAGCTTATATATATATATATATATATATATATATATATATATATATATATATATATATATATATATATATATATATATATATATATATATATATATATATATATATATATATATATATATATATATATATATATATATATATATATATAACATCATCATAGTCATCTAATTGGCTCTATAACATCTAATTGGCTCTATAACATCTAATTGGCTCTATAACATCATCATAGTCATCTATATGTTCATTTGTTTTATTGCCCTATGCAGTTTTTACTATGTTATGGTTCGCATTCAATATTCTAGCACTGTCTTATATGCTCTCAGGGGGGCTCCTCCCTCCTGGATACGACCTGTAGCCATGTCCCTTACTTCCCTTAAGGACGGGCCCAATTGTTGGGACCCCGAGAGGTGGCTGGGCTTAAATAGGGGCCTCTGGTGGAAATGCATTAAGAGGCCCCTAGTACATTTTTAGCCAGTTGTTTTAAAGGGTTAGGGAGGAGGGGGAATGGGAGGGAGGGGAGGGAATTGGGGTGTGTTTCATCAACCGGCGATCAGTCTGGGCCTACAATAGTTCCCGGTGAGATAGGGTTGGGGGCACGGCCCTTTGGTTCCGCTGGTACTGGGGTGGGGTTCCAAATCCCCACGACGATTGGGAATGGCAGCAGGCGGTTACACGGAGGGCCGTATCAATATCTTGGACCACGCCCCCGCTGTCTTCAAGCGGTGCGTGTTCCGACCCTCCGGTTAGTACCCTTTTGTCCGGGGGTGAGGTGGACCAGGACCCTGAGCTCAGAATGGTGTATTTTAATGCCAGATCCATTGTGAACAAGGCTCCCCTCGTCCAGGAATTGATCGAGGAGGAACACGCGGATCTGGCATGCATTACGGAGACCTGGTTGGGCCCAGAGGGCAGTGTCCCTCTGGTTGAACTGTGCCCTCCGGGTTTCTGTGTGCTGCACCAGCCTCGGGCTCAGGGCAGGGGCGGTGGGGTGGCGGTGGTTATACGGGAGACCTTATGTCCGCGGGAGACCACTGTTGTCCAGATAGGCGGGAGTGAGTTCCTTCTCATGAGATGTGGCCCTTGGGCTCAGTTGGGCCTTTTGCTAACATACCTGATGCGCAGCTGTGTAGCAATGGCCCTGCCTGAGCTGCTCGACACCCTCTCAGGGTTGACGGTGGAGTTTCCCAGACTTATAGTTCTGGGTGACTTCAACCTGCCTTCCCTGGGAGAGTCGTCAGAGTTAGCTCAGGAGTTCATGGCTTCCATGACAGCCATGGACCTGACCCAAGTAATTCAGGGCCCGACTCATGGGGCGGGTCACACTCTTGACCTGATTTTTCTATCTGGTCAATGGTTGGATGATCTGGGAGGGGGCTTGCCAACTATTGTCCCCCTGTCATGGTCCGATCATTATCTCCTGCGGCTGGTCTTCCGCTGTGCCACCCCTCGCCACTGGGCTGTGGAACCAACCAGGTGGTTCCGTCCCAGGCACCTAATGGACCCAGAACGGTTCCAGATGGTGCCTGGGTCTTTACCTAGCTCCCTCACTCACAGCCCGGTCGATGCCTTGGTGGATGCCTGGGAAAGGGCGGCCACCGAGGCACTCGACCGTGTTGTACCCTTGCGACCCCAGACCCAGCACAGATCCCGTTGGGCCCCATGGTTTTCTGTGGAGCTCCGGGAGATGAAGCATCGGAGATGGGGTCTAGAGAGCGGTTGGAGATGCACCCGATGTGAATCTGACCGATTGTGACTAAGAGCCTTTACAAGGTCTTATCTCGCTGCGATGAGGACGGCGAAGTCTAATTACTTCGCTGCCCTCATCGCGTCCGCAGATAATCGCCCAGCCGCCCTGTTTAGGGTGACTCGCTCTCTCCTTAATCGGGAGATGAGGGAGGATCCCTTACAGGGACGGGCTGAGGAGTTTAGTCATCATCTGGTGGACAAAATCGCTCAGATCTGGACCGGTTTGGACTCTGACTGGGAAGAGTCAGGCATGGAGGAATCAAGCGGTCTTGAGCATGTTATCTGGACTGAGTTCGATCCTGTTTCCCCCGATGACGTGGACAGGATCATGAGAAGGCTGAGCTCCACCACTTGTTTACTGGACCCATGCCCCTCCTGGCTAGTCTATGCGGCTCGGGAGGAGACACGAGGCTGGTTCCAGGCAGTAATATCTGCTTCCTTGAAGGAGGGTATCGTCCCTGCTGCCTTGAAGGAGGCAGTGGTGAGACCCCTCCTCAAGAAGCCTGCCCTGGACCCGGCTGTTTTAAATAACTACTGTCCGGTCTCCAACCTCCGCTTTTTGGCGAAGGTTGTTGAGAGTGTGGTGGCGCATCAGCTTCCTCTGTTCCTGGAGGAAACTGAGTATCTTGACCCGTACCAATTGGGTTTCAGGCCCGGGTACAGCACGGAGACGGCATTGGTCGCACTGGTGAATGATCTCTGGCGGGCTCGGGACAGGGGATGTTCCTCTGTCCTAGTCCTTTTAGATCTCTCAGCGGCTTTCGATACCATCAACCATGGTATCCTACTGCGGCGTCTCAGGGGGTTGGGAGTGGGAGGCACTGTCTTGCGGTGGTTCTCCTCCTACCTCCTGGGCCGCTCGCAGTCGGTGTTGACGGGAGGGCAGAGGTCCGCCCCGAGATCTCTCGTTTGTGGAGTCCCTCAGGGGTCGGTCCTCTCTCCCCTCCTGTTCAACATCTATATGAAACCGCTGGGCAAGCTCATTCGTGGTTTCGGGGTGGGGTAACATCAGTACGCTGATGATACCAAACTTTTTCTTTCCACCCCGAACCAACCCAGTGATGCACTTGACGGGATGTCCCGTTGCCTGGAGGCGGTCCGGGTTTGGATGGGAAGAAACAGGCTTCGTCTCAATCCTGCCAAGACTGAGTGGCTGTGCATACCGGCATCTCGGGTTAACCAGGTTGTTCCATCACTAATGATGGGGGGTGAGGTGTTACCCCCCGTCGATAGGGCTCGCAACTTGGGCGTCCTCTTGGATTCACGGCTCAATTTCGAAGACCATATAGGAGCCGTGACCAGGGGGGCTTTTGCCCAGCTTCGTCTGGTGCACCAGTTGCGTCCCTATCTGGACCGAGATGCCCTACTCACAGTCACCCATGCGCTCGTGACCTCCCAGCTAGACTACTGCAATGCTCTCTACATGGGGCTGCCCTTGAGGACCACGCGGAGGCTTCAACTGGTGCAGAATGCAGCTGCGCGAGTTGTTATGGGAGTTTCCCGATACTCCCGTGTAACACCTCTTCTCCGTGAGCTGCATTGGCTTCCGGTTGCCCTCCGGGTGAGATTCAAGGTGCTGGTAATGACCTATAAAGCTCTGAATGGCTTGGGTCCAGATTATCTAAGGGAACACCTGCTGCCGGCATCAACTTCCCATCGTCCTGTGCGCTCCCACAGGGAGGGCCTTCTCAGGGTGCCGACGGTTAAGGAGTGCCGGTGGGTGATCCCCAGGGGGAGGGCATTCTCTGTGGGCGCGCCTGCCCTTTGGAATGATTTACCGGTGGAACTTCGGACCGCCCCCGATCTGCGTACATTTCGCCGGGATCTGAAAACTTGGTTTTTTGATCTATCAGACCTGGACTGAAGGGGTTTTAGCTTTTAATATTGTTTTAATTATTGGGCTTATGTAATTTAATCTATTTTAATTTATACTATTTTTATATCATATTTTATGTTGCCCTGTAAACCGCCCTGAGTCCTTCGGGAATAGGGCGGTATAAAAATTTAATTAAATAAATAAATAAATAAATATGCGTATGCGTATGCGTATGCGTATGCATATGCATATGTATATTATTATTATTATTATTATTATTATTATTATTATTATTATTATTATTATTATTATTATTATTATTATTATTATTATTATTATTAATTTTATTTGTATACTGCCCTTCTCCCGAAGGACTCAGGGCGGTGAACAGGGCAGTACATGTTAAAAGACAAAATACAAAAATTAAAAAAGATTAAACAAAATGCCCACAACTCTTACAATAAGTTAAAACACATTTAAAAAGTAGGTTAAAACACATTAATAAAACCCAACCCCATCCCATCAGGCCAGGCCAGCTTGTTCAAAGAGGTAAGTTTTTAGATCGCACCGAAAGGAGCGGAGGTCATGCACCATCCGGAGCTCAACCGGAAGATGGTTCCATAAATCCAGTGCACCCACAGAGAACGCCCTCCCCCTGGGGGACACCAGTCGGCATTCTTTGACCAGCAGCACCCTGAGGAGGCCCTCTCTGTGGGAGCGTACTGAGTGGAGGGAAGTTGACGGTGGCCGCAGGTGCTCCCCAAGGTATTCCGGACCCATGCCATGTAGGGCTTTGTAGGTCATTACCAACACCTTGAATCTCACCCGGAAGACAACTGGAAGCCAGTGCAGCTCGCGGAGCAGAGATGTAACATGGGAGTGTCAGGAAACTCCCAACACAACTCTCGCGGCTGCATTCTGTACCAGTTGGAGCCTCCGAGTGGACTTCAAGGGCAGCCCCATGTAGAGAGCGTTGCAGTAGTCCAGACGAGAGGTCACGAGCACGTGAGTGACCGTACGTAAGGCATCCCGCTCTAAATAGGGCCGCAACTGGCGCACCAGGCAGACCTGGATGAAGGCTCCCCTAGTCACAGCTACTATATGGTCTTCTAAAGAAAGCTGTGAGTCTAGGAGGACTCCCAAGTTGCGAGCCCTCTCTACGGTGGGTAATAACTCACCCCCCATAGAAAGAGATGGGATATCATGAATATCCCGAGATGCCGGTACGCACAGCCACTCAGTCTTGTCAGGGTTGAGTCGAAGCCTGTTCCTCCCCATCCAGACCCGAACCACCTCCAGGCAGCGGGACATCACGTCGAGAGCATCACTGGGGTGGTTTGGGGTCGAAATGAAAAGCATACTGATGATACCCAACTCCAAAACCACGAATGATCTCACACAGTGGTTTCATATAGATGTTGAACAGGAGAGGCAAGAGGACCGACCCCTGAGGGACTCCACAAGCGAGAGGCCTCGCGGTCGACCTCTGCCCCCCTGCCAACACCGACTGCGAACGTCCCAGGAGATAGGAGGAGAACCACTGAAAAACCGTGCCTCCCACTCCCAATCCCCTGAGATGCCGCAGCAAGATACCATGGTCGATGGTATCGAAAGCCGCTGAAAGGTCTAATAGGACTAGGACAGAGGAATATCCCCTGTCCCGAGCCCTCCAGAGATCATTCACCAGAGCAACCAATGCCGTCTCCATGCTGTACCCGGGCCTGAAGCCCGATTGGTACGGGTCTAGATAATCCGCTTCATCCAGAACCAGAGGGAGCTGATGCGCCACCACACTCTCAACAACCTTCGCAAGAAAGCGAAGGTTGGAGACCGGACGAAAGTTATTTAACACAGCTGGGTCCAAGGCAGGCTTCTTGAGGAGAGGTCTCACCACCGCCTCCTTCAAGGCGGCGGGGAAACTACCCTCACTCAAAGAGGCAGCCTCGTGTCCCTCACCAGCCTCGTGTCCCCTCCCGGGCTGCATCAGCCAGCCAGGAAGGGCACGGGTCCAATAAACATGTGGTGGAGCTCAGCCTCCCCATAATCGTGTCCACTTCCTCCGGAGTCACAGGATCGAACTCCTCCCAGATAACATTGACAAGACCACCCGTGTCCTGATCGTCAGACTCTGCCCAGTCGGAGTCCAAACCGGTCCGAATCCGAGCGATTTTGTCCGACAGATGTTGACTAAACTCCTCGGCACGCCCCTGCAAGGGTTCCTCACTCACCTCCTGATTGAGGAGGGAGCGGGTCACCCTAAACAGGGCGGCTGGGCGATTATCTGCGGACACGATAAGGGTAGCGAAGTAATTAGACCTCGCCACCCTTATTGCTGCGAGATAAGACCTAATATGGGTTCTTAGTCGCAATTGGTCGGATTCAGATCGGCTGGACCTCCAACCGCTCTCTAGGCCCCGTCTCCGACGCTTCATCTCCCGGAGCTCCGCGGAGAACCATGGAGCCCGCTGGGATCTGCGCCGGCTCAGGGGCCGCAAGGGTACAACTCGGTCAAGTGCCTCCGTGGCCCTCCTTTCCCAGGCTTCCACTAAGGCATCTGCCGAGCTGTGAGCAGAGGAGGCAGGTGGGGACCCCAGAGCTGCCTGGAACCTCTCAGGGTCCATTAAGCGCCTGGGGCGGAACCATCTAGTTGGCTCAACACACCCATGGTGGGGAGTGGCAAAACGGAAGACCAGCCGCAGGAGATGATGATCAGTCCATGACAGGGGCATAACAATTGGGGAGCCCCCACCAAGATCATCTAACCACCATCCAGATAGAAAAACCAAATCCAGGGTGTGACCTCTCACATGAGTCGGTCCATTAATTACTTGTGTCAGGTCCATGGCCGTCATGGAAGCCATGAACTCCTGAGCTAACTCGGATGATCCTCCCAGGGATGGTAGATTGAAGTCACCCAAAACCATGAGTTTGGGGAACTCAATCACCAGTATATGTATATGTATATGTATATGTATATGTATATGTATATGTATATGTATATGTATATGTATATGTATATGTATATGTATATGTATATGTATATGTATATGTATATGTATATGTATATGTATATGTATATGTATATGTATATGTATATGCATATGCATATGCATATGCATATGCATATGTATATGTATATGTATATTTAGTTGCACGCAATCATTATCAAACCATTTTTTATTCTTTAAAACCGGCTTTTTGGAGTGAGCTAATATTCTGTTAGTGAGAACCAATTTAAAATTTAAAATTAAAGTTTTAAACCCCTGCAAGTATGATTCTTCAAACTTATTCCTTAGTAGAGATGTACATAGTTTTATAGTTTCTGGAGCTAACATCCATTTAGTAACTTCCTTTGCATGTTTCTCAGTCCATTTAATTTTTACCTGGGTATTTTGATTCTTTAACCTGGGTAGGTAGGTTTAAAGGTAAAGGTAAAGGTTCCCCCGCACATGTGTGCTAGTCGTTTCCGACTCTAGGGGCCGGTGCTCATCTCCGTTTCAAAGCCGAAGAGCCAGCGCTTGTCCGAGGACGTCTCCGTGGTCATGTGGCGGGCATGACTAGACGCCAAAGGCGCACGGAACGCTGTTACCTTCCCACCGGAGTGGTCCCTATTTTTCTACTTGCATTTTTACGTGCTTTCGAACTGCTAGGTGGGCAGAAGCTGGGACGAGTAACAGGCGCTCACTCTGTTACGCGGCACTCGGGATTTGATCCACCAAACTGCCGACCTTCTGATCGACAAGCTCAGTGTCCTAACCCACTGAGCCACCGCGTCCCTATAGGTAGGTTTAGCCCACCCTTAACAATTTCTGGTGTAATGTAAGAGTAAGGATTAGTGGATCATGAGTGTTTTCCAGTCATGAGTCAACCTCCATCATCTGCAAGAATTTCAGGAGGTCATATGATATCCAATAATCAATTGTGGATTTTCCTCCTGCTCCCCGATATGTATATTCTGCTGGGTAATCATCCTGTGTAAAACCATTAATGACACAAAGGTTCAAACATACAGTCATCTGTCTTACACACAGACCTGCCCGATTTGCCTTGATGTCTTTAAATTGTCTGGAATGCAGGGGTTCATCTTTTGCAGCTCATCAGGAAATTTAATTTATAGAAAAGGAAGTTGTAGGGTTGTTACAATGGCTTGAGGTGTCATTATGCACAAAATTAAAAGGAGGGGAGCCCCATCAAAATTCTGAGTAGACTCCTAGGAGAATTGTTCAGGGTAAGAGGATTTAGCACCAGCTAACAAGGCTTGCCATTCTTTTGCCTCTTCTCTAGGTGTAGAGCAGGGGGTTATTAGGTCATGCTCCATTTGGCTTTGAGATGATGACATTGACATGAGTCCTCTCTCGATTTCTTAATGAGGTGCTGGAGGAATCATCGGATAATCACATAGGGATGCTAACATCGCCTTCTCTAATGGGGCCTCTACTGGCCCCTGTGTATCTGGGCTTCTGTTTTCCATAATCTCATATTCATACAAACCCTTGCCCCCTGGGGGAGAAGTAAGAGGCTCAATTATAAGGAAAACCAGATCAATAAGCAGTTCAGTCATATCGATTGTAGCCAATAAGGATTTCTTTAGGTTTTTTAACTTGAATAGTATATTATCTTGTTCTTTCCTTGGGAGAGCACCAAAACCATTAATAAGACCAGTTTCTGTGCTGTTAAGTGCATCTTCACCGAACGAGGCTGGCTTACTCCCACTTTCTCTCTCTTATTGTACCTGAGAATGCATAAGAGACAGCAACCTTGGGAACTCGCATGTTAACAATTAAGGGTTTAACCCTTTCCTCACAGAAAACTCTGATGGGAAAGATTTGAAAGGAGGCTAGATGTGCCTTCATCTTAAATAGCATCAGCGGTATGGTGGGCTGCTTAAAAGACAAAATATCCACTTCCAGTTTGGAGCCTCAGGAAGCCACTCTGCAGTACATAGATCAATCTGCCCCCGGTGACAGTGAAGAAACTGACTTAGGGAATTTAATATAGCACTCTTGGTATTCCAGCAACCATAATTGAGCCTGTTCATATGGATTCTCAGCGCAACCTGTTGTGTTTGTAGTGAGTGATGTAATTGATGTAATTGTAGGTGAGATGCTTTATTGTCTTCCCATGAAACTTCTCTATGAATACCTCCTCTTCTTGTTTTCCTAATGGGCTGCCACTTTTTAGCAGGCTCTTTAAGTGTTTCCCAGGATCTGTGCTCTTTTTCCTCTTCCTTCTCCTGAGTATTGGATTTTCCCAAGTCTGCTGTAAGGACTTTAGTGTGGGTAGCCCAATGTTATGCTTGGAGAAAACCAGCTATATCTTTTTTCAGTGTCTCTACATCATGTTTATTTATTTATTTATTTATTTAGTTACATTTATATACCGCCCTTTCCCTGAGGACTCAGGGCGGTTTACAGGGAATTAAAAAATCCAACATACAAAAGTTAAAAACCAGATTAAAAAATATTAAATTGACCCTGTACTCTTAAAAACCCCAATTAAAAATTTCTCCTCAGCCTGGGCCCGAGAGCTCAAAGAGCCAGGTCTTCAGGCCCCGGCGGAATGATCGGAGGTCGGGGGCAGTTCTCAGCTCCACCAGCAGCTGGTTCCAGAGGGCAGGCGCTCCCACTGAGAAGGCCCTATCCCTGGGTGTCACCCGCCGGCAATCTCTCACCGGCGGAACCCTGAGCAGACCCTCCCTGTGGGAGCCCACTGGGCGAAGGGCGTTTGATGCCGGCAGCAGGTGTTCCCTCAAATAACCCGGACCCAGGCCATGTAGGGCTTTATAGGTAATAACCAGCACCTTGAATTTCACCCGGAGGGCAACCGGAAGCCAATGCAGCTCGCGGAGTAGAGGTGTTACATGGGAGTATCGGGAAACCCCCATTACAACTCGCGCGGCCGCATTCTGCACCAGTTGAAGCCTCCGCGTGGTCTTCAAGGGCAGCCCCATGTAGAGAGCGTTACAGTAGTCCAAACGGGAGGTCACAAGAGCACGAGTAACTGTGCGTAGGGCGTCTCGGTCCAGATAGGGACGCAACTGGCGCACCAGGCGAACCTGTGCAAAAGCCCCCCTGGTCACGGCTCCTATATGGTCTTCAAAATTGAGCCGTGAGTCCAGGAGGACGCCCAGGTTGCGAGCCCTATCAACGGGGGGTAACACCTCACCCCCCATCATTAAGGATGGAATAACTTGGTTAACCCGAGATGCCGATATGCACAGCCACTCAGTCTTGGCGGGATTGAGACGAAGCCTGTTTCTCCCCATCCAGACCTGAACCGCCTCCAGGCACCGGGACATCACGGAGAGGGCATCACTGGGTTGGTTCGGGGTGGAAAGAAAAAGTTGGGTATCATCTGCGTACTGGTGATACCCCACCCCAAAACCACGAATGATCTCGCCCAGCGGCTTCATATAGATGTTGAACAGGAGAGACGAGAGAACCGACCCCTGAGGAACTCCACAAATGAGCGACCTCGGGGCGGATCTCTGCCCTCCTGCCAACACCGACTGCGAGCGGCCCTGGAGGTAGGAGGAGAACCACCGTAGAACAGTGCCTCCCACTCCCAGCCCCCTGAGACGCCGCAGCAGGATACCATGGTCGATGGTATCGAACGCCGCTGAGAGATCTAATAGGACCAGGACAGAGGAACAACCCCTGTCCCTAGCCCTCCAGAGATCATTCACCAGCGCGACCAATGCCGTCTCCGTGCTGTGTCCGGGCCTGAAGCCCGATTGGTACGGGTCCAGATAATCAGTTTCCTCCAGGAACAGAGGGAGCTGATGCGCCACCACACTCTCAACAACCTTCGCCAGAAAGCGAAGGTTGGAGACTGGACGATAGTTGTTTAAAACAGCCGGGTCCAAAGCAGGCTTCTTGAGAAGGGGTCTCACCACCGCCTCCTTCAAGGCGGCAGGGAAGACACCCTCCTTCAAGGAAGCAGTTATTACTGCATGGAACCAGCCTCGTGTTCCCTCCCGAGCCGCATAAGCTAGCCAGGAGGGGCACGGATCCAACAAACAGGTGGTGGTGCTCAGTCTCCCCATGATCCTGTCCACATCATCAGGGGAAACAGGGTCGAACTCAGTCCAGATAACGTGCTCAAGACCGCCTGATTCCTCCACATCAGACTCTGCCCAGTCAGAGTCCAAGCCGGTCCGGATCCGAGCGATTTTGTCCGCCAGATGATGACTAAACTCCTCAGCTCGTCCCTGCAAGGGATCCTCCCTCACCTCCTGGTTAAGGAGGGAGCGAGTCACCCTAAACAGGGCGGCCGGGCAATTATCTGCGGACGCGATAAGGGCGGCAAAGTAGTTAGACTTCGCCGTCCTTATCGCCGCAAGATAAGACCTTATAAAGGTTCTTAACTGCAATCGGTCGGATTCGGATCGGCTGGATCTCCAACCGCTCTCTAGACCTCGTCTCCGACGCTTCATCTCCCGGAGCTCCACAGAGAACCATGGGGCCCAGCAGGATCTGCGATGGGTCAGAGTTCACATGGGTACAACGCAGTCGAGTGCCCTGGTGGCAGCCGTTTCCCAGGCCTCCACCAGGGCATCGACTGGGCTGTGGGTAAGGGTGATAGGTATAGGCCCAAGCGCCCTCTGGAACTGATCCGGGTCCATTAGGCGCCTGGGGCGGAACCACCTGGTCGGTTCCGCCGCCCAGTGGCGGGGGGTGGCATGACGGAAAACCAGCCTCAGGAGGTGATGATCTGACCATGACAGAGGGGTGATGGACGGGGAACCCGCTCCCAGATCATCCAACCACTGTCCAGACAGGAACACCAGGTCGAGAGTGTGATCCCCCTCATGAGTCGAGCCCTCAATAACCTGGGTCAGGCCCATGGCTGTCATGGAAGCCATGAACTCCCGAGCTAACTCCGACGACCCTCCCAGTGATGGCAGGTTGAAGTCACCCAGGACTATAAGCCTGGGGAACTCCACCGCCAACCCTGAGAGGGTGTCGAGCAGCTCAGGCAGGGCTGTTGCCACACAGCTGGGCGCCAGGTATGTAAGCAACAAGCCCAACTGAACCCGAGGACCACATCTCAAGAGGAGGGATTCACTCCCGGCCATCTGGACAATGGTGGCCTCCCGGGGACATAAAGTCTCCTGAATAACCACTGCCACCCCACCACCCCTGCCCTGAGCCCGTGGCTGGTGCAGCACCCGGAAACCTGGCGGGCATAACTCGGTGAGAGGCACCCCTCCCTCCGAGCCCAGCCAAGTTTCCGTGATGCACGCTAGATCCGCACATTCCTCCTCGATCAGATCACGGATGAGGGGAGCTTTGTTAACTACGGATCTAGCATTAAAATAGACCAACCTGAGCTCAGGGGCCTGATCACCCTCATCCCCGGGTAAGAGGGTGCTAACCGGAGGGTCGGAGCGTGCCACCGCTCGGAGATAGCGGGGGCGCGATCCCTGATGTTGATATGGCCCTCCGCGCAAACACCTGCTGCCATACCCTATCGCCGTGGGGATTCGATGCCCCACCCCCACATTCCCAGCACCAGCAGCCACCTCCCCCGACCCCGTCTCGTCAGGACCTCTAACAGGTCCAGACTGAGTGCCGGTTACAGGTTCCCTCCCTACCCCCCCTTCCCTCCCCCTCCCTAACCTCTTAAAATAACCGGCTAAGAATCTTATCAGGGGCCTCTTAGCACGTCTTAACTCGAGGCCCCTATCTAAGCCCAACCACCTCTCGGAGTCCCAGAGCTTGGGCCCGTCATTAAGGGGAGTATGGAAACAGGCAACAGGTCGCGCCCATGAGGCAGGAACCTCCCTAAGGGCATACAACATACATGTTGAATGGTTATTAGTTGTTTAAATATTGACACTACCATTTGCACTGAGAGGAGGCATTACTTTGCCATAAACTCTGTTTTATTCTCCCACGATAAGCTCTCCACACTCTGAACTGGTTTGTTGTTAACCTTGTTAGTCTTTATCTTAGTCCCAATACCAGCTGTAGCTGGACTTGTTATTTGTGAAAGCAGCTGGCTATCATTTTGCTCCCCTCCCCCCCAGATCAAGAAAGTCTAGTATCTGCTTTTTCGTTAGATCTCTTTGCAGGTCCTGTTCTAATCTTTCCGGATTTTTGGAAATGAAGGGGGGGATAGTTTTACTTACAAATCTCTTGCCAGCAAAGTGCTTCTCAATCTTTGGTTGTTTTGCATTCTTCACTGGTGGGAGAGATCCCGGGCTGGTGCCATGGTGCTTCTTTCTTTTCCCCATGCCTTCCAACAGCCTAAATTAGCAAGAACTACTGTGCTTTCTGGAAAAAAAAACTGTACTTGAGCCACTCAAAACAGGTTTAATAATGTTTAAAACTAGGTTTAAAAAGGTTAAAAATGGGTTTAAAAGGTTAAAATAGGTTAAAAGGAGGTAGGTTAAAATACAGTATTAAAAGAGGTTGAAAATACAATGTTAAAAGAGGTTAAAAAGTTAAAATAAAAATAAAATAAAATAAAGCTTTTACTTTTGGAGGAGCTCTTTACAGCCTTTGCTGCCTGTCCACCATCTTGGCTCCTCACTTCCGTGTTATGCATGTATTCATTGATGCACAAAAAGCTTTTGATAATTTAAATTGGCAATTTATGTTCCAGCAGTTGCTGGAAATGGATTTTGGGGAAAACTTCATAAATGCTATCAAATTTTTTTACCATAAACAAACTGCTAGAATAATTCTAAATGGAGGCTACACAGAAAATTTTAACATTAAAAAAGGTACTAGACAGGGATGTCCATTATCCCCATTGCTATTTATATTAACATTAGAAGTATTTTTTTTTATTGAAAAGTTTTAACATACATTTTATCTTTAACAGTCCCCCCTCCCCCTCCCTTCTCCCTCCCTCCCTACCCCTCTCCCCCTCCCCCCCCCGACTTCCCAGAGCTAAGTACAAGGTATAAAAACAAAAAAAAAACGATCATAAACATCCATATGCTAACAACCATAAACTCTAAAATCTATCACTCTCTGGCTCATATAGGATAATACAAACACTATTAATATTAAGTATATATAGAAAAAAAAGAGAAAAAAGAAAAAGAAAAGGAAGACTTATTCAAATGCTACATGAAACTTTTTAGTCCTATATTTGTTCTGGATATACTCAATCCATTTTCTCCATTCCATGATATAACGTTCTTGCGAGTGATCTTTCAAATAAGCCGAGATCTTTGCCATCTCTGCCAGGTCAGAAACCTTTAAAGTCCATTCTTCTATGGTCGGCAGTTACTCCTTCTTCCAATACTGACCTATTAAGAGTCTTGCTGCCGTAATTAAATTCAACATCAACTTAGTGTCCACAACCGTAGCATCTGTAATTATTCCCAACAAAAAAAGTTGCGGACAAAACTTTATCCTTTGCTTGAAAATCTTCTGCATATTCCACCAAATTTTTATCCAGAAGGCCTTCACCTTTTTGCAAGTCCACCATATGTGAAAATATGTTGCATCTTCATCGCCACACCTCCAGCATTTTGGCTGATAATTCGGGTACATACTTGCAAGCTTTTTAGGATCTAGATGCCATCTATAAAACATTTTATAAAAGTTCTCTCTTAAATTTTGAGCTTGTGTAAATTTTACGTTCCTCACCCAAATCTTTTCCCACGTGTCCATTGTAATAACTTCTTGGATGTTTTGGGCCCATTTTATCATACAATCCTTAACAAGTTCTGTTTCTGAGTCAATCTCTATCAATGCAAGATATATCCGTTTAATATGTGCTGGTCCCTGATTTCTAATTTGCTTTATCAGATTTTCATCAGTCATTGTAAAACCAGTTTTCTGGTCTTCTTTCCACCTGGCCCGTAGCTGAATATATTGAAACCAAGTTTGAACAATCTTCTCATCTCGCAAGAGACTGTATGGTTTCAGACACCAGACATTTCTTTCCAAACTTAAAATCTCCTTATACGTAGTCACATCATGTTTAAAACCAACATTTATATTTTCTATTGCGTGTTTTGGAATTGCCCACAAAGGTATCTTACAGTCTAACTTATATCTATACTTCTTCCAAACTCTCAGCAATGCCTGTCTTAAAATATGCACTCTAAACACATTATCTACCTTCTTATCATACAACAAATATGCATGCCAGCCAAACAACAAATCATGGCCCTCAAGATTTAATAATCTCTCTTGTGTCAAATTAATCCAATCACTTATACCTGCTAACGCAGCAGCTTCATAATATAATTTAAGATTAGGCATTTTAAGACCACCTCTTTCACGAGTATCCTGCATAATCTTAAGTTTAACTTGTGGCCTTTTCCCTGCCCAGACAAATTTGTTGATACCTCGCTGCCATTCCTCCAAATTAGAATCTTTCTTAAGAACCGGTATCATTTGAAATAAAAATAAAAATTTAGGCAGGACATTCATTTTCACTGCTGCGATTCGCCCCAACAAAGACAATTGCAGTTTTTCCCAACTCTCCATTTCTTTTTGAATTTTTCCCCATAATTTTTCATAGTTGTTTTTATATAATTTTGTATTAGAGGGCGACAGAAGCACCCCCAAATATTTGACCTTTTTAACAATCTCAAATCCAGTTAACCCTTCTAAAAGGGCCTTTTGCGATGCTGTCATGTTTTTAGCCAAAATTTTAGTTTTTTGTACATTAACTTTAAATCCAGAAACCTTCCCATATTGCATTATTATCTCCATCAGGTCCACAACAGAGCTCTCCGGCTGGGTCACTGTAACAACCAGATCGTCTGCGAACGCTCTCAATCTATAATCCTGATCTCTAATTTGTATACCCTTAATTCTTTCCGAGTTCCGTATCTTTACCAATAATATCTCCAATGTTAACACAAATAACAAAGGCGATAATGGGCACCCTTGCCTTGTACCCTTCTCAATATTACATGCTTCTGTCAAACTATTATTAACTATTATTCGGGCTGTTTGTTTTTGATATAATGCCCTAATTGGTTGCAGAAATTTATCCCCAAAATTCATTTTATCTAAAACTTTCATCAAAAATTGCCAGTTCAATTGATCAAAGGCTTTTTCAGCATCTAAAAAAATTAGCGCCGCAGGGATCTGGTTGTTCCTTTCCAAAAATTCCAACACAACAACTATATGCCTCACGTTATTTTTCATTTGCCTACCACTAATAAACCCAGTTTGATCCCCATGAATCACCTGTTGCAGAACCCTCATCAATCTATTAGCCAACACCTTAGCAAATATCTTGTAATCTGTATTTAAAAGTGATATCGGTCTGTAGTTTTTTACTTGAGTAACATCTTGGTCTTCCTTCGGAATCAAAGAAATAAAAGCAGTTCTCCAAGACGGAGGCACCTTTCCCCCTCTCTGAATTGTCTGGAACAATTCCTTTAACGGTTTTATCAACTCTAATTGTAAATTTTTGTAGTAAGCCGCAGTCAGACCATCCGTACCTGGCGCTTTATCCACCTTCAACTCCTTAATTGCTGTAAGAATTTCTTCTTCTGTAATCAATTGATTAATCTCCTCTTTTTGTACCTGCGTAAGAACCGGGATGCTAGCATTCTCCAAATATACATCAATGTCTTTTTCATTAATCTTCTCCTTAGCATATAATTTAGAATAAAAATCCACAAAGGCTTCCTTAATAAGATCCTGTTGAAACACAACCTTTCCCTTATGTTCAATTTTGTCTATATTAGAAGCCCTTTGCTTTTTCCTTAGTCTGTAAGCTAGCCATCTACCTGGCTTATTAGCATTGCAAAAAGTATTATGCCTGGCAAACCGCAAATTGGTTGCCACCTGGTCAGCCATTAGCTTATCAAATTGTCCTCTTAATAGCTTAATAACCTCCTTAGTCTTCACATCCAATGGATTCAAAATCAAGGCCTTCTCTTTTTCCTTAATTTCATTCTCCAATTCTTTCCTTCTAGCTTCCAAAGTACATCTGTGTTTATTATTCATATATATCAACACCCCTCTCATATAGGCCTTGCTAGCATCCCAAACCATGTCCATAGAAGTATCCTTATTCATATTAATTTCAAAAAAATCCTTCATCCGTTGTTTACATTCTTCCACATTTTTCTGATTTCTAAACAAGTTCTCATTTACGCGCCACGAGCGCCTATCTCTATTGTCCTTATTGATCTCTAACCATACTGGACTATGGTCAGAAATAGCTCTTGCACAGATCTTTACCTTCTTAATCCTAGAAAAAAAGTCATTAGTCAGCAAAATGAAATCAATCCTGGAAAAAGATTGATGTCTATCCGAAAAAAATGTATAATCCTTTTCATGCGGGTGTGTGTCACGCCAAATGTCTCGCAGTTCCAAATCATCCTTCATTTCAAAAAAAGATTTAGGCAATCTGGCATGACACGGAACACGCTTAAAAAAACCAGCCTTATCCATCTGTACATCCAAAACACCATTCCAGTCCCCCATAAAAATAAACGATTTGTAATCCAACTGAGTAAGCTTTGTATGAAGTAAACTAAAAAAAATCAGCTTGTTGTTGTTGTTGATTAGGAGCATACAGTCCAACTAAAAGCGTTTTTTTTGCCTTCTAGCAACAAATCTATCATAACGTATCTTCCATGCTTATCTGCTTCAATTAAGTCCGCTGTTAAAGCACTTTTAACATAGACAACCACTCCGTTTTTCTTATTCATTGCAGAGGCGACAAATTGCGTGCCCAACCTTGAGTTCAATAAATACTTTTGGTCCATAGCCCTAATATGCGTTTCTTGCAAGCATATAACATCAATCTTAAATTGTTTTAAATATTGAAAAACTTTCTTTCTCTTCTGAGGCGAATTTAGTCCATTAACGTTCCAGGTTAGAAATTTAGTCGCCATACTTGTCATCCCGAAGCTGTTGGAGCACATCTTTAATAGCCCCTCTGTCTCCTTTGGGCCGTGCTCCTCCCACTGCCTCGCTGTAAGTACGCTTTGAAAATTCCATAAACTTCTGTTGGTCTTGTTCTTTTATTTGTTTTGCTCGTTTTAAAGCAGCACGTGTCACCCTCTGCTCGCCAGCATCAGCCAACGAAGTTATAATTTGATCCCCTCCAGCACCGTTCTCCTCTGTCTGTCCATCTTCGGCCTCTTGAGGTTTTCCTTCTCCAGATCCCTTTGCAGCTTCCAGAAGTGATAGTGGGGTTGCTTTTAAAACATTATTGTAGAAATCACGCGCCTGTGTCACAGTAACCAGACGGTATCTTTTACCTTCATGCATCACCACCAATCCAACTGGAATCTCCCATCTGAACCTTATATCACGTTGCTTAAGTTCCTGCACAAGAAATGCAAAGTCCTTCCTTCTCCTTAAAATCTTTGGAGGAATTTCCTTTAAAACCAAAACTTCTTGGTCAGCAACCACTACTTTAGTATCATAGGCGGCTTGAATAACTTCATCTCTAGTTTCTCTCTTTGCAAAATAAACCACCACATCTCTAGGTAGCTTTCTCTGTCTAGCAACCCATAAGTTTACACGAAAGACTTTATCCATGCATCCCTTTATTTCAGATGCTGGCTGACCCAATACTGCTTCCAGAGCCTCAGAAATCAGCTGCTTTGGGTCTTCTTTGGTATTTTCTTTTAAGCCTCTGATTCTAACAGCATACTGCATCTGATAATACTGAACAAGACTCAATTCTCTGTCCATTTTGTCTCTTAAATCTTCATTCTCCAGTACCTTTACTTCTAATATAGCATTCTTTTGAGTCAGATCTTCCACTTTTTCATCCAAACCTTGCACACATTCAGCCACACTTTCCACTGTAGACAAAATGTCTACCCTGAGTAGGAATATTAGACAAGACCCCTTATGGATTACTGCCTTGTCGTGGCGAAGGGGATTGCGTAATTCAATGAAGCTATGAGCTATGCTGTGCAGGGCCTCCCAAGACAGAATGGTCATAGCAGAGAGTTATGACAAAACGTGATCCACTGGAGAAGGAAATGACAACCCACTCCAGTATCTTTGCCATGAAAACCTTATGGACAGTACCAAAAGGCAAAATGATATGATGCTGCAAGATGAGCCCCTCAGGTCAGAAGGCATCCAATATGCTACTGGGGAAGAGCAGAGGGCTAGTACTAGTAGCGCCAGAAAGAATGAAGCGACTGGGCCAAAGCCGAAAGGACGCTCAGCTGTGGATGTGTCTGGTGGTGAAAGGAAAGTCCGATGCTGTAAAGATTTTTTCTCCATAGAAACCTGGAATGTAAGATCCATGAATCAAGGAAAGCTGGACGTGGTCAAACAAGAGATGACAAGACTGAACATCGACATCTTAGGTATTAGCGAACTAAAATGGACAGGAATGGGTGAATTTAATTCAGATGACCATCAGGTATACTACTGCGGGCAAGAATCCCTCAGAAGAAATGGAGTAGCCTTCATAGTCAATAAAAGAGTAGGAAAAGCAATACTGGGATACAATCCTCAAAATGACAGAATGATCTCAGTTCGAATCCAAGGCAAATCATTCAATATCACAGTAGTCCAAGTCTATGCCCCAACCACCAGTGCTGAAGAGGATGAAACTGACCAGTTCTATGCAGCCCTACAGCACCTTATAGAACTAACACCAAAAAAATGATGTTGTTATCATCATGGGGGATTGGAATGCTAAAGTAGGAAGCCAAAAGATAACCGGAATAACAGGCACGTTTGGCCTTGGAGTGCAAAATGAAGCAGGGCACAGGGTGATAGAATTTTGTCAAGAGAATACGATGGTCATAGTAAACAGTCTTTTCCAACAACCCAAGAGACGGCTCTACACATGGACATCACCAGACGGTCAACACAGAAATCAGATTGAATATATGCTCTGCAGCCAAAGATGGAGGAGCTCTATACAGTCAGTAAAAACAAGACCAGGAGCTGACTGTGGCTCAGACCATGAGCTTCTCATGGCAAAGTTTAGGCTTAAACTGAAGAAAGTAGGGAAAAGCACTAGGCCACTCAGGTATGAATTAAATCATATCCCTGTTGAATATACAGCAGAGATGACAAATAGATTTAAGGAATTAGATCTGATAGACAGAGTGCCTGAAGAACTATGGACAGAGGTTCACAACATTGTACAACAGGTAGCAACCAAAACCATCCCAAATAAAAAGAAATGCAAGAAAGCAAAATGGCTGTCTGAGGAAGCTTTGCAAATAGTTGAGGAAAGGAGGGAAGTGAAAGGCAAGGGAGAAAAAGAAAGATACGCCCAATTGAATGCAGAATTCCAGAGAATAGCTAGAAGAGATAAGAATGCCTTCTTAAATGAACAGTGCAAAGAAATAGAAGAAAACAATAGAATAGGGAGGACCACAGATCTTTTCAAGAAAACTGGAGAGATGAAGGGAACATTTAATGCAAAAATGGGCATGATAAAGGACCAAAATGGCAGGGTCCTAACAGAGGCAGAAGAGATTAAGAAGAGATGGCAAAATTACACAGAAGAACTATACAAGAATGAGCTTAATGTCCCTGATAATCACAATGAGGTGGTCACTGACCTCGAGCCAGACATCCTAGAATGTGAAGTGAAGTGGGCCTTAGAAAAGCTGAGCAACAACAAAGCTAGTGAAGGTATTCCAGCTGAGCTCAGTATTCCAGCTGAGCTATTCAAAATCTTAAAAGACGATGTAGTAAAAGTGCTACACTCAATTTGCCAGCAAATTTGAAAAACTCCACAGTGGCCACAGGATTGGAAAAGATCAGTTTACATTCCAATTCCAAAGAAAGGCAGTGCTAAAGAATGTTCAAACTACTACACCATTGCACTCATTTCTCATGCTAGTAAAGTTATGCTTAAAATCCTACAAGCTAGACTCCAACAGTATGTGGACCAAGAACTACCAGAAGTACAGGCAGGATTTCAAAGAGGCAGAGGAACTAGAGATCAAATTGCCAACATATGTTGGATCATGGAGAAAGCTAGGGAGTTCCAGAAAAAAATCTACTTCTGCTTCATTGACAATGTTAAAGATAAACAGAAAAGTCAACTTACAAAAAAGACAAGTCTGCAAATAGTTAAAAAAGTTAAGTACTTGGGAATCTATTTAACATCAAGATGTGCATCACTAAAAGAAGATAACTATGAAAGATTGTTAAAACAAATAAAACTGGATTTGGAAAATTTAAAAAATCTCCAACTGTCAATGTTAGGAAGAATAGTTACAGTGAAAATGAATATCTTACTGAAAATACTCTTCTTATTCCAAACCATTCCTGTACAATTGGGAAAAGTTTTTTTTTATGACTTGAATGCAACAATATTGAGATTTACTGTATCTGGCAAGGGAAAAAAGCACAAATTTAAGTGGAAATGTTACAAGAAGCCAGACATAGTGGAAAATTTGGACTCCCAGCCTGGAGACTATATTATCAAGCAGCTATTTTAACATGGCTTAAGGAATGGATAACACTTAGAGATAAAAGACTATTGTGCCCAAAGGGATTCTATAAAGAACAGACAGAATTTGATCAAATATTGCTAAATATTGCTAACAGATGAAAAGTTGATTAAGAAACTTTATTTATTTTTATTTATTTTATTTTATTACATTTATATACCGCCCTTTCCCGAAGGACTCAGGGCGGTTTACAGGGTGATTAAAAAACCAAGATACAAAAGTTAAAAACAAATTTAAAAAAATTATATTTGTCCCTGCATAAATAAAACCCCAGTTAAAATAAGATTAATCCTCAGCCTGGGCCAGAGAGCTCGAAGAGCCAGGTCTTCAGGTTCTGCTAAATTTAAAGATGGAAGAACAAGTAAAAGAAACAAAGATAACACGAGCAAAGAACTTTGGATATACTATAGATTTGGAAGACTAGCAAAAACTATGAAATATTAAATTAACTAAAGCCGTGCCATATAAGGAAAACGTGTACAAAATGTTTTATAGATGGCATATGACACCAGTAAGATTAGCGAAAATGTTTAAAACTACTTCAAGTAATTGTTGGAAATGTAAACAAAGGCCAGGTACTCTCTATCATATCTGGTGGACATGCCCTAAAGCAAAAAAGTTTGGGGGTAAGATGGTTGGAAAAGACAAGTAAAAAACAGATAGAATTCAAACCAGAACTGTTCTTGTTATGAATATTAGGAGCTAACCATGAGAAGAAGCATGAATATTTAATATTACATGTATTAACAGCAGTGAGAATTGTATTTGCCCAATATTGGAAAAATGAAAATTTACCAACTTACTAATCAAGAAAATTTTGGAATGTGCAGAAATGGATAGGTTAACTTTAGAGGTTAAAGAGAAAGAAGATTCAGTTCATTTTAGAACATGGGATATTTTTTATCAATGGTTAGGAAAATGAACTAGAGCAGTGATAGCAAACCGTTTAGAGACCGAGTGCCCACATTGCAACCCAAAACCCACTTATTTATTGCCGAATGCCAGGTGGGATGTGGCCCACTGGGTGGGCGTGGCTGTGGTGGTCATGGCAGACTGGGTGGGTGTGGCCAAAGTGGGCATGGTCATCTTGATGTTGCTTGTGGGGAGAGATGCCTGTGGGGGCTGGGCAGGGTTGGGGGAGATCCAGGGGATCTCTGGCAAGTGGGGTGGTGGGCAGGAGACTTGTTCTGTGGGGTGAGGTGAGGCGAGGCAGGGCAGGGGTTCCATTGCCACATGGCAAGGTGAGGCAGGGGCCAGGGCAGCTGCTGCCTGACACCATTGGCCCCTGTGCACAGAGGCCAGCGAGTGCATAGGGGCTGACAGTGTCCGTCAGCAGCCACAGACTGCCGGCTCCTCAACCAGTGCACTCTGGGGCTCTGCAGCCTGCCATCAGCAGTTCAGAGAAGCCGCCTCTGAGCTGGAGAGCTGGACAACAGCTGAGGAGGTGATGCAGTGGTTCATGCCTGGCAAAAGGAGAACATTCGAGGCCAGGAGGGATGGGATGAGGGTGGAGGGAAACCAGCCATGCTGGGATGCATCCAGCCATGTGAGACCTCAGGCGGCTGGTTGAAGAGGGACAGCTGCCATTTCTGGGGCATAGCACACATGCCCACAAAGAAGGCTTTGAGTGCCGCCTCTGGCACGCATGCCATAGGTTCTCCACCACTGAACTAGAGAGAAAGGAATGTGATATGTTATTTTGAATACATATTAGTAAGAAGAATGCTATACATTGAATAATTAATACTGTCTATGATAACTAATCATACTTACTATTGTTATTTATTAGTATATTAATTATAGTTAGCTAAATATATGTACCCTGACAATATTCTGTTTGCTAAATATTGAAAATGTTACTGGGGGATAACCCCAATGTTTACCCCAACCCTGTCCTAATCCCAACCTCGATCCCAACCCCACCCTAAACCCCAACCCTATTTTTTTCCTAATCCTATAAAATCCAATAAAATTCTTTTAAAAAAATTTAGGTGGGGTATGTAGATTTTAACTGTCTTCCTAATTTCTTCAGTTTCTAGCTGGAAGGCTCCAACCTTCATGAAGGGATTATTACATTTGCATTTCTAAAAGCTGGTTTCTGCTGAGTTGTCTGGTTGGGGGAGGGTGTGTGGAGAAATGTCTGCCTTTTTAAAGATCTTCATTATTTCTTTGGGGAAATATATTCTGACTTTTTAATATTCCCCAAACTATTTCTTTCTCTGAATTCTTCCCACAAACATGACCCCCTCTTCCTTGTGACAGCTCCTCAAATACTGTAATACTTCTATCATGTCTCCCCTATTTCTTCTTTTCTTTAGACTAGCCAAACCCAAGTCTTGCAGCCTTTCTTCATATGTTTTAGTCTCCAGTCCTTTGATCATCTTAGTTGCTCTTCTCTTTTTTTTCCAAACTCTCAACATCTTGTTTGTTATATGGTGACCAAAATTGGCTGCAGTATTCCAGGTGTGGTCTTACTAGGGTTTTATAAAATGGTAATAATACTTCGCGTGATCTTGATTCTATGCCTCTGTTTATACAACCCAGGATTGTATTAACTTTTTTGGTTGCTGCTGCACACTGCTGGCTCATAGTCATGTGATCGTCCACTAGGACTAAAAGGTCCCTTTCATAGTTATTGTTTTTAAGCCAGGTCTCACCCAATCTGTATTTGTACTTTTGATTTTTCCTGCCTAGATATAAAACTTTGCTTTTCTCCACACTGAAACTCATTTTGTTGGATAGGATCCACTGTTCAAGTTTGTTGAGATCTTTTTGGATCCTGAGTTCGTCTTCTGGGGTGTTGGCTACTCCTGTCAATTTGGTGTCATCTGCAAATTTGATGAGGTCCCCTTCAATTCCTTCTTCTAAGTCATTTATGAAAATATTGAAGAGTACTGGGTCTAAGACAGAACCTTCTGCTACCCCACTGCTTACTTCTCTCCATGTGGATGCAGTGCCATTGAGGACTACTTATTGAGTGCGGTTTGCCAGCCAGCTAAAGATCCATCTTGTGGTGATGTTGTCTATTCCACTGTTTTCTAGCTTACCAAGGAGTAGCTTGTGGTCTACTTTGTCAAATGCCTTACTGAAATCTAAGTATATTACGTCCACAGCATTTCACTGGTCTACTAGTTTAGTCACTTTATCAAATAATGAAATAAGATTGGTTTTGCATGATCTGTTTTTAACAAACCCATGCTTGATACTAGTCATAACTTTATTTGCTTCTAGTTGTTTGCAGACCTGTTTTTTGCTTATCTTTTCTAGGATCTTCCCAGATATTGATGTTAAACTGATTGGTCTGTAGTTTTCTGGATCCACTCCCCCCCCCCTTTCTTGAAGATGGGAACCACGTCAGCCTTTTTCCAATTCTCAGATACTTCCCCGGTGCTCCAAGATTTATGAAAGATGTGGTGCAATGGTTCTGAGATAACATCTGCCAGTTCCTTCAGAACTCTGGGATGTAATCTGTTGGGTCCTGGTGATTTATACTCAGCAAGGTCTGATAGTTTTTTGTTTTTTTTTTACCATTTTCTTGCTTATTTTAATTTTTCTTTCTAGTTTGTCTTTTGTCTAATGGTTTTTTTGGTATGTTGGGCTACAGTTTCTTTTTGTGTCAAGATTGATGCAAAGTATGAGTTAAGCAGCTCTGCTTTCTCCCTGTTGCCTATTATTTCCTTGCCATCTTCTCTCTTTAGTGGGCCTACAGGTTCCTTGACTTTTTTCTTGTTGTTAATATGTTGGAAGAAACTTTTTTTTAATAACCTTGATTTCTGTTGCAAGTCTTTGTTTGTTCTGAGCCTTTGCTTTCCTAAATTTATCATTGCATGTTCTGGATATCTGCTGATAATCGGCCTTACTTATGTGCCCCTTTTTCCATTTTTTGTATTTATTCTTTTTGTCTTTCAGTTTGTCAGAGGAATCTTTGTGCAGCCATGCTGGTTTCTTCTTGAATTTCTTGTTTTAATTTTTTCAGTGGTATTGTGCTGGTCTGGGTTTTTATGATTGCATTTTTCAGGGTTTCTCATGCTTCTTGGGTTGTTTTTCCCCTTTAGGATTTTCATGTATGGGGTCTTTCCTAGATTCTCTCTCAATTTGTTAAAGTCAGCTCTTTTGAA
This sequence comes from Vipera berus, assembly GCF_964194415.1. Taxonomy (NCBI): domain Eukaryota; kingdom Metazoa; phylum Chordata; class Lepidosauria; order Squamata; family Viperidae; genus Vipera; species Vipera berus. The sequence continues at coordinate 65,630,703 of NC_138205.1, read as the reverse complement.
GTTTAAGTTTGGATTGTTTTCTATTGCTAGTGTTTGCATTATATTAAATTCCAGTATGACATGGTCAATTTATCCAAGGTTCCGGCAATTTAAATTCCCTCTATCACTTCTTATTTGTAAGGATTAAGTCCAGTATACCTTTATGTCTAGTTCCCTCCTTTACTTTTTGCGTGACAATGTTGTCAGCTAGGTTGGTTAGGAATCTGTTCGATCTCCCGCTCGCTGCAGCGATTCAATATGGTCTATCAGAATTCAAAATCTTCATAAATAAAAGACTACTAAATCTTGCCTACAAAACTCCAGCCAGTGTAGGTTATTAATTAAACAAATCCTACTTAAGGGGTATGTGCAAATTCAACCATAATTCTCATTGAAAAACGTATGTAGCTAGCTGTTATTTTTTCTTATTTAAAATTGTAGTGATTTAAATCATATTTTCTACCAATATTCATACCTTTTCATTCTAAACTACAATAGTTAAAATTGTTATGAAATAAAACCTTTTGACTTTCAATAAAGCAGTTTGGCTTCCATACTCAGATTGAGCTGCCAGACTGAAATATTTTGTGGTAGCTCAATTATAATTTCATCTCCACTTGTCAATCGTCCTCTTTACTATCTGCCATATCAAAGGCACATTCATCTTTATCACTCTGATGACAGTTTTTCCTATCCTTGTCTTCATTACCACAAACGTTAATGGCCTTTTTTCTCAACAACATGATTAAGTCCAAAGTCATTTCAGAGGTGTTTTGTCAGCTGCCTATCTTCCTTTTTTTAATATTTCATGCTTGCTTTTTAATTTGGTGTATGTTTCGACAGGGCATACTGAATATTACATCAGGAATTGGAATGTTTTATGAGCTTGTAACATGGAACAGAAAGGAGAGAATGATAACTGGGAGATTATATATACACAGGGAAACTGTCTTTTCATTCTGAAAATGTTTGAATTAACTTTGAACCTTATAAAATATGCACTTTTTCTTTTTTATAAATATTTTATTAATTTCTATTTTTACAATCAAGTGCCTAATAGACAACATGATGACTAAGACCATTAGTGATTCCGTGGTACATGTAAGCTTCTTCAAACTAAATCCAGTATTGCACCCTCCAGTACATACTCTCTTTTTCTGGTAATAGATATTTTTCCATATTAAGCAAATATAATTCTTATTGTTATAAGTAAACATACAATTGCCTGTCAAAATTTGTTACATTTTTCTAATAGTGTCAATAATATCAGTTTAGAATATCTTTTCTAACCAAAACATATCTTAATTGCATTTGCACTCAATATCCATTTATTAAGTCTATATCCTATTTTTGTTTTTTTTTTCAATTTTAATTTCCCATCCATGTTCAAAATATCCCAATCATTTATAATTTCAGGACAAGTTATATTTATGTAACTAAAAGCTTTCCTTATTCAAAGTTCTTAACATATTCTAATTTCCTTTTTCATACCAAGATATGATATTATGATTACAAATCCTATTTGTCTAGTTATAATAATACTTCTATTTCTAGCAATCTATTTTTAACCATATCCAAACATCTAATTGGTAATATAAGATCCCCTCTGATAGGTCAAAGCTTTTATTTTCTTCAGTCTTACTCTTTTGCTTTCTTCCAAGAAAGCTAACTTTCCAAGTCAGTGCATTTGGATCATCAAATAATTCTTCCTCTATTTTTCTGCATTTTTCTGTACTAGCCTTCTTAAAACTCTCCTATAATATAAATATAAATATAAATAAAGTTCTTTTTTCTGTCCAATGAGAAATATATCCTTTCTGTCCAGGGAGAAAAAAAGAACCATTAAAGCTTGTTTAACAGTCACGATTTATAAGCCAAAGTGTTTCATCATATCAGGCAGTAGTATATGTTTCTTCTACAGAAAAATAGTTCCATAATACAGTTCTGAATCAGTGTTTGTGTTCACAGTTCAGACAGACCAATTTTAAAATAATATTATCACCTGTGCCACATAGATAAGCCGCCTCCAAGTCTGTTCCTTTTTCTGAGATGTAGTTCTCAATAATAAAAGCTTCAAGGGCAGCCAAAGTCTTATCTAGCTCTGGGCTTCGAGCCAGGTTTTTTTTAGACATAAATAAATTGTAGTGCCATAATTTACCACTAGATGTCATCAACGCCATTTTTCAGTTTTTCAATTCACCACTTTCCTGAGGGAATGGAGTAGAAATTCCCTTTCCCTGGGGGGGGGAGGGGAGTGCTTTGGGCAGAATTTCAGGAAGAAGTCTTAAAGTCATAAAGAGAGGCTTAGATCTCACCCAGTTTCCTCCATGTTGCTGATGTCTTCCTTTGACAGCAGCTTCTGACTGGTTATGTGAATGTAGCCAGTCTTTCCCCCACCAGTTTGGAGGGCTTCCTCAGATCAAACAGGAGGCCTGCCGCCCACCCACCCCCAATCAATGAGGGTCCCCTCCTTGCTTGCTGCCTCTATGGGGTGACTTTAGATCTTTTCCGGGGTCCCCCAGCAGGGCAAAATCAAACACAGAAAATCTTCCTGTGTCTGCATAGCCATGACACCAAAACTAGAAGCAGATATGCACTTTTTACATGACATTCGCCATATAATTCATTCCTAGTTTAGAAGAATAGATACAGGAAGATTATTGCAAATATATCATAATTGTATGAAGAAAATATCCTGGCCACATGATTTTCCAAACTTGCTGGATTGGGTATGCAAAAACTGATAGGAAATGTTTTATTTTTTTGTTTCTGAGGCTCCTAAAACTGCCTCAGTTTCAAAAATAAATTTGTATAGTAGCATATGTTTTGCATGCCATTGGTTTCAGTTTTATATCCAAAAGATTCATATCTCTAACTAGAAAAGCCTCTGGCTGAAACTTGAAAATAGCAATACTACTTAGACTTTTATACTGCTTCATAGTGCTTTATTGCACTCTCTAAGTGGTTTACAGAGTCAGCAATCTGGGTCCTCATTTTACTAATCTTGGAAGGATGGAAGGCTAAATCAACCTTGAGCCAGTAATGATTGAACTCCTGGCAGTGGACAGAGTTTGCCTGCAATTTTGCATTCTAACCAGTGCACCACCACAGCTCATTTGTTGCTCACCAGTTCTGAGTTAAATAAACCAAAATTCTGATTCACTGGAGGTTAGTTTTCTATAGAAAGCTAGACATGAAAAAAAGAAACAAGGATCATATGAAAATTATGTTCATGCTATATACAATTAGAAAGGCAGAACTGACATACTTGGAAGTACTGGTGAAAATCATAGTGTTAATAATAATAAATTAAGATTATCTAATTAAATAAATTAAATAGATCTAAATAGATCTCTATTTGTCAACTAGTGGAGAATTGTACAGCATTTGTCTTCCAAAGAATATGTTTCATTGAGTGCAAAGATCTGGAAATGAGAATTCATACAATCTGCTGTCAAAAGAAATGCTTAAATAGACAATTTTGCTTCCTACCAAGGATAATGATAGGAAAGGTACTAATTGCTTCATTTGGACCTAAAGAGCAATTAAAAGTATCTTTTCAAAATTATGCCATTGTTACTGTTATTAATCATTTTGTGTATCCATAGCCAATGCATATTTTCATAGTCCATTTAACAATTTAATATGGAATTGGAAATACAGTTTGCTTGTTTAGCATTGAGACTGGACAGTGTGAAAATATGAATGTTATTGTATTCATATCAGGGAAAAATGCCACCTACAAATTTTATTATCTTGTGCTATGCAAAACAAAAAAAAATAGGCTACAAATATACAATTGAAAGCTTTATTGAATTTTGTTTCCTGAGGTTACTTGAGAGTAATTATCTGAGAGATCTTGCCTTGAAATGTAAGTCATCAACAGGAGAAAGGTAGAGATGTATTTTCTGTGACAAGCTAGAATTTTGGTAAGAGAGAATTGTATAACTTGACCCAAATGTCTGCGTACAGGGAAAGGAGTAACACATGTGGAACCCAGGTCAGGTTTTTAAGAGAGGGAGTAAAGGGCAAGCTTCTAGTGGCTGCTTTTATATTGCCCCAAATCATCTCAGTGCTACCATGGCTTGATTAGGGCATTGCTGTCCTCTCTTGTCAAGGACTCATGCTGCTTGCCTTTGCTTAGCCCTTTATAGTTATCACTGTGGTTTTGGATTCAGGTGGTGGTTCCTGCTCCTCAATTTCTTTGGGGCTTCAGCCTTTGAATTTGATGAAAATATCACCAAGGATTTCTTCAGAGCTGGATATTCATTTAGACAGTGGCTTATTGCATTCAATCAATCCACTCCATGCATCAATGAGACACATGGATTCCTGCAAGGTTCATTTTGTTTCAAGGTACCCAATCATTTCCAAAAGTTTATAGGTAGCTGACATATACAAAAACATACACTCCTGGTCAGAGACTGGGAGTTCTATTTCAGACCATTCACACACCTTTCAGCCACTAATCTTACCCATCCAGGCAACGTTTTCCAGTGGTCTTTGGTGTCTTCCAATTGAATCCAGGAATGGAATCCTAGGATGAGCCCTCAAATTCTTGTCCCCAATTGGAATCTGAGCCTGGTGCTGAAGCCAATGAAGAACACCAGACATGAGGTGTAGGTTTTGTTTCCTTTTATTGAAGCACTCCAAGGAAAGGGATCCTGCCTAGAAAATGCCAAGGAACCTCAAACAACAGAATTAAGAAAACTTTAGACATTTTCACTAAAGCAGAAGGTAGGATACGGTGGGATATATAAAACAAATTATATAATAAACATTTTAGTAATGATCTAACAATTGTTCTATTGATCTCTAGCCATCCATATTCCTAATGAATGATCCAGGAGTTATCTAATATTTTATTTGCTACAGGCCATCCCTAGTCCTAACTTCTAGCTGAGGTATGCAGGATGTCTAACTCTTTGTTACTGTTATCAGTCTTCTAACCATCTAGAAAGGATACAAGTGTTACACATTCTTTGTTTTTGCCAGACAGACTCCACAATTAAAGGCATCTCAGTTTTTTTTCAAGTGCATGCCATAGCCTTGCTTCATTTTAGCAGACAGACCATCACTGATATGACTGCTAGTATCTAAGCAATACCAGCTCAGAGTTTTATGGTGCCCTTATCCTTATCTCTCATCCTCTCATCTTGAATCAGTAGGTATCTGGGTAGCACCTCACAACCTGTTGGGCTGCATGGGCTGGAGCTTCCCCCCTGCAGGGATTAGGTGGAGCTGCCTAGTGTTCGCCAGTAGGGCCCAGCTATTCTCCTGCTTCCTGCTGATCCCTAGCACACTTGGGTTAGTACTGTTGGTTGGAATGGGAAAAAGGACTGAACCGCAGCTTAAGCCATCTCCAACAATACCCCTCAGCCTGGGGATCTTGCATATCTTCTCCTCACACCTACATCTCCAGTGCTGCCCCCTGACCCAGGAATCTCACCTGTTCTACTCCTCACATGTCCAGTTCTCCAAACTTCTCTAGCAGCTGCTCCACTGAAGGGCTGAGGGAGGTGGTTAGAGGTTTCCACTCTGCTGATTCCTTCCAGTCCACAGCTTGGTCTTCCACTCACTTCTCTGGGTTATTGCAATTCCTGATGGGACCAAAGGAAACTCCATCTTGGTGGCCTTCCTCATGCTGCTTGTCAATTGGACCTTTTTTCCTGCATAAAGGAGCTCTGGCATGGCCCCCCTCTTCATCCATTAGTGGCTGTCCCATCTTCTTCACTCTCAACATGGATCATGTTACCAGTGGTTGTACCCTGAAGTCCAGTTGTACTACCGCCAGTGCTTCTTGAGTAAGGACCAGCTCTGGCTTGGCTGTGGCTGCAGTCTCATGTTCTGTACCAGCCTGCTACCGGCCTTGCAGAAAGGCAACCCCTGTACAAACGGCAGAGGCTGGAAAACGTCTGAGGCTGGAAAACGTCTGCCAAGTTTATTACACAAACAAACAACAAAACATGAAACAAGATACCGGAGCTTTGATCCTCAAACGGAGCGGTTGCTTTCAGCAACCAGCCCTTCCCCAAACACTCCCTTTATTAGAGTTCAGGGCGTGGCCTCCCTGTGCCTCCTTCTGAGAAGTCCCACAGCCTTTCTCTGCTTGCTCCTGCTTGACTGCCTCCTGCGTCGGGCGTCCTTGAACAGGGCCAGCTGTGGGTCATCATCATCCGCACTGTCGGGCTCGCGCAGCTGAGTCTCCACCAAGTAAGAGGGCCCTGGCTGGGGGCTCTGCGAAGCCTCCAAGCCATCATCAGCAAGTTCGTCTTCAACACCCTCCTCCTCCCCCTCGTCTGAGTCATCCGAGTCATCCGACCCGGCTGCCGGACCCACAGGCTGACCCTGAATCACAACATCTCAGTCTTCTTTTCTGTTCCTGACATCATTATGCTACAGTCCTCCTGGAAGCCTCTGAGTAGGCTGCACTCATAACTTCATGAGAGTTGATTTAATGTCACGCATTCAACTAGTGAATTCAATGTTAAAGAAACTTTATGGCTTCAAGGTGCCATAAAAGATAATCTTTATTGAATGTGTATCTCAGTTCTGAAGAAGCAAAATCAACTCTAATTTTCCCACACAAAAATCTAATCAGTTAACAATAGCTTTCTATAACCCCCACTCCACTCCAAATGTTCACATTGGCCAATTACATTTCTTTGGTTTGTTATGAGAACAGCCCGCTTTTCTGTCACACTTGTTTTTGTCACCTTGGCTCTCACAATCCATAGATGGCTTCTTAAAACTCCAGTTTCTTTCCCCAACATCCCCTCCCTCCTGTTTCTATGGCAAGTTTATTAGCAACAGGTTTAGGTTTAGGTTTAGGTTTATTCGATTTCTATACCGCCCTTCTCCCGAGGGACTCAGGGCGGTTAACAGGGCATATATAAATAAATAACAGTACAAAAATTAAAAAAGATTAAACCAATGCCCAATTAAAATACAATAACAATAAAATAATAAAAAACCCGTTAAAAAGACCCTCCCCATCAGGCCAGACCAGCTAGTTCAAAGAAGTGGGTCTTCAGCCCGCGGCGGAAGGACAGGAGGTCCAGTGCCATCTGGAGCTCAACCAGCAGTTGGTTCCATAGTGCCGGAGCACCCACAGAGAAGGCCCTCCCCCTGGGGGCCACCAGTCGACATTCCCTGACCGGAGGCACCCTGAGGAGACCCTCTCTGTGGGCACGCACAGGACGGAGGGGAGTTGACGCCAGCAGCAGGTGGTCCCCGAGGTATCCCGGACCCATGCCATGTAAGGACTTGAAGATCATAACCAAAACCTTGAACCTCACCCGGAAGACAACTGGTAACCAATGCATCTCGCGGAGCAAAGGTGTAACATGGGAGTACCGGGAAACTCCCAAGACAACTCTCGCGGCTGCATTCTGTACCAGTTGGAGCCTCCGAGTGGTCTTCAAGGGAAGCCCCATGTAGAGAGCATTGCAGTAGTCCAGGCGAGAGGTCACGAGCACATGAGTGACCGTACACAGGGCATCCCGGTCCAGATAGGGCCGTAACTGGCGCACCAGGCGAACCTGGGCGAAAGCCCCCCTAGTCACGGCCACTATATGATCTTCCAGAGTGAGTCGTGAATCTAGGAGGACTCCCAAGTTGCGAGCCCTATCCACGGGGGGTAAAGACTCACCCCCCATAAGAAGAGATGGAATAATTTGAATGAACAGAGGTTAGCAAGCATCTTAGCAATTCAATCTTGACAATCTGTGCCACTCAAACATTTCATTACTTGACCTTGGTCTCTAATGTCTTGCTGGCAACAGAAGTCTCTCTTACATTCTAGAGCTTTCCTCCCCCCTTAGGAATTTGCCCACTCCCCTACCTTGCTGTTTGGCAAACTGAGCAACAGCAAGTGCAATAAGGAGTTGACTCAGGTTTGACATGCACACCCTCCAGAAGAAAGATAGTTCTGAAAAATAAAACACAACAAGGCAGACACAGTCAACTTCCACAATGAATGAATGAACCTTTATTATCAAAATACAACATGTGTACAGTGAGATTGGCTAAGCCTCCCTTCGTGCCCCCCCCACAACTCACAGTGACAATAAACCCACCATCTTGTTACACCATGTGAGCTAATTGCACAACACACCAGCCTCGCAAGTCAATCTTACATTTCCCATTCAGGAGCCTGACAGCCCATGGATAGAAGCTGTTCTTCAGCCTGTTGGTATGGCTGGCTATACTTCTGTATCTCCTACCTGACGGTAGGAGAATAAAGAGATACCAACCAGGGTGTGAGTCGTCCCTGAGAATTTTCCTCACTCTTCCAAAGCAGCGAGTCCTGGCAATGTCATCCAGTGGTATCAGGGGACAGCCCACAATGTTTTGTGCTGTGCTCACTACCCTCTGTAATATCTTCCTATCCGCAGCTGTCAGGCCAGCATACCAAACCACAATACAGTGCGAGAGGATGTTCTCTATAGTAGACTGGTAAAAGAAGGTCATTAGTTGTTGTTCTACCCTGTTCTTCCACAAGACCCTGAGGAAGTGGAGTCTTTGTTGGGCCTTTCTGGCCACCTGGGTTGTATTGACTTTCCAGGTAAGATCTTCACAGAGGTAGACTGCCAGGAATTTAAAGGAGCTCTCCACACAGCGCCCCCCAATGTAAAGTGGGGTAGGTTTCTCTCTTTTCCTCCTGAAGTCTAGCACCATCTCCTTTGTCTTGCCGATGATCAGGTGCAAGTTGTTCTCTAAACATCATAAGGACAGTTTTTGTACCTCCCCCTGTATGCTGTTTCATCTCCACCTATAATAAGACCCACTATAGTGGTATCATCTGCAAACTTAATGATTGTGGTGGATGGGTTGGATGATACACAATCGTATGTGTACAGTGAGTACAGGTAGGGGCTAAGCACGCAGCCCTATGCAAACCTTCAAGGGGGTGGATGAAACAGACGCGACCCTCACTGTTTGTGGCTGGTCCCTCAGAAAGTCTTTAATCCAATCACAGATGGAGGGGGGGGAAATTCAAGTCAAGTCAACCTCCTTCAGGTGATCATGCAGGACCTCATTTATCAGTTGCATGAACATGGTAGAGGCCCCTTGCAGCCCAAAGGACATTACTCAAAACCGATAGCAGCCTAGGGGGCAATTAAATATCATTTTCCACTCATTGCCCTCCTTAATCCTCACTTAGTAGTCCTCCTTCTGCAGGTACAGCTTTGTGAAGTTTTTTTCCTTTGCTAAATAGCCTAGCACAGGGGTGTCAAACTCAATTTCATTGAGGTCTGCATCAGCATTGCAGTTGCCCTTGGGGGGCTGGGTGGGTGTGGCCAGGGTGGGTGTGGCCTACTGGGTGGGCATGGCTGTAGTTCGTGTGGCCTACTGGGTGGGCATGGCCAGCTCTACATTGTTCATGTCAAGGGTGCCTATGGGGGCCTGGGCAGGAGTGGGACAGATCTGAGGGTCTCTGGCAGAAGGAGATGGGACCGGGGCACATGCCAAGGCATAGTCCACTGGAGGAGCCTCACTGTTGCTCTCAGGCCATGTGTGTGTGGGGGGGGGGCTGGACAGTGGTGCAGAGGTCAAATGCCCTGCCCAGCCCTCAAGCACCCGCGGCACTAAGCCCAGCCCCACTTCCCCAAGGGGGTGCCCAGCTGCTGTGCCTGTTCTCCTTAGCCAGGTTGCTCATGATGGGTACGAGGGCAAAGTCAAAAGGGAGGCCCATTCCCTCTCCATGTGAGGAGACCTGGCTTTGTATCCAAAGCTTCCTTAGCAATAGGATGGGAGACCCCCCAGGATAGGCCAGGAGGAGGGGGCAAGGGGATGGTGAAAGGGCAGCAGGGCAGGACTAAGGCACAACTTACCTCATATGTTGTATGTAGTATGTTTGGGGGGGTGTCATGTATGTGTCTCACTTTGAGAGTGGGCAACTAAATTTCATTTTTGATGTGCGCCATTGTGCCCACAGTAAAAAATGACAATAAAGATTATCTTATCTTATCCTTCTTTTCTTTGAATAACACTGGGGTTGCCATCCTCAGTTTTGCTGTCTGAATGAACCCCCTCACCAGGTTCTTATCTATAAATGCTTGGAGTTCATCCATCTCTCTGTGGGTCATAGTGTACAATTTTGGCTCCCAGTATGATCTCTATTAAGGGACATGGTGGTTCAGTGGGTTAGGACACTGAGCTTGTCGATCAGAAGGTCGGCAGTTTGGCGGGTCGAATCCTGAGCGCTGTGTAACAGAGTGAGCGCCTGTTACTCGTCCCAGCTTCTGCCAAAATATCAGTTCGAAAGCACATAAAAAATGCAAGTAGAAAAATAGGGACTACTATGGTGGGAAGGTAACAGCGTTCTGTGCGCCTTTGATGTCTAGTCATGCCGGCCACATGACCACGGAGACGTCCTCGGACAAGCGCTGGCTCTTCGGCTTTGAAACGGAGATGAGCACCGGCCCCTAGAGTCGGAAACAACTAGCACGCATGTGCGGGGGAACCTTTACCTTTACCTATGATCTCTATTGCACAGTCAGTTGGTCAGTGAGGTGGGAGCACATCTGATTTCTTTTTGCTAAAAACCTCAGCTAGGTCATGATATTCTGCTGAAATCAGCAGCTCTAATCCACTGTCTCTTCTTAGTGTATTTGCAGTCTCCACTTTCACTTTTCTAATCACAGGTACATAGGTGGCCCATTGCACTTTTCCTGGCTCTTGCTGACTAGCAGATCTCCTCCACATCTGCCACTTTTTTCTATCCCACCTGAGAGAGGGGTTCCACTTTTCCCCCCATTATCATAGGATCAATCATGTTGGGGACTACAATAAACCTAAAAGTCACTACATGAGTTGCCGCTTTGAGCCAAACCAGCTTGGCCAGGCAGGTGGCTGGCAAACCCCCTGTTATTGATCCATCTAACTAGGAAAAATGCCATGGGTCATCTCAGTTTTCTCAGTCTCAGTCCCAACCTCTCCACCACCTAGGTGCTGACTGTGCACTGGGTGCAACCCAAGTCTAGTAATGTTATGATGATCCCTCTTGTCCCCTTGGAAACATCACAATCTCCACCCTGGCCATCATGGAGATGATGGTGCCATTTTACCATTAGGTCATCTTCTCCCTCACTGTTGCTCTCATAGAAGACTGGACCTGTTTGGGCATTGCTTGGGGTTCCCTCCTTCTCGCTGAATGGAGGACAGAACTCAAATACTGTAGCTCCTTGCGCATCTTCTTGTTTGCTCTACTGGGACTATTTGGGCTGATTGGCAGGGAGAGGAACAGTTGCTGGTTGTGGTGCAAGGCAATCAGCTGGTCAGTGGCCCTCCTTACTACAGTAAAAGCAGAATTCTGAAGCTTGATGAGGTTTGTCTCCCCCAATCAAGGACATGTCCCCTTTCTCCCCAGGATCTCAGCATCTCTTGGGTGCTCTGTGGGGTTGGCTTTCCTGCATGGTGACCTCTTGGAACTCCATCAGGTCAATCTCCACTGGCTACTTGGAACCACACTTGCAGGTTCACAGCACCCCTTGGGATATGCAGTGCTGGTACACTTCTCAGTCTAGTCCCCTTTCATAAGTAGGAGACCAGCACATACTTGGGCCAGTCAGGAAGGTGGCTGGCTAGTCTGCAGAAATCCTGGGTGTACTCCATCACTGGCCATTTCCCCTGCTTAAGGGTTCAAATGCAGAACTCAGCTCACCAGACTGCATCATCTAGATACATTCCCCATTAGCATTCCATGTGATGCCACATTTGGGCTAAGAAGTGAGCCAGTTTGGCCAAATCCTCATCAAACCAGATCATAGGAGGGAGGGCAGTGGTTGCTTGTCTCTCCCAAAGATGTTCCCAGGCAGTAGGACTACTGCCACCACCAGGATGGGAAGCAGAGGGACTCCAACCCCTGTTGAGCCACCAGGATCGCATGCTGCCCTGCTGGGAGAGGGGTGGTGAAATCCGCTGCTGCTGTTTCTTTCAGGGGAGATCCAATCATCCTAGTACATGTTGGCACCATGGGCTACAGGAGGGGAGGAAATGGGGTGGTTAGCAGCTTCATTCCCCCTGTCCCGTCTACTGGATCCTTGGCCCCCAGTGGCACCACTCCCTTGATTGCCAGGTTTTCGAACTTTTCTCCCAGCTGCTCATCAATGGGCTGCAGGCAGAGGCAAGGAGCTTCCATTCAGTTGACTCATCCCACTCAACTGGTTGCCTCACCTTTCATCTGCAGTACTCCTGACAGCATTGTTATAGGCAAATTCAGCAAATGATAGGAGGTCAGTCCAGCTATCTTATTGGTAATTAATAAAGCATCTTAGGTATTGTTCTAGAACTGAGTTCATTTGTTCTGTCCCACTATTCATTTGAGGATAGTGACTAGAATTCAGGGCATGATCTGTCACCAAAAGGTCCAGGGATGCCCTCCAGAACTTTGAAGTGAATTGGACTCCTCTGTCAGAGATTATGCAACATGGTGCCCCATGTAAGTGATAGATGTGATGATGGAATAATTTTGCTAGGGCTTTGGCAGTGGGTATCTTCTGGCATGGGATAAAGTTACTACCCAAATGACTGTTTTTCCTGCACTTTACGGCAGTTCTACAATAAAGTCCATGGAAATCTCTCTCCAGAGGGTTGAAGGCTCCACCAGAGGCTGCAGGAGGCTGGAAGTTTTCCTCTGCCTCCGCTTGGCTGCTGCGCAGGTGGAGCAGTTAGACACATAGCTCTCAATGTCTTTTTTAAGGGACAGCCACCAAAGCTATCTTTTTAAGAGTTGTAGGGTCTTCATGAATCCAAAATGTCATGTTTTGAATCATGGCAGGTTTGCATAATTTTCAGTCTCTGGCTGGGTGGTATAATTTTCCTCTCACCCAGGCTAGCCCTTCTTACATTGAGCAGATATTCTTGTGGCTGAGGAACCACTTGTCTTTCTCTAGGGCTTGTTTGAAGGACAAGACAGTGGTATTATCTGGAGTCAGCTCCTGGAAACTTCCCAGTCCTGAGCTGGCCAATGTGGGATTCAATTTCATAACATGAAACCAAAGGCCACCCAGGTTGTAAGTGGTATATGAGAGTCTAATGAGGTATACATTCTTTCAGAGTGGCAAGCTATTAGATGCCAGAATAAGGAAGAGTTCTTTTGCTTTGCTGCCTCAATAAGCTGTTCCCATGAAGACCTTGTAGTCTGTGTCTTCCTGAGTGTGATCAATTGCTTAAATTGTTTTTGAGTGTGAGTAGATATTTAAGAGTTGTTTTATGGCCATTTCCAGTCTCACTTTTGTAGACCTTATATGCCAAGGCAAGAGCTTTCTTGGCTTCTATACAATCTTTATCAAACCATAGTTTGGAGGCAATGCAGGGCCTATTAGCTGTGAAGTTTTGGTTATATCCTAGTAGTGGAATTTTGAATAGGGTTGGCTGATATAAAGGCTGCACAGATTTTTTGAAAGTTATCCTCTGATAGCGCTCTCCTCACCTTCTGGTCAAGATGTTGGGTTCATTTGACTCGACATCTTGTTAGGCCTGCTGTAGAAATTGCAGGAATAAAATGATCCCCAGAGGGCATCTGCCAGATAAAGGGCTTAATGTCTATACACAGTGGTAGATTATCACTTTCTAGGTAAGGTAGGACTTCAAAATTTTCTATATAATGTTGTAAGTCCATAGAATTTAGGATATAATCAGTGGTGCTTGTTTTGGTCCCTTCCATAAATATAAACTTGCCAGGATAGTTGCCAGCCCATGAGCCATTGGATATGAAAAAGTTAAATTTATTTGCCATCTTTGCAAGACAGGTCAGCATAATTAGCTCTATTGTCTTTAGGTCATGTGAGGGAGGTGCTGGTTTGTATGGGAACCTCTAATGGTGGATATTGATGGTATTTCATAAATAATGTATAATTATCTGGTCCCAATCTACCATTGGATTCTCCCCTAGTAGGACCCTGTCATTTGGGTATTCCAACTCTAGCCATACAGATGTGGTTTCAGCTTTTCTTAGCAATGGAGAGAGATAAACATTAATTATTAAAAGCAGACCAAGTCCAACTTGCAAAGAAAAGCCATAGCCATATGTTTTAAAGGGGTAATAAGTGTGGGCTTTGCTCTCATGTTGGTAGAAATAAATATACCCAGCTGTCCTTTCAGTCTCCCTGGGCCTCTGCTTGTCCTTGCTTCTAGCTTATATGAATGATAGCCATTAAGCAGGAAATCATCAACAGTCCAAGTCTCTTGCACCAAAATGATATCCTTATCTATCAAAGGTTCAGAGTAATTAAGGTGTCTAAATTGATACCACCTAGCTACATTCCATGACATAATGTTTAAAGTATTTTTCTTGTGCTGGCCTTCATATAATCAATTCATGTTCTCAGTAGGGGCAGTTGGAAGATAATTATGATGGGTGATGTTGTCACCAAAAGCTAAATACTGTTTGTTATTAGATGAATTTAAACAAGAGTTAGGCAAGTTTTGCAAGACTATTGAGACATCATCTGCAAAGCAAAGGTAGCCCGAACATTGTGTGGGGCACTGGGGCATGCCTCTGTCTCTGCCTCTGATTGTCATCTGATAGCTGGATCAGAGAGTTTCACCTTTAGCAATTATCTCAGCAGAATCCCCACCTAGAATCCATGAAGATTTATGGCCATTTTGGGGGGGGGGATGCAGTTGGGGGTTCATCTTGTGAGGAGATGTTAAGGACACTTCTTACTCAAGTGAAGTGGAAGATGGATTGTATCCTTAGAGTCTGCATGCTTAGAGGGGCTGTGCCCCTGCTCCATCCTGCAGTGCCTCTGGGGCTTCTTGAGCCAGGAGCTCCTCCAGTTTCTTCTCCTCCTCTGATTCCTTGCCTGCTGCCAACATCTTGGGTCTTTGGCCTGCCGGTGGGTCCAGGTAAGCACTATGAGAACTGACTTAGTGTCAACTCTCCCATTTGGCACATTCAACCAAAGAAACTCTCAGCTCTTGTAAATTACCAAGAGTATAGCTTTATTGAAAGATCCATCTAGGTAGAGTAGAAGCAAAGATAATTCTGGATTTTTTTCCTGTGAAAGCCCCATAAATAAAACCCCTATTCCTGCTCCAGGCCACTCACAGTTTATAATTCATCAATTGGATTCAGTTCTTTTGTTTTGGGAAAAGACTGTGCTACTCAAACATTTCATAACTTGTCCTTGATGTCTAACATCTCACTGGCAACAAAGGCACTCTTGCATTCCAGAGCTTTCCTTCCCCCTCTTAGGAATTTGACAGCTGGTTTGTTTCTGGGTGCAAATCAAGGTTTTGGTTATGACCTATAAAGCCCTCCATGGTATGGGTCAGGATTACTTGATGGACCATCCCATCCTGCTAATACAAGCCTAAACTCCATAGCAGAGAAAGGAGGCCTGCTGTGGAGCCTTTCAGTCAAGAAAACCTGGCTGGTGGGAGGATCCAAGAGAAGAGCCTTTGCTGTTGTAACACCTACCCTATGGTACATCCTGCCCTCTGGGGTAAGGCTTGCCCCCCTATTCTTCTACAAGGTTCTGGAGTCCTGACTCTGCTGTTGGCCTGGGGACCCAACAGGGAAGTACTGCACTAGAACTGGCTATTGGATTGGGGTTGACTCTTCCTCCCAGCTGCACTTCCTGCTCCACCTCCATCCATATTATGGTACTTTCCTTGTTTATTTTTATTATTTTATTGCCTTGATATTGTTATGCTTATTTATTATGTTTACATTTTTCCCCACTTTACTATTGTAAATCATTCAGAGTAGACCCTGGCAAGATTGGGCGGGCAAATAAATTTATTAATAAGTACAGAAAAAATGAAAGAAACAAATGAATAATTATTGCAGTTATGAAACAAGCATGCAGTTATAAGTACCTGAACAAATAGTATTTCCTTTTCTCCTGAATTAGCTCCATATCTCCAGCTCTATTCTATTCTACATTCTACATCTTCTGATCCCATCAAACAATCTCTATTTAGCAACTGAAGCAATATTCTTGTTTAGGTGCTGCTTAACAGGAAACGTCTGGTGTCAATTTTCCAGTGCAAGTAATGGAGTTTTACAATGCTTCTTTCACAACTTTTCTTACAGTGCTATGACTTTTTCTGAAAATGTAGTTTTCCCGAATCTCTGAGCAGGTTACTTACTTGAATTACTGGTTTTGTTTGTTTCAGCTCATTATGAACTCTCCTGTGAAGCCTATAAACATTTGGGTAAAACAACAGGTTCTTACTGGATAGATCCAGATGGCAGTGGTGCACTGGGACCTTTGAAAGTTTACTGTGATATGACAGGTAACTGTACTTTGTAATGGAACTTTTTCCTTATGTTTTTAACAGGTCAAATCCTTTGTTTCACATTATAAATGTAATACTGAATATAAAATACTAGTCACTATTCTTCTTCATACAATTATTATGAGAGCAAAAAAAATGACCATCTTAAGTAATGTTTCCTGAAGAGAAACAATCCAGGATTTTTCTGTTAGAATAAATGCTATATATTTCATCTCTCACAGCAGAATCAGATCTGTGGCCAAGAATCAGATCTGTGGCCAACCCCAAGCCAAGCATCTGTAGATAGAGAAAATAAATCAGAAGTTCTTCCTTTGGCTGGATCAAATATTAACAAGGATGAGCAAGACTTCAAATCACATGATATCACAATGCTTGTTACTGTCTAATGCATATAAAATGTCTCAAAGGGGCTTTGCTTTTGGCTCTGCCAAGTACTGTATTGTCTATTGATCAGGACTAAAGTGTTTTATTTATTATTTTATTTTGTATCCTTGCTTCACTTAATCAACCACATATAGAAGGAGAAAATTCTTCTTTTCTGTTCCTCATATTGTCTGTAATTGGCATCTTGGGTGAAATTTATTCCTTTAAGTCCTAAATTTTATATTTGTGCAATACAGAAGAATTGTCTCAAAGGTCTATCCTATTAAACTTAGTAGGACTTGCTCATTAATAACTAAGGCATGGAAATTCATTCAAACCTGATCTGAAACATAATTATTTACACTGATCTGATTTTTGCAACTCCTCATACAAAGTCCAATAATGCCTCACCATGATGGTAGTGGTAGGAGATGACTATTAAATATCTCATGATCTGCAAAAATCACAAATAAAGAAATCCTAGACACCAAAAATGTCAGTTGAAGCTAGGATTGCCAAACAAAGGCTGTGGTACTTTGTCTTAAAAATCTCTGAAGGGTTGTCACATTGTAGGAGGTTCATATCCACTTGCTCCAGTGGATAAGCCTAGAATGGGATGAAACATCAAAGATGTAGATACAGATTAGACATTAAGAATATGGTCTTGACAGTAAGAGCTGTCAATCAGTGGAATAGGATACTGCATGGAGTAGTTTCTTCTCCTTCACTGGGGGTTTTCAAGCAGAGTCTGGATAGTCATATATTGAGATGGTATAGTAAATCCTGCAGTTTGCCAAGGGTTGAACTTGATTACCTCTTAGTTCCCTTCCAATTTTATGTAGACAACTGCTTTCTTTTAAGCAGCAATGGCTGAGTTACTTGATAAGAATGCAGTCTGTTAAATGAGGTGAGATGTTTTCGCTAAAAATATTAACAGCTGAAAATCCGACTTCAAAGGTGCTGTGTATGAAGTGAATTAATAAATAAGAAATTTGTGGTTTTGAGGGCTTTCCTTAGCACTGTGGCTTAGACTACAGGAAAGAAAGAGAGGGATGGAGGGGACAGAGAGAGAGAAGGAGGAGGAGGAGGAGGAGGAGGAGGAGATGGTGGAGGAGGAGGAGAAGGAGGATTAATTATAAAACAATATTATAATTTGAATTCCTTGAAGGGTGACTTTTTATTCAAAGCTAAGAAACCTAACTGATAATTATCATGCTTCACTTGGATGGCTTCAATTTGGCTGAAGCTTTCCAAAAAGTTAACATGACATGGCTTGTAACAAATGATTATTATAACATCAGAAGCATAACTATTTATAAAAATGATTATCTTCTGAGCATAAAATTGTTGTCCCCAATATTATTTTCTTGCTTTAAGTTTGGTGCTTTTATCTCTACCAATCTGATAATTTTGTGGAAATCTGCTGCTATATACTCTATTAGTAAGTATAAATTACTTATAATAATTTTCAGATTCCTGCTTTGGGAAATTTTAGCTTCCAATGTATGTGCCCTGATAATATCATGAGATATACGAAGTGAATTTTCTGTTATGGTCTGTTAAGGGAATAGATAGAAGAAATAGCAAAAACATGGCTGGACAAAAAAGTGATAGGAGTAGGAGCAAATTTTGACTTCCTGATGGCTTCCCCTTGTAGGAAGCTTGCAGGGAATATTTGAAAGGACATGATTGCAGCTGACTACAGCAGTGAAATGGAGCAGCAGCATAACAGCACTGAAATGGCCACAACTTTGTCAAATTTCAATCCCACAAGAATAATGGGTCTGAGATTTTGGACAATTCTGTAAATTAGCCCATTTGAAGTACATTGATTCAAAAACTGTGATACACCATTTGGTTCAACTGACAGTTACACATAATTAAACGTACACAATAATTTTAGTAGTTTATACATATTTGAATGAAAAAGCATTGGAAAGTTCTTGGGTTACATTTTAGACTAGAATAAGGCAATAACCTCTGGGTTTCATCAGGATTCTATATGTATTCTCCAGGAAGTAAAATAATGGAATTTTCTCTTTATTCTTCGCTAAAGGGCAAGAGTTTGGATTAGGTCTATAAACTATATGAAGTAAAGTAACATATCTATTTAATTTCTGAATTGAAGTTGCTATTACTGTTCTTTTTTCTACATTCATTTGAATTGGTATTCATTAGTAGAAGTCAGACTGATAGTCTACATTAAGACTTTATTTATTATAAAGTTTTCACTTTCATTTTATAGCTAGCTTTTTGAAACAAAACAGCCTGTTTTATGGACTTATTTAGGCCTGAAAGTGTTTCGGTGTGTAATAAATGCATGTGGAGATTGTATTAGGCATTTATTTTCAATTTTGTTGTTATAAAGATTTTTCCCTTCATCTCTTTTTTTAAAATAGATTATTCCTCATTGGTTTATGGATGGTAATATACAAAATTTCTTTACATGAAAAGATGTACATGTCACAGTATGACTAGTAGAAAGTATTCCCTCTGACTGGTTCTCCTGAATTACAAGCTGTCTCTTTACTTACTCTTCTTCAAGGCTCTGTTGCCCTTATGAAGTAAACATTTTAAACAATAACTCCTGGACATGTCACATCAAACCTGGTTACTTCTTGTCCTAGTGGACAATCGTTTGACTATGAGCCATCAATGTGCAGCAGCAGCCTAAAAAGCTAATGCAATACTGAGTTGCATATACAGAGGCATAGAATCAAGATCACGTGAAATATTAGTACCGCTTTATAAAACCCTAGTGAGACAACATCTGGAATATTGCAACTAATTTTGGTCACTATACTACAAAAAAGATGTTGAGACCTTGGAAAAAGTTGAGAGGAGAGCAGCTAAGATGATCCAAGGCCAGGAGATTAAAATATATGAAAAATAATTGTAGGACTTGGATTTGGCTAGTCTAAAAAAAAGAAGAAATAGGATGACACGATAGCAGTATTCCAGTATTTGAGAGGCTGCCACAAAGAAGAGGGGGTCAAATTATTGTGCAAAGCACTAGGGCAGGGGTCGGCAACCTGAAACAGTGAAAGAGCCACTCGGAACCGGTTCCCTCACAAAAGAAAAAAGTTTGAGCTGCAAAATGCGCGTGCGCATGCACGCATGCGCATAACAACAGGCTCTATTGAGGAGTGGAGCCTAAGGCAAGACATGCACTGGATCTGCCCCCAACCACCCATCCAGCTCTCTGCAGTTCAACATGAGGGTTGCTTCCAGCTTAGCATCTTCTGTGACTTCACACGCACAACCACTTGCTCTTTCACACCCTGCCACCCCCCAGCAAATGGGGCAACCAAGGTGGTAATCTCCCTGGCATTCTGGTGCTCGCCTGCCTCCCCTCCCTCGCCTGCAAACTCCTGCCGCCACTGCCTCTCTGCCAGGCAACACCCGCCAGCTCCCAGACGCCTTGTGAGTTTCCCTCCAGACTTGGTCAGCTCAGGAACAGCAAAACCCGCCGCCCCCCCCCCTGGTCCCCTTTTCGCTACTATCCTACTGGCCATCACTTTGGCACATGCCCAGCTCACCAGGCTCCCTTTTCCACAGCACTCCCTTTGTTCCCTGCTGAACTTCCAACTTCCAACTCCCACCCACGCCCGGCTCTTGAGGCACCGCTCACAGAAGAGCAGCTGCCCGGCACCTCTTGCCACATGGTGCCTCCTGCAGACAGCCCCCTCCTCTTTCCTCCAGCCAGGCAGAGCAGTTTCCCAGGATCACCACCTTTTGGTAGTGCACAAACGGCATTGCCCAGCAGCGGCTCCAAGGCCAACCGAGCACAGGGGGAGAAGGGTAGTAGTGGTGGAAGGGAAGTAAAGGGTGGGTTACTGCAAGGCAGGTGGGCTGAGCAAGAAAGAGCCCACCTGGGGACACCGCAACTACAAATGGAGCGCGTGGGTTCCAAGCATACAACTGACTGTAAGCGCATGCCCTGGGTGCCCTTTATTTTGCTTCTCGGGAGGAGGAAAAGGCATCAGAGGTGCTTTTGCTAAGCTCAGCTCCTCATGTGGCTTTGATTATGGTACCACACACACGTGTCCTGCTTTGGAGTGAACATTGCCGAACGTATGTGAAATTTAATTCCCAAATAAAAACAAATCTCTGAAGTAATGAAAGTCCCTCTCTAGGAAGAATCGGAGTGCGAAGAGTTTTTCTTCACAGCTCAAACCTCCTTCTGCTGCGAGCAGCATCCCTCACACCCGCTTGCTGAGTACTGCCTGCCCCGTCGCCATTTGTGTAGGGACCCGGAGGTGTCACCACCCTCGTATGGGGATCCGCCTGCCTCTGTGGCCCCATTCTCTCAGCTGCCTGGCCCAAACAAAGGGGGTGGTGGAGGCTTGCAGAGCTGCTGTCCTCAGCTGCTTTTCTTTCAGGCCATCCAGCCTCCGCCTCCACATTCTCTCAGCTGGCTGGCCTGAACGAAGGAGGTGGCGGAGGCTTGCAGAGCTGCTGCCTTTGGCTCCTCTTCATTCAGGCCAGCCAGCTGAGAAGGGGATGGCCAAAAGGCAGAGGCTGACAGGGGAAGCTTCTGAGACCCCCTGTGGGACACCCCCCGGGTTAGCAGAGGTGGCAGAGGAGCAGGACAAGGGGAGACCTACTGGGCAGGGAAGAGGCATGCCAAGGGCACCCCAAGACTGGCCACCCCCACCCGTGCAGCAGATAGAAAAAGGGCCCACTCATCCTGCCTCTGCCTCCCCCTTCTCTCTAGTTTTCTTCCTTTACCAACTAACTTTCCAAGCCAGTGCAATGAATCATCAAGTAATTTTTCCTCTGTTTTTCTGTATATTGTTTGGAATAAGAAAGACCATTTGGTTAAAGTATTTTTGACCTGAAAGAAAAGCAGCTGAAGGCAGCAGCTCTGCAAGCCTCTGCTGCCACCCTGAACAAAGAGGAGCTGAAGGCAGCAGTTCTGCAAGCCTCCACCGCCCTCTTCTCTCAGCTGCCTGGCCCAAACGAAGGGGGCGGCAGAGGTTTGCAGAGCTGCTGCCTTTGGCTCCTCTTCATTCAGGCCATCCAGCCTCCACCTCCCCCTTCTCTCATCTGCCTGGCCTGAATGAAGAGGAGCCGAAGGCAGCAGCTCTGCAAGCTTCCACCACCCACTTTGTTTGGGCCAGGCAGCTGAGAGAACGGGGCAGCAGAGGCTGGATGGCCCAAAAGAAAAGCAGTCGAGGGCAGCAGCTCTGCAAGCCTCTGCCGCCCCCACCAAATGAAGAGGAGCCAAAGGCAGCAGCTCTGCAAGCCTCTGCTGCCCCCTTCTCTCAGCTGCCTGGCCTGAACAAAGGGGGCGGCGGAGGCTTGCAGAGCTGCTGCCTTCGGCTCCTCTTTGTTCGGGCAAGCCATCTGAGAAAAGGGGATGGCCAAAAGGTGGAGGCCGACAGGGGAAGCTTCTGAGACCCCCCCTGGAACCCCCCCTGGGCTAGCAGAGGTGGCAGTGGAGCAGGGCAAGAGAAGACCTGCCAGGCAGGGAAGAGGCAGGCCTGGGGCACCCCAAGACTGGCCACCCCCACCCACGCAGCAGGTAGAAAAAGGGCCCACTCACCTGTCCAGTCCTCCCGTCTCTTCCTCTGCTTCCTCTGCTGCTGCCATGTGCAGTCCGAAGAAGCAAAGAGGTTTGTGGGCAGTCCCACAAATGGCTTGTGGGCAGTCCCACAAAGCAAAGAAGTTCAACCAATCAATTCAAACTTTGGGAGGGGTTTTTTGTGTGAACAGTTTGAATTGACTGATTGAACTTTTTCAGTCCCACTTTTTTTTCCCGGAACTGCACATGGCGGAGGAGGACTGTGAGCCACAGGAGATGGCTTAAAGAGTCGCATGCGGCTCCGGAGCTGCAAGTTGCCAACCCGTGCACTAGAGGGTCAGGACAAGAAACAATCCCTGGAAACTGATCAAAGAGAGAAGCAACCTGGATGTCAAAATCCATTGATATTTTATTTCTAACTATCTCCTCTAAGCTAAACCCAAATCTCACGTTCCCCTGGATTCTGCCATTCCCAAGGGAAAGAGGGAAAGGCATGGGGCTTTATGGCTTTCACCTCCTCCCTTAAATGTAACCTTTGTTTATTCCACCTGCCTGCTATGCATCACAATATAAACAATTGCTTTCTTACTAGGCATTCCCTCTCAATTTATGGGAAACTAGGAAAGGGGATGGTAAAGGCAGAAATACAATCCTCTGGGATCTGGTTTGTTTGTCCGAATGAAGTGTGAGGAGGCTGGAAATGATCCTGCTGCAATGGACTGTTATCTGTCCTTTCCCACAATGGGCTTACCACCTTGAGCTTGGCTGATCTGGAACTGACCGAATGAACTGTGGGGTGGGGTTTGCTTGGGGACACTTTAAAAATATCTATCAGTGAGGGAATTCCTCAGATCCTGTCTATTATGCCTGCTATCTCCAATTTCTTACTAAAAGTTCCTGCTTGGAAAATCTTGTCTCCAAGAGTCCTACTTTCTTAAGATGTGGGCTGAGGTGGGTTCTGACATTAGACAGAATCTGCAATAAGAGTCAACCTGGAAGAAAAAACCTTACCGGGGGACTTTACAAAAAATACAATGTCTAATGACAAGGCAGGGAAGAAGGAAAGTCCTATGGAAAGGGAGTCGACTGAAATTCCACCAACTAGCAGAAGCTGAAGCGTCATATTCCTCTGGGGAAAAGGTGGTGGAGATGCGTGACCATGAACCGCAGTGGTCGATGGGTGTTGGAAGGAAAAGCAAGTGGGAAAAGGCATCAAGGAAAGTGACCCTGAGATGGGGTAGCCACCAACCCAAATGGAAGCAAGAGATGGAAAATTCCCTGCACGTCAGTGGAGAGGATGGGAATTATGCACCACACTCAGACTGGATCCTAGAGAAAGCTATCGACCTGATGAAAGAAACCTTTGACTCTCTAAGGGAGGAGAAACCTGAGTCCTGCAGCTGCACCAGCACCTGGAGCTGCAACTGGAGAGGCAGTGGGGGTATCCAGAACCTGTAGCACTGGGGATGTCCACTGAACCCATAGCAACACCCGCCAGCTCCCAGACGCCTTGTGAGTTTCCCTCCAGACTTGGTCAGCTCAGGAACAGCAAAACCCGCCCCCCCCCCCTGGTCCCCTTTTCGCTACTATCCTACTGGCCATCACTTTGGCACATGCCCAGCTCACCAGGCTCCCTTTTCCACAGCACTCCCTTTGTTCCCTGCTGAACTTCCAACTTCCAACTCCCACCCACGCCCGGCTCTTGAGGCACCGCTCACAGAAGAGCAGCTGCCCGGCACCTCTTGCCACATGGTGCCTCCTGCAGACAGCCCCCTCCTCTTTCCTCCAGCCAGGCAGAGCAGTTTCCCAGGATCACCACCTTTTGGTAGTGCACAAATGGCATTGCCCAGCAGCGGCTCCAAGGCCAACCGAGCACAGGGGGAGAAGGGTAGTAGTGGTGGAAGGGAAGTAAAGGGTGGGTTACTGCAAGGCAGGTGGGCTGAGCAAGAAAGAGCCCACCTGGGGACACCGCAACTACAAATGGAGCGCGTGGGTTCCAAGCATACAACTGACTGTAAGCGCATGCCCTGGGTGCCCTTTATTTTGCTTCTCGGGAGGAGGAAAAGGCATCAGAGGTGCTTTTGCTAAGCTCAGCTCCTCATGTGGCTTTGATTATGGTACCACACACACGTGTCCTGCTTTGGAGTGAACATTGCCGAACGTATGTGAAATTTAATTCCCAAATAAAAACAAATCTCTGAAGTAATGAAAGTCCCTCTCTAGGAAGAATCGGAGTGCGAAGAGTTTTTCTTCACAGCTTTGACTCTCTAAGGGAGGAGAAACCTGAGTCCTGCAGCTGCACCAGCACCTGGAGCTGCAACTGGAGAGGCAGTGGGGGTATCCAGAACCTGTAGCACTGGGGATGTCCACTGAACCCATAGCTACCACTTCAGCAACACCCACACCCTGCTGACCCGCAGATGGGGATCAGAATGGGGGGCAATACCACCAGTGGCGAAGGTACCGATCCATTCAAAGACTGTTGCCTTTGGAAGCCAAATTCATGGGGGAGCCGCCATGCTTGGGGTTTTTCCCAACTCAAGTCCTCAGTTATATGGAAAAATACAGATGGGACATGCCCAGCGACAAAGTCCACATCCGTATCATGCAATCCGCTCTGGACGGACTGGCCACAGACTGGATGATGAACCTGCATGACTCCGACACCCCAGAACTCAACGACTTCAACTGGTCATGTCATCTATGAGAAGGCAATTCGAGGACCCCCTGGCTGATTGCAAGGCCTGGCAGAGAATCAAAATGGTCAGGCAGGGTAGACACCCAGTGTTGTGATTCCGTGTCAGCCTGTGGGTTTGGCAGTTGGGTCAGACGATTCAGAGGAGGAGCAGGAGGAGGGGTTTGGAGAGCCTGCAGAGGATAGTTCTGAGGCATCGCAGAGCTCTCAGCTAGGCCCCTCCCATCTGGTTACTACTCAGACCCAGCTGTGTGAGCCTGACAGCTTGGATGAAGATGACCCACAGCTGGCCTTGTTCAAGGACGCCCAAAGCAGAAGGCAGTCAAGTAGGAGTAAACAGAGGAAGGCAATGGGGCACCTCGGAAGGAGGCAAAGAGAAGTCATGCCTTGAAACTGTTTAAAAGGGGAATGTGTGGGAGGGCTGGTTGCTGAAGGCAACCGTTTGATCAGCTTCTGTTTTAGTGGTTTGTATTTTGTTTTACTCAGTTCGCTCTGTTTTGGATCTGTTTTGTGTAAATAAATTTGCCAGGCTTACTTCCAGCCTTTTGCCTTTTGAAAAGGGGTTGTCCCTGCCTTTTCTGCAGAGCCGGTAGTAGGCTAGAACAGAACACCCAGTGGCTGAATATACACAAGAATTTGTGGCCATTGCCAACAAGCTGAACTGGCCAGAAGACAACCTCCTTAGCCATTTCAAAGACAAGCTAAACTATGACCTGTATGATGCTTGCCTGCCTTGAGGGGACCCACACCACCTTGATGACTGGTACGTCCTGGCAGAGGAGGTGGAGAAAGACCTACTGAAGAGGCACTGCTGAGGAAGACCATGGGGCCGTCTGCCTCCCAAGCAGATGTACAAGCCAGCAAAACCACCAGCTACAGCTAAGAAATCAACAGGTTGTTTCAAATGTGGGAGAGAGGGCCGCCATGCGACAGAATGCTGCTCAAAAGCCTCTCAGTGCAAATCAGATCCATCACTGGCCAGGAAATCAGGGAAGTCCCCAGCCAAACCAAAAGAGCCCACCATGAGGGGTTTACAGGCTGTAGAGTCCACAACCCCTGCCAAGGAATGGGAGGGAACTCCGGCCTACACCACAGGGGCAGTGGACACCTTGGAGGGTGAAATCCTGTTAGGTGGATCCATTCCACCCATCCTCAAGACAGTGACTATATTAGCTCCATGCCTAAAGCTGTTAAAGTGAAAGCCTTAATAGACTCTGGCTGCACCCGCTGCCTCATTAGCCCAACGCTAGTGGGGAATTTGGGCATTCCAGTAAGGAGACTAAAGCAACCAATTTCCTTTGGCCAGTTAGATGGGTCCATAGCAAGGGGGGTACCAGCTACCCTAGCCACCTTACCATTTCACCTGTCCCTGGGGACCCCTGAGGAAGATATAATGTTTGTACTGACCCCAGGCATTGAATGCCCAATGATTTTAGGGCTGGAATGGTTAAAGAAATGGAACCCCTGGGTAAATTGGAGGACAGCAGAACTCAGCTTCCTGGGTTCCAAAGACCCCCCCCCAAAATCCAAGGACGGGAGACAGCATCAGTGGGAGAAGAGAAGGGGTTACCAGAAATACCGGAAGAATACTGGGACCTTGCTGATGTTTTCAGAGAGGAATGGGCGGATGAGCTCCCTCCTCACTGACCCACAGACTGTGCTATAGAAATCAAACCCGGGGCAAAACTCCCGAAGCTCAGGGTGTACTCCATGAGCCCTAAAGAGATGGAGGAGATGGAAAGATTCATAAATAAAAACTTAGAAAGGGGATTTATTGAACCTGCCAAACCCAAAGTGGCTACTTCAGTCCTATTTAGGGAGAAGAAGGATGGCACTATGCGTTTGTGCAAAGATTACTGTGTCCTGAATGCAGTTAGTGAAAGTAATCTGTATCCCTTACCTCTCACGAAGGACATGTTATCCCACCTATCAAGAGGAAGGATTTTTACCAAACTAGACCTAAGAGAAGCATACTACCATGTTAGGGAAGGGGACAAATGGAAGACCACATTCAATTGTCCAATGGGTTGCTACCAGTTCAAAGTTCTGCCATTTCGACTGCAAGCCCCCCCCCACAGTTTTTATGCAATTAATCAATGAAGTGTTAAGAGACCACCTATTTAAGGGGGTCCTGGTTTACTTAGATGACATCCTTATCTTCACTGAGACCAAAGAGGAGCATATTAATCTAGTCAGAGCAGTTCTAAAAAAATTGTGGGCCACCCACCTATATGCAAAATTATCGAAATGTGAATTCCACCATGAAAGAATAGACTGCCTGGGGTATCACATATCTCCGCAGGGCATCAAAATGGACCGGGAGAAAGTCACAGCAATATTAAAATGGGCACCACCCTGCACAAGGAAGCAATTCCAAAGTTTCCTGGGTGTTGCAAACCTCTACCGCCAATTCATCCCTTCATTCACCCAAATAGCCCTGCCCCTCATGAACTTGTTGAAAATGAGGTGGGTCCCCAGTGAAACCCAGCCAGCTCCTGAAGTGGACAATTGAATGTTAAGCAGCATTCGAGAGGCTAAATGATTAAATTAAAATGATAACTTTATTGTCACTTTGAATGTACACCAATCGGCATGCACCCCAATGCATCATATCTGATAGGGAAGTGCAATTTACTTCAAAGTTTTGGAAGGAATTTTTATCCCTCAGGGACTATCATCTAGTCATCATCCTCAGGCAAATGGTCAATTGGAACATGGGAACTCAGTACTTGAGCAATATTTAAGATGCTTTATTAATTTCCAGGAAACAAATTGGATGGACATACTCCCCTTCACAGAAGTTGCTTACAATAACGCAGTCCACTCCAGCACAGGCTTTTCAAATAGCCACCAGTCAAAGTTTCAACCCTATGCCAGAACTAATTCCAAACGAACCGGAAATCCCATCACTGAAGGAATGGATTGCACAATTGCAAAACACCTGGCCAATCATTAGGAAAGATTTAGTCAAAGCTAGAGAAGCATACAAGACACAGGCAGACAAAAAAAGAGTCGATCCCAAACCATTCAGGGTGGGAGAGATGGTATATTTATCCACAAAATACCTTAAATCACTACAACCCTGTAAAAAACCGGGACCAAAATATATTGGACCTTTTCCAATTAAGAATCATAAACCCAGTAACAGTAGAATTAAAACTACCCAAAAATCTTAGGCAAATACACCCAATCTTTCACTGCAGTTTGCTGAAAAGGAAATGTCACCTTTACAGCCAAACTGCCCCCCCCACACACACACACCATCTCCTATCATGGTTGAAGGAAATACCCGTTGTTTCTGCAGACACGATAAAGGCGGCGTCTTTCTTCCCTTTTTGCCTTATTCGTTCTGCAATGCATGTCTATACGTCTAAAGAAGGTCCTAATACAGCTGGCCTTACGGGTTGTGGAGTGATTACTTTCGTAATGAAGTATCCTGTCCGTATGGATGGATTTATGGTAGACCGATGTGTGTAACAAGCCATCAGGTTGTCGTCTAACCATCACATCTAAGAAGGCCAAAGCCCCATTGGTCTCTTTTTTTTATTGAAAAGTTTTACAGTACATTTTTTAAATAGAAAAAGATGAATTGGGGGCGGAGCCAAGATGGTGGAGAGGCAGCAAAGGCTGTAAAGAGCTCCTCCAAAAGTAAAGGTTTTATTTTATTTTATTTTACTTTATTTTTATTTTAACTTACTTTATTTTTATTTTAACTTTTTAACCTCTTTTAATATTGTATTTTAACCTACCTCTTTTAAACTTTTTAAACCCATTTTTAACCCATTTCAACCTTTTAAACCATAGTTTTAAACTTATTTTTAAACCTGTTTTAACAAACCTGAATGGGGAAAAGAAGGAAGAGACAGCACTCTGCAGCAGAAAGTATATCCAAGCCTTTGAAGCAGCAGAAAATGGAGGATTATATTGCAAACAGACAGTCTGCTCCAGTAAGTAACTCATTCGCAGGCACCTTATCAGATAAATTTAATTTATGTGACTCATTGGAAGGGGACTTACAAACTGAACTGGAGAGCAGACAGTGTGTGGAGTTGTCCTCCTCCCTCTTGGAGAATGGCTCCCCTCCTTGGAATCTGGCAACAGCCTCTTTTACACAGGAGGGAGATGTAGCAAATTTGAAGGGGGAAAATGTGACAGACTTCCTCTCTAGACAATGTTTGCTTACAGCTCAAACTGTAAACTCAATATATAATCTCTTGTCAATTGTCATGGATAAGGTTGATTGTCTGAAAGAGTCTTTTGCAGAGTTTGTTAGGAGCCACCCAAATACTGTGGAAGGACCTGGGAGGATAACCATGGACAGACATGGGATGGCTAACTCAGAAGGTGAAAGTAGAGAAGGACCTTGTTCTCCTCCCAAAAATTTGAACACCTACAGAGAAAACACTCAATCAGGCAAAGGTCTAAGAGATGACCAATATAACTACAGTCTTCAAACTAACCAGGTTACTTTGCAAATTTATGACAAGAGAGTAAATAGAGGGCGTTGGAGCAATAGAAAAGCTATTAGGCTGTCCCTGAGCCAGCTGCTCCGCTGTGAATTCACTCTGATAGATCTACTACATGTAGAGTGGCTGCCAGCAAGAACACAATGTATGAGAATTCTCCTATCATTCAAGCAGCCCACAATTCCCTCCATGCTCTTCAGAATGAAGCCCTTTCTGAGCTTTTTCTCTATATTTCCAATAAGGGTCTTTTGCTCAGAAAAAGTGTGCCCACTCCTGAAACAGCGTCACCAAGAGGGAACTGTCGCTTTAAATCTAGGCTGCAACAGCCCTCACACTACTAAGCCTGAGGCTGCTGCAACTGAACTGACCCTGAGAAAGCAAAGAAGCAATATACGAACTATGTTACCCACAGCTGCAGGAACTGCTGAGGATGTGCCAGAGGAAATGTTGATTGACCTATTCAGTGCATTGCCAGAACCTGAGCAAGTTAACATCATTCAAAGATTGGACGACCTAAAAGAGGCACTGACAACAACCCAATCTACAGCAAAGCCTCTATTTAATTTGGCTCCACTAAACACGCAACCTTGTGACAAGATATTTAATCAACAATCTGCCTTTACCTCAACAGTAAAAAAGGTGTTGTCACACAGGCTGAGAGTGGAGTAACTGCACTGACTGACCCAGCCTCTGAGAAACAACTGAAAGACAAAGGGCTTCATCACACAGTGCCCCCTAAGCTGACAAACACTAAGGACATAATCCAGCTTACATCCTCATTTGATTTAGAAGTTCCCACAACATCTTTCCACAAGATGAACCCTCAGCCATGCCCCTCCAAAAATGGACATAAATCTACATTTATAGACTTAAGCCAGAGTACCTGCTCTTTGGAAAAAAAAAATCATTCTTGGAGCAAGAGCAGAGGCACACTGGCAACCGAGATATAGAGGAGCAACAACAAGTTCTGCAACCCACGAGGAGAAATATCGAACCTCACAACAACTGTATTTATATGGGAAGCTTAGATGATATTGACCCAGCTCCAATGTCAAGTTGACATCTGGCATTTTTACCATCTAGCCAATCAACCAAGTCAGACCACGTTGCTTCTGAGAACCCCATACAGTTGATAACCTGGAACATAGCTGACTGGAAAAGGATGGTTGATAGTGGACTAATGAGCTTTCTTTCTAGATTTGACGTAATAGCCTTTCAAGAAACCTGGCTAACCGAAGTGGATGAACCAGTACAATTGCCAGGCTTTCAGGGATGGGCCTCCCCAGCCCTAAAAACAAAGAACAAAGGGAGACCCTCTGGTGGGCTATGCATTCTTATAAAGGAAGAGTTGCAATGGCAGGGAGAGAAATTATATAATGAAGATAAGTATCCGTACTTTCTAGCTGTCAAATTTGAATATGACCAGTTTGAGTTAATATTGGTAAATGTGTACATTCCTCCAAGCACATCCCAGCACTATAATTTTGAATATTGGATGGGCTTGGAAGTTATCTTAGAAGATATATCTATATTGTACCCTCAGTCCATAGTGGTATTATTAGGAGATCTGAACGCTAGACTGGGTCCCTCTCTGTATGAGCTTGCCCAGAAGAAGGGAATCCCAGGGGAGTTCTTTGATAACCATCCTCAGTGGCTCTCAAGAGACTGTAAAAGTAATGCCGCTGGCCTGCTCCTAGTCTCCTTAATTTTTAAGGGTAATCTCCAAATTTTGGGAGGTAAGGACAAGAATTATACATACCCTTATACATACCACTCAGCCAATTCAAGTAGTGTACTGGATCTCTTTTGTGTGTCTAGAGATAAGGCTGACCTCTTCTCAGAGGTTACAGTACACCTTAGCGACAATAGCGACCATCAGCCTGTAAGTGTGACATTGCGAGGCCACTCAGATTTAAGACCATATAACATGGCTGACAGATGGCTCACCAAAAAGGTAGAGGTGACCCAAAATAAAAGGTTAATTTGGGCCAAAGTTGATACTAAGGCAATATTAGAATGCCTTAAAACAGAGAATGCTACTAAGTGGGCTAGAACAATACAGTCATCTACTACTGACTGGATGTCAGCCTTCAATGCATTCTCCAATCTGTGTAACATACTGAAGAAACACCTAACAGCTAAACCTACTACAAAAAGAGCCCAAGTGGGTAGACCTCGCTGGTTTGATCCTGATTGCCAGTGACAGAAAAAGAAATTGAAGGCAGCCATGAGGCTTGCCCAGAGGAATCCTACTGCCCATATACAAGCTAAGATGCTGCACACAAGAAGGGAATATAAAAAAAACTATAACATTAAAGAAAAAACGTTTTGCCATTTCAATCTGGTCAGAACTTGAGTTGGCTGCCAGAAGTCATAATTCAGTATTATTTTGGCACTCAGTAGCAGGTATTCTGAAGGAATGGAGATTTGCATTTGACATACCAATCTCTGCTGCGGACTGGGAGAATTATTATCAGTGCTTGTTTGCCCCCACCGAACCGGTAAAGAAATTATTTTTAAACAGTGATTTGGTAAATCCTAGAACTCTCCCCCCTTGGCCACCAGTCTCAGAAAAGGAGATACAGTCCATCATTAAAAGCTTAAAGAGCAATAAAGCCCCAGGCGAGGATTTTTTACCAGCAGAATTATTTAAGAAATTTCCCAACTGGTGGGGCCCTGTATTAGCAGGTCTTTTTACACACATAAATAACACCTGCCATATACCAGACGGGTGGAAGATGGCAATAGTTGTCCCTATATATAAAAAAGGGAATAAAAAGGATCCTAGTAATTATAGGCCCATCAGCCTGATTGACATTGTAGCAAAAATATATGCTAGGTACCTTTTGAACAGAATTGAAATCTGGGTAGAGGGAAACAACATCCTCACAGAAGAACAAGCAGGTTTTAGACAGAACAGATCTACTATTGATAACTGCTTTGTTTTGAACCATCTAATTGCCAAATATGCCTATAAGAGGAGACCCCTGTTTGCTGCTTTTATAGATCTTACAGCAGCATTTGATATGGTAAATAGAGACGTACTATGGAGTAAATTGACATCTCTTAAAATAGAACTCAGACTTCTGGCTTTGATTAAAGCCCTTTACACAAGTACCTGTTTGAGGGTGCGGTATGGGGTTAATGGGACCCTGACTAACAGGATTCACACAAATAAAGGGATAAGGCAAGGGTGTATCCTGGCCCCATTATTATTTAATTTATACATCAATGATTTGCCAGGGTTAATGAAGGATACCATGGTGCACATGCCGATGATCCTAAATACTTACGGTAACAGCTTGCTTTATGCTGATGATATGATTTTATTATCATACTCACAAGTAGGATTACGTAGGCTATTAAGAAGATTCAGCTCTTATTGCCAGGATAACTCCCTAATTATTAGCAAATCCAAATCGAAAATAATGGTGTTTGGAAGAAACCATCAGAGCCATAAGTGGCAATTAGACGGTGAACCAATTGAACAGGTTAATACCTTTGTATATTTGGGAGTAACTTTTTCCAAGACTGGATCTTGGGCCTGCCATCATCAACGATGTACATTTAGAGCAAAAGCCCGTTTGAATTTATTGCTCAAACTAAAGAACCATAGTTACCCAGGGTCCCTAGCTCCACTACTCAAAGTTTATAAGGCTAAGGTTACGACAATGCTCTTGTATGGAGCAGAAATTTGGGGTCTTTATTCAACCACAGCTTTAGAACGAACACAGTCCCAGCATCTGAGATGCATTTTGGGTGTAGATCCAAGAACATCTGCTGCAGCAGTTAGAGCTGAATTGGGAATTCATACAATTCAGGCATTATCTAAAATTAGAGCTTATAACTACTGGTGCAAAGTTAATGAAATGGAGACTGATAGACTCCCCAAATTATGCCTACTAGAGCAAATAAAACTGCAATCACAAATCTCCTGGATCACCAAACTAACAAATTTTGTAAGAAGCTGTGGCCTTCCTGTTTCTTGCGTAACAGGAGAACAATCTAAAAAAAGAGTTGCCCAAAGAATTAAGGATATAGAAGCACAAACTGATATAGCTATCCTTAGTAAGGTGGGTAACTTGAAATGGCTGAGTAAATACAAATGTACTTTTCAAGTGGACAGTTATTTGAAGTTACAACTCCCAAAACATCTTAGGGAGATATTTACGAGAGCGAGATTCGAACAGCTTGATACAATGGTCAGATATGGGAGATTTCATGCTATACCGTACAATGAGCGTCTCTGCATTTGCGGAGCAGCAGAGGTAGAGGACCTGGCTCACATCCTATTTGACTGTTGTTTGTATAAGAGGGTGAGAGACAGGTATCTTGGTCTATATACCAAACGAATAACCCATTGGGATCCCCATATCAAAATAACTTACCTTATGTCCGGCCAGAACTTGAAAATAACATCCAACGTAGCACAGTATTTGAACAAAATGATCCAGTTAAGATCTGCATATGTGGGACTGATTGGGGTAGATTGTAAGGGCGACTCCGAAATATAATGTTTCCATATTTTATCCATATCTTAAATTTGCATTTTATTACTATTTTAACTTAAATTGTATTTTAATTCCATTTTAAATTGTATTTTATCAAATTCCATTTCGGATTGCTTTTATCTAGTTTTGGTGACGGTTTGTTGCTGGAACTTTGTACTTTGATATGGCCCAAGGGCTAATCAATAAAGTTGTTGTTAAATAAAAAAAACTTTTTCCCCTCCCCCTCCCCTCCCCTCCCCCCAACCCTCCCCTCCCCTCCCCCCTCCCCGACTTCCCAGAGCTGAATACAGGGTATAAACTTACAAACCTAAGCTACAATATGCTAACAACAAAAATAAAACATTAAATTCTATCACACTTTAACTCTCCATAAACATAACTATATTACTAACAAATAACAAGTAACTAATAATACATCTTATAAAACCACTACTTATTCAAATGCTAAATGAAACTTTTTAGTCCCATATTTATTCTGAATGTATTCTATCCATCTTCTCCATTCCACAATATATCTCTGTTGTGATTGTTCTTTCAAATATGCTGAAATCTTTGCCATTTCCGCCAAGTTAGAAACTTTCAAATATGTGATATTATTGAAATACCAACTTTTTGATCTTCTTTCCATCTTGCTTGCAACTGCCCATACTGAAACCAAGTTTGTACAATCTTTTCTTCTTTTAAAATATTAAAATATTATATGGCTTTAATTGCCATACATTCCTTTCTATCCTTAAAATTTCTTTGTATGTAATCACATCATGTTTAAATCCAACATTTATATTTTCTATTGCATGTTTAGGTATTGCCCAAATTGGTATTTTATAATTTAACTTATGTCTGTTTTTTCCAAACTCGCAATAGAGCATACCTTAATATATGTATCTTAAAAACATTATCCACCTTCTTATCATACAATAAATATGCATGCCATCCAAATAACAAATCATAACCCTCGAGATTTAATAATCTCCCTTGTGTTAAATTAAACCTTCTTCCACAGTGAAGCAGATATCAGGATAGATGGAATTGAGTTTCCTCATCAGCCTGTCCTTGTCCTGCCTTTTGATGATCACAAAGGTGTCGTCTACGTATCTCACCCAAAACATGGGGTGATATGTATGTATGTGTATATATATATATATATATATATATATATATATATATATATATATATATATATATATATATATATATATATATGTGTGTGTGTGTGTGTGTGTGTGTGTGTGTGTGTGTGTGTGTGTGTGTGTGTGTGTGTCATATGTTAACTCTTAGATTACCTTGCTAGGCCCCAAACATGGGGCAAATCTTTATTTCCTGTTTTCAGCCTTATCTCAAAGGCCATCGAACAGGCTGTAGTCACACCGGACAGTTCATATATTTGTGTAAATTACTAACAAAGAATTTAGGGAGGCTGATATGCATTTCGGACTCATTAGTCTTCATCAGTCAGTCATACCCTTCTGAGATTCGAACCTGGGCTGCTTGCACGTTAGGCAGTGTTTTTACTTCTTGAGCCACAGGTTCTCTCTCGCTTTGTTAGCTTTTTGCAAGGGGAGAAATATGTGTCATATGTTAACTCTTAGATTACCTTGCTAGGCCCCAAACATATATTTAATGATTAATTATATTAATTTATCTAGCAATACCAGCAAGTTCACATCTCTGCAAACTGTATAAAAAATTCAGGACTCATCTTGTTTTTTCTGCCAGATGTTATTTTGGAAAGGAATTAGTCTGCAACAAAATGAGTTGCAGAAGCCATCCATTTTTAATACACATACGTACACATATACTTACAGTGGTGGGATTCAAATATGTGAACAACCAGTTCTCTGTGTGGATGCCACTTCCAGAAGTCCATTCTGGGCCTGGGCAACAAAAAAATTAGCTACCAGTTCTGCTGAAGTGGTGAGAACTGGCTGAATCCCATCACTGTATACGTACCTGAACTCATTGTACTACTGATGCAAAGCTTTTCATATGACTAAAAATATCTTCTTAATTACTGTATAAAGCATTTGACT
Source organism: Vipera berus (assembly GCF_964194415.1). Lineage (NCBI taxonomy): Eukaryota > Metazoa > Chordata > Lepidosauria > Squamata > Viperidae > Vipera > Vipera berus. The sequence continues at coordinate 65,594,878 of NC_138205.1, read as the reverse complement.
CAGTTCCTGGATCCTCAATTTTTAAGCCTGAGACACTCTGGCAGTCTTCTAGATCCAAGCATCCCTCAGTCTCTATTGTGCTTTGAAAAGTTGGACACCAAAATATAAAAAAAATATTCTGTTTTTCCTACAATGCTATTTTTTTGCACTGCTTCTTAATTTGTTTTCTCTATTAGAAAAAATGACCAACTAAAGTTTGCATTGTACTAAAAATTGCAGTATAATTTTAAAATATCATTGTTATGAACATACATATTACACTGCAATTTTCTTCAAGCTAATTGGTTTTCAATCAGAAATATAGTCCCTTATTTGTTTGAACCTGTGGATTTCTCTCACAGTATCCTTGTTGATAGACAAATTAACCGATAAGGTGCTGGCTTTGTCTTATTTGCATGTTGATTACCTCCTGTGTTAATTGTTGTGTAATGGGATGGCTTCTTAGAAGGGCATTGTTCTCTTCGTGTGGTTGTGAAATTGTGGTTAGTTCACTTATTAGGTTGCTATGAAAATGGCTTTAGTTTATCTAAGCATTGGTTTATTGTTCTGTGATGGGAAAATGCTGTTGCATATTGAGTTGATGTGCTAATGTTGGGCATTGGGTGAAATCTTTTTATGAATCCTAAATGTCTGTATTGCTGCTGTGTACTGCTAAGTGAAAATGCCACACTTCTAAGAATCCACATCTTAGGAAATAAGAACTCTTGGATGCAAGTTTAGTCCAAAAGGAAAATGTTTACTAGGATAGAATCGATTGTGGAAATACAAGACGGAATCTGACAAAAGTTACATTTCAATCCTATATAAAGCATTCCCATTTCAGCCCCTCCCCTCATCCATTTGGTCAGGCTCTCATCAGTTGCTAGGTGTCAGGGCCTTCCATGGGAAAGGGAACTCTCCTAGGTTTTATGGTTATTGCTTTCCTTTTCAGTTGTAAATGAAGATGCAATCCAGACCTGTCTGTCCCCCTCCCTCCCCCAGTTAAAACATTCCCTGTTGTTTGAAAATCGCTTTAGTAACCATCCTCTCCCCCCCCCCCTCGGAGAGATGGCAGAATCCCCAGAAATAGCACATTGTTCTACCTATACAATTATGAAATGTGATATAAATGGATTCTGACATTCGGCTCTCCTTTCAGAAAAAAGATGAGTCCATCTGTGGGGAAAGAAAACATATAAATGTTAGCCTGGTTTGTTCGGATATTCTGTATGAAACCTCTTAAGCAACTTAGGTGCTTTAACATGGAGTTTGTTAACCCACTCATTTTCTGAGGAGGGGAGGTGTTTCCATGCCACTAAATATTGTATCGTTCCATGGTGTTTTCTGGAATCTAAGATTTCTTTCACTTCAAAATGTTGTTCTCCTTCCACCATGATGGGGGTGGTGGTGGTGGTGGGATTTTTGCTCGTAGTGGTGATTGTTGTTCTCTCTTTAATAGACTGCAGTGGAAGGTTGGGTGTATTCGTCTAAGATTTTTGGGTAATTCTAATTCAACTGTTACTGGGTTTATGATTCTTTTAATTGGAAAGGGTCCAATATATTTTGGTCCTAGTTTTTTACAGGGTTGGAGTGATTTCAAATATTTTCTGGATAGATATACCATCTCTCCTACCCTAAATGGTGTGGGATCGGTTCTTTTTTTGTCTGCCTGTGTCTTGTATGCTTTTCTGACATCTTCCAACGCTTTCCTAAAGATTGGCCATGTATTTTGTAATTGAGCAATCCATTCCTTCAGATCAGGGATAACCGGTTCTTTTGGGGTTAGTTCTGGTATTGGGTTGAAACTCTGGCCTGTAGCTACTTGAAAAGGAGTGTAACCTGTGCTTGAGTGGACTGCATTATTATATGCTACTTCTGCAAAAGGCAGTAGGTCCGCCCAGTCAGACTGCTGAAAATTAATATAGCATCTCAGATATTGTTCAAGTATATTATTAAGTCTTTCAGAAGCTCCGTCTGTCTGAGGATGGTGACTAGATGACAGTCCTTGGGTGGTTCCTAAGAGGGATAAAAATTCTTTCCAAAATGCTGACGTAAATTGCACCCCTCTGTCAGATATGATGCGTTGTGGTACCCCGTGCAATCTGTAAATATGCTGTACAAAAAGTTTTGGTAATGCTTTTGCGGTCGGGATTTTTTGGCAAGGTATGAAATGTACTTGCTTAGAGAACAGATCTGTGACAGTCCAGACTACGGTGTTTCCATTACTTTCTGGCAGTTCTACGATAAAATCCATGGCTATTTCTTTCCATGGGGCTGAGGGGTTTGCCACCGGTTGTAACAGACCTGGCGGTTTCCCTTGCAGTCTTTTGGCCATCGCGCAAATTTGACCGCTACCCACATAGCTTTCTATGTCCTTTTTCATAGATGGCCACCAAAATTGCCTTTTAGTTAAGTGTAAGGTTTTTACAAAGCCAAAGTGTCCTGCTGATTTTGTATCATGGCACAGTTGCATGAAATTGATTCTCTGTGTGGCAGGTATATATAGCTTCTCCCCCACCCATGGCAGTCCATCTTTAATTGTGCACACATGTTTATTTTTCTGGAACCATTCATCACTTTCCAAAGATTTCCTGAATTCTATTCCAGTTTGGCTATCTACCTTCGGCTTCATTTTTTCTTGTGCCTTGGTGGTGACTGGTGCTGCCAGTTGTTGTTCCGGTACAAGTGGTTTAAAGTCAGTAACTCTTGTGCTGTTATATTGGGGCATGTGGGATAATGCATCTGCCAGGAGGTTCTTTCCCCCCGGTAAGTGTTTGAGAGTGAAATTGAATCGGTGAAAATGTTGGGACCAGCGGGCTTGCTTAGGAGTGAGCTTCCTGGGTGTTTTTAGTGCTTCCAAATTTTTATGGTCTGTCCAGACCTGGAAAGGTATTTTATTTCCTTCTAAAAATTGGCGCCATGTTAGTAATGAGAATGCCTCTTTTTCCCATATTGGCCAGCGTTGTTCTGTTTCTGTGAGTTTTCTGGATGTGTATGCGCATGGTTGCAATGTCCCCCCATCATTTTCTTGTAATAGTACAGCTCCTACCGCTACATCACTCGCATCTGCCTGTATTACAAAAGGTTTGTCGGGATCTGGGTGTTTTAGGACAGGTTCAGCAGAAAAAAGTCTCTTTAGCCTCTCAAATGCTGCTTGACATTCCATTGACCATTTTAAAGGCTGTCTGGTTTTCACGGGTGCCCCCCCCCCTTCGTTTTCAACAAATTTGTGAGGGGCATGGCTATTTGGCCAAATGCGGGGATGAATTGGCGGTAGAAGTTTGCAAACCCCAGGAAACTTTGCAATTGCTTCCGTGTGTGTGGGGGGGTGCCCACTCTACTACTGCCCTGACCTTCTCAGGGTCCATTTCGATGCCCTCTGGAGATATGCGATATCCCAGGTAGTCGATTTTTTCCTGATGGAATTCACACTTCGATAATTTAGCACAGTGTTTTTCAACCACTGTTCCGCGGCACACTAGTGTGCTGCGAGATGTTGCCTGGTGTGCCGTGGAAAAAATTGAAAAGTAATTATAAAATACTTTCTTTGTGTTTATTTGATTCCTATTCAAGAGAATTACTTTATATATAGTCAATATAGGCACAGAGTTAAATTTTTTAACATTTTCTAATGGTGGAGTGCCTCATGATTTTTTTCATGAAACAAGTGTGCCTTTGCCCAAAAAAGGTTGAAAAACACTGATTTAGCATATAAGTGGGCAGCTCGCAACTTCTTCAGGACTGCTCTGACTAGTTTGATATGTTCCTCTTTGGTTTCTGTGAAGATAAGGATGTCATCGAGGTAAACCAGGACCCCCTTATATAGGTGCTCTCTCAGCACGTCATAAATTAATTGCATAAAGACTGTGGGGGCCCCTTGCAGTCCGAATGGCAATACTTTGAATTGATTTAGCACCCCATTGGGCAGTTGAATGCTGTCTTCCATTCGTCTCCTTCCTTAATCCTAATACGGTAGTATGCTTCCCTCAGGTCTAGTTTGGTAAAAATCTTTCCTTTCGATAGGTGGGATAGCATATCCTTCATTAGGGGAAGGGGGTACAGATTACATTCACTAATTGTGTTCAAATTTCTATAATCCACAACCAAGCGAAAAGACCCATCCTTCTTCTCCCTGAACAGAACCGGGGCGGCCACTTTGGGTTTGGCAGGCTCAATAAATCCTCTTTCTAAGTTTTTCTTTATGAATCTCTCCATTTCTGCCATTTCCCTTGGGCTCATGGCATACATCCTGGGTTTTGGGAGTTTTGCCCCAGGTTTGAATTCTATGGTGCAGTCTGTGGGGCGGTGGGGGGGAAGGTCATCTGCTCTTTCCTCACTGAAAACCTCAGCCAGGTCCCTGTATTCCTCCGGTATCTCTGGTAATCCCTTCTCTTTCCCCACTGCTGCTGTCTCCTCCCTCTGGGTTGGGGGGTGCTTTTGGAGTCTAAGTTCTTCTGCCCCCCCCTTTGGGAAATTGAGTTCTGCTGTTCTCCAGTTTATCCCAGGGTTCCATTTCTTCAGCCATTCCAGTCCTAGGATCATTGGGCATTCCATGCCTGGGGCCACTATAAACATTATGTCCTCCTCATGGGGCCCCAGTGATAGGTGGATTGGTAAAGTGGCTAGGGTGGCTGGTCCTCCCCCTGCTATTGTCCCATCTAATTGACTAAAAGAGATTGGTTGTTTTAGCCTCCTCACTGGGATGCTCAATCTCTCCACCAGCGTTGGGCTGATAAGGCAGCGGATGCACCCAGAGTCTATCAGAGGTTTTATTTTGGCTGCTTCAGGCATAGGGGAAGCTAATATAGTCACTGTCTTAAGTATGGGTGGAAGGGGTCCACTTACCAATGGTTCTCCCTCTGAGCTGTCTTCTGAGTTGTCCACCATCCCTGCGGTGCAGGCCAGAGTCCAGTCCTAGTTCCTGGCAGGAATTGTGGACTCTACAACCTCTGTCCCCTTCATGGAAGATTCTTTTGTGTTGCCTTGGGGTTTCCCCGGCTTCTTGGAGGATGATGCCTCTGGTTTTTGTGGGGGGGCTTTTGAACGACATTCTGCAGCACGGTGGCCCTCTCTCCCGCAGTTGAAGCAACCTGTTGATTTTTTGGCTGTGGCTGGTGGTTTTTCCCCCTCGCGTGTTTCCTTGGGTGGCAGGCGGCCCCATGGTTTTCCTCTGCGGTGTCTCTTCAGTAGGTCTATTTCCACTTCCTCCGCCAGGATATACCAGTCGTCGAGGTGGGGTGGGTCTCCTCGAGGCAGGCAAGCGTCATACAGGTCGTAGTTTAGACCGTCTTTGAAGTGGCTAAGGAGGATGTCTTCTGGCCAGTTCAGCTTGCTGGCAATGGCTCGGAATTCTTGGGTATAATCAGCCACTGCTCGCCTGCCCTGCCTCACCGTTTTGATTCTCTCCCGGGCCTTATGGTCAGCCAAAGGATCCTCGAACTGCCGCCTCAAAGATGACATGAATCGGTTGAAGTCGTTGAGTTCTGGGGCGTTGGAGTCATGCAAGTTCACCACCCAGTCTGCAGCCGTCCCGTCCAGGGCAGATTGCACAATTTGGATGCGTGTTTTGTCACTGGGGATGTCCCGTCTGTACTCTTCCATGTAGCTGAGGACTTGGGTTAGGAAAAATCCCAGTCGTGATGGCTCCCCCTTGAATTTGACTTCCAGGGGCGGGAGTCTTTGGCTGGAGCGTTGTCTGCGCCGGGGCTGGTATCGCTCCTCATCCTGGTCCCCATCTGTGGTTCTGGGGGGGGTACTGCTGAGGCAGCAATTCCTGTTCCATTGGACGGCCCCGGGGTTTCAGGTGTTGGATCCCTTCCGTTACCTTTCCAGTTGCGTCCCCAGGCGCTGCCTCGGTTGCGATTCTCAGCTCTCTCCTCCCTCAGTGAGCTCAGGGTTGCTTTCATCACATCAATGGCCTTTTCCAGGATCCGCTCCTCCTCGCTGGTGTGCAGGGAACTCTCCATCTCTTGCCTCCATTCCGGTTGGTGGTTACTCCGCCTCAGGGTCGTTTCTCTCGAAGCCTTTTCCCACTCACTTTTCCTTCCAACGCCCATCGACCACCGGGGTTTTCGGTCGTACTGCTCCACCGCTTCTTCCCCGGGGGAATATGCTGCTTCAGCTTCCCATCGTCTCTGGGATTCCATTTGGGGGGAAGACTCCCCCTCCATGGGGCTTCCCTCCTCTCTTGCTTCGTCGCCAGACATTGTATTTGTTGCAAAGTCCCCCGGTAAGATTTTCCCTTCCAGGTTGACTCTTAAAGCAGATTCCGTCTACTGTCAGGACCCACCTCAATCCACATCTTAGGAAATAAGAACTCTTGGATGCAAGTTTAGTCCAAAAGGAAAATGTTTACTAGGATGGAATCGATTGTGGCAATACAAGACAGAATCTGACAAAAGTTACATTTCAATCCTATATAAAGCATTCCCATTTCAGCCCCTCCCCTCATCCATTTGGTCAGGCTCTCATCAGTTGCTAGGTGTCAGGGCCTTCCATGGGAAAGGGAACTCTCCTTGGTTTTATGGTTATTGCTTTCCTTTTCAGTTGTAAATGAAGATGCAATCCAGACCTGTCTGTCCCCCTCCCTCCCCCAGTTAAAACATTCCCTGTTGTTTGAAAATCGCTTTAGTAACCATCCTCTCCCCCCCCCCTCGGAGAGATGGCAGAATCCCCAGAAATAGCACATTGTTCTACCTATACAATTATGAAATGTGATATAAATGGATTCTGACAGAAGAGTTTGGTCTTCTAGTGCATCTCTAATCAGTCTATGGGGATAAGACTATATTTAATGATTAATTATATTAATTTATCTAGCAATACCAGCAAGTTCACATCTCTGCAAACTGTATAAAAAATTCAGGACTCATCTTGTTTTTTCTGCCAGATGTTATTTTGGAAAGGAGTTAGTCTGCAACAAAATGAGTTGCAGAAGCCATCCATTTTTTAATACACATACGTACACATATACTTACAGTGGTGGGATTCAAATATGTGAACAACCAGTTCTCTGTGTGGATGCCACTTCCAGAAGTCCATTCTGGGCCTGGGCAACAAAAAAATTAGCTACCAGTTCTGCTGAAGTGGTGAGAACTGGCTGAATCCCATCACTGTATACGTACCTGAACTCATTGTACTACTGATGCAAAGCTTTTCATATGACTAAAAATATCTTCTTAATTACTGTATAAAGCATTTGACTCAGTTCCTGGATCCTCAATTTTTAAGCCTGAGACACTCTGGCAGTCTTCTAGATCCAAGCATCCCTCAGTCTCTATTGTGCTTTGAAAAGTTGGACACCAAAATATAAAAAAAATATTCTGTTTTTCCTACAATGCTATTTTTTTGCACTGCCTCTTAATTTGTTTTCTCTATTAGAAAAAATGACCAACTAAAGTTTGCATTGTACTAAAAATTGCAGTATAATTTTAAAATATCATTGTTATGAACATACATATTACACTGCAATTTTCTTCAAGCTAATTGGTTTTCAATCAGAAATATAGTCCCTTATTTGTTTGAGCCTGTGGATTTCTTTCACAGTATCCTTGTTGATAGACAAATTAACCGATAAGGTGCTGGCTTTGTCTTATTTGCATGTTGATTACCTCCTGTGTTAATTGTTGTGTAATGGGATGGCTTCTTAGAAGGGCATTGTTCTCTTCGTGTGGTTGTGAAATTGTGGTTAGTTCACTTATTAGGTTGCTATGAAAATGGCTTTAGTTTATCTAAGCATTGGTTTATTGTTCTGTGATGGGAAAATGCTGTTGCATATTGAGTTGATGTGCTAATGTTGGGCGTTGGGTCAAATCTTTTTATGAATCCTAAATGTCTGTATTGCTGCTGTGTACTGCTAAGTGAAAATGCCACACTTCTAAGAATTCTATTGCATTTTTTCTAGGATTTCAAATACAAGAGAAAATTAGAAGTGCAGCACTGCTCACATATGCAAAAGAGACAAAACAGAATTGTACATTATAACTGGCAACTAATGATCCTCACTTCTTCAAAACTTTCTCTAGTCATGCACAAATGGTTATCTAGTAAGATAATGAAATGTTTGCAGTTAAAAAATCAAGATTGAAGAATTACAGTATTGCAATCAAATCCTTAAACTTCATGATGTACAGATAGTGACATATACATTGCATTTTTACTCCAAGAAATTAACATGTATTCTAACTTTATTAAATAGTGTAACATCCTTGTTAACTTTATTCTGTTTTTAGAGTGATATATACTTTATTTCTGTCATAGTTAAATCAGGTTAAATCAAGTATAAACATGTAGCCCTACATCTATTAAAATCATACCAGTATATGCTCATACTTTGCCACTTAAAATATCTAAAGTAACTTGTAAAATAGGCTGTAGCCCTGACCCTTTCTGGAGAGCAGCCTCATTTTGATGGAGTCCTCAACCTGAACAAAATAGCTCATTCATATTAAATACTAACTAGACTGAAACTCAGGAAATTGTATCTTGGACATTATCATAGGATATGTCTTATGAGCTGGGCTTTTTTTCTCATAGAACGCTCAGAATGCAGTTCCGGCACCTTTTTTGGATGGAACCTTGTAGGGTAGGCAAGGCGGGTTGTATGACATGTGTGAGTTCCGGCACCTTTTTCTTTTACAAAAAAAGCACTGCTTATGAGGATGTTGTTGTTGTTGTTGTTGTTAGTTGCAAAGTCGTTTCTGACCCATCGCGACCCTATGGACAAGGTTCCTCCAGGCCTTCCTGTCCTCTACCATCTTCTGGAGTCCATTTAAGCTCACACCTACTGCTTCAGTGACTCCATCCAGCCACCTCATTCTCTGTCGTCCCCTTCTTCTATTGCCCTCAATCTTTCCCAGCATTAGGCTCTTCTCCAGTGAGTCCTTCCTTCTCATTAGGTGGCCAAAGTATTTGAGTTTTAGCTTCAGTATCTGGTCTTCTAAAGAGCAGTCAGGGTTGATCTCCTCTAGGACTGACCGGTTTGATCGCCTTGCAGTCCAAGGGACTCGCAGGAGTCTTCTCCAGCACCATAGTTCAAAGGCTTCAATTCTTTGGCGCTCAGCCTTTCTTATGGTCCAACTTTCACTGCCATACATTGCAACTTCGAAGACCATAGCCTTGACTATACGCACTTTTGTTGACAGGGTGAAGTCTCTGCTTTTTAGTGTGCTGTCTAGATTTGCCATTGCTTTCCTTCCCAGGAGCAAGCGTCTTTTAATTTCTTGGCTACAGTCCCCATCTGCAGTGATCTTGGAGCCCAGGAAAATAAAATCTGTCACTACCTCCATTTCTTCCCCATCTATTTGCCAGGAATTGAGAGGACCGGATGCCATGATCTTGGTTTTCTTAATGTTTAGTTTCAACCCAAGTTTTGCACTCTCCTTCTTCACTCGCAACAAGAGGCTCTTTAGTTCCTCTTCACTTTCTGCCATTAGAGTGGTATCATCTGCATATCTTAGGTTGTTGATGTTTCTTCCGGCAATCTTAATTCCAACTTTTGATTCATCTAGCCCTGCCTTTCTCATGATGTGCTCTGCATATAAGTTAAATAGGCAAGGCGACAGTATACAGCCTTGCCAGACTCCTTTCCCAATTTTGAATCAATCAGTGGTTCCGTGTCCAGTTCTCACTGTTGCTTCTTGGTCCGCATATAGGTTTCTCAAGAGACAAATAAGATGGTCTGGTACGCCCATCTCTTTAAGGACTTGCCACAGTTTGTTATGACCCACACAATCAAAGGCTTTAGCATAGTCAATGAAGCAGAAGTAGATGTTTTTCTGGAACTCTCTAGCTTTCTCCATGATCCAGCGTATGTTAGCAATTTGATCTCTAGTTCCTCTGCCTCTTCGAAATCCTGCCTGTACTTCTGGTAGTTCTCGATCCACATACTGCTGGAGTCTAGCTTGTAGGATTTTAAGCATAACTTTACTAGCATGTGAAATGAATGCAATGGTGCGATAGTGTGAACATTCTTTGGCACTGCCTTTTTTTGGAATTGGAATGTAAACTAATCTTTTCCAATCCTGTGGCCACTGTTGAGTTTTCCAAATTTCCTGGCAAATTGAGTGTAGCACTTTTACTGCATCGTCTTTTAAGATTTTGAATAGCTCAGCTGGATTACTGTCACTTCCACTAGCTTTGTTGTTGCTCAGCTTTTCTAAGGCCCACTTCACATCACATTCTAGGATGTCTGGCTCGAGGTCAGTGACCACCTCATTGTGATTATCAGGGACGTTAAGCTCATTCTTGTATAGTTCTTCTGTGTAATTTTGCCACCTCTTCTTTCTTTATTTGTTTATTATTAAAAATTTTATACCGCCCTTCTCCCGAAGGACTCAGGGCGGTGTACAGGGCAATAAATATCAAAAATGTAAATACAAAAGTTAAAAAAGAGATTAAAAAGAATTAAATAATTATGCCCAAGAATACAATACTAAAAATGTGTTAAAACTTGTTTAAATCCAACCCCAAACCCATCAGACCAGGCCAGATTGTTCAAATAGATAAGTTTTTAAATCACGCCGGAAGGAGCGCAGGTCGGGGGCCATCCGGAGCTCAACCGGAAGGCGGTTCCACAGGTCTGGTGCGCCCACAGAGAACGCCCTCCCCCTGGGGGCCACCAATCGACATTCTTTGATCGGAGGCACCCTGAGGAGGCCCTCTCTGTGGGAGCGCACTGGACGGAGGGAAGTTGATGCCGGCAGCAGGTGCTGCCGTAGGTAATCTGGAACCATGCCATGTAGGGCTTTGTAGGTCGTAACCAGCACCTTGAATCTCACCCGGAGGGCAACCGGCAGCCAATGCAGCTCGCAGAGCAGAGGTGTAACATGGGAGTATCTGGAGACCCCCAACACAACTCGCGCAGCTGCATTCTGCACCAGTTGAAGCCTCCGGGTGGTCCTCAAGGGCAGCCCCATGTAGAGAGCGTTGCAGTAGTCCAAACGAGAGGTCACGAGCGCATGAGTGACTGCACGCAAGGCATCCCGGTCTAGATAGGGCCGCAACTGGCACACCAGGCAAATCTTAATCTGTTCTGCCTCTGTTAGGTCCCTGCCATTTTGGTCCTTTATCATGCCCATTTTTGTATGAAACGTTCCTTTCATCTCTCCAATTTTCTTGAAAAGATCTCTGGTCCTCCCTATTCAATTGTTTTCTTCTATTTCTTTGCATTGTTCATTTAAGAAGTCATTCTTATCTCTTCTAGCTATTCTTTGGAATTCTGCATTTAATTGGGCATATCTTTCTTTTTCTCCCTTGCCTTTCGCTTCCCTCCTTTCCTCAGCTATTTGCAAATCTTCCTCAGAGAGCCATTTTGCTTTCTTGCATTTCTTTTTCTTTGGGATGGTTTTGGTTGCTACCTGTTGTACAATGTTGCGAACCTCTGTCCATAGTTCTTCAGGCTCTCTGTCTATCAGATCTAATTCCTTAAATTTATTTGTCACCTCTACTGTATATTGAACAGGGATATGATTTAATTCATACCTGAGTGGCCTAGTGCTTTTCCCTACTTTCTTTAAGCCTAAACTTTGCAAGGAGAAGCTCATGGTCTGAGCCACAGTCAGCTCCTGGTCTTGTTTTTACTGACTGTATAGAGCTTCTCCATCTTTGGCTGCAGAGCATATAGTCAATCTGATTTCTGTGTTGACCGTCTGGTGATGTCCATGTGTAGAGCCGTCTCTTGGGTTGTTGGAAAAGAGTGTTTGCTATGACCATTGTATTCTCTTGACAAAATTCTATCACCCTGTGCCCTGCTTCATTTTGTACTCCAAGGCCAAACTTGCTTGTTATTCTGGTTATCTTTTGGCTTCCTACTTTAGCATTCCAATCCCCCATGATGATAAGGACATCATTTTTTGGTGTTAGTTCTATCAGGTGCTGTAGGGCTTCATAGAACTGGTTTAACTGCACTAAACCCGTAATATTAAGACAAGGGGGAAGAGAGGCTCAAATTGACCACCATAAATATGTTTCTACACCAAGAATAATAATAGGAGTGCCACGATAGTCTTTCAATAATTTAGCATATATGTTCAGCTTTACCTCTCTTTCTCTCTTACAAACAGACACACTATTCCATTAATTGAGGTGGAAATTAATAGAAAACAGATCAAAAGTGTAATATACACAAGCTTCTATTTCGTTAATATCCCCAGCTATTGTATGGCATATCTGCTTTGCTAGGTGAATTTAGCACTCATGCAAAATGCTATATGGCCTAATTATAGACTTAATACATGCCAGGCAGAAGCATGCAATCTTGCCTTTTGTTTCTTATTAACTGTTAAAAGTTTATCAGAGAAGAGCATAAGGAAATATATATTTAAAATGGGCTATCAAAGTGCACTGATCCTTCACCTATAATGGCACCTTACTCAATATATTTTAAGTTCTTTTAACATAATGTATCATATTGATAGCAATTTTATTTTAAGTAATTTTGACAGAACTATTTGAAAAATATTTGCCTTTTTTGATAAAGTACAATTTATTTCCTGGATAGTTTGGAATTTAAAGAATGTCTTGGCTGGAAGATTTACATGTGAGATTTGCTATAGTGAAGATGGGATGGAATGAAGAATTTTTGTACAGCATAATCAGGAGGTAGTGAAAATATAGTGTTTATATTTCTTATGATGAGGGTGGAAAACCACTTTTATATTTCTATTTTTTCTTTCTTTTTTGTTTTCTTGCATTTTTATTCTCTCTTTTTATTTATTTTATTTTATTTTATTGTATATATTTTATTGGTATTTTTTAACATAACATAAATCATTCAGTAATTTGTAAACAGTATGTTTTCTGGGTAACATTTATAAGACAATCTTTAACAACTGATTTCTATAATCTATATTCCATACGTGAATTTCAGTTGATTTCCCCTTTCCCCAAAGTATCTTTCTTTGCAAAACATTAGATTAAGACAATTCTCATTGTTTTGATAAACAATTAAGTATATAGTTTTTCCAATAATCCTATTTGTCATTTTAGTTACCTTATCGTAAATCCTGTTACCGTGCTTATTTCAGCTTATTTCTCCCCCCAAATTCTAAATATTCTTACTAGTGACAATTTTCTCAACAATTAACTACATTTACATTGGTGGATTTAATTCTATTTTTTCCATATAAGCCCTCTCATACTTTTATGTTTCTTAATCAATAAGTAAAAAAGTAGAAAGAGAAAAGAAAAGAGGAGAGAGACAAAAAAGAGAAAAAAAGAAAGAAAAAAGATAAAAAAAGACAAAAGCACTGAGATACAAAAAATAACATACGACTTAAAATATGTATCCCTCCTAATTTAATATATATTTATTCCCTCAATTTCTTATTGTTTTTGACCATAGCTGAAAATGTATTTAATCTATTTAAACTTTAGGCATTCCATTCAATAGATCTAATCATCTAATCCTTTAACTCTCATTCAAAACACATTTTTATGCTTTTCTTATCATCACATTTAAATAACTAAAACATTTGCTTTGTTTAAGTCATTTCAACTTTTTCTTTAACAGAAAGGGAAAAGAAAAAAAATTGTATTAATTTTTTAAAAAATCATCCCTCTAAGAGTAATATATTCCAAAGTTTTTTCCATTTCTTTAGCCATATTCAAACAAATGTTTCTTTTTAAAATATTCTCTTTGATAAGTCCCATCATCTATTTTCTGGATTTCCATTTTAATCTTTTTTCTCTGGCCATTGCCTTTCTTAATCAGTATGTTTTGCTGCATCATTCGTTTCCCTGTAAAGTATTTTTTCTCATTCTTTTCCTTATCTTCAAAGTTGCTTGGATGTTGAAATATTTCCCATTTGAATTAAATCATATATTTTTTTTATTTTATACGGTTCCATCTTTAAGTTTCTATCCTCAGAATTATGTTCAGTCATCTCTACTGTATTTTCCTGGGAAATTTCTTGGAGTGAAATTAAGTTGGAGATAAGTTGATTCATACTCTCAAGGTTATTCTGTATTTCTTTGTAGTTTATACTCCTTGTCCTTTGAAATTGTTGCCGCTTATCATATGTTTCCTTTTGTAAAGTATTCACTGCTTCAGATTTGTTACTCTCACTTTGTTTACACAGCTGCATTTTTAAAGAACTTTGAGGGTCAGAGAAAAAAAATCCTCACCCACCAGTAGGTGTCAGCGTTTGCTCATTTTTCAGGTCTTTCTAGTCTTTTTTTCTCTCTCTAAAGGGTAAGTTTTGCCGCTTCCGGTAACTAAAAGGAGGGAGTAGAATCCCCCTCCTTTTTTCCCCCCAGAGATCTCTTATTTTTGGGACTTTCTTCTTCAGGAAAATAGGTAGGATAGAGAAAATCAATATTCTTACCCAGATTCAAGCATGCTGTTTAAAATCTGCTTAGTTTAAAAGCTTATGACTTCTGTTGTTTTCGGCTATGACTGGACATGGAGTTAGCCAGCCTTTTCTTCTTTTGCTTTCTGGGAGGCTTCTCCTGGTCCATTCGGGGAGCCCACCATCTCTCCTAAGTTCTTGGGATTTCCTTCCTTCATTCCCCCCCTTCAGGATGGGTTCTGGCCCCTTAGGGTCCCCAACAAAAAGAAATTTCAGCCAAAGGGTTCAGCATTCCGAATCTTCTGACTGCTCCGCTGGAAAACCCTCTCTTTTTATTTTTACACTCTGTTTTCTTTTGGTATTGTAATTAATACTTTTAATATTTTTTTAAAAATATCTTGACTGAAGATTAGGAAACACAGTTATTTTCAGATTAAGAGTTTAGAAGCTTTTAGTATATAGCAACAGCACTCAGTAGTTTGCTGGGCTTTTTTTTCAGTGCAAAAAAACAACAACCTGAAGTACTAAAAGATAGCAATTATCATGACTTACTTGAGAATTGAAAGACAGTGTAGGCCAATGGGAAGATAAAACGATTTAAAGAGAAAATAGAGATAGGGTAAATTTATGAACAATCATTTATTACCCAGGGGTTTGGGGGAGGGGATATGTTTTTCAGTAGCAGTAGGAAATGCCAAATTAAATAGACCTCTTGATTTTATTCCCTTCCTTTCTACAGCCTGAGGCAGCTCTATCCCTTGATCTAATGGGAGATCCAGTCCTGCATGTATTTTGTTGTATGATATTTTATTGAATCTCTATGTTTTATGGAAGAAAGTTGGAGATAGAAGTTTAGATCCAATAAATGATGTTTAAGGGAAAATATATATTCAATTTTTCATGCTTGCTTTTTAGATTCTTTTTTAAATGGGAATTAGATTAACCTTTCCTCAGGTTTAGTTACCAAGTTATTCATGATGGCAGTGTCAATGAAATTTGTTTAAGTAAAGTTATTAGGATTAATTTCAAAATGTGTCTCTGAATAAGGAATAGCAAGAACTTCAGTTGTTGAATGTTTTTATTCATTTTTCATGCAGAAGACAAAGTATGGACTACTGTGAATCATGACTTACAAGAGCATTTTCCAGTGATAAGCAACAGACCAGAGAAGCATGCTGTGCTACAGCTTAATTACAGTGCCACCATGGATCAAATCTCAGCCATCACTGGTAGTGCCGAGTATTGTAAACAGTTTATCTCCTATGTCTGTAAACTGTCAAGACTGCTGAATACCCCAGGTAGGCTAAAGGTAGAAAGTTATTGCTACCTTTATTACATTTTTTTTTAATTTGGCCATGAGACCGCTCCAGGGTTAAGCTAAAGATGGAATGTTATTGCTTCTGTTAGGAAAAAATGTCCAGTTTTGCAACAAGTTGAAATCATATCCAAAATAAGCTTTGAAGTCAGAAGTACTTATATAGTTGCATGAAATGAATCAATTTATGGTACAGATATGTAAAGATGAAATACTGAGCATGAAAAAAACTGAACAGAAAAAACAGGCACTCTAATTACACATCCAGACATCAGTATTTGCTGTGGTCATTCTTTTCGTGTAAAAATGATGTGTTTGTTTAGTCACTTAATTACAGGTGTTCAAAAATACAGACATTACATGGGTTGAGGGAAGGACATAATGACCATATTCTGAAGTGCATTAATCTGAAGAACAGCACTCATTATATTAAAATACTGGGAATGAGAAAATGTGTCTGAATTTTTCAGTAACTGCCTTTTCAGTCTGGTGTAGAATTGTGTCATTTTCTTTGTCAAGGGTGGATAATTTGTGCCTTGGGAACCATTCCAAAAATTGCTGATAAATGTACAACCATCAGCAACTCTCAAAAGATTTACTCTTAGCTTGGAAAAAGTTGCACATCTATGTGCTGTACTGAGGGGGAATAGGGCTGTCATTAATTGTTAAATTTGGTGTGTAAAACCATCACATTACAATATGTTGTCCATCTTTCCTCCCTCTTCTGAAAATGGGTATAATACCCAGCTACTGCTTCAGCCCAAAGTATAGAACTGTCACCTAAACAAAGGTAGAAAACATTTCAATCAATCTGAAGGACATCCAGATTTTTGAAATTTACTTATCAAAAACAGATAAGTTAATTTTTTCATAAATAAATATTTAGTGTAAACTTTAAAATTGTGCTATTTTCAATTTCATAATCCTAGAAGCAGACTTTTTTTTAAAGAATATCCTATTGTTTTACTAAGAAAACATTTATTACATGTTTTACTTTCTTTTTTGTGATAAACCATTTCAGGACTGAAAATGTTTGATAAATGTATTTTTTTCTATCTCTTTGACATCCAGAAGTGGTAGAGAGGAAAATATCTTATTATAGATTATTTAAATACATTGTTAATATACATTGTGGGAGGGTATTGTATGCATTGTACTATGTGGAATAGACTGAACTCATCAGCAAGAGTGATTGTACTTGGTTATATAATGAAAAAGCAGAAGCTGATAGCATTTGTCTTTCATTTAATGTTCATTCTTGTCCTAAACCCCTTTCTGTTTACTGTTTGAGAATACTGTCTTGTAATACATAATGGTATTTCTACCTATCTCAAAATACAAGCATTTGTGTAACTTCTTTTCCTCAGGGATTTCATAAATAAATCACAATATGCCAACAGAGAAAGACGGGCTAAAATTGGGATTGTTATTATTTTGTGAGCTGAATAATATTTGTGAAATTATCAAAGTAAATATTTCTGTTCAAAAAATAGCTGACAATTCAGATATTTGTCTTTTGATTGTTTCACATGCTGTACAGGCATACTTACATTCTTGTAGTAGTATGCATAGAACCACAGAAGATGTCAGAAGTGTAGATATTGGCCAGTCCAACCCACCAAAATCTTTTTTTTTATTGAAAAGTTTTAGAATACATTTTCAAATACAAACTCCCCACCTCCCCCTCCCCTCCCCCCAACCCTCCCCAACCCTACCCTCCCCCCTCCCCGACTTCCCAGAGCTAACTACAGGGTATAAAAATACAAACAAACATAATCTAAAATATGCAAACAACAATAAAATATTAAATTCTGTCGCACTTTAACTCTTAGTAAAATAACTACAGGCTAATTATACATCATATAAATCCACTACTTATTCAAATGCTAAATGAAACTTTTTAGTCCCATATTTATTCTGAATATAATCAATCCATCTCTTCCACTCCACAGTGTATTTCTGTTGCGATTGATCTTTCAAATATGCTGAAATCTTTGCCATCTCCGCCAAGTTAGAAAATTTAAAGTCCATTCTTCTATAGTCGGGAGTTCTTCCTTCTTCCAATATTGCGCTACTAAAAGTCTCGCTGCCGTAATTAAATTCAACATCAACTTAATATCTACAACAGTAATATCTGTGATAATACCCAATAAAAACAGTTGTGGAGAGAACTTTATCCTTTTCTTAAATATTTTTTGCATATTCCACCAAATTTTAATCCAAAAAGCTTTAACCTTTTTGCAAGTCCACCATATATGAAAATACGTTGCGTCCTCACAACCACACCTCCAACATTTGGGCTGACAGTTCGGATACATACTTGCTAATTTTTTTGGATCTAAATGCCACCTATAAAACATTTTATAAAAATTCTCTCTTAAATTTTGGGCCTGTGTAAATTTTACATTTCTCACCCAGATCTTTTCCAAGGTATCCATTGTAATGACTTCTTGAAAATTCTGAGCCCACTTTATCATACAATCTTTAACAAGTTCCATCTCTGAATCAATTTCTATCAATGCAATATATATCCTTTTTATATGTGCTTGACCTTGATCTCTAATTTGCTTTACCAAATTTTCATCAATCATTGAAATACCAACTTTTTGATCTTCTTTCCATCTTGCTTGCAACTGCCCATACTGAAACCAAGTTTGTACAATCTTTTCTTCTTTTAAAATACTATGTGACTTTAATTGCCATACATTCCTCTCTAAACTTAAATTTTCCTTATATGTAGTCACATCATGTTTAAATCCCACATTTATATTTTCTATTGCATGTTTAGGTATTGCCCAAATAGGTATCTTATAATTTAACTTATGTCTATACTTTTTCCAGACTCGCAACAGAGCATACCTTAAAATATGTATCTTAAACACATTATCCACCTTCTTATCATACAATAAATATGCATGCCATCCAAATAACAAATCATGACCCTCAAGATTTAATAATCTCGCTTGTGTTAAATTAAACCAGTCACTTATCGCTGATAAAGCAGCAGCCTCATAATATAATTTGAAATTAGGCATTTTAAGACCACCTCTTTCATGCATATTTTGCATTATCTTAAATTTAACTCGTGGCTTTTTCCCTGCCCAGACAAATTTATTACAACCCACCAAAATCTTTAATCCATGTCTAAGATTGCAGCAAATCTAATTGTAGGGACCAAATGACCATAGGAAGCAAATTTTTTTTAAAAAAATCAATTGTTGCTATTAGAAGTTATTAGAGGACAAAGAAGCAATATTCATCTATTTTTTCCTCACTTTTAAGCATTACTTTACTAGCATGTGAAATTAGTGCAATGTTGTGATAGTTTGAACATTCTTTGGCACTGCCTTTCTTTGGAATTGGAATGTAAACTGACCTTTTCCAATACTCTGGCCACTTTTGAGTTTTCCAAATTTGCTGGCAAATTGAGTGTAGCACTTTTACTGCATCATCTTTTAAGATTTTGAATAGCTCAGCTGGAATACTGTCATCTCCACTAACTTTGTTGTTGCTCAGCTTTCCTAAGGCCCACTTCACTTCACATTCTAGGATGTGTGGCTCGAGGTCAGTGGCCACCTCATCGTGGTTATCAGGGATGTTAAGCTCGTTCATGTATAGTTCTTCTGTGTAATTTTGCCACCTCTTCTTAATCTCTTCTGCCTCTGTTAAGTCCCTGCCATTTTGGTCCTTTATCATGCCCATTTTTGCATGAAACATTCCCTTCATCTCTCCAATTTTCTTGAAGAGATCTCTAGTCCTCCCTATTCTATTGTTTTCTTCTATTTCTTTGCACTGTTCATTTAAGAACGTATTCTTATCTCTTCTAGCTATTCTCTGGAATTTTGCTTCAGTTGGGTGTATCTTTCTTTTTCTCCCTTGCCTTTCGCTTCCCTCCTTTCCTCAGCTATTTGCAAAGCTTCTTCAGACAGCCATTTTGCTTTCTTGGATTTCTTTTTCTTTGGGATGGTTTTAGTTGCTACATCTTGTACAATGTTGTGAACCTCCATCCATAGTTCTTCAGGCTCTCTGTCTATCAAATCTAATTCCTTAAATCTATTTGTCACCTCTACTGTATATTCATCAGGGATATGATTTAGTTCTAACCTGGCCTAGTGTATTTCCCTACTTTCTTCAGTTTAAGCCTAAATTTTGCAACAAGAAGCTCATGGTCTGAGCCACAGTCAGCTCCTGGTCTTCTTTTTACTGAGAATAATAAGACTTTTATTTATTTATTTATTTATTTATTTATTTATTTATTTATTTATTTATTTATTTATTTATTTATTATTGGGACTTATATGCCACCCTATCTCCCAAAGGACTCAGGGCGGCTAACAACAGTAACATATAATAAATACAGAAGTTAAGATAAAAATTAAAATTAAAGGCCTCTGTACAATAAATTAAAATTAAAAATAAAATAAATTAAAAGTTAGAGTTAAAAATTAAAAACATAATTAAAATCCCTGTCAGTCCAGGTCAGCCAGGTGGAAAAGGAGTGTTTTGAGGCCACGGCGAAAGGACCGGCGATCTTGGGCCGTCCGAAGCTCATGGGGGAGCTGGTTCCACAGGGCTGGTGCTCCCACAGAGAAGGCCCTCCCCCTGGGGGTCGCCAGCTGACATTGTTTAGCTGACAGTACCCTGAGGAGGCCTTCTCTGTGTGAGTGTACTGGGCGATGGGAATTCGTTCCTGGCAGCAGATGATCCTGCAAGTATCCTGGTCCTAAGCCATGTAGGTAAGTACCAGCACCTTAAATCTCACCCGGAGGGCAACCGGTAACCAATGCAGCTCACGCACGAGGGGTGTAATATGGGAGTATCGGGGTGCTCCCATCACTACCCGTGCAGCCGCATTCTGTACCAGCTGAAGCCTCCGAGTGGTCTTTAAGGGCAGCCCTATGTAGAGAGCACTGCAGTAATCTATACGGGAGGTAACGAGTGCGTGGGTGACTGTGCGTAGGGCATCTCGGTCCAGGAAGGGGTGTAACTGGCGTACCAGGCGAATCTGGGCAAATGCCCCCCTAGCCACAACTCCAGTATTTTACATAAGTGGGTGCAGCACTTCAGCTAATGTTTATGGACAGGAATGTGTAGTAGATACCAAATATTAAAGCACAATTGTTACTAAGGGAATGTGGGAATATTTTTCAATTAAAAACATACCTATTGGATGAAACTAGGGTGGATGACTTTTGTTTGTGTGTATGTGTGTGTGTGTACTATATACAAATATTTCTGTTTTACTCTTTACAAATGCAAATATAGATAGATGATAGATAGATAGATAGATAGATAGATAGATAGATAGATAGATAGACAGATGTAGATGTAGATGTAGATGTAGATGTAGATGTAGATGTAGATGTAGATGTAGATGTAGATGTAGATGTAGATATAGATATAGATATAGATATAGATATAGATATAGATGATATAGATATAGATATAGATATAGATATAGATATAGATATAGATATAGATATAGATATAGATATAGATATAGATATAGATATAGATATAGATATAGATATAGATATAGATATAGATATAGATATAGATATAGATATAGATATAGATATAGATATAGATATAGATATAGATAGATATAGATATAGACAGTGCTTTTTTTGTAAAAGAAAAAGGTGCCGGAACTCCCACATGTCACACAACCTGCCTTGCCTACCCTACAAGGTTCCATCCAAAAAAGGTGCCAGAACTCCATTCTGAGCGTTCTATGAGAAAAAAAGCCCTGGATATAGATATAGATATAGATATAGATATAGATATAGATATAGATATAGATATAGATATAGATATAGATATAGATATAGATATAGATATAGATATAGATATAGATATAGATATAGATATAGATATAGATATAGATATAGATATAGATATAGATAGATATAGACATACATACACATACATACATATACATACACACACACACACACACACACACACACACATACAAAACGTATATTTCTAACTTAATACAACCTTCAAGGCCATGTTCTGCAAGAATCGATATACTACTAAAACTCATGCTTGTACAACACAAGGCTTAGTAGTATATATTAGCTGGGCAAAACAGGGCATCAAAGGACAACAATTTTTGAACCAAAGTACCTCAAGCAAGCACTATTGCAATCTTTTACTCCCTTCTGCATCCAGTAGCAAATACTTACTGACTGCTTGGAAAGGAAGGGAAGGGAAGGGAAGGGAAGGGAAGGGAAGTTAGTTAAAGTTAAGATGCTGGCTTAGAAATCATGAGATTGTGAGTTGTAAACCTGGCTTAGACATGAAAGCTAGC
This sequence comes from Vipera berus, assembly GCF_964194415.1. Taxonomy (NCBI): domain Eukaryota; kingdom Metazoa; phylum Chordata; class Lepidosauria; order Squamata; family Viperidae; genus Vipera; species Vipera berus. Next base: position 65,572,980 of record NC_138205.1, on the reverse strand, counting down.
TGGGTAACCTTGAGTCAGTCACCCACCTCACCGGGTTGTTGTTGTAGAGAAAAAGGAGGAGGAATAGAATAGAATAGAATAGAATAGAATAGAATAGAATAGAATAGAATAGAATAGAATAGAATAGAATAGAATAGAATAGAATAGAATAGAATAGAATAGAATAATAACTTTATTGTCACTTTAAAAATACACTAATAAGCATACATTAAAATGAGATTTTGTTACATATAACTCTCAAAGGGTAACCACCTCCAATATACACTACATAAACATGACTAGATAGATGATAGATAGATAGATAGATAGATAGATAGATAGATAGATAGATAGATAGATAGATAGATAGATAGATAGATAAAGCATATACCCACATACACACACATATATGGACTAGAGAAACAACACAGTCTAGTTTGGATGTATACATATACATGGCAAGAAAAACGAATCTTGCGAATTTATCAGTTGGATGGCATAGGGGACAAAGCTTTTACAGAATTTGGTAGTTCTGCTATAAATACTTTGAAACCTCCTTCCAGAGGGGAGCAATAGAAGAAGACTGTAAAGTGGGTGTGTGGAGTCTCTAACAATGCTTTGAGCTCTAAGCACATAGCGCTTATAAGCAGTGTCCTGAATCAGGGAAGCAGGCTTCTTATAATCTTCTCAGCTGTCTTTACCACTCTCTGTATGGACCTTCTATCTCAGGCACTGCTACCACCAAACCAAACAGTAATGTGGTTTGTTAAGATGCTCTCAATTGTGCCTTTGTAAAAAGTGGCCAGGATAGAAGAAGATGTTCTCTCCTCATCCAGTGCAGGAAATGCAGATGTTGGTTTGCATGCTTCACTAAGAATGACATGTGGAAAGACCAAGTCAGATTGTTAATTGATACAGAGAGGAATATGGCTATGCCTCCTCTTTCTAAAATCTACAATGATCTCCTTTGTTTTATTAACATTCAGAGCCAGGCTACTTTTATTGCACTAGTCCACCAGAGCCTTCACCTCTTCCTCATAAGCATCTTCATTGTCATCTCGGATAAGACCCATCACTGCCAGGTCATCCACATACTTCATAATATGATTAGTAGCAGATTTGGCATAGCAGTCATGTCAAGAGTATTGTGTATGTTCACCATCTTATTTACAAAAATAATAAAGGTGAGATAAAAATGGAAGGAAGGAAGGAAGGAAGGAAGGAAGGAAGGAAGGAAGGAAGGAAGGAAGGAAGGAAGGAAGGAAGGAAGGAAGGAAAGAAGCAAGCAAGCAAGCAAGCATTTTTAATGCTTTCTCCAAGGAAATCAATTTGGCAGAAAGCCATAAATTGCTCCCACTCCATTCCTTTTTTGTACATCCATGGCCATTCTGTTTCTCCATTTAAGTAAGGAAATATATATGAAACATTGACCCAGCTGAGCATGAGTTGTCTAATATTTTATAATGCAATATGTATTATTATACTACATTACACTACAGTACTTCTTTGAGCCAAATATTGTATGGCAAAATTTGGAGAACTATAAAAGTATGTTCAATAAATGATTCTGATAATCCAATTCTCATTTAACACTCTATATATTGTTCAAGACTCACTTGAGTTAGGTTACTTCTGGAATCCTAAATAGATATTTTATAATCCCCAACAGAAGAATTAGAATGACAAACAGAATACTAGGGTTCCAAAGAGAACAGTTGGAAACAGTCTTGGTGAATGATGTATTTATACTGTAGATTTTGATTTTGGGGAGGGAATATGTGCATAGAATAGTCCAAAGTGCATATTCTGCCAGAGAAAAGTTCCTTGAGGATGGGCTCCAGTATGAGTCTGAAAGCTTGAAAAACTAAACCTCTGTCCCTGGTGACCAACCCAGATAGGATCTTGTAATAATATTTTACTTACATCTGTGCTTATGGATGTGTCACTATGTGGATAGTAGAGACAGAAAAAGAAGCATTTGAAAAATAGAATTTCAATCAAATAACTATTACAAATACAAAGGTTTGTTGGAATCAGAGAGTAAATTTTTCAATTAAAATAAATTCTTAAGGTCTTAGAATCCCATATGCTACTTGTTATCTTCTTCTCAAATAATCAAATGTGACTTTATACCATTTTAATAGCGTTTCATAATGCCTTGATACAGTGCTTTTTTTGTAAAAGAAAAAGGTGCCGGAACTCACACATGTCATACAACCCGCCTTGCCTACCCTACAAGGTTCCATCCAAAAAAGGTGCCGGAACTCCATTCTGAGCGTTCTATGAGAAAAAAAGCCCTGCCTTGATAAGACCACAATTGAATATTGCATTTAGTTTGATCACCACAATATAAAAAAGATGTTGAAACTCTGGAAAGAGTACAGAGAAGAGAAACAAAGATAATTAGGGGGCTGGAAACTAAAACATATAAAGAACAGTTGCAAGAATTGGCTGTGTCTAATCTAGTGAAAAAAAGACTGGGGTGATATGATAGCAGTCTTCCAATATCTGAAGGGCTGCCACATGTAGAGGGGGTCAACCAATTTACCAAAGCTGTCAGAATCCATTTATATCATATTCATAAATATATGTTTAAAACATTATTCCATGGATTCTGCCATCTCCCGAGGAGGAAGGAACGAATGTGGATTTAGCCTGCCTTAGGCATTTCAAAGATTCAGAGAAGCCTTTTGAACTGGGGGAACAAAAGGGAGGGTTAGGATAGGAGGCATCTGGCTTGTGTCTCCTTTTGAATTTGTAAGGAAAAGAGCAATAACCATAAAAATCCAAAGTTCCTTTTTCCCACGAAAGGGATAACACGAGGTAAATGATGGGGGGCTGACCAAATGGGGTTAGAGAAGGGGGGTTGAACAGGGAACTCTTTATAAGGTTTCAATTTGTAGAACAATATTAGATCCTGTGTTGTATTCCCACAGCCAAGCATGTCATAGTAAAGATTCCTTTTGGACTAGAATTGGCTCCAAGAGTTTTGTCTTCCTAAGACGTGGTTTGGGGTGGGTCCTGACAAAAGCACTAGAAGAGAGAAAAAAGAGCAATGGGTGGAAACTAATCAAAGAGAAACCAACCTAGAACCAAGGAGAGATTTCCTGGCAATGAAAACAAGAAACCAGGGGAACAGCTTGCCTACAGAAGTTGAAGGTGCTCCAACATTGGAGGTTTTAAAAGAAGAGATTGGACAAATATTTGTCTGAAATTGTATAGGGCCTCCTGCTTGAGCAAGAGATTGGACCAGAAGACCTCCAAGGTCCCTTGGAATTATGTCATTCTTTTATAGCCATACTCAAGAAGAACATTAAAATCTTTTACTGTCACTTGAGAGAGCATAGTATACTTTGCAGAAAAGTATGAAATTTCTTATATTGTCTCAGTTTGATTTGTATTAACTTAGTTTAAAAAAATTCAAATCCATCTTATTCTATTCAAATGCATTTACCTGGTATATCATTCCATAGGTAAATAGAATGCTTAATTTATTAGAGATTATGTGAACCAAACATAAAATCCTGAATGTTCTTGTCATATTTGTAATATTATCTCCACAGGACTATTTGGAAACCCTCTGTTTAATATTTTGCCTTCGATTTTGTAATGGATAAAAAAATGGAAATCAACAGATTTTTTTTTTAAAAAACTATCCTTGGCTTGTAGCACAGCTATCCTGCCAAAATAATATTCTACTGAATGCTGTAAAATATGATATATTTAAAATTAGCAGATAAAACTTATTACATATAAAATTTAATGTAGCTATTACTTTTGGTTATTCTAGTTAAGACTTATTGCCTATCTCTTAACAGAACTCCCCCACATGCAGCTTCAATAGGGGAGTAAAATTATGTACTTCTATGAACCATTTTACAAGTTCTGGTTGGCTAAAATCAATTTGAAACTTCTCTTTCATCCCACAAAGTAAGATTATAAGGTAGTTATGTAGGTAGACCACAGTTCTAATTTATGTATTTCTAAACTTTTACATTGTATTTTTATTAGCAATTTTAGTGTATTAATTATACTATGCAATTTTATTATATCATTCATTACTATATAACAACCTTTCTGGGACTTCCGGTGGTGACGCGACGCTGAAGACAGCCATCTCCGGGCTGTCCGCTCCGCGGCTTTGTTTGAACTGCTGAAAACAGCGCCAATCAGCTGTTGTTTTTTTTAATCCCATTTATATCCCGCCCTTCTCCGAAGACTCAGGGCAGCTACAATTTAAGCACAAACCAATGTGCTTAGCAATAGCCTTCATTCTATGTATATGCCTGCTTATTAGGGCTTTCGCCCCCCCCAAGCGGCATTATTACAAAGTCAGCTTATTGACCCCAACAATCTGGGTCCTCATTTTACCTACCTCGGAAGGATGGAAGGCTGAGTCAACCTTGAGCCTGGTGGGATGCGAACCTGCACTAATTGCGGGCAGCTGGTGTTACTTAAGGAGGCATTAGCCCACTGCTCCATCAAGGCTCCTTTAGTGTTTTAGTGGTTCGGAAGCCCCCTCTCGGGAGAAGAGGAGGGGGTGAGGCCCCAGGTAGGGGTTGAGCTCTCCGGGGCCGCCTGAGCTTGTAGATCAGGCGGCTGAAGGATCGAGCCCCCCCGAAGCCTGGGTTTGCTCCGGGCTGCGCAGCGCTTCTGCTCCGTGCTTTTGGGAGCAGAACCAAGTGTTAGCAACCACCCCTGCCAGAAGGAAAGACTTTCGAGTGTGAAGAGGCAGGCAGAGCAGTACAGGAGGTGAAGGTGAAGTGGATTTTTGTTCTCTAGTTCAATGGACTTTATGGATTTTAAAAGTGAAAGTGCGTAGCAAGTGAAACTGGGGGAAGATGGCGACTAAAACTTCTAAAGCTCTCCGGAGTGCGGGGGCTTCCCCGGTGCAACAGTCCTCGCTGCAAGCCTTACTTCCTCCTGCACCTGCTCCGGCACTGACGGTTAAAGATTTACAGGATGCTTTGGAAAAGCACTCACAACAAATAGCAGATATTATAGATGAAAAGATGGAAAAGCTGGAGGAGAAGCTGGAGGAGAAGATGGAAGAGAAGTTTACAGCAATGAGGGCAGACATCTTGCCTGCACTTGAAGGTGTGGCTTTATGTATTCAATGCTTGGATGAAAAAATGGAGGATCTTAGCCAAAAGAATTCCAGACTAGAAGCAAAAGTTTTAGAGAACGAAAATATGATGGATAAAATGGATGGGGACTTGACTCTGGTCCAGTACCACCAGATGGAGTTTGCTATCAGAATCAGAGGCTTAAAAGAGAATCCTAAAGAAGATTTAAAGCAGATAGTCTCTGAGGCTTTGGAAGTGGTACTGGGACAGCCAGCAGCTGAAATTGAGGGAAGTATAGACAAAATCTTTCGTGTGAATTCATGGATTGTAAGTCAGAGGAAGCTACCTAGAGATGTGGTGGTTTACTTTACAAAGAGAGCAATCAGGAATGAAGTTATTCAAGTTGCTTATGATACTAAGCTTGTGGTTGCTGAGCAAGAAGTTTTGGTTTTAAAAGAGATTCCTCCAAGAATTTTAAGGAGAAGGAAAGATTTTGCTTTTCTGGCACAGGAACTTAAGAAACGCGACATCAAGTTCAGATGGGAGATACCAGTGGGCATGGTGGTGATGCATGAAGGTACGAGACACCGTTTGGTCACAGTGATCCAGGCATGTGATTTTTATAGCAAAGTTTTAAAAGCAACCCCTCTACCACTTTTGGAATCTGCAAAGAAAAATGGCGAGGGAAAGCCTCAAGATGCTGAAGGAACACAGACAGATGAGAAAGTTACTGGAGGGGATCAAATTACAGTTTCATCGGAAGATGCTAGAGAGCAGAGGATGACGCATGCCGCCTCGAGACGAGTGAGACAAGAGCAAGAGCAAGACCAGCAGAAAGTTATGGAACCTTCAAAGCGTACCTATAGCGAAGCTGTGGGAGGGGCGCGGCCTAAGGAAGTTAAGGGGATCCTGGCAGGCGTGCTCCAGAAGCTTCGGGATGCCAAGGATGGTGACTAAGCTCCTAACTTGGAATGTCAATGGTTTAAACTCACCACAGAATAGAAAGAAAGTTTTTCAATACTTAAAACAATTTAAGACTGATGTTATTTGCTTGCAAGAAACACATATTAGGGTTATGGACCAAAAGTACCTATTGAACTTAAGGTTGGGTACGCAATTTATTGCTTCTGCAATGAACAAGAAAAATGGAGTGGTTATTTATGTCAAGAATACTCTGACAGCGGAACTAATAGAAGCAGATAAACAAGGAAGATACGTTATGATAGATCTGCTGTTAGAAGGCAAAAAAACGCTTTTGGTTGGACTGTATGATCCTAATCAACAACAAGCTGACTTTTATAGATCACTACACAGTAAGATTACCCAGATGGATTATAAATCTTTTATTTTTATGGGAGATTGGAATGGTGTCTTGGACGTACAACTGGACAAGTGTGGTTCTTTTAAACATGCCCCGAGCCATGCTAGATTGCCTAAATCTTTTTTTGAAATGAAGGATGATTTGGAATTGCGAGACATCTGGAGAGAAACACATCTACATGAAAAGGATTATACTTTTTTTCTGATAGACACCAATCTTTTTCCAGGATTGATTTTATATTACTGACTAATGATTTTTTTCTAGGATTAAGAAGATAAAGATTTGTCCAAAAACTATATCTGACCATAGTCCAGTCTGGTTAGAGATTAATAAGGACAATAGAGATAGGCGCTCCTGGTGCTTAAATGAGAACTTGTTTAGAAATCAGAGTAATGTGGAAGAATGTAAAAAACAGATGAAGGACTTTTTTGAAATTAATATGAACAAGGATACTTCTATGGACATGGTTTGGGACGCTAGTAAAGCTTATATGAGAGGGGTGTTAATATATATGAATAATAAATACAGACGTAACTTGGAAGTCAGGAGGAAAGAATTGGAGAATGAAATTAGGGAAAAAGAAAAGGCCCTAATTTTGAATCCATCGGATGTGAAGATCAAAGAGGTTATTAATTTGTTAAGAGGACAATTTGATAAGCTGATGGCTGATCAGGTGGCAACTAACTTATGGTTTGCTAGGCATAACACTTTTTGCAATGCCAATAAACCAGGTAGATGGTTAGCCTATAGGTTAAGGAAAAAGCAAAGGGCTTCTAACATAGATAAAATAGAACATAAAGGTAAGGTTATTAAGGAAGCCTTTGTGGACTTTTATTCCAACGGGCCAGGTGGAAAGAAGACCAGAAAATTGGTTTCTCAATGACTGATGAAAATTTGGTAAAGCAAATTAGAAATCAGGGTCCGGCACATATCAAACGGATATATCTTGCATTGATAGAAATTGACTCAGAAACAGAACTTGTTAAGGATTGTATGATAAAGTGGGCTCAGAATATTCAAGAAGTTATCACAATGGACACTTGGGAAAAGATCTGGGTGAGGAATGTAAAATTTACACAAGCTCAAAACTTAAGAGAAAACTTTTACAAAATGTTTTATAGGTGGCATTTAGATCCTAAAAAGCTTGCAAGTATGTATCCAAACTATCAACCTAAATGTTGGAGATGTGGTGGCGAAGATGCAACGTATTTTCATATATGGTGGACCTGTAAAAAGGTTAAGGCTTTTTGGATTAAAATCTGGTGGAATATGCAGAAGATATTTAAGCAAAGGATAAAGTTTTGTCCGCAATTGTTCTTATTGGGCATAATCACAGATACTACTGTTGTGGACACTAAGTTGATGTTGAACTTAATTACAGCAGCAAGACTTTTAGTAGGTCAATATTGGAAGAAGGAGGAACTCCCGACTATAGAAGAATGGACTCTAAAAGTTTCTGACCTGGCGGAAATGGCAAAGATTTTGGCTTATTTGAAAGATCATTCGCAACAACGTTATATTATGGAGTGGAAAAAGTGGATTGATTATATCCAGAACAAATATGGGACTAAAAAGTTTCACTTAGCATTTGAATAAGTTTTTTTATGTGATATTAGTATTGCTTGTAGTCATTTCATATGAGCTAGAGTGCGATAGACTTAATAGTTTATTGTTGTTAGCATATGGTTGTTTATGATTGCTTCTTGCTTTTATACCTTGTATTTAGCTCTGGGAAGTCGGGGAGGGGGAGGGGGGAAGGTGGGGAGGGTTAGGGAGGGCTAGGAAGGGGTGGGCGGAGGGAGGGGGGAGGGATTGTTAAAGATAAAATGTATTGTAAAACTTTTCAATAAAAAAAACAACCTTTCTGTATATCAAACCCATGGCAGTCAAACTCTATGGCAATGACACAGAGGGAGTGTCTGACATTAAATAGAACAATTGTATCACACAGAAAACTTATTTTAATGTGTAGATTTACAGGAATTAAGGGGAAAAATATACTGTATAAAGCAGAGTATCCAGGGCTTTTTTTCTCATAGAACGCTCAGAATGGCATTCCGGAACCTTTTTTGGGGGAAAAAAAAATTCAACAAGCTGTGTAGCAATTCCTATTGGCTTTCAAAATCCAATAGAGGGAGCTCTATTGGATTTTGAAAGCCAATTGCTGCTGAGCCCGCCAAAAAACCCGGCCAGCAAACTTTGCACAAAGAAGTTGTCTGCAGCGAAGGCTAGTTGTCAGGAACTTTGCACCTCTCCCTGGTGTCCAACTACACCACCTGGGTAAGTAAGAGAGGGCAAGGAGTGGGAGGTGGGTTTTGCAGAGTGCATGTGCACTTCTTCCTTATGCTCGCCTGTCAGCCAGGCTGGTGGCCTACCTGGTGCTGGACCTGGGGGGTAGTTAGCGTGTGTCTCCGAACTATATCCACATTGGTCTTTCCCGTCTGTGCCTTCCTTGTGTGATGAAACCTAGCCACGGAGCTGCAGCTGGCATTGTTGCTAGAGGGGGACCAAATGGGCAGTGCAGCTGAACCCCAGGGGCTGGGGAGGGGGCTCAGGGACGCAGCCCGGGGTGTCTGTGTCAGACACCTCGCAGCCCTGCAGCCCATAAATAGCCACAATATCCAGGAAGTCCCCCAGTGGGTGTCCAGCTTTCTTGGCATGGTGGGGAAGGCATGGGGCTTGGCTTGCTGTAGACCAGGCTTCTTCAGGGTGCCACCGCAGCCCCCATCATGCAGCTGCTACTCAGGGCCAGCCTCGCCTGGCCGGCGGTACCATGGAGTGTGTTGGCCTAGTCGGCGCAGGCGGGTGTCCATCTGAGAGGCACTGACAGCCCTGGCAGGCAAGAGGAGGAGTGTCTGCCAGGCTCCTGGCTGCCACAGCTCTTCTGCCCCAGCCGCTATTTGTAGTCCAGGTAATTGAGCATGTGGTGCACCCGGAGCTGCTTGGTATCATCGATGAAGGGCTGCTTCTGGGCGGCGTCGAGGCACTGACAAGCAGTGCTCAGTCGCTTGGAGAGCTCTGAGTTGTGCAGCCGGAGCTGCTCTTGAGCGATCCGCTGCCGCTGCGTGCACAACCAGACATGATGGCGTTCCATGGGCCGCTTCACCTTCTCCGGCTGGGCTGTCCAGTGTGATGGTGGGAACGGCCCACTGCTCAGCCACTGGCGGGTGCCTCCAGGGTGTAGAAGCCCGTGAACATCTTTCCCCCTGTCAGGGAGGGCCCAACTAGAGAGCCTCTAGAGGTCCCTCAGCTGGAGCAGCCAGCAGCAAGCGAGCCGCAGACTGTGGGCCCCAATTTCTACTTTCCAAGGTCAAGAAGACAGTGAAAAACAAACTAGTTCTTGCCTTGCTCAGCTGTGCAGGTTTATCCCTTTCCATCATCCCACCCTTCCTTTCCTCACACAGCCTGTTACTTGACCACAAAGAGCTGCTGCCCAGCACATTAGTTCATAATAAATTACTGGTTGACCTCTACCTTCTGGAGTGTTCAGTTTCTAATTTTATGGCCTGTATCAATCAGATTATTGAATGGTGTCTGAAATGCAGCCATCTAACACAGAAATCCAAGCCACATGGAGTGGAGCCTTAAGAGCCAGACTAGAGTTTACAGATGCTCACTTTTCATAAACTAAATCCTTGGCCAGGAGGCAGAATCATGCATCTCCTTCCTTGTGATCAGAGTTACTGATAAAACACACTATGCAAATACACAGATCTGGGTCAGTAAAGAATCCATATAGATAGTCTGACAGTAGTTCTTATTTTTTTGAATCCACAACTAATTTTTGAATTGGACTGCATATCACATACCTGTGTCTGATATTATTACAGAGTTATAAAATAGACTGCTGTCACTAAATAATTATATGAGATTCTAGATATATCAGACCAGTTCATCGCAGGTCTGAACTCCCATGCAGTGAAAAGGAGAGGGGTTGCAACTTCTGTTTGTAGTTATCCATGTTTCTGCACACTGAGATAATCGGCCATCGTACAAATACAGAGCCTATCATGCTTTTATATTTATATATGGAGCAGATACATTACCTGAAATTTTTGGAATGTGTAAAAAATTTGAACCAGCCCAGAAACTCATTTCCCATTGTTTGTGTATATAGAAAGTAAACCCTGAAATAGATTTGGAAAGAGCAAGGACTTTGATTAAATGGAAATGTTGCTAAGCACAGAACTGTTGAGTTAATTTGCAGCTGTTTCTGCTGTTTTCTTTTTATGTGCTTATGATTTTAAATCACATTTTAAAATCAGCCAAATCAGGAATAAGATTGTGACTGAAAGAATACTAATTCTGAAATATAGTAAATATCTTTAACAAGTAACATTAAATTTAGCTTTAGTGTAATTTGCTTGTTTACTGTAGCTAAGGCAAATAAGAAAATAAAAATACTGGTACAAGTTTTTGAAGAAGGAAGACAGAACTTTGGGCCCTATTATAAATGTGCTGTTGCTGCTGTAAGTGATCTTCACTTTCGTGGAGTTTTACTTCACAAAAGAGATTCAAGAAAGGATCCTCCCATTGACCCAAGTATATTTTATACAAAATTGAAAGAGTCAATTGAAAAAAGATTACTTGATAGCAAAGACGATGAGTTGGCATATTGGTCTCGTGTACTTGATCAAAAACATTGGCCTGAAGATGTTAATACTCAACTGACATTTGGAGAAGTGGAAATTAGAAACTTATCAATCAGACTGCAACTAAATGAAAGAGAAATGATTTGTGGATTCCATCAATACATTCTCGAAAAGACATATCCAGAAAAACTGTTGCATTTGATACGGATTCTGAATACCATTCCTATTTCTTAAAGTGAATGTGAACGTGGATTTTCATAGATGAATCTAATTGCCACCTCAACAAGAGCTTCGTTAAAGACTAAGACAATTTCAGCACTTTTGTTCATCAAACTTGTCGGACCACCTCTGAGACTTTTCAATCCTTCAAAGTACGTTGATCTGTGGTTACTCAGAGGATGACATTTGGCCATAGATACTAAGAGCAAGGAAAGGAGTCGAGAACATTTGCCAGACGAGAATTGGACAAAAGTTTGGAATTATCTATGAACATTTGCCTTAAATACAATAAATTAAATGTATGTTAAGAATTGAATATATAATTGTTTAATTATATAAATAAATATATAAATAAAATTATATAAATAAATAACAAGATGAGAGTTCCAGCACCATTTTTTTTTTAGAAAAAAAGCCCTGAGAGTATCTAAACTTCCCATGACAAAGTCTCTTCTTTCCTTCTATCTCTTAAAGGCTTTAACTATCTTTCTTCTCAACTAAAGCAGCAATTCCAACACTTACTATAGCTACTAATCCTTCCTTCCCTTTTCAGTTTTTCACTAAGAAGGGAAAATAAGCAGTTGTTGTAAAGGTGTAGAGAAATGGCTAATGGAAAAAAACTGGAGGCCTCAAATCTCTTCTCCATAACTCTTTGGGCTTGGCATATTGACCTCACCTTCTCCTTCAGGTTAGTGATTTGGTAGCTTTTATTGCTATTGCTTAGTTTCCAGAGTGCCTCATTTGGTGTTTTCTAATTAAACATAAAGTTTGAAGAAGATATAAATCTCATAACAGGTGCTGCCTTTCTGTTCAGTATTTCTATGATGAGAATGGAGCTAATTTCAAAAATTCTGCCTCTTGATCATGTATAGGTCATCATCTTCATCAGGCATTCAGTCATGTCTGACCCTTGGCTACTCTATGGACCAGCATGCTCCATGCCCCTCTATATCACACTGCCTCCTTCAGATCCAAGTCCTGCTGTCATCCTTTATAGTGTCCAGCCAGTAGGTACTAGGGCAGCCTCTTCTCTTTTTTCCACTGATCACTCTCAGCATGACTTTTCAAGTGAGTGAGCTCTCATGACATGACCAGTATGACAGCCTCTGTTTGGCAATCTTGGCTTCAAGTAATATTTTTTGGTGAGATTTGGTCTAGGGCTTCCTTGTTTGTTATTTTTGCAGTCTTTGGGATGTGTAATAATCACCTCCAGCACCCCAGTTCAAAGGTTTCTACGTTCTTCTTTTTCAGAGTCAAAGTTTTGCAACTGTAAGTAGCAACTGGAAAAATTATTGCACTGACTAACCTGCATTTGGTTGTAAGCAGTGCTTTTTTTCTTAAAAAAAGGTGCTGGTACTCAGATGTGCTGTCACTGGGACTGATGCCAGTGTCCTCTTGCTATGGTGTCGTCGCCCCTCCTTTGCACCCCTGCCCCTGTGGCTCAGAGCCACAGGCCATGGAGATTCCCCTCCCCACTGTCGCCATGGGGATTCCTCTCCTTGCAGTTGCCATGCCACAGCCCGTGCTGAGCCCCCACCCGGAGATGCTCTGAACTGTGACCCACAGCTGTGTTTCTCATGGCAGTGGCCTCCGGCGCTGAACAGCTGATGGCCTCCAGCACCAGCCCTGACACCAGCTGAAGATGCCAAGGCTGCGGGCCGCCTGGCATCTCTGGTGCCAAACAGCTGATGGCCTCCATCACCAGCCCCAACACTCATTCACTTACTACCCCATCACTTCCAAATGCAGTAAGTGAACAAGCAATCAAGTTGCATTTGGAAGTGTTTGGAAGTGACGGGGCAGTAAGAGAGTTTGTGAATGAGCAAATGGCATTTGGAAGTGATGGGGCAGTGAGTGAATGAATGAGCAAATGGCATTTGGAAGCATTTGGAAGCATTTAGAAGTGACGGGGCAGTGAGTGTGTGAATGAGCAAATAGTGTGAGTGGGGGAGAGACTGAATGAGGTGCCTTTGAAAGAGATGGAGGAGTGAGTAAAAGCAACTGGAGGCTTTTGTGACCAAAGTGTGAGGGGGGGGGGGGCTTTTGCGAGCAAAGAGTGAGAGAAAAATGGAAAAGTGAGGGGGAGAAGGGAAAAAGAAAAGGCACTGACTTCTGACTTCCTCTGTTGCAGGAGTAAAAGGAAGTATTAACATTGAACCTCAACTTTTTACTTTTCTATAATATAACTATAACTAGCCATTTCTATAACAATAAATGAATCTAACCAGTGAAACCCAAAATACCCCCCCCTTTTTTTAGTCATCAAGTTTTTGACACCTTGTTAAGCACTGGTGGTACTTGAATATTGTCATGTCCTAAAAGTGGTTCAATTTCTGAAAAGGTTGAAAAGCCCTGGTGTAAGTGCAGCCTAAATTGTTTATTGCCATCCTATTTGCAAATAATATCTTACTTACCTAGTTGAGATGGTTTTGTTGGGCAGCAGGGAGGGGTGCAAAGTTCCTGCCTTCACTGCAAACAACTTACCTATGCAATGTTTGCCAGCCGGGTCTTTTGGTGCTCTCAGCAGTAATTCCTATTGGCTTTCAAAAGCCAATAAACTTTCAAAAGCTAATAAAGGGAGTAGCACAGCTTGTGCAAAAGCTTTTTTTTTTTTTTTTTTGCAAAAAAAGGTGCCTGAACGCCGTTCTGAGCGTTCTATGAGAAAAAAAGCCCTGGTTGTAAGGCTGATGTCTTTATCTTTCAGATGTTATTCGTGCCAGACATTGCAGTTCTTCCAAGTGCTTCTGTCTTCTATATCAAGGCTGCAGTTACCACTTTGGTTGATTTTAGAGCCCAGGAATATGAATTCCTTTACTTTTTCGATGGTTTCATTATCAATCTGCACTCTGACTGGTATATTCTCTACAGTTGTCATTATTTTTGTTTTCTTGATATTTTTTTCTTGATATTATTGCACCAGCCTCCACCCTCAGCCCGCCTCAGCAGAGAGTCCCCCTGCTGGTCCAGCTCAATAAATCAGGAGAAACACAGGCAGTTCAAATGAATATGAAGGTTCAGTGCAAGCTTATGAGAGTGAGTGAGTGAATGAGCAAGTGAAGGAGTAGACGAGTGAATGAGCAAATGGTGTTTGGAAGCAATGGGGCAGTAAGTGAGGGAGTGCATGAGCAAATGGCATTTGGAAGCAATGGGGTAGTACGTGAGGGAGTGAATGTGCAAATGGCATTTGGAATGAGTAACCTCAAGTAACCTTGAGGACCCAGATTGTTGGGAGCAATAAGCTGACTTTGTAAAAATGCCGCTGGGGGGGGCGCGAAAGCCCTAATAAGCAGGCATATACATCGAATGAAGGCTATTGCTAAGCACATTGATTTGTGCTTCTTAGATTGTAAGCCGCCCTGAGTCTTCGGAGAAGGGCGGGTTATAAATGGGATTAAAAAAAAATCTGGAGCAGGAGTCCTGGAGTGAGGAGGAGTGCTGGAGGAGTAATACCTCCATAAAAAACTTTGGTCCAGCTGGCCCGGCTGGTAGCACCTCATAAGGGCCCCTTTCCAGGGATACAGGAGAAGACGGTCAATGGCTTTGAAGGTGGAAGAGGGCTCTGTGCCCCAATGGCAGATAAAATGGCAGAACCATCTTCTAGGAGAAGGGAAACTCTGATTTCAAACCTCCACTGCCTTGTGGCTATATCTACTACTGGAAAAGGCTTCAGGAGTCAACCTTGAGGCAAAATCTGGATCCAGAGTCCTGGAAGCAGTTCGTGACTATGTACAATCACATTCTGGTAACTGGAACTGTTACCAGCTGGAACTAATCGTATCGGCTTTGCCGTTTCATTGGACTATTTCAGTGATGTGGAGAGGGGAAATCTGCTGCTTGGATAACAGTTTATCCTCCATATTAATTTACCCAGGCCTCATGCTCTGGAGAGGACACTCCAGCTTTGCATACAGCATCGAAACAACATGGGAAGTGGCAGTTACCATTATACGTCTTTGCTTGATTGGCATAGAACGTGATGCCAGGGGCCACTTTTGACAGTGGGAGAGATCATTGCACCTCATTGGGCAGCTACCACCTTCCTTAAGCTGGGCAGTCCCCAGCCAGTAAGGTGCTGCCCTGCCATGGTCTTTTAACCTCACAGGGTGCATGGGGTTTAGGGTCAAGCTGACAAGCAGATCGATAACTCTGCACCATGCAACAAACATAAGAAAATTTTAGCCCTAAAGTTGGACACTTGGAATGTTCAGACAATGACCCCCGGACTTTCTGACGATTTGCAAGAAATACATGACATACGTAAGACAACTGTCATCAACATGGAGCTGAGCAGACTGCAGATGGACATCGTTGCCCTTCAAGAGACAAGGCTGTCAGACTCAGGATCTGTTAAGGAAACAAACTTCTCATTCTTCTGTCAGGGAAAACCATTGAATGAGACTAGGGAATATGGGGTTGGCTTTGCAGTCAGAAACACCCTACTAGGATTCATTACACCTGCTGCAGGAAATGAAAGAATTCTGTTCTTGCAGCTCCACTCATCAGCAGGGCTGGTTACTCTTATTAGCACATATGCACCGACATAATCATCCTCAGTAGAATCCAAAGACAAATTATATGTCGATCTAGTTGCTACTATCAAGAAAATCCCTGAGAAAGAACCACTGTTTATCCTTGGCAATTTTAATACCAGAGTTGGAGCTGATTATAGTTCTTGGCCCACTTGCTTAGGTCAGTTGAGCATCGGGAAGATGAACAAAAATGGCCAACACCTGCTGGAATTTTGCTGCTACTATGGTTTTTGTGTTAGGAATACATTCTTTAAAACAAAGCCTCAACAGAGTCTCTTGGAGACATCCAAGATTGAAGCATTGGCACCAGCTGAACTTGATTCTTACCAGGCGCTCCAACCTTCCCAGTATTACAGAACATACAAAGATCTAGGTCTATAGAGCCTGTGTCTTGAACACTCTCTTGTACTGTATTGAGTCTTGGACTCTTTATGTACGGCAGGAGAGAAAGTTGAACACCTTTCATATGTGTTGTCTTCGACATATTTTTGGCATCACCTGGCATGACTAAGTTCCAAATAGCACAGTCCTGGAATGTGCTGGAATCTCTAGCATGTATACACTATTGAAACAGCGACGTGTTTGTTGGCTTGGGCATGTCATGAGAATGGCTGATGGTTGCATTCCGAAAGATCTCCTGTATGGAGAACGAGTGCAGGGAAAGTGTCCCAGAGGGAGACCAGAGCTGCAATATAAGGATATCTGCAAGACAGATCTAAAGGCCTTGGGAATGGACATTAACAGCTGGGAAACCTTGACCTCTGTTTGTTCAGCTTGGAGGCTAAAGACGCAGCATGGCCTTCTCCAATTCGAAGAGACACTTGTGCAGCAGGTTGAGACAAAGAGGCAGTCGCAGAACTAGTGAAATCTGGGGGCTGGACAGGGAACAGATTGTATCTGCCCTCAGTGTGGAAGGGACTGCCATTCTCGAATTGGCCTTTTTAGCCACACCAAGATGCTGCTTTAGGACCTCTTTCCAGAGCACAATACCATAGTCTCTTGAGACTGAAGGATGCCAATGATAATGGTCTAGGGCTTCCTTGTTTGTTATTTTTGAAGTCTTTGGGATGTGTAATAATCATCTCCACCACCACAGTTCAAA
Source organism: Vipera berus (assembly GCF_964194415.1). Taxonomy (NCBI): domain Eukaryota; kingdom Metazoa; phylum Chordata; class Lepidosauria; order Squamata; family Viperidae; genus Vipera; species Vipera berus. The sequence goes on along the minus strand of NC_138205.1, from coordinate 65,556,172 downwards.
GGTGTCCACGTTCTTCTTTTTCAGAGTTGAAGTTTTGCAGCTGTAAGTAGCAAATGGAAAAATTATTGGACTGACTAACCTGCATTTGGTTGTAAGGCTGATGTCTTTATCTTTCAGATGTTATTCATGCCAGACATTGTAGTTCTTCCATGTGCTTCTGTCTTCTATATCAGGGCTGCAGTTACCACTTTGGTTGATTTTAGAGCCTAGGAAGATGAATTCCTTTACTTTTTCGATGATTTCATAGTCAATCTGCACTCTGACTGGTATATTCTCTGCAGTTGTCATTATTTTTGTTTTCTTGATATTTAAGGTGCAATCCAAATTTTTAACTTTCATTTTTGACTCTCAGGATTAGCCGTTCCAGTTCTTCCTTGCTTTCTGGAAGCAATGTTGTATTATCTCCCCCAATTTTAACCCCAATGGTAGATTTCTCCAAATGTGCATTTCTCATAATTATTTTTGTGTACATGTTGAAAAGTATAGATGAAAAGATGCAACCTTGCCAAGTGCCTTTTCCGATTCTGAATTATTTTGTGTCTCCACATTCCATTTTTACAGTGGCTGCCTGATCAGAGTACAATGTCTAAATGAGTTGGATGTGGTGTGATGATATTCTGAGTTTTTTGAGGCAGTTCCAGAGCTTGCCATGGTCAACACAGTCAAAATCTTTTATGTAGTCAATGAAGCACATGTATAAGTCTCATTGGCATTCCTTTGCTTTTTTTCCCTCATCCAATAGAGATTGGCAATATGATTATATGCTCCTCATCAAGGTAAACTAAGGCCCCCTTTATTGTGTAGTGGGTCCGACGCAAGGAAGAGACGCCAGCCGGTGTGTGAGTTCAGCTCTTTATTGGAGGGAGTGCGAACTGAGGAATGAGGGTTACCTGGCCTCCTTAAATACCTAGCCAGGTAAGCGGACAGCCAATGGGGTTGGCCCTAGGTTTCCTGCCAAAACTGGGTTTCCTGCCAAAACCGTTCAGGCCAACACCCCCTGGTGGCTGTTGCTATGCAGGTGCCTGCATACATAACACCCCTCCCCCCTTAGAGAAGAACCACATAACAATGAACAACATGCAACTAACTATAACTATATACACTGTGTGTCAATGATAATAAAAAAACCAATGCAACTGTGTAAGGGTCATTTGCACACATAGTCCGACAGGTAGGCAGGTGTCCTGTGGGGCCGGGTGGACTGTCTGGGTGTGGCCTGGCACTGGGCTTGGACGGCTGGTTCCTGGGGCCTCTGTACTGAGTTGAACAGAACTGGGTTCAGGAGGCCCTCCTCCTCTGGCTCCTGCCCTGTGTTGTTTCCAGTTGGGCTGGCCTCTCCTGGGGTGTGGCTCTCCGGTTGGGCGTGTGTGGTGTGCTCAGGGACTCTTCCTCTGAGCTGGTCGATGTGTCGCCTTATGTGTTTGTCCCCCTCCACCCCCACAATGTAGGAGAGGGGTCCAGTTATTTCAACCACTGTTCCTGGAACCCATGGGTGCCCTGCCCCATAGTTCCTTGCCCAGACCAGGTCCCCCACGTTGAGAACTCTGTGTGCTGGTGATGATGACGATGAAGAGGGTGATGATGATGATGCTGATGGCGGTGGTGACCTAACCATCTCGGCTGCTACCTGGTCTGGGTGTAATCGGTCCAACTTGGTGATGAGGCGCTGTCCCCATCGCAGCTCTGCTGGGCTCTTCCCGGTAGCAACGCATGGTGTAGTGTGCTGGGCGAGTAGGAATTTGGCCAGTCTGTGGTGCCAGTCCCCTCTAATGATGCGCCAGAGTGGGTCTTTGGTCGTCCTTACCATCCGTTCGGCTTGCCCGTTGGTCGATGGATGGAAAGGCGCGGAGGTGGCATGCCTAATCCAGTTCGCCTTCAAGAATGCCTGGAAATCAGTAGCGGTAAACTGAGGCCCATTGTCAGACACAATTACGTCGGGGAGGCCGTGTGTGGCAAAGAGAGCTCTGAGCACCTGGATTGTCCTCCCCAAGGTCATGTTGGGCACTGGGACTACCTCCAACCACTTGGAGTGGCTTTCCACCACTACTAAGAATAGCTGGCCCTGGAATGGCCCTGCATAGTCAATGTGGATGCGGGACCAGGGTGTGTGTGTAGCCTCCCACCTGTGCATGGGTGCGTGTGGCATTTCCGGTCTGGATCTCTGGCACGTGTAACAGGCCTTGACCCGTTCCTCAATGTCCTTGTCCAGCCCTGGCCACCAGAGGTAGCTTCTGGCCAGGGCCTTCATCCTAACCACCCCCGGGTGTCCCTCATGTAAGGAGTCCAATACCCTGCCCCGTACTGCGGTGGGAATGATGACTCTGCTTCCCCAGAGGAGGCAGCCCCAGTGTGTGGAGATCTCATTGCACCTGGTGAAATAGGCCTGGAACTCAGGTCCTGGGGACTTGTCCTGCCACCCTGTGCAAACCCAGGAATGTACCCTGCTCATGATGTTGTCTGTGGCTGTGTAGCTGGCAATGTCCTTGGCATGAACTGGGCACTCTGGCAGCTCCTGCAGTGCTAGGATCTGTGTGGCTGGGGCCGGGTCTGGATCAGGGGTGTCTATGGGTAGCCTACTTAGACCATCTGCATGGCCCATCTCCTTCCCTGGCTTGTGCACCAGCTTGCAATTGTAGGCTGCAAGGAAGATGGACCACCGGAGCATTCTGGGGGACAGGATTTGTGGGGTCTGCCTGTCCATTGTGAACAGGCCCAGGAGTGGTTTGTGGTCCATGTAGACAGTGAACTCCCTGCCATACAGATAATCGTGGAATTTTTTGATACCTGCCACAATTGCCAGGGCTTCTCTGTCGATTTGGGCATAGTTTCTTTCTGCTCCAGACAGCGTCCTGGAATAATAGGCTATGGGGATTTGCACCCCATTGGGCTCAAGGTGGCTGAGTACTGCACCCACACCGTAAGGGGATGCATCGCATGCGATGCAAATGGGCTTGGACTCGATGAAATGGGTTACTGTGGACTTATCCGGCAGTAGTGCTTTCAAGGCCTTGAAGCTATGGTCATGGGCAGCAGTCCAGACCCATGCTGCCTGCTTGTCTAGTAGCCTGTGGAGTGGCTCTGCAATGGCTGCCTTGTGTGGGAGGAATGCATGGTAGAAATTCAACAGGCCCAGGAATGCCTGTAGCTCTGTCTTGTTCTTGGGTGTGGGTGCTAGCTTGATGGCCCTCACCTTGGATTCTGTGGGTGAATTCTTCTGGCATCTACTCTGAACCCCAGGAATTCTGTGGAGGGCACCCCTATGCTGCATTTTTCCCTTTTGAGTTTAAGTCCAGCTGTGCGTAGCCTGGACAGTACCTCCCTGAGCCTACCTGCTAGTTCTTCTGCTGACGCTCCTGCAATCAGAATGTCATCAAAATAGAGGCAGACTCCTGGGATGCCCTTGAGTGTCTTCTCCATGACTTCCTGAAAAACGCCTGGAGCCACGCTAACTCCAAACTGCAGCCTGTTCACCCGGAACGCCCCCCTGTGTGTTACTATAGTTTGAATGTCAGCTGTAGCCCGCGTGACCGTGAGTTGCTGGTACGCCTGCGCAAGATTGAGCCTTGCAAAGATGGTGCCACCTTGGAGGGAAGCGAGAACGTGGCTGACCGTGGGGACCGGGTAAGCGTGCGGGTTTAGGGCGCAGTTCACCGAACACTTGTAGTCGGCGCAGATCCTAATTTCCCCGTTGGATTTGAGGGGGGTGATGATTGGGGTTCCCACTCCCCCCCATTGACGGGCTCTAAGATTCCCTGGGCCACTAGCTTATCTAATTCGCGCTCTATTTTTTGTTTGAGCGCGAAGGGGACTCGCCGCGGCCGGACCCTAATTGGGGGAACGTTCGAGTTAAGCTTGAACAATATGGGGGGGCCCTGTGTACCTGCCCAGTGTCCCGTCGAAGACGTCTACGAACTCCTTGCAGATGGTCTCAATGGGGTTCCCCTGGATCCGGTGGATCCCGGTGACTGCGATTCCCAGGGCCTCGAACCAGTCTAGGCCAACTAGGCTGGCTCTCTGGCCCTCTACTACTACAACCCCCAGGTGCTCTTCGTGACCCTTAAACCCCACCGACATGGTGGCCTCCCCTCTTACCTTGACCGGTGAATTCTGGAAATCGGTCAGGGTTAAATTTGTAGGCCGCGATTTAATCCGCTGCTTGCTCCGGCTATTTATGTAGTTAAGGGTCTCGTCCGAAATGATCGAGACCGCTGATCCAGAGTCAAGCTCCATGCTGCAAGGGTTGCCTTGCAAGCGGATTGTTAATCTAATTTTAGGCTTGAGTAGCCGGTGGCTACCCATGTGATTAATGGCCAGCCGGCTCTCAACATAGCCAATTCGTGTTTTGGTTGGGGCCCCAGTACCTTCGAATGGTGATTCCTCTGGCTGCAGCTCATGGATCTCCTCTCGGGGGCGGCAGCTACGGCAGACCGCAGCTATGTGGCCTGTTTTCTTGCAGGCCCAGCACGTGGCTGACCGGAAGTTGCAGAGGCTGCGCATGTGGTTCCCACCACACCCTGCGCACTTCTGAGGGTTAGCGGCGTTGCTGGGCAGCCTGGGCTTGTCTGGCCATCTGGCTTGCTGGTCTGGGGTCGACTTGCACTGGAGGAGGTCGATGCTCTGGTCGTACTCCTCCAAGGCAATTTGCCAGTGAAAGCTGGTTGCCGGGTTGCCAGACCGGGTTTCCTGGCAGGCTTGGACAGCTCTGCAGGCCGCTTTGTGGGCGAGGATGGCGTCCTCGGATTCCTGGAGTGAAACCTCCTCTCTCTCGAACAGGCACTCTTGCAGCTGCCTGTCATGTAGGCTGCAGATCAGCCGGTCCCATAGCCGCTCCTCCAAGTTCGAGAACCTGCAGGCGACGGTGGCTTCTCGTAGAGTGGCGAGGAAATCGGCACCGGTCTCGTCAGGGCGCTGGTCCCTTTTTTTGAATTGTGACCGCACGGCCACCTTGGAGCGCCGGGGCTTGAAATGGGCGTTGAGTCTGGCCACGAGGTCCCGGTACGCGATGGTGTTGATGGCCTCCTGGGGGAACAGGTTTGTGGCGATCTCCAACAGCGCTGGCCCCCCAAGGCAAAGCAGTGCTACCGCCTTCGCACTGTCCTCTGATATCTGGTTGAACCGCATGTACAGTTCAATGTGAGCCAGGTAACGGGCCCAGGTTTCGGGGTGGCGGGTGTCGAACTCATGGGGTTGTCCAGCTCTTGCCATGGCAGTGCGGTTGCGGTCTAGGTCGCGGTGCAGTGTGCGGTCTCAGGTTCAGATGCGGTGACCGGCGTGGTCTGGTCGGCTGGTCGGCTGGCGGTCATGGGGGAGAAGGAAGGAAAATGCCTTTCCTTTCAGCTCGCGGAGCGTTTCCCCAGTGACTTCAGCTCTTGGTCGGCAGCTATCCCACCTTCGTCGCCACTATTGTGTAGTGGGTCCAACGCAAGAAAGAGACGCCAGCCGGTGTGTGAGTTCAGCTCTTTATTGGAGGGAGTGTGAAGTGAGGAATGAGGGTTACCTGGCCTCCTTAAATACCTAGCCAGGTAAGCAGACAGCCAATGGGGTTGGCCCTAGGTTTCCCGCCGAAACTGGGTTTCCCGCCAAAACCGTTCAGGCCAATGCCCCCTGGTGGCTGTTGCTATGCAGGTGCCTGCATACATAACACCCTTGTACAGGTGATCACACAGGACTTCGCTGATTAGCTGCATGAATATTGCACGGGCCCCTTGTAATTCAAAAGGGAGAACTTTAAACTGGTAGCAACCCAATGGGCAATTGAAAGCAGGTCTCCACTCATCACCTTTCTTTATTCTAATGTGGTAATAATCCTCTCTCAAGTCCAGTTTTGGAAAAAAAATCCTTTCCATAGGTGTGGCAGCATGTCTTTCATTAAAGGTAACAGATACATGTTTTCCATGCACACAGCATTCAGGGCCCTATAATCAATGCAGAGAATAAAACAGGAGCTGTTACCTGGGGTTTGGCTGGTTCAATAAAACCCCACTCTAGGGGCAATATAATGGGGTCTATTGGTGCACTCACCAAAGGGTCATCCTTGTCGTGTTCCACTGCTCCTGGATCATTGCGGTGTGGATCTGGAGCTCGACCCTTTTGATTGTGATCCCAGGGGAGCTCTATGTTTTCCTTGGATCTCATAGCAGTCTCCCTTGGGTGTGATGGGGTTCTTGGGGGTCTCCTGACTGGCAGATCTTCTCTCTTAGCAGGGGTCTTGCTGCAGCAATCCATGGCTCGGTGTCCCTTCTTGCCACATTTGAAGCAGGCAGTGCTGTGAAGTGGGGCAGGCAAAGATCAGGTGGTCTCCCCTTGCCTCTCAGTCTGTGGCTTGAAGGTTGATCTCACTGGGTGGTGCTGATTTTTGCATTGATTGATCTCCACTTCCTCAGCTAGCAGGCACCAATCATATAGCTGCCCCAGGGCTCCACGAGCTATGCAGGCATTGTACAGCTCCTCATTGAGTCCATCCTGGAAACAGCTTACCAGGATGTCCTCTGGCCAATGCAAGCAGCTGGCCAACTCTCTGAACTCCTCAGTATATTCAGCAACTGGTCTTTCCCCTTGCTTCACCATTTTAATCCGCTCCCAGGTTTTCTTATTGGCCAGCCGGTCTTCGAAGTGGAATGCAGCCATAAAATGATTAAAATTCCTCAGCTCGGGTGTGTTGCAATTATACAGGGTCACCATCCAGTCAGCTGCTCCACCTTCTAATGCCAGAGTGACCACTTGAACTTTCTCAACATCAGTGGACAGTATTCTCCCATAGATTTGCATGTAGGTGAACACTTGAGCCAGGAAATAACCCAGTTGCTTCGGGTTTCCATCAAACTTCACCCCTATTGGATTCAGTTTCACCTTGGCTGGCTGAGGTGCTCTGCTTCTGGCTCCTTGAGACAGACAGCCCCACCACTTTGCTGCTTCTTGGGCTCCAGCCACTGTCATCTCAGGAACCTCTGGCTCATCCTCCTCCAATTCCTCCTCTGACTTTCTTTTGGCTTTTGAGAGCCAAAAGAAACAGGCAAATGAGAAGTGAGTTCCTCAAGGAACATTCCATGTAGGAGACAAAATGTATCTGTCTACGAAATAGCTAAGGTTGAGACTACCTTCCAAAAAGCTAGTCCAAAGTACATAGGGCCTTTTCCAATTGTAAAGGTCATTAATCTGGTCACAATTGGGTAAAGCACAACCGGTGTTCCACTGCAGCCTGCTGAAACTTTTTCAGGGCACTAGGATGAGGCTAGTTGAGAAAGAAGCCCCTGGTCCAATAACGGTGGGGGAAAAAAGCACTATGAAGTTAAAGAGATCCTAGATTCTACGGTCCATAAAGGGAAGTTGCAGTATCTGATCCAGTGGAAAGGTTATCCGATCTCAGAGCCTAGGTGGACAAAGGCCCATAATGTTAAAGTGGATTGCTTAATAGAGAAGTTCCATAAGAAATATCCCTGGAAGCTGGGACCCTCACAAGAAAAGTAATGTGTGATAATAGTTTGACTGAAGTATGTAATATTGAAAAGGGTACAAGGCAAGGGTGCCCGTTGTCACCCTTATTATTTGTTTTAACATTGGAAATATTATTGATTAAAATACGGGATTCGGATAAAATTAAGGGAATTCAAATTAGAGACCAGGATTATAGACTGAGGGCGTTTGCAGATGATCTGGTTGTTACAGTGACTCAGCCTGATTATTCAGTTGTAGAATTGATGGAGATACTAACGCAATATGGGAAACTTTCTGGATTTAAGGTTAATATACAAAAAACTAAAATGTTGTCTAAGAATATGACAGTATTACAAAAGGCTGTCTTAGAAGAGCTAACGGGATTTGAAATAGTTAAAAGGGTTAAATATTTGGGGATATATTTATCACCCTCAAATGTAAAGTTGTATAAAAATAATTATGAAAGGTTATGGGGGAAAGTACAAAAAGAATTAGATAGTTGGAAAAAATTACAATTATCTTTATTGGGAAGAATTGCACCTGTGAAAATGAATGTTTTGCCAAAATTTTTATTTTTATTTCAAATGATACCTATACTTAAAAAGGATCTAAATTTGGAGGAATGGCAAAAAGGTATTAATAAATTTGTTTGGGCAGGGAAAAGGCCACAAGTTAAATTTAAGATTATGCAAGATACGCGTGAAAGAGGTGGTCTTAAAATGCCTAATTTTAAATTATATTATGAGGCTGCTGCTTTCTCAGTGATAAGTGATTGGTTTAATTTAACACAAGCGAGATTACTAAATCTTGAGGGCCATGATTTGTTATTTGGATGGCATGCATATTTATTATATGACAAGAAGGTGGATAATGTGTTCAAGATACATATTTTAAGGTATGCTCTGTTGCGAGTTTGGAAAAAGTACAGACACAAGTTAAATTATAAGATACCTATATGGGCAATACCGAAACATGCAATAGAAAATATAAATGTTGGGTTTAAACATGATGTGACTACATATAAGGAAATTTTAAGTTTGGAAAGGAATGTATGGCAATTAAAGCCATATAATATTTTAAAAGAAGAAAAGATTGTACAAACCTGGTTTCAGTATGGGCAATTACAGGCTAGGTGGAAGGAAGACCAGAAAATTGGTTTTTCAATGATTGATGAAAATTTGGTAAAGCAAATTAGAGATCAAGGTCAAGCACATATCAAAAGGATATATCTTGCATTGATAGAAATTGATTCAGAGACGGAACTTGTTAAAGACTGTATGATAAAGTGGGCTCAGAATTTTCAAGAAGTTATTACAATGGATACTTGGGAAAAGATCTGGGTGAGAAATGTAAAATTTACACAGGCCCAAAATTTAAGAGAGAACTTTTAGAAAATGTTTTATAGGTGGCACTTAGATCCTAAAAAATTAGCAAGTATGTATCCGAACTGCCAGCCCAAATGTTGGAGGTGTGGTTGTGAAGATGCAATGTATTTTCATATATGGTGGACCTGTAAAAAGGTTAAAGCTTTTTGGATTAAAATTTGGTGGAATATGCAAAAAATATTCAAGAAAAGGATAAGGTTTTGTCCACAATTGTTTTAACTGGGCATTATTACAGATACTACTGTCATGGACACTAAGTTGATGTTGAACTTAATTATGGCAGCGAGACTTTTAGTAGTGCAATATTGGAAGAAGGAAGAACTGCCGACTATAGAAGAATGGACTTTAAAAGTTTCCAATTTGGCAGAAATGGCAAAGATCTCAGCATACTTGAAAGACCAGTCGCAACAGAGATATATTGTGGAGTGGAGAAGATGGATTGATTACATCCAGAATAAATATGGGACTAAAAAGTTTCACCTAGCATTTGAATAAGTATTGATGTGATATATAAATTACTTGTAGTTATTTTAATAAGAGTTAAAGTGTGATAGAACTTAATATTTTATTGTTGTTTGCATAAGGTAGACTATGATTGTTTGTATTTTTATACCCTGTATTTAGCTCTGGGAAGTCGGGGAGGGGGGAGGGGGAGGGGAGGGAAGAGTTGGGGAGGTTTGGGGAGAGGGGAGGGGGTTGGGAGGGGTTTTGTCTTTTTAAAAATGTATTGTAAAACTTTTCAATAAAAAAAAAGAAAAGAAAAGTAATGTGTGCCTAATGTTTTCAGGTTTCTTCTGGTTTCTAGGGGGCCACCGTGTCAAGCTTCAAAGAAATCTTATTTTTCTTCAGCCACTGTTATTTCTTAGCTTGGCAACAGATACAGATGGGAGAGGGAATGATTGGAATGTGTGCAGATTAGTTGGGGAAGCAAGGTCATTGTTACCATGCAACAAAGGATTTTTCTCATAACAATTATCTGGTGTTTAATTGGGGAATGTGACTTGCACTGTCAGGGGGAAGGGGAGTTTCTATACTTTTAATTTACTCCTCTGGCACCAAATTGCCAGGGCTGTTTTTCCATTCCTCAATAAAGTTTTGCATTAGAGATTGGAATATCTCAGATGTGCTCACTTTGTTGGCATCATCATTAGAACTTTGATAGTTTGGCTTCATCCAATAATGAGCTGCAGAAAAACAGCTTACTACAATTTAAATAAATACATGATGCATGTCAGAGTTTCATGAAAAGGATCTTCTTGCAAAAACTATTTTAAATCAATCCAATAAAGCAGACTCAAATATGCCACACAAAATCACAGAGCTATAATGTTAGAATCAGGATGATCAAGATGATATTATTTCATGGATAATTTCAGGCATATGCTATGATGGAGGATAAGATATGCATAATCTAATAGGGTGCAAAATAGTAAACAATAAGTAGTAAAAATAGCAAATATTCATTTTTCTGAGCAACTGTATATTAAATACTGTAGTATAAACCTTCACCAACTCAGATTTATCTGTTTATTTTCTATAATAAAAGCAAGAATTCAAGTGAAAGTAGTTTGTTAAATATTGTTCATTATAATTTTCTCCTGTGCTATAGCAATCACTGTAATGATCATATTGAAATAGCATGTTTGAATTAAAATCCATTTTGTCTGTCTGATCCAGTGTTTCAATATACAAATGTCTCTTTTATTTTTCTAATCAGTGAAGTAAGAACAGAATGAGATTTTTTTCCCCAGAGAAAGTAGTTCACATGGGGAGGGGAAATATCTTTCATGTGATGTGCTCTATAGGCTGAGTGTCTTGGTCATAGCTTATCTTGCAGTTGTCCTTGAATGAAACAAATATTGGAAATGCTGCAAATATACATTTTTCTGCTTCCACTGCAAAAAGTAAATATTTGCAATAACAGAAAATAATTAGAATATGCAGCAGATTTAAATAAGTCTGTGCTTTTGAATGGAAATATGATAAATCAAATATAAAGGATAAGAAGGACAACAATTATTTGATTTTTCCCTGTGGAAAAAGAAAACTTCATATCCCACTTTGCTGATAAGCAGCACCAACATGTTAAGTCAGCACCTAGAAAGGCAGAATTTTCTACCAAACTAATCTTATAAGTTTATTTCTCACAAATATATATTTGTCTGCTGACATTGACATACTGTTGTTAAAAACAAAATGCTTTGTGAGGTTACATCAATGCAGCAGTTGGCACGACTGTGTGTGTATGTTCTGGGAGAAAAAATCTCTCAAAATGTGATTATAATATTTAGTTAATAATTGTTAGTGCAATATAGGTGGTTAATAAATCTTTGTAAACTAAAGAATGTAAAGAAGATATTTCATAATAAATGCAAAAAAATATTTGTGGTCCATTACTGGAAAGCATTTCAATAAATCTGGCAATGCCAACAGAAATATTTCTCCAATGAGGATCCAATCTGGGTCGGTTACCAGGACCAGAGATTTTGTCTTCCAACCTTTCAGACTCGTGCTGGACCCACCTTCAGGGAACTTCTCCCTAGCAGAGTGTGTTATTCTGTGTGTGTCCCAAAGGTGCTTTTTCAGAAGGCACTGAACTTTCTTGTTTTTTCATTGAAGGCATTTTGCTTCTCATCAAAGAAGCTTGTTCAGCTCTGACTGGATGGTGGGGAATGGAAGTATTTATATTCCTTCCAGTCAGTTGGTCATTTGCATTCTTTAAGAGAGTCATTGAAGCCATTTGGAAGTTTATGTGTCTTTAGGGTCACCTGAGTAGTGCAAATGGGTGTGGAGCCTTTTTGGCTGCAGGATGTTTTCTGCCCTGTGTCCCTTCACTGTTGAAGACAGACACAGGCCTGTTGTAAATAGCTTTTAAGACATTGATTAGGGTGTTGATGGCTATGTAATAATGAGGTTCCCCTTGCAAAAAAAATTAAAAATAATTAAATAATGGAGATAGTTTACATAATAAGACAATTAACCTCTCTCTTTAGGACATACTTTGTACTTTCTCCTAATCTTATCAGATAATTCTTTCTGATAGCAAGCACAACCCTCCAGGCTATTAATAAACTCTAATGAAAAGTACTCAGAGTTCTGCAGGTGACTAGCAAAAGGAGCTTTCTTCTTTACTTTTAGTGGTGCTAAGTGTATTATATGTAAGATTGTTAACGTTAAATAGTTAAAGCAGTTGTATTATTTGTGAGGTAAACACCATGACAGCCGAACACACGGGAGTTTTGACAGCTGTCAAAACCTCCCCAGCGAAGGCGCAGGCGCAGCCAGTTGACAGCTCTCCGCTGTCAACACAAGCACGGAACCACGCACGCGCCCCAGCCACGCGGACGAAGGAGCTGTCAAACACAGCCTACAGCGGATTGGCTCCGGAATCCCGGCGGGAGAAGAAAGGCCGCTGATTGGACTAGCCGGCCGGCTGCCGGCTATAAAAGAACGAAAGCCCAACACCTGTTTGTCCAATTCTGAATAAACCTGTTGATGTTGAGCCTGCTGTCTCTGAGTGGTCTGTCAGCCACTTCACTGGCGACGAAGGTGGGATCCGCTTCACCGAGCTGAAGTCACGGCCAGGGAAGAGAGTTCCCGGCCATCCGAGTGAGTCACGGCTGAGTCACTTGGAAGTTATAACTTCCACGGCAGAGCGGATTATTGGACCTAGACAGCATGGCCAGCTTCGGACACGTCAGAGAATTTGACACCCGCCACCCAGAGCGTTGGGAGTCGCATCTGGGGCAGGTCGAGGGATTCCTCTTGGTCAGTAAAATTACTGACGGCCGAGCGAAAGCAGCAGCCCTCCTGTACATAAGCGGGCCTCCAGTCTATGACGCCACCGTAGGGCTGTTCAGCCCGACACCAATCGCGGAGGTGCCCTACGCCGAGCTCACCGACAGGCTTAACAAACATTTTATGCCGGCCCGCTCAGAGCTGTATTGGAGAGTGCAGTTCGCTCATCGACGCCAGTGGCCGGATGAATCTGCGAATGACTTCATCGCAGGAGACTGGCACGCCGCACGAAGTTGCTGATTCCCGGACTTAGAAGACCGGATCCGGGACCAAATCGTCATAGGGCTGAGAGACGAACGTCTCCCAAAAAAGATCATCACCAAGCCCGACATGAATCTAGCGGAGGTCTCCCGGGAGGTATTGGCGTACGAAGACAGCCATCGGAAAGACCCCGCACGCCCAACCAACGAACACCATGGGACCGTACATCAGGACGAGACAACTTTCAGTGACGACGACGGAACCATAGACCTAACCGATGTAGATACCATCCAACGCCGGATGGAGAGACTACAAACCCGCCGAAGCGACCTCAGCGACAAACAAAAAACAGGGAGCCATATTCCCCCGCGAAGCTACAACAGGGATCTGCGGGCCACCTGTGCCAGCTGCGGGGGCAACCATGCCCGAGCCAGCTGCCATTTCCGCAACGCAAAGTGCCACAACTGCAGGAAAACCGGGCACATCAAAACAGTTTGCCGGAGCCGACCCCGCGACAACCTGCATGAAGTGGAGGCCACCCCCCAGGTACGACACTTACCCGAGCTTATAGGGAAAAAAACCCGGGAAGTTTAGTGGAGGCGGTAGACAGGGACACGAGAGCTCAAAGGGTCCACCTTCTAAGCCCCAAGGTAAAAATTAAAGCCAAACTCCAAGGGGTCGCCTGCGACATGGAGGTCGACTCCGGGTCAGCAGTGTCACTAATCTCCCTAAGGACTTACAAGGAAATTTGCTGGCGCAACAACAAGGAAATTCCCTTAGAGCCCCCCCAGGTTCATCTGGCAGATTATCAAAAAACCCCTATCTTAGTTAAGGGGAAAGCCCGGGTGTGGGTGGAATTTAAAAAACTTCAAGGACCCCTAGACGTGTTGGTGACACAGGGAGAATGCACCAACCTAATAGGGCTTAACTGGTTTAGCCCCTTGGGCATTGCAATCACGGGAGTCAACGCAGTACAGGCCTCAAGCCTCGAAGCCGTCTGGGAAAGTATACAGGCCCACCCGTCTCCTTAAGTTTAAACCCAACCGTACAACCTATCAGGATTAGGGCCAGGAGGGTTCCATTCGCCCTCAAAAAGAAAATTGAGGACGAACTGGAACGCCTCGTGGAGCTGGAGGTATTAGAACCTACCGAAGGGGGAAGCTGGGAAACCCCTATCGTGACCCCTATCAAACCTAATGGCCAAATTCGGCTCTGCACCGACTATAAAGCCACCCTGAACTTAGCCTTGAGTGCCCACACTTACCCGGTCCCGGCGGTGAGAGACGTCCTCGCTTCCATCCGCTCGGGCGCCATCTTTGCTAAACTGGATCTCACGCAGGCGTACTTGCAATTGCCTATAACCAAAGAAACCGCGGACGCGCAGATGATCGTCACGCACCGCGGGGCATTCAAAGTCAATAGGCTACAATTTGGCATTTTGGCTGCCCCGGGAATATTCCAAAGCATAATTAAAAAAACACTGAAAGGGATCCCCGGGGTCTGTCCCTACTTCGACAATGTACTCATCGCCAGAGAGACAGAAGCCAACTTAGCTGACAGATTGTCAGCTGTCCTAGACCGGCTCAGAATAGCTGGTCTCAAGTTAAAAAAGGAGAAATGCTCCATCGGAGTTCCTTCCATGGAATTCCTGGGGTACAGGATTGACGCCCAGGGCATCCACCCCACTAATGAGAAGCTCAAAGCTATCAAAACGGCCCCCAGCCCCCAAAATAAGCAAGAACTCCAGGCTTTCTTGGGGTTACTAAACTTTTATCACGCATTTTTGCCGCACAAGGCAACTATTGCTGAGCCCTTGCATAGGCTATTAGATAAAGGCACGCCGTGGTCCTGGACCAGGACACATGAAAGCAGTTTCCAAACCCTTAAAGACATTATTTGCAATAGCTCCACTTTCACTCTATTCAAAGAGGACGTTCCCATTTGCATCGCTTGCGATGCCTCCCCATACGGGATAGGAGCCATCCTAAGCCACCTAGACAGAGACGGGACACAAAGACCAATAGCTTTCTACTCACGAACGCTATCCAAGGCAGAGAGAAACTATGCCCAAATTGACAGGGAGGCTCTGGCTATCGTCGCCGGCGTGAAGAAATTTCACGATTATCTGTACAGCAGACCCTTTACCATCTTCACCGACCATAGACCCCTGTTAGGCATTTTTACGTGGAACAAAACAACTCCACAAATACTGTCCCCAAGAATCTTACGGTGGTCTACCTTTCTATCAGCATACTCTTACAAGTTGATACACAAGGAGTTAGGACACGCAGATGGCCTCAGCAGGCTCCCCTTACAGACGGCAGACCCAGACCCGGCTCCGGCCGGAAATATACTGGCCATCTCGGAACTGCCAGAGTGCCCGCTCTCGGCCAAAGACATAGCGACCAACACCTCTAGGGACAAACTCCTTAGCAGAGTCCTACACTGGGTCACTGCGGGATGGCCGGCGAAATGCCCCAACCCCGAATTCTGCCCCTTCTTCACAAAACAACAGGAACTAACTTCCCACTTAGGCTGCCTTCTATGGGGAAACAGAGTGGTGATTCCGGAGAAAAATAGGCTCCAGACACTCCATACACTACACGAGGGACACCCTGGGGTGGTAAAAATGAAGTCCCTTGCCAGAAGCTACGTGTAGTGGCCGGGGATCGACAGCAACATCGAGGAACACGTAGGGGGTGCTACCCTTGCCAGTTAGCCAGAGCAGACCCTCCCCACGCCCCAGTCCACAGATGGGAAACCACTAAAAACCCTTGGTCCCGCATCCATCTAGACTTTGCCGGACCCATATGGGGACAAAATTTTCTGATAGTTGTAGACAGTTATTCAAAATGGCTCAAAGTCATTCCCATCAGCAAAACCACAACAACCTCCACCATCCAAACACTCAGAAGGGTTTTCGCAACTCACGGCCTCCCTGATGTCCTTGTTTCCGATAACGGACCACAATTCACTTCTCGTGAATTTCAGATGTTCGCCATGAGGAACTCTATTAGGCATGTCACGTCGGCTCCCTTCCACCCGTTGTCGAATGGCATGGCAGAGATTATGGTGAGCTCCACAAAAGAAGCATTAAAATAGTTCATTAAAGGAGACTGGCACCGGCGCCTCAGCCAGTTCCTCCTTGCCCAACACACTACCCCTTGCACAACCAAAGGCAAATCCCCGGCAGAACTAAGGTGGGGCAGGAGGCTAATAACCAGACTAGACAGACTGCACCCTGACCGAGCAAACTTCGACCCAGAGCAGCCTCCCCCACCTCGAACCTTCAACCCAGGACAAGCCATCTGGGCAAGGAGTTACACAAGTGGGCAAAAAATGGGTACAAGGGGTCGTACTTCACCAAACCGGGCCCCTGTCATACCTGATTGACGCAAGTCCCGATGGACACATGCGGCGGCACATAGACCAACTGAGAGCGCGAAGACCCGAAAATATCTCCCAGTCACCCTCTGAGAGCCTAGGCTGGCCGCCAACAACTGACCCTGCACCAGATAATCCAGCCCCACCCAACGATGCCGGCATGCCACTACCACAGCAGGGGGAAAGGGAGCCTTACAACGGAGCACCCCCACGCCGTTCCAGCCGATCCAGGAGAGCGCCCGCCTACCTTCAGGACTACGAGTGGGCAGGGAGCAATCAACAACAGCAGGGGGGAGGAACTAATCTGGGGGAAGGGTAAGGGGTGTATTATATGTAAGATTGTTAACGTTAAATAGTTAAAGCAGTTGTATTATTTGTGAGGTAAACACCATGACAGCCGAACACGTGGGAGTTTTGACAGCTGTCAAAACCTCCCCAGCGAAGGTGCAGGCGCAGCCAGTTGACAGCTCTCCGCTGTCAACACAAGCACGGAACCACGCACGTGCCCCAGCCACACGGACGAAGGAGCTGTCAAACACAGCTTACAGCGGATTGGCTCTGGAATCCCGGCAGGAGAAGAACGGCCGCTGATTGGACTAGCCGGCTGGCTGCCGGCTATAAAAGAATGAAAGCCCAACACCTGTTTGTCCGATTCTGAATAAACCTGTTGATGTTGAGCCTGCTGTCTCTGAGTGGTCTGTCAGCCACTTCACTAAGAGGCTCTTTGCCTTTTAGGATCCAACTCTTATCAGCAAAAGACTAAGAACAGGCTGAGGTTTTATAGAGAAATTATCCCTAGAAATCTTTTATGAACAAAGATTCAAGATTAATTTTGTAAGGAAGGTGCTTGTCAACCTTTACCTTACACATAGTTCAAAGCAATAATTAAAGGTAATACAGGTAATTCCCAAGTTACGAACGTTCACTTAATGCTCATTCAAAGCCTTTGAAGATGGAAACTACTAATTATCTGAGAGAAAGTGATATCTAGTGGTGGAAAGGAGATAAACTTGGCATAGAGCTGAGTCATAAATAACAAGCTTGTCTGGTGTCCTTGGAAACTTTGAGAACTGTAACAAACAGCTGGAGAAAAGAAAAAAACAGGGCTCTTTGTGTTTTTTGTTACTGATTATACTAAAGCCTATTGTTTACCTTGGATTACAAACATTGGTTGATTTAGGATTTTAGGAAATATCCAGAGACAGAGGGCAATATGGTTTTCTGCTACCTTTGACTTGGTGGGATTTACTGATTCGTTTAAGGGCTGCTGGGCAACTTGGATTATAATCATCAGTTGATTTACAACCTTTGGATTTTGGCCACAAGGGCTGTACCAGACTTTGCAATCTCTTCTCCAGATTTGGTACTGACAGACAGAGTTGGATTACAAAACTTTTATTTTCATGGCACATATCTTGGAATTCACAGGACTATAAAGGCCACATATAAGGACTATAAGATCTATATAAAATGATGTTAAATTTTAACTGTGCAGCGATGTATTAAATATAAGATTTGTTCTTTTGGATCGGGATAGTTTCTGGGGAACATAGCAGATTGATGACAGAGTAACTGGAGGGGGGAATAAAAACAAAAATGAGTGCCCCAAACCTTGCTAAAACTGTCAAAAAACCCAGTTTCTGCACCCTCATCTGGGCCTCCTAGCCCAGTATACCAGGGAGCTATTGAAACAATGCTCCAACAAGAAAAAGCTAATAATTTCCAAAAAAGAAATGCAGACAACAATGCAGTTCATTCAAGAAGTAATTACTTCACACAAAGAAGATACAAAACACCATGACAAGACAAGAAACAATTTGGATAAGATAAATGAGCAAGTCTTCAATAAAAATTTACAGCTAGAAAACCTCCAACAAATGATTACATAGAATGAACAAAGAATAAAAAAATGGAAGATAAATCAGAGGAAACAGAGAAAAAGTTGGAGGAAATAAAAAAAGAAAATCAAAGATTAGCGCAGGCAAATAAAAACTTGGAAAATAAGTTGCTGTGTTGGAGATGGAGAAAGCCTCACACTTCTTAAGATTACAGAATATACCTGAAGACAAGGAGAAAGATCTAATAGAACTGATCACTAATCTGCTGGCTGAAGCACTGGAAATTGAAAAAAACTGAGATGGAAGGAGAAATCAATCAAATATATAGAATCAACACATGCTATGAAAGGAGACATAGAATGTCCAGGGAGTTATATGTTAGATTTGTGGGGGGGGGGAAACAATAAGGGATGAAATACTGAAAAGAGTGAGGGATGGACAACTGATATATAGGGGGGGGGGAAGAAATTGTGATCCTGAAACAGATCCCTAGGAGGATAAGAGACTCCCCAAAATAACACCAATTCCTGACTACAAAACTAAATGAAAAAGGAGTGAATTTCAGATGGCTGGTCCTGGAGGGGATCCTAATTAACTGGAACTCCAAAAGATACAGATTGGACTCTATCTTTAAGGCAACAGAATTTTATGAGAGACACCCAATCTTCTTTGAAGAAAAAAAAACAAGAAATGCAAGTGGATAGGAAACACAAAAAACCAGAAAGAGCTAGCAATAGAAGAGGCAGCCATACAAAATGAAGAAGAAAAAGAAAATACAGATCAAGAAGGAGAGGGAGTGGTAAAGAGAACAGAGACAGAAAAGGACCACTAGGAGAATAAAATCTAAATATAAGTAAATAAGATGGAGAAGGAAAGTGGAATTCTCTCAATGAATATAAATGAATTGAACTCCCCATCAAAAAGGAGGAAAAATCTTCACCCAATTACAAAAATTAAAAATGGATATAATTTGCCTCCAAGAAACACACATAAAAAAACAACATTATAAATTCCTGGAATGTCTAAAAATGGGGAAACTCTATTTTACATCAGCACATCAAAAGAAAAGAGTAGCTTTATACATTAAAGAGATACTGGATTCCAAACAGATCTAATCAGATGAAGAAGGAAGAATCTTAATGGTAGAAATAATGATAAATCAAAAAAGGATATTGATGGTAGCAATATATGCACCAAATAATAAACAAGAATTCTATCAAAAATTACAAAGGAAAATATTGGAAATGAAATATCAAAATATTTGCCTAATAGGATATTTTAATGCAGTTGCAGAGAGAAAATTTGATTATAAAAGCAGTAAAATAGGAAAAAAAGGGAAGAAAGATACTCCCTAAGTGTTCTTTAGAATGACAGAAGAAATCTGCCTACAGGATACTTGGAGAGAAATAAACCCCCAAAAGACCCAGTACATATTCTATTTGAATAGACACAAATCTTGGTCCAGAAATGATATGATATGGATGAACTCTGAGTTAAAAACTAATATACATGAGATTGAGATAGAACCTAACATCTAGCCAGACCACAATCCGATAAAGCTGACTTGTAGAGGAGTAAAGAAGAATTCAAGATGGACATTGAATCAATCCTTGTTAAAAGAGAAACAATTTGTAGAAGCAGAAATATAGAAGTGGAATTCTTTTTTAAAGAAAATAAAAAAGAAGAGTCATCCATTCAGAATGTATGGGATACAGCCAAAGCATATTTTAGAGGATTAGCTATAACATATATAGCTAAAAAGAACAAAGAAAAACAACAATAATGTACAATATTAAGGGAAGAACTTAAGAAACTGGAGTTAGAATTACAAATATATCCACAAAAGAAAGCTGTGAAAAGACAAGTGGAGACAATAAAACATAAACTAAACTTAACAGACTCAGAGGAATTGGCTCAACAAATTAAAAGGGCAAAACAAAACTTTTTTAAAAATGCAAATAAGCTGGGAAGATGGCTGGCTTATAAACTGAAAAAAGAAAGAGAGAAGAAACTGATAAATAAATTGCAAGATGAGAAGGGTGCTTTACAATTTCAAAATGACACAATAAAAAATAGTTAAAGAATTTTATGAAAAATTATATGATACAGAAGAAATCTCTTGGGGAAAAATAGTACAATATATGGAAAATGCTAATCTACCAAAAAATTTACCAAACTTTAAAATATGCTAAATGAAAAAATTACAATGATGGAATTGATGGAAGCTATAAAAAACAAAAACAAAAAAACCTATAAAACCCCAGGACCGGATGGGCTACCTGCAGAGTTCTATAAATGTTTACAAGATACATTAAGCTCACCAATGAAAGAACTTTGTAATGAGGTATTACTAGAAGCTAAACTACCAAATACATGGAGGGAAGCAAATATTATTTTAATACCAAAAGAGGTATCAGATTTGACACAGATGAAAAATTATAGACCTATATCAATATTAAATGTGTATTACAAAATCTTCACTTCAATAATAGCAGAGAAACTGAAAAGATTTTTGATTGAATTTATTCATCCAGATCAAAATGGATTTTTACCAAAAAGACAAATAAAAAATAACTTAAGGATTATTTTAGATACATTGGAATATTATGAAATGCACCCAGGAAAACAAATGGCAATAATTTTCTTAGATGCTCAAAAAGCTTTTGACAATGTAAGTTCACAATTTATTATACAACAATTAAACTGTATGGACTTTGGAGAAAAGTTTATAAAGATCATTAAGATAATATATGATAAACAATCAGCAAATATAATTGTCAGTGGGAACTATATAGAAAACTTTAATATAAAGAAAAGCACAAGACAAGGATGTCCAGTATCCCCATTGTTATTTATACTAACCTTGGAAGTCCTCAACAGAAATATCAGACAAGATCCAGAAATTAAAGGAATAGAGATAAAAGGTGAAACTTATAAACTATATGTCAGGACCTACTTCACCCACATCTTAAGAAAGCAGAACTCTTGGAGACAGTTTTTTCCAAGCAGGAACTTTTACTAAGAAAAAGGAGATAGCAGGCATAATAGACAGGTTCTGAGGGATTCCCTTACAGATGGATATTTTTAAAATGCCCCCAAACAAACCCCACCCCACAGTTCATTTGGCCAGTTTCAGATCAGCCAATCTCCAGGTGGCAAGTCCATCATGGGAAAAGAAAGATAACATCAGTCTGGTTCCGTTTGCAGCGTTATCATTTCCACCACTCTTCACACCTCTTTGGAGAAATAAACCAGATCCTGGAGGGTTGTATTTTTCCCCCACCCCCTTTTCCAGTTGTCTGGTAAGTTCAGAGAGAATGCCTAGTATAGAAAGCAATTGATTACATTGTAATGGATAGCAGATAGGCGAATGAACAAAAGGTTACGTTTAGTGGAGGAAGTGAAAGCAATAAAGCCCCATGCCTGTTCCCTCTCCCCCTTGGGAATGTGGCAGAATCCAGGAGAAGGTGAGATTTGATTTTAGCTCAGAGGAGATAGTTAGAAATGAAATATAAATGGATTCTGACATCCTGTCCCCCTTAAAAATAGGAGAGATCCACCTATAGGGGAAACAAAAATATAGATGTTAGCTTGGTTTGTTGGAATATTCCGTATGAAACTTCTTTAGCAGTTTCAGTGCTCTGCTGTGACATTTATGGACCCACTCATTTTCTAAGGAGGGAAGGTGTTTCCACACTACTAGGTATTGAGTTGCTCTGTAATACTTTCTAGAATCTAGGATTTCTTTTACCTCAAAGTGTTGTTCTCCTTCAACCATGATTGGAGGTTGATTTTTGGCTGTAAGGGTGACTGTTGTTCCCTTTTCAGCAAATTTCAGTGAAAGATTGGGTGTATTCACCTAAGATTTTTGGGTAGTTCTAATAGTACTGTTACTGGGTTTATGATTCTTTTAATTGGAAAAGGTCCTATATATTTTAGTCCAAATTTTTTACAGGACTGTAGGGATTTCTCTATCTCTTGCTTCCATTTGGGTTGGTGGTTGCCCCATCTCAGGGTCACTTTCCTTGATAACTTTCCCAATCGCTTTTCCTTTCCATGCCCATTGACCACTGAGGTTTGTGGTCGTGTGTCTCCACCACCTCTTCCCCTGAGGAGTATGACACTTGAGATCCCGATATCTGATGGGATCTCGGTCGGGGGGAAGGTTCCCTTTCCATAAGGCTTCCTTCCTTGCCTCGTCGTTTGACATTGTAATTTTTGCAAAGTCCCCTGGTAAGGTTTTTCCTTCCAGGCTGACTATTAATGCCAAGATCCTGTCTAATGTCAGACCTACTTCACCCACATCTTAAGAAAGCAGAACTCTTGGAGACAGTTTTTCCAAGCATGAACTTTTACTAAGAAATAGGAGATAGCAGGCATAATAGACAGGATCTGAGGGAATTCCCTTATACATTGATATATTTAAAATGCCCCCAAGCAACCCCCACCCCACAGTTCATTCAGCCAATCTAGATCAGCCAATCTCCAGGTGGCAAGTCCATCATGGGAAAAGAAAAATAACACCAGTCTGGTTCCGTTTGCAGCATTATCATTTACACCACTTCTCAGTTCAAAGGTTCTTTCCCTGGTCTTTGATGATGGCCCACAGGCAGGCTGAATAAACAACCTTTCGTCTAATGGATAGGATGGCCAATTAACATCTTCTCTTCCCCTCCTTGGGAATGGCAGAATCCAGTAGGGGGTGAGATTTACATTTGTACAGATGGGGGGGCTAGAAATGGAATATAAATGGATTCTGACAATCTGCTCTCCTTAAAAGAAAGATAGGTCCACCTGTAGAGGAAATAAAATATAAATGTTAGCCCGGTTTGTTAGGATATTCTGAGGAGGGGAGGTGTTTCCAAGCTACTAGATATTGAATTGCTCCATGGTGTTTCCTGGAATCTAGGATTTCCTTCACCTCAAACTTTTGTTCCCCTTCCACCATGATGGGAGGTGGTGGGGGGGTTGTGTTCGTAGGATTGACTGTTGTTCTCTTTTTAGTAAACTGCAGTGAAAAATCGGGTGTATTTGTCTAAGATTTTTGGGTAGTCCTAATTCAACTGTTACTGGGTTTATGATTCTTTTAATTGGAAAAGGTCCAATATATTTTGGTCCTAGTTTTTTACAGGGTTGTAGTGATTTAAGGTATTTTGTGGATAAATATACCATCTCTCCCACCCTGAATGGTTTGGGATCGACTCTTTTTTTGTCTGCCTGTGTCTTGTATGCTTGTCTAGCTTTGACTAAAGCTTTCCTAATGATTGGCCAGGTGTTTTGTAATTGTGCAATCCATTCCTTCAGTGCTGGGATTACCGGTTCATTTGGGGTTAGTTCTGGCATGGGGTTGAAACTTTGACCGGTAGCTATTTGAAAAGGAGTGTAACCTGTGCTGGAGTGGACTTCATTATTATATGCCACTTCTGCGAAAGGTAGTAGGTCCGTCCAGTTTGTTTGCTGGAAATTAATAAAACATCTTAAATATTGCTCAAGTACTGAGTTAGATTTTTCACATTGACTGTTCGATTGAGGATGATGACTAGATGTCAATCCTTGGGTGGTTCCTAAAAGGGATAAAAATTCTTTCCAAAATGCCAATGTAAATTGCAACCCCCTATCCTATATGATACGTTGTGGTTCCCCATACAATCTGTAAATATGCTGCACGAAAGGTTTTCCTAAGGTTTTTGTGGTGGGGATCTTTTGGCAAGGGATGAAGTGCACTTGTTTGGAAAGTAAGTCTGTGACTGTCCAGACTACAGTGTTCCCATTGCTTTCTGGTAATTCCACTATAAAATCCATGGCTATTTCTTTCCATGGGGCTGAGGGGTTCGCCACCGGTTGTAACAGTCCTGGCAATTTCCCTTGCAGCCTCTTAGCCATTGTACAAATTTGGCAGCTGCCCACATAGTGTTCTATATCCTTTTTCATAGATGGCCACCAAAATTGCCTTTTAGTTAAGTGTAAGATATTTACAAACCCAAAATATCCTGCTGATTTTGTATCATGGCACAGCTGCATGAAATTGATCCTCTGGGTGGCCGGTATGTATAACCTCTCACCCACCCAGGGTATTCCATCTTTAATTGTGCACACATGTCTATTTTTCAGGAACCATTCATCAGTTTCCAAAGACTTTCGGAATTTGATCCCAGTTTGGCTATCCACCCGCGGCTTCATTTTTTCTTGGGTCCTGGTGGTGACTGGTGCTGCCAGTTGTTGTTTGGGCATGAGTGGTTTAGAGTTAGTGACCCTTGTGCTGTTATATTGGGGCATGCAAGATAATGCATCCGCCAAGAAATTCTCCCCCCCCCCCGGTAAGTGTTTGAGAGTGAAATTGAATCGGTGAAAATGTTGGGACCAGCAGGCTTGCTTAGGAGTGAGTTTCCTGGGTGTTTTTAGTGTTTCCAAATTTTTGTGGTCTGTCCAGACCTGGAAGGGGATTTTATTTCCTTCAAAGAACTGGCGCCATGTAAGTAATGACCACCTCACAGAATAAGCCTCTGTTTCCCACACGGGCCAACGTTGTTCTGTCTCCGTGAGTTTCCTAGATGTATATGCACATGGTTGCAATGCCCTCTCATCATTTTCCTGTAATAATACAGCTCCCACCACCACATTACTTGCATCTGCATGTATTGCAAAAGGTTTATTGGGATCTGGGTGTCTCAGGACAGGTTCGGCAGAAAAAAGTCTCTTTAGCCTCTCAAATGCTGCTTGACATTCCATTGTCCACTTTAGAGGCTGGCTGGGTTTCACTGGGGACCCCCCCTTCGTTTTCCACAAGTTTGTGAGTGACAGGGCTATTTGGGCAAACGAAGGGATGAATTGGTGGTAGAAATTTGCAAAGCCCAGGAAACTTTGCAATTGCTTCCATGTGTGGGTGGGTGCCCATTCTAATACTGCCCTGACTTTCTCAGGGTCCATTTCGATGCCCTCTGGGGATATGTGATACCCCAGGTAGTCTATCCTTTCCTGGTGGAATTCACATTTCAATAGTTTAGCATATAGATGGGCGGCCCACAACGTTTTCAGAACTGCTCTGACTAGGTTAATATGTTCCTCTTTGGACTCAGTGAAGATAAGGATGTCATCTAGGTAAACCAGGACCCCGTTATATAGGTGGTCTCTTAGCACTTCATTAATTGCATAAAAACTGTGGGGGCCCCTTGCAGTCCAAATGGCAGTACTTTGAACTGGTAGCAACGCATTGGGCAATTGAACACAGTCTTTCATCCGTCTCCTTCCTTAATCCTAATGCAGTAGTATGCTTCTCTCAGGTCTAGTTTGGTAAAAATCCTTCCTTTCAATAGGTGGGATAGCATATCCTTCATTAGGGGATACAGATTACATTCACTAATTGTGTTTAGAGACCTATAATCCATGCATAAATGAAGCAAGCCATCCTTCTTCTCCCTGAACAGGACCGGGGCGGCCACTATGGGTTTAGCAGGCACAATGAATCCCCTTTCTAAGTTTTTATTTATGAATCTTTCCATCTTTACTGTTTCTTTTGGCCTCATCCTGGGCTTTGGGAATTTTGCTCCAGGTTTGAATTCTATGGCACAGTCTGTGGGCTGGTGGGGGGAAAGCTCATCTGCCCATTCCTCACTGAAAACTTCAGCAAGGTCCCTGTATTTTTCCGGTATTTCTGGTAACCCCTTCTCTTCCCCCACTGATGCTGACTCCTCTCTTTGGGTTGGGGGGGGGTGCTTTGGAGTTTTAAGTTCCTATGCTCCCTCTCTGGGAAGTTGAGTTCTGCTGTCCTCCAATTTATCCAGAGGTTTCATTTCTTTAGCCATTCCAGTCCTAAAATCATTGGGCATTCCATGCCTGGGGCCACTACAAATGTTATGTCTTCCTCATGAGTCCCCAGGGACAGGTGAATTGGTAAGGTGGCTAGGATAGCTGGGACCATCCCCCCTGCTATGGACCCATCTAAATGGCCAAAGGAGATTGGTTGTTTTAGTCTCCTCACTGAGATGCCCAAATTCCCCACCAGCATCGGGCTGATGAGGCAGCGGGTGCAGCGAGAGTCTATTAGGGCTTTTACTTTGACAGCTTTAGGCATGGAGGAAGCTAATACAGTCAGTCTTAAGAATGGGTGGAATGGATCCACTTACCAATGGTTCTCCCTCCAAGCTGTCTTCCGAGGTGTCCACCGCCCCTGCAGTGTAGGCTGGAATCCCCTCCCAGTCTTTGGCAGGGGTTGGGGACTCTACAGCCTCTGTCCTCCTCATGGCAGGTTCTTTTGATTTGCCTTGGGACTTCCCTGGTCTCCTGGAGGGTGATGCCTCTGATTTGTGCTGAGGGGCTTTTGAACAGCATTCTACGACAATGTGGCCCTCTCTCCCACATTTGAAACAGCCTGTTGATTTGTTAGCCATGGACAGTGGTTTTGCCACCTCGCGTGTTTGCTTGAGCAGCGGGTGGCTCCATGGTTTTCCCCGCTGGTGCCTCTTTAGTAGGTCTATCTCCACCTCGTCTGCCAGGACATACCAGTCATCGAGATGGTGTGGGTCTCATCGAGGCAGGCAAGCATCATACAGGTCATAGTTTAACCCATCTTTGAAACGGCTAAAGAGGATGTCTTCCGGCCAGTTCAGCTTGCTGGCAATGGCTCAGAATTCTTGGGTATATTCAGCCACCGGCTGCCTGCCCTGCCTGACCATTTTGATTCTCTCCTGGGCCTTACGATCAGCCAAAGGTTCCTCAAATTGTCTCCTCAAGGACGACATGAATCAGTTGAAAGCGTTGAGTTCTGGGGCGTTGAAGTCATGCAAGTTCACCACCCAGTCTGCAGCCAGTCCGTCTAAGGTGGATTGCACGATACAGATGTGGGCTTTGTCACTGGGGATGTCCCATCTGTATTGTTCCATATAGCTGAGGACTTGGATTAGGAAAAAACCCCAAGTGTGGTGGCTCTCCCCTGAATTTTGCTTCCAGGGGCGGTAGTCTTTGAATGGATTGTTGTCTGCCCAGCAGGTGGTATTGCCCCTCATCCTGATCCCCATCTGTGGTTTCAGGGGGTGCTGCTGAGGCAGCAGCTCCTGGTCCAGCAGACGGCCCCAGTGTTGCAGGTTCCGGATCACCCCCACTGTCTCTCCAGTTGCAGCTCCAGGTGATGCTGTGGCTGCGGTATTCAGGTTTCTCCTCTCTTAGTGAGCTAAGGGTTTTCTTCATCAGGTCAATAGCTTTCTCTAGGATCCACTCCTCTTCACTGATGTGCAGGGAGCTCTCCATCTCTTGCCTCCATTTGGTTTGGTGGCCGCCCTGCTTCAGGATCACTTTCCTCAATGCGTTTTCCCACTCACTTTTCTTTCCAACACCCATTGACCACTGTGGTTTGCGGTTGTGCACCACCTTTTTCCTGGAGGAATATGATGCCTCAGCTTCTGACCTTTGGTGGGGTTTCATTCGGGGGGGGGGAAACTCCCTTTCCATGGGGATAGCCTTGTCCTTTGCCTCGTCGTTACACATAGTATTTTTTGCAAAGTCCCACAGTAAGGTTTTTTCCTTCCAGGTTGACTCTTAATGCAAATCCTGTCTAATGTCAGGACCCACCCCAATCCACGTCTTAGGAAAGAAGAACTCTTGGAGACAGGATTGTCCAAGCAGGAGCTTTTACTAAAACATGATTGACAGCAGATAATCTAGACATGATCTGGAAACTGTGTTGCAGATTGATACTTTTAAAGTGTCCTGAGTAAAAACCCCTCCCCTCAGTCCATTTGGTCAGTCCCAGATCCATTACGTTTCATGTGTCAAAACCTTTCATGAGAAAAGGGATCTTCCATGCATTTGCAACATTTGCTTCCTCCCCTTCAAATTCCAATCAGAGATACAAACCAGAATCTCCCCCCCCCTTTCTTTGTTCTTCTCAGTTCAAAGGTTCTTTCCCTGGTCTTTGATGATAGCCCCCAGGCAGGCTGAATAAACAACCTTTCATCTAATGGATAGGGATGGCCAATTAACATCTTTTCTTTCCCTCCTTGGGAATGGCAGAATCCAGTAAGGGGCTGAGATTTAGGTTTGTACAGATAGGGGGCTAGAAATGGAATATAAATGGATTCTGACACTAGTATAGAAAGCAATTGGTTACATTGTAATGGATAGCAGACAGGCGAATGAACAAAAGGTTACATTTAATGGAGGAAGTGAAAGCAATAAACCCCTATGCCTGTTCCCTCTCCACCTTGGGAAAATGGCAGAATCCAGGAGAAGGATTTAGAACAGACATGTCAAACTCATGACATCACGCGACATCATGCAATGTATCGGGATGGTTTTGCCCTTGCTGGCAATGGGGTGGGCGCAGTTCCACATGACGCACCCAGCCCCTGGGCCAGCAGTTTGGCACCCCTGTTTTAGAAGAACCACTGGAGACAACTCTTAAAGTATTGAAAAAGATAGAAGAATTTAGAGAAATAGCAGGATTGAGAAAAAACTAAAATTATAGTTAAAAACCTTACAGATAAGCAAAAGAAAACTGTCAGAAAAAATAGACTTACAAGAAATTAAATATTTGGGAATATACTTAACAGCAAGATGTGCAATGATAAAAGAAAATAATTACATAAAATTACTAAATCAAACAAAATTAGATTTGGAAAAATGGAAAAACTTACAACTATCAGTTACAACTTACAACTAGGAAGAATAGCTATTGTGAAAATGAATATTGTACCAAAATTCCTTTTTTAAAAAATTTCAAACAGTACCTATAAAAATAGAGAAAACATTTTTTGGTGATCTGAATAAACTGATTTTGAAATTCATTTGGCGAGGAAAGAAAGCCAGAATTAAACTGAAAATGCTACAAGAAGCTAAAGAAAATGGAGGATTTGGACTACCGAATTGGGTCTTATACTACCAAGTATGTGCTCTAACCAGTGGTGGAGTTCAAATACCTAAACAATTGGTCCTCTTATTGGATGCAGGCTTGGCCCTCCAAGGCTTAGAACGGACTTCCAGAAGTGGCATCTACACATTTCCGATGGGTCGTTCTAGGCCTGGGAGGCCTCCTCCAGACCTCTGAAGCCTAGACTGGACTTCCAGAAGCACTGTGCATTAAGCTGGTTCTCTGAACTCAGCAAAATGTTGCCACTGGTTCTGCCGAACTGGTGCAAACCGGCTGAATCTCACCACTGGCTCTAACATGGTTAAAAGAATCGATAACCCTCAGAAAAAAAAGTTTGTTATATTTAGAAGAACATGACTTGCAACTTGGATGGTACACATTTTTATGGTATGAAAAGAATAAAATCCATAGATATTTCCAAAAACACTACATAAGAAATGCATTATTAGGTGTATGGGAAAGGATAAAACCAAAAATCTATATGAAAATCCCAGGGTCACTATCAACGATGGAAGCATTCGTTTACCCAAACTTAATTAAACTTGAGAAAATTCTAACATATAAGGATATTCTGAATACAGATGGGAAATTAAAATCTAAACAAGAGTTAGAAGATCAGGGTATTGACTTATCATCAGTGGTGGGATCAAATATGTGAACAACCGGTTCTCTGTGTGGATGCTGCTTCCAGAAGTCCATTCTCGGCCTGGGCAACAAACAATTAGATACTGGTTCTGCCGAACTGGTGCAAACTGGCTGAATCCCATCCCATGCAGTCAAGGCCACTGCTTATCATGGTGGCCTTGACTGCAAATGCAATCAAGGTATGATAAAGATGTTAAAATATATGGTTTTTATAAAAGACCAGACAATGTTTGATCAGGTGTTGTTGACTTCTGATAAAAAACTGATTAAGAAATTGTATAACTTTTTATCGAATTTGAATATGGAAGATAACAACTGAAAGAAGCAATGATAATATGCGCATTTTTTGGATATTATATAGACTTAGAGAAATGGCAAAATCTTTGGGAAAGAAACTATAAATTGACAATGGCAACTTCATATAAAGAAAACTTATATAAAATGTTTTTATATGGTATCTTCCACCTGCCATATGTAAATATATATAAATGATTAAAGGTATGTCTTGTAAATGCTGGAAATGTAATCAAAATCCTGGTACATATTATCACCTGTGGTGGTCATGTGTTAAAGCAAAAACATTTTGGACAAAAATACATTCTTGGTTAGAATATATGTTAGGAAAACACATAGATTTTAAACCTGAACTTTTTATATTAGGTATAATTCCAGAAAAAAAATTGATAAAATATTTAACATTACATGTATTAACAGCAGCAAGGATTGTATTTTCTCAGCACTGGAAAAAACGTCATTGGATGAAAAGATAACCAAGAAAATACTGGACTGAGCTGAAATGGATAGACTTACATTGAGAGTCAAAGAAAAAGAAGACAGAATATTTTCAAATAAGGAACTTATTTTATCAATGGCTGGAAAAACATGATAGAGAACTACTTGTATTACTAAGCAAAACAATCAACCCAGACAACATGTTGTTCATTAAGCACTAATGAATTGTAATAATAGAAAATTAATAAAATACTTTATAAAAAAAGGTTACCAGAAATAACAACATAGCTATTTTATCCTTGATCAACTAAACAAACTTATATTTCTTTTATTTTTAACAATCTTGATCTTTTGTCTCTTCAAATAATGCCCCAAAATTTGATGGCTTTTTCATTTTTTCTTTGTCCCATCTCACAAGATTCTTCAAAGCTTCAAACTTCTAACAAGCATCTTCTGTAAAGACAATATATAGTCAGTGTTTTTTTATTATTTCTATATCCCTTTTAATTATTAAGTCATCATTGTATCATGGTTATGATACATGAAACCAATTAAAAGAACTTCAAGGCAAGGATTTCTTCCTTAAAGAACATTTTATTCAGGAAACAAAGTATAGTTGAACCCAAGACTAAAGTTCCCTCCCCCTGATACAAAGTAACAAGTTGCAATTCCCACCCCAGAAAGGCCAGTATAAATCACATTCACAAATTAATCTAAAATCCTCCCCACTCTACAGCCCACCAAAACTTTATCTAGAGTTGACCTTGAAGCTCACCCAGCTGCAATTGTTTAGGCTAACTTAAAAAGCTCAAGCATTTCTCCCATCCCCGCTTCCTACATCTGAGAATCCCAAGCAACAGAAAAAGCACAAGTAAAGAATTTTGCTACATTCTGTATTGTAAAACAATTTTATTATCATTTTTAATTATAATCTTTAATTTGTTCTGGTTTCCTCTATAGTCCAATCTTCAAAGTTGTATCCTATCATATTTTTGAAGAAGTCAAAATAGCAACATTTTCCCACAGGAAGGATTCTTATAATTAATTTTAAAAACTTATTTTAAATACATTTGCAGCATTAATCCATTTGTATTTTTCCATAAACAATATTGCAATCACCATTTTGCTGTTTATTCTAAAAAAAGTTTAAAGTTATATTCAAAACCTCTTTTGCTAAGGATTAAAGGAAACTTACTCAGTCTTGTAAAACTTGTTAACCCAAATCTTCCTAAAAGCTGAACTAGTTAACAAACAATCCTGATATTAGAATTAGAAGAGATCATACACAGATCCAGTGCCCATAAGGGGTTGAGCAAAGATTGTTTTGCATCATCTTCAAAAATCTAAACCTGCCAGACACCACTATGCCTGCCAGACCACTGCTGTGGGCTGGAAGGCCTTAGCTGTCTAGACCCAGCTTTGTGGGAGCTTCCTGCCCTTCCCCAATGAGAAGCCTCTCCCTGTCCTGAGAGGTTTGGCCTTCTCTCTGCCCCACTGAGCCTGAGGACACTTATCTTTCCTTTTCCCATTCCCTTTCCCTGCACCTGCTGATGCTTGGCTCAGCTGCAAAAGTAGCAAAGGCAATCTTCCACGAAACAGAGTGGCAATCTTTCTCAAGACTGGGCTAGAACTTGTCTTACTTCCTGTTCGTAGCCAATTTTGAGTAAGACTACCTTAGTAGCCTTGACGAACATTACTAGCTTACTAAGTCTTGGTATTGGTTGGATTCATCTGTCAACAGCTGCAAGGAAAGAAAAGGAAAGTGGACCCAGGCATGATGGCACAGACAGAAGGCCAGTATTTGGGAGGAAGGGCCCAACTTATTGAGAGTGGTGGAGGGAAGCAGAAGTTGTACATCACTGGGCCTAGAGAATAGAATAGACCTGGGCTTTTATGACCACATTTTTTAGAGCTTCCAATGCCTCTTGGGTTGTTTTCCCCTTTAGGATTTTCATCCATGGGATCTTTCCTAGGTTCTCTCTGAGCTTGTTAAAGTCAGCTCTTTTGAAATTCAAGACACTGGTTGGATTGTTTTCTGTTGCTAGTGTTTGCATTATATTAAATTCCAGCATGACATGGTCACGGTTCTGGCAACTTGGTGGAGCAGTGGGCTAATGCCTCCTTAAGTAACACCAGCTGCCTGCAATTAGTGCAGGTTCACATCCCACCAGGCTCAAGGTTGACTCAGCCCTCCATCCTTCCAAGGTAGGTAAAATAAGGACCCAGATTGTTGGGGGCAATAAGCTGACTTTGTAATAATGCCACTTGGGGGGGGGGGGCGAAAGCCCTAATAAGCAGGCATATACATAGAATGAAGGCTATTGCTAAGCACATTGGTTTGTGCTTAAATTGTAAGCCACCCTGAATCTTCGGAGAAGGGTGGGATATAAATAGGATTAAAATAAAATAAATAAATAAAAATAAACTTCAACTCCCTCTATCACTTCTTCTCCATTAGTTAGAATTAAGTCCAGTATGGCTTTATGTCTAGTTCCCGCCTCCACCTTTTGGATGACAAAGTTGTCGGCTAGGTTGGTTAGGAATCTGTTTGATCTCTTGCTAACCTAAACCAGTGGTACGGGTACCACCTGTGGTACATTGGGACCTGGCAGGTGATACACAACCATCCTAGAAAAGTGGTAGTGGGGGAGGGGAATGAGCTGAACAGGTCATAGCAGTGCACAAGCCTGAGCGAGAGATGGCTGGAGCTGCAGGGCTGTCAGGGCTCAGCGGAAGTGCCAGGATCAGCACCAGGCTCCAGCTGGAGCTCAGCGCTGATCCTGGCGCTTTGGAGCCCAGAAGGAACGCCAATCAGCTGGAATTTTGTAGCATCTCCAGGGTCTTGTGATTTACATTCAGATGCTTGGCAACTGATTCATATTTTTGATGGTCACAGTGTCCCAGGGTCATGTGAAGTGACCAAAACCTGCTGCAACCACCCAGCAAACTGGGGGAATAAAAACCAAACACCACCCCACCGCACCCCCACTGCCAATCCTCAACAGAAATGCTCACAACAGTGAAAACCTCAGACAGGAGGAAGAGCACCACCAGGTAGGCAGGCAGGTGTCTTGCTCGGCTGTGGCTTGGGGGGCACTTTTTTCAGTGACATTGTAACTTTGAACTGTCACTAAGTGAACTGTTGTAAGTCAAGGACTACCTGTACTTCATCACTTCGTCACTTTTTTCTTTTTTTTTGGTCATCAAGTTTTTGACACCTTGTTAGGCGACTGGTGGTACTCGTATATTGCCATATCCTAAAAGTGGTACAATGGGTGAAAAGATTGAAAAGCCCTGGCCTAATCAGTTGATGCCTTCTCAGCATAAAGGGGAGAGAGAGGGAGGGAGGCATGGTGGGGCAAAGAAAACACCAGTGGGGCAGAGGGAGAAGGCCAGACTTCTTTGGAATGGTAGTGGGAAATGCAGGAGGCGTAGGGCAGAAAGAAAAACCAGGGTTTTTGAGAGTGGTGGGGCAGTGAGGAAAAAGTCAGGCTTCTTAAGAGTGATTCTGAGAGGAGAAGGCCTGAGCACTGTTGGGCCTATCTGACTGAGGACTTTGGCCTGTGGCAGTTTTCTGCGCACTACTAGGCCTAGGTGGCTGAGGCTTTCCAGGTGTGATGGTATAGGGAGAAGACCAGGCTTCTAGTGTTGAGAGGGGGAGAGAGACGATGAGGTTTCTTGGGAGTGGTAGATGGGACGTCTATCTGGCCAAGGTTTTCTGGACAATTAAGTTTCCATATGCCACTAGATGGCAAGTTTCCCAAGGCCTCCCCACCTCCCAAGGCATCCCTTTGTGGTCATTTAACAACCACAATGATGAGAGCTGCAATTATGGCCATTGAACAAGGCAGTCACATGGTTGCCTTGCTTAACATATAGCATAGAACCAAAATTCCAAGTTCAGTTGCAGTCGTAAGTCAAGAACTACCTATAAATCAAATCTCTAAAACTTTTTCATATATCTCAAATTTCACATTCAACAGGAGCTGGATATAGTGTCAATTTTTTATAAATTTGGAAGAAAAACTTCAAATGTTTCCCAAATGTCTAGAACTGAAGTGTAGTTTATAATAGGATGCAGGTATGCACAGCTATTTTTGCTTTCACCATTTAAATTTTCAGACTGCTCATATCACATTTTCACTAATTCTTTAGAATTAAACTCTCACTATGATTTTATAGATATCATAATTCAAGACAAATGCATTATTTTGGCCAATTCAGAGCTGCTTCTCCACATGCATATATAAAATCATGTTAGGGGTTGTGCAATGTCGCGTGGTCGCACAGAGAGATGGACACTTGAGCTGGGTAATACTTCTTTATTTGGATCAGGAATGAAGCTGGGGCAAAAGGGTTTACCTGGCATCTCTTATACCTGCCCAGGTGAATGGTGACCAATAGATTTGAACCTGGGCTTCCCGCCAGTGCAGGTGGCCAATGGATTTAAACCCTGGCTTCCCGCCAGAGCTGACCATGCCCTGGGGCTGTCAACGACTCGCTCTATTCAGGCTTTCCCGCCAAAGCGGTTATAGCCTGGAGCTGTCCAGCCCCCTGCTGTGCTGACATTTCTGTGTATGCTTTAAGGCATACACTACACCCCTTCCCCCATAGTGAGGACCTCCCTCTGTCATTCTGTCTCCATAACTATATACACTTATTTACACTGTACAATATTTACATACACAGGGTTACAATTGTCAATCCTTGGTTGTTTCTCCACCCCCCTAAGAATGCACATAGTCTGCGAGGTAGCTTGGAGCCTTGTGCGGCCTGCTTGATCTTCTTGGGACTGGTTCTCCTGGTGGTGTGGTGGTGTGTCTAGGTTCTCTTCCTTGTTGCTCCTGTTGTGGTGGATTGTGGAGTGTCTGTGTGTGTGTTCCTCTGGATTCTGGTGACTGCCTGGTATCTCTGTCAGTCTCCTGCCTGGGGTGGGGTTGCCACTGTGCCCCTCTGGTAACTTTCCTGGGTGATTGTGTTTGTGTTTGTGTTGGCTCTTCCTCCTCAGCCCCCAGTGTGTCCTCTATCACCCTTTCAGGAGCCCTTTTCCTCAGCTGGTCCAGGTGCCTCTTCCAAAGGAGTCCCCCCTCCACCCTTACTCTGTAGGAAAGGGGTCCTGTCTGTCCTAATATCTCCCCTGGCACCCATGGGTGACCTGTGCTGTAGTTCCTAGCCCAGATGGGGTCTCCTGTGTTGAAACTTGTTTTGATGTTGGGGTTCCTGGCGTCTGCTGCTACCCTGTCTGGGTGAAGCCTGTCTAATGTTGTTATAAGGCGTCTCCCCCATCTGAGGTCCGCTGGACCTTTGCCTGTGGCGGTGCAGGGTGTTGCATGTTGGTGTAGGAGGAATGTGGCTAGTCTTTGCTTCCAATTTCCCTGTACTATGCGCTTGAGAGCATCCTTTGTTGTCCTCACGAATCGTTCTGCCAATCCATTACTGGCAGGGTGGAAGGGAGCCGAGGTGGCGTGCCTAATCCCCAAGGTCCTCAGGAACACCTGGAAATCTGAGGAGGTAAATTGTGTTCCATTATCTGACACGATTGCATCAGGCAACCCATGTGTAGCAAACATCCCCCTCAATGCTTGAATGGTCCCTGCTGAGGTCATGTTGCCCACGGGCACCACCTCCAGCCATTTGGAATGGCTGTCTACAGCTACCAGAAATGTGTGACCTTGGAAGGGGCCTGCATAGTCTATATGTACCCTGGACCATGGTGAGTGTGTTTCCTCCCACTTGTGGACTGGTGCATGTGGTTGTTCTGGTTGTGACCTCTGGCATGTATAACACCCCGCTACCAGTGCTTCTATCTCCTTGTCCAACCCTGGCCACCACAGGTAGCTCCTTGCCAGAGCCTTCATTCTTACTATTCCTGGGTGTCCTTCGTGTAATGACTGGAGAACTCTTTTTCTGAGCTTCGTGGGAATGATGACTCTATTTCCCCACAAGAGGCATCCCTTGTGTGTGGATAGTTCATGCCTTCTGGAAAAGTAAGCAATGAACTCTTGCCCTGGTGATTTGTCCTGCCACCCACTGCTCACCCATGATTGTACCCTGCTCAGAACCTTGTCCTTGGGGGTCTCTGTGGCTATATCCCTCGCGTTGAGGGGGCATTCTGGCAGCTCCTGAATTGCCAGTATTTGAACAGCCGGTGCTGGGTCTGGCTCCGTGTCCTTCAGAGGAAGTCTGCTGAGGCCATCCGCATGCCCCATCTCTTTCCCCGGCCTGTGTACCAGTTTGCAAGAATATGCAGAGAGAAATATGGACCACCGTAACATCCTAGGTCACAGGATCTGTGGTGTCTGCTTCTCTGTTGTAAATAACCCTAATAAAGGTTTATGGTCAGTATAAATTAGAAATTCCCTACCATAAAGGTAGTCATGAAATTTCTTTACTCCAGCAACCACTGCCAGTGCCTCTTTGTCTATCTGGGCATAATTCCACTCTGCAGCTGACAGGGTCCTGGAATAGTAGGCGATGGGGCCCTGCGTTCCATCCTCCCTTAGATGGCTGAGAACTGCCCCAATCCCATAAGGGGATGCATCACAAGCAAGGCAGATTGGCTGGTCTCAGAAGCCTTTTGCAAACCAATTTTCATGGCTCTCTAGACTTCTTCCCACCCCCTCACCCACTGGTCAGGAGTTTGGGAAGTGGAGGGTCCCTCAGGATATTTGGGTAGTGGGTTGAACTCTTTTCCTCTGGCCACTTTAAAAGGCATGAAACTGATGCTGTAGTGAACAGAGTCAATGTAAGTCACCTCTGCAAAAGAGTGAAGGTCAGTCCAGTTTGTCTGCTGATAATCCTTATAGTATCTAAGATACTGCTCCACCATTGAGTTTGCAGATTCAGACGTTCCATTGGTAGATGGATGAAAAACCAACAACAGTCCTTGAGACAAGCCAATTAGCCTAAGAAAACCCCTCCAAAACCTGGCTGTAAACTGCAACCCCCTGCCCTCCGGTCTGAGATTATACATTTTGGTGCCCCATGCAGTCTGTAGATGTGTTTCAGAAACATCTTGGTTAGTCGCTGGGTGGATGGGAGCCCCTTGCAGGGATCGAAGTGAGCCTGTATTGAAAACAGATTTTTTTTGTATATATTTTATTGGTTTTTTAAACACAAAATAAATCATTCAATAATTAGTAAACAGTATGTTGTCTGGGTAACATTTGTAAAACAAACTTTAACAATTGATTTCTATAATCTATATTCCATATGTTAATTTCAGTTGATTTCCCCTTTCCCCAAAGTATCCTTCTTTGCAAACATTAGATTAAAACAATTCTCATTATTTTGATAAATAACAGTTAAGTATATAGTTTTTCCAATATTCCTATTAATCATTTTAGTTGCTTTATCATAAATCCTGTTACCGTACTTATTTTAGTTTATTTTTCCCCCCAAATTCTAAATATTCTTACCAGTGACAGTTTTCTCAACAATTAATTACATTTACATTGGTGGATTTAATTCTATTTTTTTCCATATAAGCCCTCTCACACTTTTATATTTCTTAAGCAATAGATAAAAAAGTAGAAAGAGAAAAGAAAAGAAAAGAAGAGAGAGACAAAAAATAGGAGGAAAAGTAGAAGAAAGGGAAAAAGGACAAAAGCAATGAAATACAAAAAATAACATACTACTTGAAATATGTATCCCTCCTAACTTAATATAAATTTATTCCCTCAATTTCTTATTCTTTTTAACCATAGCTGAGAATATATTTAATCTATTTAAACTTTAAGCATTCCATTCAACAGAAATTGAGCCCTAAGTACATAGGACTTTTCCCAATTGTGAAAGTCATAAATCCAGTAACTGTGGAGTTATGGTTACCAAAAGAATTGAAGTGAGTTTACCTAAGTGTTCCATTCCAGCTTATTGAAAGCATTCAAAAAATCCAGTTTAAGACCCGAGGCAGAGGAATCCCCTTCTCCTATACTGGTGGAGGGAGAGAAGCATTATGAAATTAAGAAAATACTAGACTCAAGGATTTCTATGGGGAAGTTACAGTACCTGGTCCTGTGGAGAGGCTATCCCTTAGCAGATGCTGAGTGGGTAAAAGCCCAGGATGTTAAAGCTGATCGATTGATACAGAGGTTTCATGACAAATCCCTGCAATGTCCAAGGTGATTATGTCTGAATATTTGAATATGTGTACTCATTGTTTCCTTATATCTATTTTTCCCCAGGGGGTCGGCATGTCAAGGTTGAATTGCTAAGATGCTTGCTAACCTCTCTAGCTGCTCAACTTGCTATAGAAATGGGGGAGGGGAGTCCAGGAAATAAAGGGGAGTTTCTGGAAGCCGTCCAATGACTGTGAAAACCAAGATCATCCAAAGCAGGTGTCTGGTTAGAGAAGTGGACCGTTCCCATAACAAACAGAAAGAATGTGATTGGCCAACATGAACACATGGGTGGGGATTATGAAAAGCTATTGGTAACTAGCCAGAACTTCACACAGGAAACTTAGAGTTGATATTACTTCTTCAGTGCCTGGATGTGTATTCAACAAAAATTATCTCTGATGGCACCTCAAGGCTGTAGAGTTTCTTTAATGTTGAATTTGCCAGCCAGAGGGTTGACAGAATTATGGAAGCCACTGTGCTCTTAGCAGAAATTTTATTATAGCCTTCCCCAGATCTGTGGCTTGCAATAATCCTGCCTCTGAGCTCTGCAGGCAGTTCCTTTGACATCATGCCCTTTGCTGTTCTACAATATGCATTGTCAGATGTGAGGCCTTCTATAGAGAGGTGTGCGCCTTTCCAAATCATGTTCAATCAATTTAATTTACCACAAGTTGACTCCAATCAAGATATAGAAACATGTCAGCAACAATCAAGAGAAATGGGGCACCTGAAATAAATTTCAAGTGTAGTTGTAAGGGGTCTGAATACTTATGTCAATGTGATATTTTAGGTTTTTTTATTTTTAATAAATTTGCAGACATTTCTAAATTTCTCTTTTCACCTTACATTATGGGGTGCCAAGTATAGATTAATCAGAAAAAAATGATTTTCAACAACTGTAGAATCAGGTTGCAGCATAACAAAACTGACCAAAATGCAGGAAATCTGAATATGTTCTTTATTTATATTCATTTTTATTTTTCCATTTCTTCCACAAACAAATCAACACATATACCGCAATACATAAATACATATTCGTAAGTTTGGGTGCTGCTCGTCCATTTCCCCTTTCACTGTATCCACACTCCTTCTCTCTCTTTCCTCTTCTCTACCTTCTTTCTCCCTTTCTTCTTTCTTTCCTACTTCCCTCTTCTTCCTCTCCTCTCCTCTCCCTCACCACTCCCCTCCCATTTCTCCCACTTCTCCTCCTCTTTTCCTCTAACCTTCCTACTTCTTTCCCCCTTCTCTATTTTCTTCCCTCTCTCCTCTCCTTTCTTCCCTCCCATTCCTCTTCCAATACAATTCAGGGGTAATGTCCGAGCAGCTCCTCTCCTTAGATTTTCAATATCTATATTAGGTATGATAACATAAATTTTCTATTACGTCAATATTTCTATAAATCTGGCCTTCTTTGTATATACTTCTATAAATTTTTATACTACCTCCGGTTATTCAATACTGTGTCACCTGGGTCTCCCTCCTTATCTCCTCATTTTTCTTCAATCTAAATTAGTGTTAGCCATCTTTTAAGCATATTCTCTTTTTCACCCACTCATAAAATTTTCCCCAAATTTCATAATACTCTGACTCTATCTTTAATTATCATTGTTAATCTATTCATTTCCTCACATTCCATTATTTTCCCAACCACCTCTTCTTCTGGAGGAGCTTTCAGTGCCTTCCAGTTTTGTGCAAACACAATCCTAGCTGCAGTGGTTATATGAATAATCAAATAATCAATAATCAATTTGCTATATTTCTCTGGTAAAATACCCAACAGGAATATTTCTGGTCTTAGTTCTATATGTTGTTGTATCATCTTTTCTATCCATGATCTGATTATATTCCAATAGGTTTTAGCTTCTGCACACATCCACCACATATGATAGAAAGAGCCTGGTATTTGATGGCATTTCCAACATTTCATAGATCTGTCCTTAAACATTTTAGCTAGTCTTTCTAGAGACATATTCCATCTGTAGAACATCTTGTACATATTTTCTTTATACGCTGTCGCCATTGTCAGTTTATAGTTTCTTTCCCATAATTGCTGCCATCTATCTAATTTAATCGTGTATCCAAAATTTCTTGACCATTTTATCATTGACTCCTTAACTTGCTCCTCCTCTAATTCCCTATATAGTAAGTAGCTATACATTTTTTAATCCATTTTTCTTCAGTTCCTGTATTTCATCTAACTCTGTTCTCCCCAAATTTAAAACCATCTATTTTAGCATCTTTTTCATATATAGATTGTATTTGTGTTCTCATGTACCAATCCATCTTTATTCCTTGTTCCTCTAATTGTTGTTTGGTTTTCAGCTTCCCCGTGTCTGTTAGTAGGTCTTTATATCTTATAAACATATTGGGGTATATTAACGCTTCCATAGTGGAGAGCCAATCTGGTTTCCTCAAGTAATGCTTTCTCTTTATTTTCTCCCAAACCATCAATAAAGAATTTCTGATATGATGTCTCTGGAAATATCTGTGTATTCTATTTTTCCCATACCATATGAATGCATGCCATCCCAACTGTAAGTCATGTCCCTCTAATGTCAATAATCTAGTATTCCTCAGTAAGATCCATTCTCTCATCCATGACAATGCTGCAGCCAGGTAATATAATTCCCAATTAGGTAAGCTAAACCCACCTCTGAGTCTTGCATCCTGTAACATTTTTAGATTAATCCTTGCCTTTTTCCCCTGCCAAATATATTTCAAAATTATTTTATTTAGCCCCTCAAAATATTTCTTTTCCAATCTTATTGGTATTGTTGAAACAAAAACAACAATTGTGGTAATATATTCATTTTGATTATTGCAATCCTACCCATTAATGATAGTTGTACCTTTTTCCATTTATCCAAATCTACTTCGATTTGTCTTTTCAATTTATAATAGTTATCTTCTTTAATCATTATACATCTTGCTGTCAGATGAATCCCCAGATATTTTACCTTCTTTACAATCTGTATCTCTAACTTTCCCATCAATTCTTTTCTTTGTTTTCCAGTAATATTTTTCATTAACATTTTTGTTTTATCTTTATTAATCTTCAAGCCTGCTACCTCACCATATTTTTCTATTTGTTCTATTAATACAGGAGGACCTGTCTCTAGTGGCTCCTCCAAGATAAATACTAGATCATCTGCAAAAGCTTTTAGCTTATATTCTTCTCTCTTAACTTTCATACCTTTTATATCCTTATTCTGTCTTATAGTTCTAGTTAGTATCTCTAGTGTCAATACAAACAATAATGGGGATAAAGGGCATCCCTGCCTTGTTCCCTTCATAATATTAATCTTTTCAGTCATATCTCCATTAATTGTTATTTTGGCTATTTGCTTATTGTAGATTGTTTTAATTGCATTTATAAATTTCTCCCCAAAATCCATAATCTGTAGTTGTCTTATCATGAATTGCCAATTCACATTGTTGAATGCTTTCTGAGCATCCAAAAACATCAATGCCATCGGTTTTTCGAGATGTGTTTCATAATAATCTAATGTGTTTAATATAATTCACATATTGTCTCTAATCTGTCTTTTGGGCAGAAACCCATTTTGATCCATATGTATAAATTTGTTTAGGAACTTTTAAAACCTTTCAGCAATGATTGATCCAAATATTTTATAGTCCACATTCAGCAAGGAAATCGGTCTATAGTTCTTTATTTTCTGTATTTCCGTTTCTTCCTTTGGTATCAGGGTAATAAGTGCTTCTGACCATGAATCTGATATCTTAGCTTCAGAGAGGAGTTCATTATACAGTACAGTAGAGTTCCAGCATTACATTGCCTAACAAATTCCTGCAATGTTCTATATTGAATAAAGCTCCCCTCATCCGGGATCTGATTGAGGAGGAAGGCGCAGACCTCGCATGCATTACGGAAACTTGGTTAGGCCCAGAGGGAGGAGTCCCTCTGATTGAATTATGCCCACCAGGTTTCCATGTGCTGTACCAGCCTCAGGGTAGGGGCGGTGGGGTGGCATTTGTCATTAAGGAGGCCCTTTGCCCGTGGGAGGCCACTGCCCCTCAGATAGGCGGATGTGAGTCCCTCCTCCTGAGCTGGGGCCCTGGAGGTCAGTTGGGCCTGTTGCTCATGTACCTTTCTCCCAGCTGCATGGCAATGGCTCTGCCCAGGCTACCCGACACTCTCTCGGGGCTGGTGGTTGAGTTTCCCAGACTTATGGTTCTGGGGGATTTCAACCTGCCCTCCTTGGGGGGGATGTCGAGGGTGGCCCAAGAGTTCATGGCTTCCATGATGACCATGGACCTGACCCAGATTATTCAGGGTCTGACCCATGAGGGGGGAAACACGCCTGACCTTATTTTTATCTCCAGGCAGTGGCTTAATGGTCTGGGTGGGGTCTCTCCAACTATTCAACCCCTTTCATGGACAGATCATTATCTCCTGCAGCTGGGCCTCCATTACACCACCTCT
This sequence comes from Vipera berus, assembly GCF_964194415.1. NCBI lineage: Eukaryota > Metazoa > Chordata > Lepidosauria > Squamata > Viperidae > Vipera > Vipera berus. Next base: position 65,513,327 of record NC_138205.1, on the reverse strand, counting down.
CGCTGCTGGGAGGCAGAACCGACCAGGTGGTTCCAACCCAAGCACCTGATGGATCCGGAAAGGTTTCAGACAGCACTTGGATTGATTCCTGCCTCCCTTTCCCACAGCCCAGTCAAGACCTTGGTTGACACCTGGCAATGGACTGCTTCTGAGGCTCTCAACCACATTGTGCCTTTGCGGCCTCTGATCTGGTGCAGGTCCCGGTTGGCCCCTTGGTTTTCTGTGGACCTACGGGAGATGAAGGGCTGGAGGAGGGGCCTAGAGAGCATTTGGAGATCCAGTAGGTCCAAATCTGGCCGAATACAGTTAAGATCTTTTACCAGATCTTACCTTGTGGCAATGGAGGTGGCGAAGTGTGCCTACTTCGCCACCCTCATTGCGTGTGCAGATAATCGCCCGGCCACCCTGTTTAGGGTGACTCGTTCCCTTTTAAATCAGGGGACAGGGGAGGACCCCTTGCCACGATGGGCCAAGGAGTTTAGTCAGCATCTGCTGGACAAAATCGCTCAGATCCGGACCAGTCTGGACTCCAACTGGGCAGTATCTGATGAGGGGGAAGCGACGGGTCTGGCCGACATTATTTGGGAGGAGTTTGACCCTGTGACTCCAGATGAAGTGAACAGGATCATGGGTAGATTAAGTGCCGCCACGTGTTTGTTGGACCCGTGTCACTCCTGGCTGGTTTATCCAGCTCGGGAGGTCACACGAGGCTGGCTCCAGGCAGTGATTAATGCTCCTTTGAGTAAGGGATGCATCCCTGCCACTTTGAAGTAGGCAGTGGTGAGGCCCCTCTTCAAGAAACCTGCCTTGGACCCAGCTATTATGAATAATTTTTGTCCTGTCTCCAACCTTCGCTTTCTTGCAAAGGTTGTTGAGAGCGTGGTGGCACGGCAGCTCCCGTTGGTCCTGGAAGAAACTGAGTATCTGGTTCCGTACCAATCAGGTTTCAGGCCCGGGTACAGCACAGAAACAGCATTGGTCGCACTGGTGGATGATCTCTGGCAGGCCTGGGATAGGGGTTATTCCTTTGTCCTGGTCCTATTAGATCTCTCAGAGGCTTTTGATACCATCAACCATGGTATCCTGCTGTGAAATCTTGAGGGGTTGGGAGTGGGAGGCACCATTCTATGGTGGTTCTCCTCCTACCTCTCGGGCCATTTGCAGATGGTGTTGGCAGGGGGGCAGAGGTCAACCCCAAGGCCCCTTGATTGTGGGGTGCCCCAGGGGTCGGACCTCTCTCCCCTCCTGTTCAACATCTATATGAAGCCACTGGGTGAGATCATCCGTGGTTTCAGGGTAAGGTATCATCAATATGCTGATGATACCCAGCTTTTCATCTCTACCCCGAACCAACCCAGTGATGCCCTCGATGTGATGTCCCGTTGCCTGGAAGTGGAATGAATCTGAATGGGGAAGAACAGGCTCCAACTCAACCCAGCCAAGACCGAGTGGCTTTACGTATCAGCATCTCGTGTAGTCCATGATATTTCATCTTTGGTTATGGGAGGAGAGGTGTTACGTCCCATTGATAGGGCGCGCAACTTAGGCATCCTCCTGGATGCACAACTCAGTTTAGAAGATCATATAGGAGTCAGGACCAGGGGGGCATTTGCCCAGGTTCGCCTGGTGCAACAGTTGCACCCCTATCTGGACCGAGATGCTTTACGTATGGTCACTCATGCGCTCATTACCTCCTGTGTTGATTACTGCAATGCTCTCTACATCAGGTTGCACTTGAAGACCACCCAAAGACTTCAGCTAGTGCAGAATGCAGCCGCGCAGGTTGTGATGGGAGCATCCTGATACTCCCATATTACACCCCTCCTGCGTGAGCTGCATTGGTTACCGGTTGCCCTCTGGGTAAGATTTAAGGTGCTGGCTCTTACCTATAAAGCCCTACATGGCTTAGGCCTGGGATACCTGCAGGACCGTCTGCTGCCAGGAATGACTTCCCATCGCCCTGTGCGCTCACACAGAGAGGGCCTCCTCAGGGTGCCACCAGCCAAACAATGTCGGCTGGTGACCCCCAGGGGGAGGGCCTTCTCGGTGGGGGCACCTGCCCTGTGGAATCAGCTTCTCCTGGAGCTCTGGATGACCCCAGACCTCCGGTCCTTTCGTCGTGACCTTAAGACATTTCTTTTCCAACAAGCTGACCTGGACTGATGATAAGGGGTTTTTAATATGGTTTTAAGGTTTTATTGGTTGTAGTTGGGGCTATAGATATAGTTTAATTTTTAATATTTGTATTTTTACTTGTATTTTACTGTTGCTAGCTGCCCTGAGTCCTTCGGGAGATAGGGCGGCATATAAGTCCCATTAAATAAACAAACAAACAAACAAACAAATAAATAAATAAATAAATAAAGTTCTGCTGGTAGCCCATCTGGTCCTGGTGTTTTGCCGTTCTTTTGTTTTTTAATTGCTTCTGTTAATTCCATCATTGTTATTTTCCCTTCTAGTAGCTTTTTAAATTTCTCCGGTACTTTAGGTATCTCTGTTTTTTCCAAGAATTGTTTTATCCTATCATCTGAAACTGCTTGTTGCTTATATAAATTCTCATAATATTCCCAAGCTATTTTTTTCTTTTCTTCATTCCGGTGTTGTAAAGTCCCCTCGGCATCTTCCAGTTGTTTAATCCATCTCTTCTCTTTCTCTTTTTTAATTTTATATGTCAACCATCTCCGTGGTTTGTTTGCATGTTCAAAAAAGGTTTGTTTAGCTGCCTTTATTTTCATTGCCACTTCTTTATTTTCTATTAAGTTCATTTTATGCTTGTTCAACTCCATTAATTTTTTTAACTTTTTTGTTTTGTGTATCTTTCTGTAATTCTTTCTCAAGAGTCTTATATTCTTCCTCCAGTTTTTCCCTAATTTGTCTTTTCTGTTTATTCTTTTTCCCCATATAAGATATAGTAAGTCCTCCTCATGTACGCTTTCGCCGTATCCCAGACATTTTGAAGTGAGGTATCTTCTGTTTTGTTTTCCTTAAAGAAGAAAGTCATTTCTTTTTCCATATATTGCTGGAAGTCTTTTTCATTCAATACCGTTTGATTTAATGTCGACCTTGTTCTTTTTTTTTGTCCTTTCCATGTAATTGTGACTGGTTTGTTTCTATGTTTATATTTTGTGTATTTGTGAATAAGTCTATTGATGTCCATATCATATCTATTCTCTACCAGGACAGGTGTCTGTTAGAATAGAATGTATATTGCTTCTTTTCCGGATATTTTTCTCTCCAAACATCTAATATATTTAATTCGTCCACTATATTATGAAAAGATTTTGGAAGTGGTCTCCTTAGGGTCTTTTTTTTTTGTCGTATTATAATCCAGCCTGGCCTTTACAATAGCATTGAAATCTCCAATCATAATATGCTTTCGAATTCCAATTCTATTATTTTCTGGTGTAATTTTGAATAGAAGTTTTCTTGGTTTTCATTTAGGGCATAAATGGCTACCAATAAAGTTTTTTTACAATTCATAATTACTTCCACCATTAAAATTCACCCTTCTTTGTCTGAATATATCAATTTGGTTTGTATTGCTTTTCGAATATATAATACCACACCTCTTTTACTCTGATCTGCAAGTGAGGTATATAATTCTCCCAATTTTGGATATTCTAATAGTTTTTTATGTTGTTTCCTAATATGAACTTCTTGTAAGCAAATTAAGTCCATTTTTAATTTCCCCAATTTATTTAGTATTCTTTTTCTTTTTATAGCCAAATTTAGTCCATTTACATTTATTGAAATTGCTTTATCTCTTCTTCCATGATTATTTATTTGAAGTTTTAGTTGTTCTCGTTATTCTCATCTCTCTTTGCTCTTTTGCCTCTTTCTAAAAGAAATCTGAATACATTCTGAATGCACTGTATAATGACTGTTTAACTCTGAACTGCTTAATAATGTGCAGTATTTCTCCTGATGCTGTCACTGATAAGAAAGTATCAATTAGATTACAAGGATTTGGGCGTAGTATATTTAAAACACTTTCTTTTAGTGACGTTACATGCTTTGGTTGAAGCAGATTAGCAGATTATCTAATCAAGTTTGATCAATGCATTTCTTTTCAAGAAAAGCTGAATAACTCATAAGATAAATTAAAAACATCCTTGTTTCAGATCATGAAACTCTGCTGCATTTAATTTTCCATTTCTTATCTTTGCAGATGGCAATCCATATACCTGGTGGATTGGGAATGCTAATGAAAAGCACTACTACTGGGGTGGCTCTGGACCAGGCATTCAGAAGTGTGCCTGTGGCATTGAACGTAACTGTACTGATTCAAAATACAATTGCAACTGTGATGCTGATTCGAAACAAGAGTAAGTGAGATATTATATTTTGTTTATAATTTAAATGCTTCAAAGTAAGGTTCTACATTTAGGCAAGAAAAACCAAATGTACAGGTATAGTATAGGTGGTACCTTGCTCAATAGTAACAACTGTGAGAGGGATCTTGTAGTCCTAGTGGACAATCACTTAAATATGAGCCAACAGTGTGCTGCAGCTGCCAGAAAAGCCAACACAGTGCTAGGCTGCATTAACAGAGGAATAGAATCAAGATCACGGGAAGTGTTAATACCACTTTACAATGTCTTGGTAAGGCTACACTTGGAATACTGCATACATTTTTGGTTACCATGTTTTTAAAAAGATGTTGGGACTCTATAACAGAGAAGAGCAACAAATATGATCAGGGGACTGGAGGCTAAAACATATAAGGAATGGTTGCTGGAATTGGGTATGTCTAGTTTAATGAAGAGAAGGATGAGGGGTGACATGATAGCAGTGTTTCAATATCTCAAGGGCTGCCACAAAGAAGAGGGAATCAAGCTATTCTCCAAAACACCTGAAGGCAGGACAAGAAGCAACAGATGGAAACTAATCTAAGAGAGAAGTAACTAGAACTAAGGAGAATTTTTCTGACAGTTAGAACAATTAAGCATATTAACAACCTGCCTCCAGAAGCTGTGAATGCTCCAACACTGGAAATTTTTAAGAAGAGACTGGACAGCTATTTGTCTGAAAGGGTGTAGGCTTTCCTGCCTGAGCAGGGTGTTGGACTAGATGACCTCAAAGGTCTGTTCCAACTACTACTACTACTACTACTACCATTACTACTACTTCTTCTTCTTCTTCTTCTTCTTCTTCTTCTTCTTCTTCTTCTTCTTCTTCTTCTTCTTCTTCTTCTTCTTTTTCTTCTTCTTCCTATTACTACTATTATTACTATTATTATTATTATTATTGATCATCGCACAGTCAGCCAGATGTTCAGATTGGATTTGGCATTTTTGTCTACCTATCAAGTCTTTACCAAGGACCTGGGATAGGCAGATGTGAATGTTTGATGGTATTACAGATATTGTCACAGGATGGAAGCAGTTCCTAGTTAAGGCCACCTTTTGCAATTGACTAATGGTGAATTTGTCAATGCAAATGGTGTTCAAGTGGTGCTCCAGTTGTTTTGGGATTGCACCCAAGGCAGCTATTACTATTGGTACTACCCTTGCTTGACTTTGCCACAGTCTTACTATTTCTATTTGAAGGTCTTTGTATTTTGTTATCTTCTCCAGTTCTTTCTCATTTATTCTGCACTGCTACGTCCACTATCCAGACTTTTTTGTCTTTCTTATCAACAATTCTTAGGTCTGGGGTATTATGTTGCAGGTGCTTGTCTGTTTGAATTCTGAAATCCCAGAGCAGTTTAACTTTATCATTTTCTATGACTTTCTCTATTTTATGATCCCACCAGTTTTTGCTTACAGGCAAATGATATTTATTGCAGATCTTCCAATGCACCATTGTTGCTACTTTGTCACACCACTCCTTGTAGTCAGTCTGTGCGATCTTCTTGCAGCAGCTTACCAGGTTGTCCACTGTTTCTTCAGCTTCTTTGCATAGGCGGCACTTACTGTCTGTTGCTGTCTTCTCAATTTTGACTTTGTATGCATTTGTCCTTAAGGCTTGGTCTTGTGCAGCCAGAATTAGTCCCTCGGTCTCTTTCTTCAATTTTCCTGCTCTTAGCCATTGCCAGGTCTTGTTATTATCTGCTTTCCCAGGTATTTTTTAAATGTACTGGCCATGTAGTGCTTTGTCTTCTCATGCCTCTATTCTGTTCTTCATTTGGTCTTTCTTGTAGGCCAGTTTGGTCTCTCCAGTAGTCAGTAAGTCTTCCTGATATACTAATTTCAGTGCATCTTCATCATTGTCCTTCAGATATTCTTCCAAAGCCATTTTTTCTTCTTCAACCATCTTATGTACTTGCAGTATTCCATGTCCACTTATTTGCCTTGGTAGATAGAGTCTGTCAATGTCACTGCATGGATGAATGACATGATTCATTGTCATTATTTTTCTGGTTTTCCTATCCATTGCTTTTAGTTCTGCTTGAGTCCAGTCCACTATTCTGACTGGAATTGCCCAGGTGTTGATTGCCTTCATGGTATTTCCTCCATTGAGTTTGGACTTTAAGATCTTCTTCACTCTCTTGATGTATTCACCTCTAATCTTTTTCTTGACTTCAGTGTGCTTGATTTTGTCAGCTTGAAGGATACCCAAGTATTTGTACTAAACTTCCTCATCCATTTATTTTTGCGGGGCATCTTTATTCCTTCAGTTTATTATTATTAAATAGTGACATTCAAGCTTATATAAATAAGATCAGAATATTGTTAGGTTCAACGCAACTATTAAGAACATTAAAAATTAATTTCACCTGGTGATTTTTGACCCTAGCTTAGGTGGCTACAAGATAACTAGATGAAGAATGAAACTACCTCCTAGTAATTAATATAAATAAGTTGAATTATTTTGCTGGTAGTTCATGACCTGGAATATTAAATTAAGCAATCACTACTCTTTTAGCCTATTTACCGAGTGATTATTTTGGTAGATACATGTATTTTATTGTACTGATCTGTGTGAATATCTTTTATCTCTTGGACTTCCCATATATTTTTTTCTGTTCAGTTAGGAAAACATATTTTAATTTTTAAAAAATATTTAATTTTGATACTGAAAATCTAAGAAGATTCAAAAAACTTTTTTAACATGAGCAATCTGAAATTAAAAATAATCTTATGTTACTAATTTGATTCTTAGTAATTATATAAATTTGTGGTAATGGTTTGAAAGTCTTGACAATGACTTCATAAATAAAGGTAAAGGTAAAGGTTCCCCCGCACATGCGTGCTAGTCGTTTCCGACTCTAGGGGCCAGTGCTCATCTCCGTTTCAAAGCCGAAGAGCCAGCGCTTGTCCGAGGACGTCTCCTTGTTCATGACTAGACGCCAAAGGTGCACAGAACGCTGTTACCTTCCCTCCGTAGTGGTCCCTATTTTTCTACTTGCATTTTTATGTGCTTTCAAACTGCTAGGTTGGCAGAAGCTGGGACGAGTAACAGGCGCTCACTCTGCTACACGGCACTCGGGATTTGACCTGCCAAACTGCTGACCTTCTGATCGACAAGCTCAGTGTCCTAACCCACTGAGCCACCGCGTCCTTGACTTCATAAATAAGGATTGATAATGGTTTACTGACAGTGTGAACTGAAAATTTATACCATTACATTATTAATAGTTGCTAACTTGCAAAAGCTACACAGTACATCTGGGATAAATGGATAGTTAAATATATGAATTTATAGAAAATGATGATCAATTAAAGAGGCTTTCTTTCATATGATTTTTAGTTGAGGGTGGAAGAATCAAAAGTGTTATAAAGAAAGACAATGAAAGGGGAAGGGGAAGTAGCAAAATAAATCAGTTTATGAAAAGATAGATCATAAGGGGCTGAGCTTCTAAAATAAGGCAAACAAATTATGTAAGAGATATCTAAGTAGATATTAAAAGTCTATGAGGGATTCTTCATGTGTCCGGTCCAATCCATGATCAAACAAGCATCCAATGTTCTTCATAAGCAGGCATATACATAGAATGAAGGCTATTGCTAAGCACATTGGTTTGTGCTTAAATTGTAAGCCGCCCTGAGTCTTCGGAGAAGGGCGGGATATAAATGGGATTAAAATAAATAAATAAATAAATAAATTATCCACTGACTGATGCATTGAATATTGACCACATTAACCAGTTTGGATGACTGTATTCCAGTGTTCATATTAAAACTTTTTTTGCTATTTATGCAGTTTCCTAACTCTTATCTTCAAGTGTGAGCAAAATATGACTATGATAAGATGATCACTTTCTGGTTTATTTGTTCAAACCACAAAAGGAAGAATAAACAGATTGCACATGTAAGCAAAATATTTGACTTACTAGACTGATATGATCCTCCCAATTGAATCATTATCATATTTATTATGCACTGTTGAAAGGAAGTCTTCATCGTGGTTCTGTCCAAGCTGGGAATAAACATGGCAACTGCTTTAGAATGAAGGTTGCAGTTTATTGAAGAGGAGAGTCAGACAGAAAGATGACTCTGGCAGAAAAAAGAGAATGAGCACATGTAGGGAGTGGGTTTTTATACCCTCTTGAGCCTTTTCTTTGGAATTGTTTCCTGTTCTTTTTTGAGGCTATTTCCTGTGTCATGTATTTTGACCTGTGTTCCTTTGGCATCTGTGAGTTAATCGTATTATGTCCTGTCTTAGAATTTGGGTGGGGCATGTAGGTTTTAGGTTTCTTTGTCTTAATCTTCTAGCTTCAACTTTCCTGGGTTTACATCTGCATTTCTATAGAACTGGTTTCTGCTTGGGGGAGGGAGACAAAAAAACCGGGCATGCTTTTCTGCCTCTTTAAGATCCTTTGAGGAAATATATTTTTCTGCCCTTTTTACTATTTCCTTCTCTGTGTTGCTGACTTCCCACAATCCCCCCTTTGTGCCATAATAGTGTGGGTAACACACTTTTACTGGCACAAGATTAAAATTGATCTGATCAGGGATACTTAGTTAACAAGTTTTAAACTTTTAAGCCAAAAAAGGGGAAGACACTAATGGAGGCAGCAGAAAAAGATCCCTGCAGTGGCTCCCAAAAGGGGAGCTTTCAACCCATAAAGTTCTAAATGTCAGGGCAAAAATATTGTTAGGTGGAAAACAAATGTATAGCTTCCAATATTCTGTGCCAATCATTTTCAAATGTTGGATGTCACTTTGAGCTTCCAGTCAGGTTTTGAAGCACATTCCTCCCAAAATTCTTCACAACCATGGTTTGCCTCAATACATAACCACTGGCTGCCTATTTTCAAGGGTTGTTTCCTGCCTTAGCTTTTAGTTCAGTTCATCCAGGTTAGTGATGTCCAATTGAGGTTAGCCAGTATGCAAGCCAGGCTATTAAATTTTCTTAAATTGCATATAATGATCCCTAGGACTCCAAATATGAGTCCACCAGTGCAAGATATTCAGTGTTTAGGTTTGGAGATCTCTTTTCTGCTACTTCCTCAGTCAGGTCATATGAATTACAAATCACCTGAGGGGGCCTGCTTCCCTCCCTCCTGGAATTTTCAGTAAGTTCTGCATGCAAAGCTTTGGTGCAATAGAGCAAAAATCAGCCTGGGGAACTTTACTGAAGGTAGGTGGAAGAGACTCAGTGTGATTATGAATGGTGTGTGTGTGTGTGTGTGTGTGTGTGTCTGTGTGTGTGTGTGTCTGTGTGTCTCTCTGTCTGTCTGTCTGTCTGTCTGTCTGTCTGTCTCTCTCTCTCTCTCTCTCTCTCTCTCTCTCTCTCTCTCTCTCTCTCTCTCTCTTTGTGTGTGTGTGTGTGTGTGTGTGTGTGTATGTGTGCATGTGTGTGTGTACCTACTAATACAAACAGGCAATACAAGCATTCTGGATAAATTTTCCCTCCCACCAGACAGAGGTCCCAAGGTGTTCAGTACTTGTTGTGCCAACTATTCCCAAATGCCATCACTCCATTAATACATTCAACTGGATTATTATAATACAAAGGACCCAGAAAGAAAACTTTACAATGAGTTTCCACCCTCCCCCCATAGTCTTCCTAATTTTCTTCTGAGGCTTCAAGTGTGGACCAATGGCTCCAGAACTCCTTTCTTCCTCTGCAGCTTTCACAGGCATCTGGGGGATTGATAGGACTTTGGAAGATCTGTGCCACTCTGGTTGCATGTTGGCTTTTTAGTGGATGGCTGGATTCAAAATCCAATTCCATGGCTCAAATGGATGGAGGCAGCATCTGGGTCAGTGTTCTCTGCTTCCAAAGGTTGGGGGGATCATCTGTGTAGGGCTGAAAGACAGAGCAAGATCTCTCCCTTTCTGGGTGAACTCTCCTAGGAGAGGCAGACAAAGGCATGGAGAACAGAGGATAAGAAAAGAAGAAATAAAATTGGAGGGGGGGCATAGCTTGCAGACAGAGTTTGAAAAGACATTAATACTGCAGTGGTTAAAGGAACAGATAAGATGGGAACAACACAGATGAGGACAAAAGAAAGGCTGGATTCTGGTAAGAGAACATAAATGAAAGGTCTCATTTCTGAAATTGAACATTTGTAACATATTAAAGACTTAAGGAGTTGCAACTTGAAAAATGCTGGTCATGTTTAAGGAAAAGGATAGACAGATAAAAACTCAGTAAATGCAAGAGTGAAACCTTTCCAACAGATGAACTTAAAACATTCCCTCCTGCTAACTTTGGGCTTTATATGTCCATATTTTCTCAAAACTGACTAAATTTGGATGTACAAATACTTCCATTGTTGAAACCCATCCTGGAATTTTCAAGTATATTTTATGTTTTATTTTTTCCCATGTTAGTAATAATGCATTTCTAATACAGTGGTTTTGAAAATACTTACGAATTTTGTTTTTCCCATACCATAAGAAAATGTGCCAACCAAATTGTAAATCATATCCCTCCAAATACAACAAGCTTTTATTTCTAAGAGTTATCCATTCTTTTACCCATGTTAGTACAGATGCTTGATAGTATAAAACCCACCCTGGCAAGCCAAAATCTCCATTTTCCTTAGCTTCTTGTAACGTTTTCAATTTGATTCTAGCTTTCTTTCCTTGCCAAATAAATTTCAAAATTAGTGAATTTAAATCTTTAAAAAAAAATCTCCAGTTTTATAGGTATCATTTGGAATAAAAATATTTTTGGTAATATATTCATTTTCACCATAGCGATTCTTCCTAACATCGACAGTTGCAAGTTTTTCCATTTTTCCAGGTCCAGTTTTATTTGATTCAGTAATTTTATACAGTTCTCTTCTTTTATCATTGAACATCTTGCTGTTAGATAAATTCCCAAGTATTTAACTTTTTAAACTATTTGTAATTCTATTTTTTCTGACATTTGTTTTTTTAATCTGTAAGATTTTTAACTATCACTTTAGTTTTTCTCTGTTTATCTTCAGTCTGCTATCTCTCCAAACTGTTCTACCTTTTCCAATAATTTAGGGATCATCTCTAAAGGTTCTTCTAGGACGAATACCAAGTCATCTGCAAATGCTTGTAGTTTATAAGTTTCACCTTTTATTTCTAGTCCTTTAATTTCTGGGTCTTGTCTAATATTTTTATTTAGAATTTGCAAATTTAGGATAAATAACAATGCACAATATATTGTGCCTTTTCTTATATCAAAGTTCTCTGTATAATCTCCATTTACAATTAATTTTGCTGTTTGTTTGTGGTATATTGTTTCAATCATATTTATAAAGTTTTGTCCAAAGTCCATTTTCTTTAGTTCTTGATAAATTGCCAGGAAACATTATCAAATGCCTTTTGAGCATTTAGAAATACTAGTGCCAATTGTTTCCCTGGATACATTTCATAATATTCCAATATGTCCATTATAACTCTTAAGTTATTTTTAATTTTCTCTTTCATAGAAATCCATTTTGATCTAGATGTATAATTCAGTTAAAAATCTTTTCAGTCTCTCCGCTATTATTAAAGTAAAAATTTTATAGTCCACATTTAGTAAAGATATCAATCTGTATTTTTTTATCTGTGTCAAATCTGAGTCTTCTTTTGGTATTAAAGTAATATTTGCTTCTGTCCATGTATTTGGGAGTTTAGCCTCCAACAAAAGTTCATTACACACATCTTTCAATGGTGCACTTAGGGTATCTTGTAGACATTTATACAACTCTGCCAGTACCATATCTGGTCCCAGTGTTTTTTTCAATTTTTTGTCTTCTTACAGCCTCTGTTAATTCCATCATTGTTATTTTTTCATTTAACATAGTTTTGAAGTTTTCTGAGACTTTGGGGAAATTATTTTTTCCATATATTTAATTGTTTTCTCCCATGAAATTTCTTCTGTATCATATAGTGTCTCATAATATCCTTTAGTTGTCTTTTTATTTCATCATTTTTAAATTATAAACAACCCTTTTCATCTACTAAATTGTTTATCAGTTTTTTCTCCTTTGGTTTTTTAAGTTTGTAGGCCAGCCATCTTCCTGGTTTATTTGCATTTTCAAAAAAGTTTTGGTCTGCTCTTTTGGTTTGCTATGCCAATTTTTCTGATTCCATTAAGTTAAATTTATGTTTTGTTATTTCCATTTGTCTTTTTGGATTTATTTGTAGTTCTAATTCTAGTTTTTTGAATTTTTCCCTTAACAATATATGTTGTTGTCTGTCTCCACCAATAGATTAATAATCACTTCTGATACATCTTCTTCCTTGTCTTCAGGTATATTTTGGAATCTTAGGTAGTGTACAGCTTTCTCCATTTCCAAGGCTGCAACTTCTAAGCTTTGATTTGCTTGTTCTAATCTTTCATTTTCTTCCATTAACACCTCCATTTTTTATCATTTTTTCTGTTTTGTTTTCCATTTTCTGAATTATTTTTTCATTTTTGGCAATAATTTGTTGATGGATGTCAAATTGTGTCTTTATGTCCAGCATTTACTCATTTAGCTTATCAAAGTTGTTTTTTGTCTCTTCATGATTTTTCTATATTGATTCTTGAATTAGATGTAATGTGGCTTGCATCTCTTTTTAAGAGCTGTTTATTTTTTCTTGCTGCAACATTGTTTCAATAGATCCCTGATTTGTTGGGCTGGATGTTCCAGAAGACAGTGCAGAAAAGGGGTTTTTTTGGGTGTAATTTTAGTGAGATTTGTTGCACTCATTTTTCAATTGAGCAAGTTTTGTAAATCCACAAAGAGAAAAAGGAAAAGGAGCAGGGCTGGCAGCAAGTGAAGTAGAGTTCACTCTAATGGCACTCCTGTAAGAGTACAACACCAAGAAGATCAACTTTGGTTTACATGCCTTACTTTCTTCAGAAAGTGCCCATGAATAGTTTTGACTTTTAACTTAAGAGCTTCTGAATCAGATGGGCCAAACCTGCAGGCTGAACCATTAAGTCAATTTAACCCTTTCTGAAACTTAGTTGTGTGTGTGTGCGCACACATGCGTGTGTGTAAATGTATGTACACAAACACACTTCCTGAATCGTAGTCCAATTTATTTACCATAAATGCTCTGAAGAATTTCTCATTTTTCTTTGATAAACTGACTAAATTAGTGGGCCAGAGAAATGCAGTGGATAGTATATTTGGATTTCAGTAAGGCATTTGACAAAGTAGACCACAACCTACTTCTTATTGAGCTAAAAAAAGGATAGACAGCATCACCACCAGATGGATTTGTATTGGGCTGACAAATCATACTCAACATGTAGCCCTTAATGGAACTACATCTACATGGAAGGTGTCATGGTTCTGACAGAAAGAGATGAATAAAACAGAACTCTGAGGCTTACAAATTCCTCAAATAACATGTTTACTACTTACAAAGTATCAGCATGGTCAAGAGTGAAACCAAGTCTGGATACACAAGTACCAATTCCCCAATACAAAGTTAAAAGTCCCACCCATAAAACTATGCAAGCAACTACATTCCCCAATATGATTATTTAGCGGGCTTTTTATGCAATACCTAGCCTCCAATCTCAAGAGCAGTCAATGAACTTGGTTCCCATGGGACAAAAGATTATTTTGACTAACAAAGCACCTGGGTAACCCCCCTCCTTCTTTTCTATGTGGCAACATAGAATGAGAAGAAAAATGGCTGTAGCCATGCTCATTTGTAGAATTGACAGTCAGCCTCTCACAAAAAGAAAGTCTCCTGTAAGGGAAACAAAAGCAGGTTAAGTATTTCCTCAAGGCTTGTGAGGATATTTATCATAGAACTTTATTTTTATTAATCTGTCTGTTTTCACACTGGTACATGTCACCCATGTAACTTCTGACAGGATAACCTTTCCACTGAATGAGGTACTGTAACTTTCCCTTGTACAACTTGGGATCAAGAATTTGTTTTATTTCATAATGGGTCTCCCCCTCCACTACTACTGGACCCAGTGGCTTCTTTGGGACAGGTTTCAAAGAGGATTCTGACATAGGTTTCAATAGACTATAATGAAACACAGGGTGAACTTTTCCCAACAATCGTGGAACTTTGGCCCCAATTTTCTGCTGGGTCACTTTAATCTTAAATATTTTGTTGAAAGATAAACCAATTGCCCCACATAAAAAGGTTTTTGAGGAGAATGTTGTTTATCTGCTTGCTCCTTGTAAACCTTAGCAGCTTTTGTCAATGCTTTCTTCACATTCACCCAAACCCCCTGGAAGGATGTCATCCATTGATCCAAAGTCTGGGAAGTAAGGGCTCCTCAGGGTACTCAGGCATGGGCACAAAATCTCAATCCATTACTATTTAAAACATCCAGTGCTATTGTGCACAGTATTGTTGTAGACTATCTCTGCGAAAGGCAGGAGATCAGCTCAGTTAGTCTGCTGGTAATTTACATAGCATCTGAGGGACTGTTCCACCACTGCATTAGTTTTTTCAACAGCTCCATTAGTACTCAGATGAAAAGCTGAGGAAAGCCCCTGGGTTGACCCAATCAGTTTGACGAACTCCCTCCAGAATTTAACAGTAAGCTGGAACCCCTGTCAGAAATAAGCCTTTTCAGGGCTCCATGGAGCTGATATATGTCTTTCAAAAACATTAGCTTCTATGCAGAGGGAAGTCCTGAACAAGCAATAAAGCGCGCTTTCTTGGAAAACAGATCAATCACAGTCTACATTACAGTGTTTCCCTTGCTCTCAGGTAACTCCACTATAAAATCCATGGCTGAGAGGGATCAGTGACTTGTTGCAGCAATCCTGGGGGCCTTCCAGGACATCTTTTCATGGCAGCACAGGTGGCATAGTTCTTAACATAACTTTCAATGGTTTTTTTTTTCATTCCTGGCCACCAGAATTGCCTCCACATCAGATGCAATGTTTTCAAAAATCCAAAGTGAGCCACCTGCTTAGCGTCATGACTCCACTGAAGTGCTTGGAGTCTGAGGTCACCTGGGAGGTATAATTTAGAGCCTTTCCAAGCTAGTCCCCCACTTAGGGTTAAAACAGATTTATTGTCTTTGAATCAGGTATCAGTCTCTAATTTCTCCTTTAGCTCTTTCAGTAAGTGATCATCAGAACTGCATGTGATCTCTATGTTTGTGATTTGGTTGTTATTTGAGAAGCAGATTGTGGCAGAGGAATAATGTATTTAATTACTTCCTCTCAGTAGCTCCTGACCTGGGGCATTCTAGATAAGACAATAGTTAAAATATTCTTACCCCTTGGAAAATATTTTAAGGTGAAATTAAAATGGTTGAAGTATTGAGCCCACCGAATTTGCTTTGGGGATAATCTGTGGGGTGGGGGTTTCAGAGCCTCCAAATTATTGTGATCAGTCACAGGGTTGTAATTCCCCCCATGTTTTTTTGTAAGAGAACAGCACTCACAGTCACATTACTTGCATCAGTTTGAATAATGAACTGCTGTTTGGGGTCAGGGTGCTTAAGGACTGGTTCAGCTGCAAAGAGTCTCTTTAGTTTCTCGAACACAGCCTGGCACTCTAACGACCACTGTAATGGCTGACAAGGTCAGGGTTCCCCCCTGCCTTTTTCCTGTTTTGAGTAAATCAGTGATTGACATAGCCATCTTTGCAAAACAGGGAATAAACTGACAATAAAAGTTGGCAAAACCCCAAAAGCTTTGAAGCTGCTTATGGGTGTGTGAGAGTTGCCATTCTAGCACCACTGTTACTTTGGCAGGGTCCATTTCTATCCCCTCATTTGAAATTCAATACCCCAGATAATCAAGACATGTCTGGTGAAATTCACATTTTGACAGCTTGGCATACAGTTTGGCTTTTAACAGTCTCTTTAGCACCTCAAAGACCAATTTGATGTGTTCTTCCATGGTTTCAGTGTAAATAAGGATGTCATCAAGATAGACCAAAACCCCCTTGTATAAATTATCATGGAGCACTTGATTTGTCAATTGCATGGACACAGCAGGGGCCCCCTGCAGTCTAAAAGGCATCATTTTAAATTGGAAACTGCCCAAAGGGCAATTGAAGGTGGTTTTCCACTCGTCCCCCTCCTTCATCCAGATTCGGTAATAAACTACTCTTAAATCCAGCTTGGCAAAGATTTTCCCGTTAGTCAGGTGGGCTAACGTGTCCTTCATTAGGGGAAGGGAGTAGATATTTTCTATAATGACAGCATTTAACCCTTTAAAATCCACACATAATCTAAGAGACCCATCTTTCTTTTCCTTGAATAGCATGGGAGCAGCCACGCATGATTTAGCTGGCTGAATGAACCTCCATGTTAAGTTTTTATCAATGTACTTTCTCAGTTCTTTCATCTCACTGGGTGTCATAAAGTATATTTTTGGTTTTGGGAGCTTGGCACCTGGCAGAATTTCAATAGTGCAGTCCATAGGTTGGTGGGGAGGGGAGGATGTCACATTCCTTCTCACTAAATGCTTCTGCCCAATCACAGTACTCAGTTGGGACAAATTGAATGCCGAGCAGCTTTTTAGTTCTAGTCTTTTTATTATTATTAAAAAGTGTTGTAAAAATTACAATATAATCCCCAAAACCAACCCCCCCAAACCCCCCCTTCCTCCCCCACTTCCCAAAGCTGAACACAGGGTTACAAATATAATAATCATAATCTAACTAACATTAACCAACTATATAAATAACCAAGTTCATAATGCGCTTTAACTCCCCTTTAAGGTAAATACAAACAAAATAAAAGTGAACATAATAATAATAAAAACATAAACAAATTAATATCCAAGTTATTAAACAATACTAATACTAAAAATAATAATAATAACATATAATTAAAACTTATAAAAATTCCGCTATAATAAACTATTAATAATAATAACAATCTAAAATTTACCCATAAGCTAAATGGAACTTTTTGGTCTCATATTTATTCTGAATATAATCTATCCATCTTCTCCAGACCGAAATGTATCTTTCTTGTGAATGATCCTTCAAGTAAGCAGAAATCTTAGCCATTTCTGCTAAATTTGACACTTTAAATGTCCATTTTTCTATAGTAGGCAAACTATCCTTCTTCCAATATTGCCCTACCAATAACCTTGCAGCTGTTATCAAGTTCAACATCAAGTATCACAATCTATAATAACACCCAATAAAAATAGTTGTGGGGTAAACTTTATCTTTCTCTTAAAAATCTTTTGAATGTTCCACCAAATTTTAATCCAAAAAGCTTTTATATTTCTACAAGTCCACCAGATATGAAAATAAGTGGCATCCAAACTGCCACATCTCCAACATTTGGGCTGTAAATTAGGATACATACAAGACAACTTTTTAGGATCCAAATTCCATCTATAAAACATTTTATAAAAATTTTCTCTTAAATTTTGGGCCTGGGTAAATTTTACATTTCTAACCCAAATTACCTCCCATATATCCAATGGGATCGGTTCTTGAATATTTTGAGCCCACTTTACCATACAATCTTTAACTAATTCCATTTATGAATCCAATTCTATTAAAGCATTGTAAATTCTCTTTATATGCGCTGGATTTTGATCTTTGATCTGTTTTACCAAATTTTCATCCAGTAGTATAATGCCAACCTTTTGATCTAACTTCCACCTAGCTTACAATTGAGTATACTGGAACCAGGACTGTACAATATTTTCTTGTTTTAACTCAACTAATGACTTTAATTGCCAATCATTCCCTACCAATCTAAGTAATTCCTTATAAGAAATCATATCCAAACTCACACCCATAGATACACCCTCTATCGCATGTCCAGGAATCCCCCAAATTGGTATTTTATAATTTAACTTATAATAATATTTTTCCAGACACACAATAAAGCACTTCTTAAAATATGAGATTTAAAAGCCTTGTCAACTTTTTCATCATAAATTAAATATGCATGCCACCCATATAATAAGTTCCATCCCTCAAGATAAAATGTTCTTTTATTTGTTAAATTAAGCCAATCACTAACCAATGTTAAAACTACCGCATCATAATATAATTTCAACTTAGGCACCTTAAGTCCTCCTCTTTCCCATGTGTCTTGTAGAATCTTAAGTTTAACTCTTGGTTTTTTCCCCACCAAAATAAATTTATTAATACCCTTCTGCCATTCATCCAGATTAGCATCTTCAGAACATAACTCCAACCATACAGGGCTATGATCCAACAATGTTCTAGGAAAGATCTTAGCATTCTTGACCCTGGAGAAAAGATCAGTAATAATTAAAAAAAAACATCAATTCTGGAGAATGATTGATGCCTATCCGGAAAAAAAGTAAAGTCTCTATCTTCCACATTCCATTCTCGCCAAATATCTCTAAATTCCAGATCATCTTTCAAATCAAAAAAAGCTTTAGGCAATTTAGATTGATTAGGAGAATTTTTGAAAGATCCCTTCTTGTCTTTACTTGAGTCCAGAACACCATTCCAATCACCCATCATAATAACAGATTTGTAATCCAATTGAGTTAGTTTGTGATGTAAAAACTTATAAAACCTTTTTTGTTGTTGATTAGGGGCATATAACCCAATAATAAGAACTTTCTTGCCTTGTAACACTAATTCAATAATAACGTATCTTCCTTGTGTATCAGATTCAATTAATGTAGCCGATAAATCTCTTCTTAAATAAATAACCACTCCCCCCTTTTTATCTGGGGCAGAAGCTATCAAGTGTGCTCCCAACTGAGAACAAATCAAATACTTTTGATCTTTTGCAGCAATATGAGTCTCCTGTAAGCAGACAATGTCATTTTTTGTTGTTTCAGGTAGTGAAACACTTTCTTTTTTTGTGGTGAATTCAGGCCATTAACATTCCATGTCAGGAGCTTTGCCATCCTTAGTGGCCTGAAGCCTCTGGAACACTGCCTGAAGATCTGCTGTTGGTCTCTTCAGTCGTGCCCCTCCCACAGGCTCTGTAGTAACCAGGCCTTGTGTTGGTCCAGAATCAGCCTTCTGTTTTTGCTCCTTTTCTTTATGTCTATACGCAGCCCGAGTCATCCTCTGTTCCTTTGGATCATCCTTTAACACCAAACTTTGTTCAATAGGCTCAGCCTGCGGTAAATCTCCAACAGCCAGTGACATTGCACCTTCAACTGGTTGTTTATCTTCCAGCCTTTCTTCTATTCTTTTAAGTTGTGGAGATGGTGGTGAACCTGCTTTCAGGACATAAGTATAAAAATCTTTTGCCTTTGAAATTGTATTAAGTCTATATTGTCTCCCTGCATAATTCACCACTATTCCAATAGGTATCTCCCATCTAAACTGGACCTGTCGGTTTTTAAGCTCCTCAGACAAAAAAGCAAAATCTTTTCTTTTTCTAAGAATTTTTGGAGGTATTTCTTTTAAAATTATAATGTTTTGATCTGCAATTTGAAATCTCTGTTGGTAAAAAGCCTGAATAATTGCATTTCGAAGTGATCTCCTGGAAAATAAATAACCACATCTCTAGGTAAATTTTTCTGCCTTGCAATCCAGGAATTAACCCTAAATATCTTATCCATCTCTCTTGATAACTCCTCAGGTTCACATCCCAAAATGGGAGCTAGAGCTTTTGCCACCTCCTTTTTCAGATCTTCTCATGGGTCCTCCTTTAATCCTCTTATTCGCAAGGCAAATTCCATATCTCTATATTGTGAGATGATCACGTCATCCTCTGTTCTATCAATCTTGTTTTTAACTTTAACAACTCTGCTTTCTAATTTTTCAGTATTTTCCACAACTTCATCCACCCGATCATCCAAGCTAACCCTTATGTAGCTAACCCTTGAAGTGCAAGCAGTATGTCTTCCCTCATCTCTCTATTTTTATTCTCAAGGAGGTCAGCCATCTCCTCCTTCATTTTACTGCCAAGAAGATCAGCCATCTCCTCCTATATTTCTTGTGTTGCTTGCAATTTTAACTTCTCCTGTTCAGCTCTGTCTGCTTTTAAATCACTCACAAGTCACTTTAAATAGCAGATGTGGATGCGGTGTCTTGCTTCGCTCCTAAAGCTCGGAGCAAAGGCGTCCTGGGTGCGGAGAAAGCCTTGGGCTCCGAGGGAGCTCTCACCCTCCAACCCCCAAATAATTAAGGGGGTGTAGGGGAGCTCTACCTCTACCCAAGGAAAACTCTCCTCCCCCTCTTCTCCCAAGGGGGAGGTTTTCAAGCTGCGGGACAGCTGATTTTCGCTGTCTCTGCGCGCTTTTCATGGAATCCCAGGACAGGCGGCCAGAAGAAAGCCGCCATCGGTGCAGCACACCAGAAGTCGCTCTAGTCTTTAGGATTTTATGGGGCTCCTCTTGAATCTTGCTGATGGTAAGTCCTTCACTTTGTAGTTAGCAGAAGGTGGGAGGAGTCCTGTCTCCAGTCTTAACTTCTGCACTCCCTCCTCCTACCAGATGTTGGGGCACCATTTATCAAGCCATGCTAGTTCCAAAATTACTGCTTCAGTCATCTTCAGAACCACCACAAAATGGATGATTTCCCAATGCCGACCCATTTCCAAATTCACAAGTTCTGTCAGGTGCATGGTAGGGGTGCCTCCGATCAGGGACCCATCAGCTTGCTCAAACCTCATGGGAAGGGGCAGTAGTTTGGCTCAGATGCCCAGTTTGAGTTCGGTGGGTAGGTTAATTAAGCACCGAATGTACCCCAAGTCTATTAGAATGTTCAAGTTCATATGGGCCCCTTTTTGGGGCACTATTAGCCTGGATGGAATGCAAAGGATGGAATGGGTTGACTCACCATGGGGTCCTCCTCACTTTTCTCATCACTGTCATAAGGTGCCAGGATTTGCTGTGGCTTGGATCAGGTCTTGGCTTCGAGCTCGGTGGGAGGGGACGCCTCAACAGCAGGGTCCTGATGTGCCCAGTTTGACTTTTCACTTCCCCCTCAGGTAGCTCTCTGTGGTTTAGTGGTGGCAACTGGCATGCTGCTGGGTTGAGGTTTAGGAGCTGGGCACTCCACAGCATGGTGACCCATCTGACCACACCGGTAGCACTTGATAGGATCCCTGGCTGGCGCTTGGGAAACACTGGTGGTTGCAATGGCATGGGAATGTTGGCCATAGGGGAATTTCTCCTGGACATGCAGGAGCCTGGACTCAGCTGTGCTTAACTTCCTGGGGCAATCCAACTCGATGTTTAGCACCACCACCATGCTGTACCACTCACACAACAGGTTAGGGAAACCCCGAATGATGGAAGATTGAAGTAAGTTGCTATCTATCTCCTGCTTGAAATAGTTGATCAGTGACCATTATGGCCACTGCCCCAGCCAACCAGCAACTCTCCTGAATTCATGAACATATACCTTAGTGGGGAGGCCTCTTTGCTTCAGGTGGTGGATTTCCTTCTCGGGTAGCAGTGCCCAGGACTCATCCTCAAAATGACCCCTCAATTGCTCCATGAATAGGTTAACATCATGCAATTCAGGAGCCCCTTCATCATGGAGGTTGGTCACTCAGTTGGCCATTTCCCCCTTTAAATTTGCCACCACAGTATTGACAATCATAGCCCAATCCAAGAAGGCATAAGCGTAATGATCTAAATGAGCCCACACCTGATTTAGGAAGAAGATTAGCTTCTGAGGGTGCCCATCAAAGGTGGGCTTGATGAGAGGTGGCTTGAACCTCAGCAGAGCCGCCTGCACCTGCTGCTGGGCTTGGGCAGCTTGCTGGCCCTGGGGATGAGGCCAAACTATTCTCCAGACTTCCCTTGGCTGGCTCTTGAACTGGCAGCCTGAGGCCACAACTGCAGCCTTGGCTGGGATACTGGGCTTGACATAACAGCTGACTGGGGGATGGGCAAAACAGCATGGGTTCCTGTGGTTGGGTGGAACTCCAGCAAGGGAGGGAAGAGATGGGTAACTCTTGGCATTCTCTCCCCACAGCACCCATCTCCTAGGCTACGGGAATCATATCCTTTACCTCCAGCCTGCTGAACTTCTTCTTCAGCTGTTTGAGCAAGGGGCTATGGTCTGTGGACTGAAACTTTCACTCTCCAGAGTCATCCCATCCCATTTACCCCTTTCCTTTCCTGCTAACCACAGACGAACCCTGGGACGGCAGCAATAAGAGCTCCTCTCCAACATTTACAGGAGTACTCCTGCACTGAGGGGCAGCCTCAGCTTGATAGAGGTCTGCTAGGACTGTAGCTCCTTCCTGCAGTACCAGCTTCCCAGGTTGGATTAACTTGGCCTTTGGCCAAGCCCCTGCCAGTATCACCACCTCAGTGGCTGGAGCACTACCCTGGACTTCGACAGCCTGAGTCCCATTGCGGCTAGCAGTGGTTTCTCTCTTCTCCTCCATTTCAAATATTTGCCGAGTCTTTACCGCTCTCCCAAAAGTGAGTGAATAGGCAGTTGGGGCCCAGCACCCCAAGTAAACAAAGTTTTAAGAGACTTGGTTTAATGTCATTGTTCCAACTGACAGAAACGAACTGACAGAGCCTTGCAAATTCCTCAAAGAACATGTTTATTAGTTACAAAGTATTGGCATGGTCAAGAGTGAAACCAAGTCTGGATATACACGTAACAATTCCCCAATACAAAGTTAAAAGTCCCACCCATAAAACTATGCAAGCAACTACGTTCCCCAATATGATTATTTGGTAGGTTTTTTATGCAATACCCAGCTCCAGTCTCAGGAGCAGCCAATGACCTTGGTTTCCATGGGACAGAAGATTATTTTGACTAATGAAACACCTGGGCAACCTCCCCTCCCTCCGTTCTATGTGGCAACCTAGAATGAGAAGAAAAATGGCTGTAGCCATGCTCATTTGTAGAGTTGACAGAAGGAAGAAAGCAGGAATAGCCAACACTCCAGAAGATAAATTCAAGATCCAAATGGATCTTCACAGATTTGAACACTGGGCCCTATCTAACAAAATAAAATTCAATATAGAGAAAAGTAAGGTTTTATACTTAGTCAAGAAAAACCTAATGTATAAATACAGATTAAAAGAAACCTGGCTCAATAGCAGTAACTGTGAGAGGCATATTGGAGTCCTAGTGGGCAATCACCTAAATATCAGTAAGCAGTGTGCAGCAGCCAACAACAGCACAAGCCTTTGTTACATTAAAAAAAGGAATGGAATCAAGATCATGCGAAGTATTAGTATCACTTGATAAAGCCTTAATAAGACCACATTTAGAATGCTGCATCCATTTTTGATCACAATATTATAAAAAAATGTGAGACACTGGAAAGAGTACAGAAAGGAGCAACAAAGATTATTATGGGAGCTGGAGGCTAAAACATATGAAGAAGTTGCAGGAATTGGGTTTGTCTAATCTAGTGGGGGAAAAGCACTAGTGGTGGCATGATAGCAGTATTCCAATATTTGAGGTGCTGCCAAAAAGAAGAGGAAGTCAACCTATTTTCCAAAGCACCAAGGAGCAGACAAGAAACAACAGATGGAAACTAATCAAGGAGAGAAGCAACCTGGAATTAAGGAGAAACTTCCTAACAGTGAGGACAATTAAGCAGTGGAACAGCTTGCCTTCAGAAATTGTGGGTGCTTCATCACTGGAGGCTTTTAAGAAGAGACTGGACAGCCACTTCTATGGAATGATATAGGGTCTCTTGAGCAAGGGGTTGAACTAGAAGACCTCTGTAATTTGGAGGTTTGAGTAAAACTATCATTTGTTTATCATGAACCAGCTGAATTTATCTTATTCATGACCTGTGAATGTGCTCTTTTGGGGAAGCATTGCTTCATCCAAAATGGGCTAAATCAGATCTTAATAGTGTTTTATTTCAACATAATTTTAGAAGCATGCTAAATCATGCTTTAGAAAGCTGCTAAATCAAAGTCATACTCTTTTTTTGGAAGACCATTTTATAGTTCCTCCCCACTTTGATGATAATGCTAAAATGATCCTGATTCTTCTATGCATCTGCAGTTTTATTCCCAATGGATCCAAATAGTTGGCCAAGTAAACATCCATTCATTAATGCAATTTATATGACCACCCAAATCACAATGTGACTCTTTTCTAAACTGGGACATTTTTTTCAAATCAAATTCACTACATTGGTTCAGTCTTAGATGATACCCTGGTTGCCCACACCCTACCAGCTTCACTGCCTTTAATTACTGTAACTTGAACCAACTTCATTTTGTTTAAAATAGTGTTTAAATGACGTACAGTAATATTTGTTTCTCTAATCAAAAAGGACTACTTCAACATAAAATTTAAATACTTCTAATCTATTCATCTGCTTGAGGCAGATACTGTTACAAAGAAGTCGATTACCGTATATATATTTAAGATAAAAAACTACTGTGTACTATACTTTGAAGAAATAATTGCAAAATGTATTTTACAAGAGCATAAGAATTCATTCTATTTTCATAACTATATAATTATGAAGAGAAAGTATTAATGTAATGTGTGACTCATTCAATTTATGAGCCATCATGGTGTAGTGGTTACAATGAAGGCTAACCCTCCTCACAGCTAGGAGTTTGATCTTGACTTAGCCTTCCATCGTTTCAAAATTGGTAAAATGAGGACCAGATTGTTTGGAGCAATATGCTGTCATTGCTGTGCCTGTATATAGCACTTAGAGAATGCTGTAAAGCACTATGGAATGATATATACGTAAATATAAGTGCTATTGCTATTGCTGTTGAATTCAGGCTTCAAAATTAATTTCTTAAAAGACTAAAACTCTATATGCATAAGGTTGTGTATGGCACAAAGGAATTGTGTTTTCAACATTTTCCCCATAGACCTAAGAATGGAAGATTAGCTCACACATTGCACAGGTAAATTTCTTATACATTGAAGACCCCTGATACCAATTTCAGTTTTGATTTTAGTATATCATTAATAAAAACTGAGGAGAATTACATTTTTTATCTATCTGTTTAATGGGGTAGAATTTTTTTACATGCTGCACTTGTACAAAATTATATTCTTTATTTGTATTATGTTATGTTCTTGGTTCGGTTAGGCATTGACGAGGTAGAATGGTGAAACAGCAGGCTGCTGGCTTCTGTGCTGGCCCTAAGATGGATCCTTAGGGCGTGGTTGTCTCAAGCCTGGCTTGCTGGCAGACTGAGGGGGGGGAACATAGTTCCTGCCATGCTCTGGTGCTGGCCTCACCCCCTAGTCACTTCAGGCTCTCTCGGTTAAGCAGCACATCCCACCCTCATCACCACTGTTATGTTCTTGATTTGGTTAGGCATTGACGAGGCAGAGTGGTGAAACAGAAAGCATGTTTATTAAATAACAATAGAAGCAGCCCTAATGGCTGCTGAACAGCTATATATATATGGTTTGCCTCTAGGTGGCAACCAATAGATTTAAAGTAGGAATTCCTGCCCAAAACATAGTTAACAGCTTGGAGACAGGCAGTCTGGGTTGCAGCAACAAGAACCGTTTAAGCAATCATTCACTTAAGTACAGCAATTAAGGACACTACATTGTGCAACTGATTGCAGCAATTAAGGCCAATACATTACACCCCTTCCCCCTAGATAGCTCATACTCTCAAATGCTTGACATAGTCCTGCAAATACTTAGATGGTCATCGTGAGCATTCCGGTCTAGCTGCTTGCCTGCCGGGCTGGGTAGACTAGGACTCTGAGACTCAGTGGATTCGGGTCAACTCAATTCCCTTTGGCTGGCCTGTCCCAGTAGGCCTGAGCCAAAGTCCATCTGGGGAACAGAGTCCATTGGCCCAGAAGCCAGAGCCACTTGCTGGTGCGGCTCAGTGGGTGCAATCTGTGTGACCGGAGGGATTTCAGTTATGACCTATTCACTGTCTCCTTGGCTGAGAGTCCTGTCAGAGCGTGCAGGCTCCACCATCGGGCCACTGCCATACTGTCCTTGTGTTTGGCCTCTTGAGAGCCCTGAGCCAGCAACTGGTTCACTAGCCTTCGATGCATTTGGTAGATGTGCCACCAAATTACTTGACCATCTTCCAAGCCCACTTCATACGAAAGTGGCCCTAAGACCTTAGCTACCACCCACAAAGCCCCTTGACCATAATTCTGGGTGCAAACCTGGTCAACAACTTTGCAGTGGTTTTGGCTGTGCTGTGTCCAAGGCAACTCAGTCAGGGTGCAGACAGTCCAGCTTCGTAATTAAGTGCTGGTCCCATCTGAGTTCAGCTGGGCTCCTGCCCGTGGTCATGTAGGGAGTTGTGCATTGGCAGAGTAAGAAATCTGCCAGCCTATGGTGCCAGTTGATGGTGACAATTCTTTTGAGGGATTCTTTGGTCATTCGGACCATGCGTTCCACTTGGCCGTTCGAGGCTGGGTGAAAGGGAGCCAAAGTGGCATGCCTTATTAGATTAGCCCTGAAAAAGGACTGGAATTCTGTGGAGGTGAACTGGGCCCCATTGTCTGAAACCATCATGTCTGGTCACCCGTGCATTGCAAAGATCCTGCACAGTTCCTGGATTGTCCTGGTAATAGTCATAGTTGGGACTGGGGTGACCTCAAACCATTTGGAGTGGCTGTCCACCACAATAAGGAACACTTGTCCCTGAAATGGCCCGGCAAAATTGATGTGGATTCTTGACCATGGCATATGTGTGGCTTGCCATGAGTGGACAGGGGTTTCAGGCATTTCTGGCCTCGATTCCTAGCATGTGAAACAGCTGTGTACTTGGGTCTCAACATCTTTCTCCATCCCAGGCCACCAAAGGTAGCTTCTCGTGAGTGCCTTAATCTGGACTATTCCCAGATGTCCCTTGTCCGGTGACTCTAGTACCCTGAGCCTTAATGAGCTCAGGACTATGACTCGACTCCCCCAAAGAATGCACCCCTTATGAGCTGAGCGCTCATCTCTCCTCATGAAGAAGCTCTGGAATTCTGGCCCTGGACATATGTCCAGCCATCCTGTGTGCACCCAGTTTAACATGTGGCTAAGCATTTTGTCAGCAGCTGTCTCAGCAACCACATCCCCAGTGTGAAGGGGAGTCTCTGGCAAATCCTGGGTAGCCAGGATGCGTGCATCCAGAGTCAGGTCTGGCTCTATGTGAGGCAGGGGCAACCGCTAAGGCCATTTGCATGGCCCATTTCCTTGCCCGGTTTGTGAATCAGCTCATAGCTGTAAGCTGAAAGGAAGATAGACCACCTCAGCATGCGTGAGGACAAAATCTGAAGTGTCTGCTTGTTAGTGGTGAACAACCCTAGAAATAGCTTGTGGTCTGTGAAGACCATGAAATGGTGGCCATACAAGTAATCATGGAACTTTTTTATGCTGGCCACTATGGCCTCTTGTATTTTCCTAAACTGGTGCTGAACAAATCAGCAAACTCGTGTTAAACTGCTGACAAATCCATGGCTTGCGTTTTGTGGGTGCCGGTCACTTGGATGCCCAAGGCATCAAACCAATCTAAGCCAATGAGGCTTGTGCAATGTCCTTCCACTACTATGACATCTAGTGGACCCTCAAACCCCTTGAACTGTACGTGGAGTGAGGCCTCAGCCTTGACCACCACTCGGGAGTTTTGGAAGTCTGTAAGCAAAAAGTTCGATGGCCTGAGCTTGGCTCATCTGCCGCTGCAGCTGCAAATGTGCTGGAAGATCCCTTGTGAGATTATTGATAGGGCTGACCCTGTGTCCAATTTCATGCTGCATGGAACTCCCTGAAGTCTACGTTTCTGCTTAAGGGGGCAATGGGTACCAGTCCTGTACACACTCCTCCAGCTGGAGCAAAACCCTACTCTGTGTTGCCCTGGGGCCCCGGTACCTCTGCTGAATGCGTCTTCTGGCAGACCGTCCCTCTGGCGACCTCTGCAGATGGTGGCAATGTGGCCTGGTTTGCCACATGCCCGGCACGTTGCTGCTCAGAACTGGCATTCCAATCATTTATGGTGCCCTCCGCAGCCCAAGCATCTAGGGAAGGGAACTGCCTTGTCAGCTGGTCTCTATCCCCTCTCTGGTTGCTTTCGCAGCTGATTGAGGTCCAAATCAGAGTCTTCTGTGCACTCGGCATCCTTGTAGTGGACGGCTTCTGGGTTGAGCATGCTCTTGGAGGGCCACAAAGCTTTAACGGCCCCTCCGGCAGCTTCGTCAGCCATCACCTCCTTCAAGACATCTTGTAGTGAGAGGGTTTCCTTTGCAAACAGCTTCTGCTGGAGCTCTCGATTTCTCAGTCCACAGACTAAATGGTCCCTCAGCCTTTCCTCCAAGTCTGCAAAGTTGCAAAGCTGACACCTGTCAGAGGGCGGCTATGAATTCAGTTGCAGACTCACCGGGCTGTTGCTCCTGCTGCTCAAATGCATGCCTCCAAACTATGACAGATTGTTTCGGCTTCAAGTGGTCCCTGAGCTGCTTCTTCAGATCCATGTAGGTGACCAACTCGAGTGGAGCAGGGGCGACCAGGTTCTCAGCTATGTTGAAGGTAGCTGGACTGCACACGCACAGGAGTGTCATGGCCTTCAATCCATCTTCACTAACCTGGTTAGTGCAGAGTTAATTCTCGACACAAGAGATGTAAGAACTCCACCTCTCGGGTTGTGCCACGTCAAATTTTCCGACTTTCACCATGGTGAGTTGCTTCTTGCTCGCAATCCCTTGTGCTGCTGGCTTCTGTGCTGGCCCTAAGATGGATCCTTAAGGCATGGTTGTCTCAAGCCTGGTTTGCTGGCAGACCAAGGTGGGGGGGACATAGCTCCTGCCAGGCTCTGGTGCTGGCCTCACTCCCTAGTGACTTCAGGTTATCTCGGTTAAGCAGCACATCCCACCCTCGTTGCCACTGTTATGTTCTTGGTTCAGTTAGGCATTGACAAGGCAGAGTGGTGAAACAGCAAGCATGTTTATTAAGTAACAACAGAAGCAGCCTTAATGGCTGCTGAACAGCTATATATACGGTTCGCCTCTAGGTGTCAACCAATAGATTTAAAGTAACAATTCCCACCCAAAACATAGTTAACAGCTTGGAGACAGGCAGTCTGGGTTGCAGCAACAAGAACCGTTTAGCAATCATTCACTTAAGTACAGCAATTAAGGACACTACATTGTGCAACTGATTGCAGCAATTAAGGCCAATACATTACATTTTACATGGATGGTGGGGCTATTGTTCAGATTAGGTCTTTTTGTTCTTTGGGCATGTGTATTTAGTGAGGAATAGAATAAATATTCTGCCTGAATGTATTTAACTACTTTGGTGTGAAGGTAACAGCATTCCGTGCACCTCAGCATATAGTCATGCTGCCCATATGGCCATGGAAATGTCTTTGGACAGTGGTGTCTCCCTCAGCTAAGAAATGGAGATGAGCACTGCCCCCTAGAGTCAGACACTACTGGAGTGGGGAAACTTTTATCATTATCTTTAGAATAAATATTCTGCCTGGATGTATTTGTACTGTACATATGCACTTTTGCAGGATACATATTTTTGTGTAGCTGGAGGGGCAGATATGAAGTCTTGCATGGTTCTAGTTGAGAAATAATTCTCATCTTGGCCAAGATTTTCTTTCATCTCTGAATTGTTACATCAGACTTAAAATCATATCAGGAATATGCTAGATTTTATAAACCAAAACTAACCCAGATACTCAAACAAACAAAAAGCAGGCAAAACAAATCTTTGCTAAATATTATGTGAAAGCCTGTCTATATTGTGTCTTCATATATTACTTGGCACATGTTAAATTTACTGCATTCCTACAATCTATACTTTTGTGTTGGATTTAGGCATTAAAATCATCAGGTTTTGTCTACAGTAATACATTTCCTCTATTTGTTCCATTCAATATGTAATGTATTGGATTTTGTCTTACTAAAGACATGGGGTTAATTGCTGGAAGGTTGTTTAAGCAGGGAAGCTGGCTAACGGCTCCCAGCTCCTCAGATAACCCATCTCCAGCACTGCCATTGGCTGCTTCTAGGGCGGCAATAGGTTACTTTAAACCTATTGGCCGTCACCTAGAGGCCAGGGTATAAATAGCTGTATTCGCAGCCCTGTTTCTCAGTTCAGTTCCTGAAAGCAAACAAAGAATGATTCTTGATGAACTCACTCGCCTCGTCTCGTCAATCAAGCAAAGAACCCAGTATATAACACTGGCGACGAGAGTGGGATACTGCTTCTCCAACAGAGCTGAGAGTCACTAGGGGAGAAGCCAAAAGTGCCTGGCGGGAAAAGCAATTTCCCCCCCTACAGTTGGTCTAGCACAGCCCCGCTAGCGACCACATGCCCAGAGAACCAGTCCCTGGGCATACGGAGAAGCAGGATAAGAAGACATTGAGCCCCAGCCGCAAAGACCAGCAAAAATGGCAAAGGTCGGAAAGCTGGAAGAATTTGATATAGCTCATCTGGAAAGATGGTCTTCGTATCTATCTAGGGTCGAGAACTATCTCCACGCGAATCAAGTTGCCAAGGACGGTCTGAAGGTCGCTACGCTCCTGTGTGTTTGCAGCCCAGCCACGTTCGACATCGCCGAGAACTTGTTCATGCCAATGCCATTGGAGTCTATAACATTCACAGACTTGAAGAAATGGTTTGGCGACCGTTTCCAGCCCAAGCTGTCGGTAATCGCTTGGCACCACGCATTCGAACAGAGGGTTCAGCAACAAGGTGAAACAGCATCAGAATTCATTGCGGCATTGAGGCAGGCTGCATGCCTGTGCCAGTTCTCCGACATAGAGGAGAGGCTCCGAGACCAGCTTGTCTGCGGTCTCTGAAATCAAGAGTTAGAGCAAAAACTCTTTGCCAAAGAGACTCTGTCATTCCCAAACATGCTGAAAGAGATCATGGCTGACAAAGCCGCCGGCGGGGCCATACGAGCCGTGCAACCCACCAAAACCGCACAGCACAAGGAAACCGTCCACCACGAGGATGCTGAACACATGGAAGACCCCAAAGACAACATGGAAGTTGACAAGATACAAAGGCACAATGACCAACAGCGTCACAGCGATAAGCAACAAGGGGCAACTTACAAGGCAGATCCCTTCCTTAGGTGCCCAGGGTGTGTTGGCTTCCACCAACGCATGGACTGTGGGTTCCGGACAGCCATGTGCTGGGCCTGCAGGAAGACCGGCCACATCGCGTCTGTCTGCAGAGGTCGCCAAAGGGACCGGCAATCGAATCGCCAGTCAGACATTCCAATTAGGAGAGGTACTGGGGCCCCGGGGCAGTATAGCATAGGGTTTTGCTCCAGCCACAGAAGCATTTGCCGCACAGGAGCTCGCCACCCTATTAAGCCAAAGTTAAGACTTCAGGTGGAACTGCAAGGGAGCTGGACACGGGCTCAGCAGTATCCATTATATCACTTGAGACATTTAATTTTGTCTGCAATTGCAGCAAGAGGTGGGCCAAGCTGAGGCCATCTGACATTATACTGACCAACTTCCAGATTGCCAGTCTCAGTCAAGGGTGAGGCCACACTGGCCATCAAATTTAAGGGGTTTTCTGGGCACCTGGACGTTGTCGTAGTAGGGGGTCAGTGAACGAGCCTGATCGGGCTCAACTGCTTTGATGCACTAGGCATCCAAATAACCGGAATCAACTGGACGCAAGTCGCGAGTCTAGCAACAGTATGCGAGGAATTCGCAGATGTGTTTGACTCAGGTCTGGGGATGTACATGGGCCTGCCAATAACATTTAAACTAGATCCTACTGTAGTGCCGGTCAGGATTAAACCTCATAGAGTTCCATTTGCTCTTAAACACAAGATAGATGCTGAGTTAGATAAACTCATAGAACAGGGAGTACTTCAGCCCATAGACGGGGGTGAATGGGAGACCCCAATAGTCACACCACTAAAGCCATTGGGGAGGTCAGAATCTGCCAATTACAAATGCACAATTAATCGTCCACTCAAGCAGCATGCGTACCCGGTACCAGTAGTAAGCCACATCCTGGCGTCCTTGCAAGGTGGTACAATTTTTGCAAAATTAGATTTGGCTCAGGCCTACCAACAGCTTCCTGTAGACAAGGCCACAGCTGCAGCACAGACAATTATAACCCACAGGGGGGTGTTTAAACTAAAACACCTGCAATTTGGGGTCAGCGTAACCCCTGGAATTTTTCAAGGCATTATGGAGCGAATGCTTAAGGGCATTCCGGGGGTTTGCCCCTATTTCAATGAAGTGTTCATCGCCAGTGAGTCCACTGAGGTGTTGGCAAGGAGGCTGAGAGCTGTCCTCCAAAGGCTGCGTGAAGCAGGCCTTACGCTTAAGAAGAATAACTGTAGTATTGGAGTCCCTTCAACTGAGTTCTTGGGTTTCCATATCGATGTCGAAGGCATCCACCCTGCTGAGTCAAAAGTAAAAGCCATTCAGATGGCACCCAGTCCCAAAATGAAGGGAGAGCTTAAGGCATTCCTAGGCCTCCTAAATTTTTACCATGCATTCCTTCCTAACAAGGCCACAGTGGCAGAGCCGTTACACCAGCTCTTGGACAAAAATACTGCATGGAAGTAGACTAGTGTTCACAAAAGCAGCTTTCAGGAATTGAAGGCTCTACTATCCATCAGTTCCACAATCACTCACTTTAAGGAATCGATGCCAGTATGCCTTGCATGTGACATGTCCTTATACAGGGTGGGGGCTGTCCTAAGTCACTTGGAGAGCAATGGGACTCAATTCCAGGACACTGTCCTCTGCAGAGCGTAATTATGCACAAATTGATAAGGAGGCATTGGCCATAGTAGCTGGAGTAAAAAAAAATCTACAACTACTTATATGGCAGGGACTTCATGGTCTTCACAGACCATAAACCGCTATTGGGGTTATTCACTACAGACAGACAGACACCCCACATCTTATCCCCTAGAATGTTAAGATGGTCCATTTTTTTAACAGCTTACAGCTTTAAGCTAATTTACAAACCCGGCAAGGATATGGGCCATGCAGATGGCCTGAGCAGGCTTCCACTGCCTCAAATTGAGCCAGATCTGGCCCCAGGGCTCACATTTTGTCCATTCAGGACTTGCCGGAGTTTCCCCTCCATGCGGGGAACATAGCCGCAGAACGGTGGCAGACAAGACTCTAAGCAGAGTGCTATTTTGGGTCCACATGGGGTGGCTAGAAAAAAGCCCTGGCCCTGAGTTCCAGAGCTACTTCACAAGGAGACATGAGCTCTCAGCTCATAAGGGTTGTATTCTATGGGGGAACAGGGTCATTGTTCCCACCTCATTAAGGGACAGGGTAGTGCAATCGCTTCATGAAGGTCATCCGGGTATTGTTCACATGAAAGCTTTGGCACAAAGCTATTTATGGTGGCCAGGATTAGATAAAGCCATTGAAGCTCAAGTACACGGGTGTTACATGTGTCAGCAGTCTAGGTCTGAAATGCCTCATGCTCCTGTCCATAGATGGGAGGAGACACACCAATCGCAAATATGACTATTGCTAGGACCATCCAGGTGCTTAGGAAACTCTTTGCAATGCACGGGCTACTGGACATCGTAGTGTCCGATAATGGGGCCCAATTCACTGCAGCAGAATTTCAGGCTTTCCTGAGGGCAAACCTCATTAGGCATGCGACATTGGCTCCATTTCACCCATCTATAATGGGCAAGCCGAATGAATGGTGCACACCATGAAAGAATCACTGAAGCGTATAGTCACTGGGGATTGGCACCACAGATTGATTGACTTTTTGCTCTGCCAACGTTCCACACCATGCACGGCAATGGGCAAAAGTCCAGCAGAGCTGCACTGGGGGAGGCGACTAATCATGAAACTGTACAGGTTGCACCCAGACTGGGTTGCACCTGAGGCCTTTCTCCCAACCCTGAGGGGGTTGCAAGTGGGCAATGGGGTGTTGACCTGGAACTATGGGCATGGGAACTTGTGGGTGCCAGGGAAAATCAACAAAACATCGGGCCCTCTCTCATACGAAGTGGACCTAGAAGGTGGGCAAGTCGTTCGTTGCCATATCGATCAGCTTAGGAAGTGTTTTTCAGAATGCCCACAAAGTGAGGACTTTGTCCCAGGTCCCATCCACAGACCTCAAACCAGCAGCCAGGCTGATCAATCCATATGCTCTGAGGCCCCAAGCAGTCAGAGCAATGGGGAGGTGGTCGTAGAGGGGCAAAGCCCAGGAGTGCAACATGGGGCCCCTGATGGAGAAAGTCAACCAGAAAACTACAGCTGCTGTGCTAACTCTGAGGAAGGATTAGACTCTTGGGTGGGCCAACCTGGAATGGCCAGCCAGAGAATTCCAAGTCAGCCATACTCGCTTGAACTTATGGACCCTGGTCTACCCAGCCCAGCGGGCAAGCTGGTAGACCAGGGAGTGCCTGGCTCTCCCAGGCGTTCCATGAGGGGTTCACAAGCCTCCTGTGTATTTACAAGATTTTGTTCCAAAATAACTGAGCTATAATGTTGTATATGTCATTGAATGACTGCTAGCCAGGAAAGCCTCTGTATTAGCAAATAAGGAAGAATGTGTACTTTGCATACTACTTTTGTATCTCTGTAAAACTTGTAATTGCTGTAACCATCCCTTTGTTATTATAATGTGTGTACATTCTAGGGGGGAGAGGTGTAATGTATTGGGTTTTGTCTTACTAAAGTGTATCATATGGGGTTAATTGCTGGAAGGTTGTTTAAGCAGGGAAGCTGGCTAACGGCTCCCAGCTCCTCAGACAACCCGTCTCCAGCACCGCCATTGGCTGCTTCTAGGACGGCAATAGGTTACTTTAAACCTATTGGCCGCCACCTAGAGGCCAGGGTATAAATAGCTGTATTCACAGCCCTGTTTCTCAGTTCAGTTCCTGAAAGCAAATAAAGAATGATTCTTGCTGAACTCACTCGCCTTGTCTTGTCAATCAAGCAAAGAACCCAGTATATAACACAATACATGTGAACATTAATAATAATAAAGCAATACTCAATGCTTGATGGACTCCACAGTAGTTACTTAGGCATTTTTACTGGCTTTGGAATAAACCATACTTCATTTGTTCCCTAATTCATATTTTTCCACCCTGCCAAACATTGTGAAGATGTGTGTATGACACAATGAATCTTAAACTTTAGAAGTTAATTTTGTTATAAGATAATTAAACAGTACAAATCTTTGAAATGAAGCAGTGGAACATAAAATGATGAAGGTTTTTCATATTTAGTTTCAAATGTATCATTCTTCCCATCCTAATTTCAGGAATCCTTTTTTAGTCACAGATGCTCCGTTTCTATTCAGTTTCAGTTTTGCAGTATTTAGCATATATTGCTTACATGTTCACTGGACAATAAGCTTTAAAAGAGTCGTTTGTGGTGAGTCAATTATACAGAAATCAAATTGCAGCATGGAACACATAGAAAAATGAGAAAACGAAAAGCCTTGAAAATCAAGTTAACCCCAAACTGTTACATGTTAAACCAATTTCTGTCCTGCCTCATCCCATTCCTTTTTCTCTTTTATTTGACATTGCAACAGATGCACAGAAGTCTTCTTTATTTTTGTGGATTAAGATGTAATGCCAAAGGAAGAGGGATTTTATTCATAGCTGAACACACATTAAGGAAGGTGTACTGGTGAATAGAGTCCTTCTGTAATATTACATAAATTGGCTAAACTATTTCTGATCAAACTCCCCCATACAGATTTCAAATAATGATTAATTAATTGTTCTCACATTAATATTCAAATTATAGAGAACTTGAATAGAGGACAGACACTGAACAAGAATTCATGCATGAACTCGATGAATTAATGAGAATTTAAGTTGTGGTAGCAGTTATTCAAATCCAGATTCAGTTCAGAATAATTTAGTTTTAGCTACTAAAGCTAAAATATCACAGAATATTAAATGTTCAAGCTATCCCATGGAAGTATACTCTGCATACATCATTTAAAAAATAGCATTTTTTCATTTTTATTTAATTGCACGTTTCATGATAGTAATTAATTATTATCAATCTTACTATGTTCAGTGGGTTTTTTCTTCAGGTAAATAGGTGTATTTTGGTGTATTCTATCTGTTAATGTTTGTACATTTAGGTATCATTTTGGTTGTTTTAAGATTTCATTGGCAATGAAGAAATTATTGACTGGTAGAAATTGAGAAGTTGTCCCCTGTTTCATTTCTATTTCCTATGTCATAAAAATTCAACTACATTTTCCTCCTTACTATTTCCAACTTTGGCATTCTAGTCTCCAGTTACAAGTAGGGCATCTTCCTTGCATGTTTTGCAGAGTTAAAACTTGATAACAAAACCCAGCAATCTTTCTTTCTGCATCAATGTTTGCTTAATCTGGAAAATCATCAAATAGTTGTCCATGAAGTCTAATTAGTAACATTCAGTCACTGATCTCAGTTTACACAAGTGCTGTCTTTACTACATCCTTCCTTACCCTGAAAAGCAATGCCTGAATGACAGACCTTATTATCTTCAGCTTGAAAGTGTTTAGCTGCAGTGCCTTTCAATCTACTGATGTGTAAGATTCAGTATGTAGTCAAGTCGTTTCATCTTCTCTATATTGAGTTGTACCACATTAGGTTTCTTATGGTCCAAGTTCACACTGTAATTTTATCTTTTCAGCTTCAGGTTTTCTTTTCCTGCATAGCAGTATCAGCAATTATATCTCTCAAAGGCTTTATGTCATAAACACAATTCATGTCATAAACACAATTACTGTAGTAATCCAAAATATCCTTTGTTCTTCCTCAGTAGCATGTTGAACACCATCCAATCCGAGGGCCCAGCCTTTGAAACTATACCATTAAATATTATCCGTATAGTTTTGTTGATAAAATACAAATGTGAATTACCTCAGATTTCTCTTACACAGTATGAAATGATGCCTTTGCCAGTGGTACTAAGTTAGTCATCTGCCTCCAGGATCTTTCTATATCTCTGCTATACATTTCTGCTATTCTGTAGATAATTTTTACTGGCATACACTTCAAGTGTTGTTTGCTTAACACTTCTATGAATATCTTTTAATGTTACAGACTGAGGGAGTTTACTGGAGGAGAATACATATAAATATTAATTTGAGGGGGTCATAGGCACAGACATTGAATGTTTTCTAATAATTCTGAGTTCAAATTCAAGATTGGGTTTCCCTTTTTGCATTTTCTGAAGGGAGAAAGTGGAGCATTTTATTTCACACTCTTTAAAGTGTTCTAACATCCAATGCATTAAATGCATATATTTCTGCTCCTATGTATTCATACATTATGTTGAAAAGAATCCATTTTTGT
Source organism: Vipera berus (assembly GCF_964194415.1). NCBI lineage: Eukaryota > Metazoa > Chordata > Lepidosauria > Squamata > Viperidae > Vipera > Vipera berus. Next base: position 65,475,911 of record NC_138205.1, on the reverse strand, counting down.
TGCTTCTTAGATACATGGTGTTTGTACAAGCAGAAGCAAATGAGTATTGTTGCTTTAATATTTGCTACATCTATTGTAAAAAATTATATTTAAAAAGTCTAGTTGGTTAATTTTATTTAGGTTGGATAGTAGGCTTTCAATATTAACTACCTTATCTGAGTGACCCTAGGAATTGTTTCAGTTACACTGTTCTATAAATCATCATACTCAAAACATTTTAAATAATAATAAATATTGTTCCTGACAGATGATTGTATATTACAAATTATTTATTTCAATTGCTTTCCACAGCCCTTCCATTTCTGTATGAATGGGGGCCACAAAGATAATAAGTTGCAATTAATATAGAAGAACAAAAAAGATCATCTAGGTGAAAAAATGTGTAGTTTTACATGTTCACAGGCAAATTATAGTTGACAATGACATAAATATTATAGAGATTATCATTAAACCTTAATTGCATTAATACAGTATTTCAAGTTTAAAGTTGTGATGCTGCAAAGAATCTACTTTGGATGATTATCTGAAAAGAATCATTTATGCAACATCAGTATATTCAAGTAATGATAATTCATAATTGCCTTTTGAAATTAGAATATATAGAGAAAAATACATTTAATTATGGTAAAAAAAAGAAAACAAATCCAGGAAAATTATAAGCCAGCTAGATAAATTTTCGTATTGGAAGTGATTTGTTCAATGATATGAAAATGTTTCATCAATAGAGCCTTACTTGAATATATTCAATCCAGAGAGATTTCTCTAAAAGGCACTGCTTCGTTGAGGAAATAATTTACTCATAGGAAAAACTTTACTAGCTGGGAAAGCCATTCTGTGTATGAATTTGTACTATAAATTAAAGTATCCTAGATAGAATTAAATTTAAAATTAATATATTATTATTATTATTATTTAAGGTGAATATAATAAAGTTATATAAAAATGTGGGCAGGTTTCCGATTATGAGAATCATATTTATTCAGTTTATCTCCTAATTATCAGGATCTTCAATTATTAGGATCTTCAATCCTAATAATTTTGTGTTACTAACTATTGTTTTAAGCATTGCCGTTTCCATATTCAAGACAGCCTGTCAAATTCAGTCTTACTTTTTTCTCTTCTGCCTCTGCTTTTCTTCTCCTCTCCTTTTCTTTGAAGGTTCTTTTCTTCTTCACTGCAACTCAGCTGCTCAACAAATTTGTTTCTAATCTTTTAACTTCTGCTGGCAGCAGCCTCTGGCCAGTAATACCTCAAAACCATAACCCATCTGTTTCTTTAGATATCACAAATGATGAAATTTATTTTAGCTCTGAGTTCTGCCCAAAATACCATTCTTTCTCTTCAGGATTATTCCTGCTAAAGACATTACCTTTCTTAGCTATGGTAAGAAAGAGTTTCTGTTCACTGTCAAGGCAAACTATGAAGTAGCAATTTATATTTTGATCCTTCTCAAAAAACAACTGAGTGCAAAAGAAGTCATAGGCTGTAGTAACACATTTATGATTTTTAAATGAAAATTTAAAAATACTCACTGTATTCTGAATGAAAGAAATTACAGTTTACCACATAAGAGAAAACTGGCCAAACTACTTTTGTACTTAATCTATTGTAGAAATGTTCAGTGCTGATGGCCAAGATCAAGACCCCTGATGAATAATTATTTTTATTTACAATGAAGACAATAGAAAAATACAAGTTGCACCAAAACCAAGTATTATGTTCTGATAACTTTTCAAATTCTTTTTAAACTAGAGGGCATAATCACTATCACAACTCAATTTTAAATAGGTGTAAGGTTAACAATATACTTTCATTTCAAAATGAACTATTTATGTACAATTTAAAATATACAGTTATTTTTTATATCAAAATAAAAAAAATGATTTCTTCATGTATTTTCAACATGAAAACACTTGAGATGTGAAAATAACAGTAATACAAAATAGGGGTTTTTTTAGTTCCTCAGGACTTTATTTATACAGTTTGCATAAACATTGACACATTATTATACTATATCAATGCTTGTTTTTGGAAAATTGTAACAATTGCTTCTGTTATTGAGTCCCATTAGATCAGAATTTATTCACAGCTGACTTGTAGACAGAATCTATCCAGCTTCCTTCTGACTAGTTTTTTCTGAGGTCTAGTCACCTTTTAATATGGGTCTATCTTCTCTTCTGTTATTAAGCTTCTTGTTTTGATGCCTAGTCTTGTTCAAGTTCTATGCTCATCTATGATTTTACTGGGTTCTTAATAATATTTTGTTCCAATTTTTAAAAAATAAATACCTTGATAGTAATTTTTGTCTATAAAATTGCTATCTGGAAATTTTTCTTCGGAGATCCCTCATATTGATTTCCAGATATGGGGTTTAAGATATCCTTATTTTTCTCCATTAGTAAAAAGGAGATAAATTTTATTTGGGGGTTTGTTTGTTTGTTGGCATTACCCTTATACAGCTGGCATAAGGGAAGAAACAAGATGGTAACGGAATAGTACCTAAAATAAATAACTGTTCTTTCTCCCCTGACTACCTTGGTTGGGTAGGGCATGCCTTATGATAAATACATCTTTAGCATGATTTTACAATTCTGTAAATTTCTAAACTTCAGGGGAAATAAAAATAATAAAGGTATTCAAAGATACTCTATCATCCTCTTTATTACAATTACAGAATTACATATTTACCTTTTCTTTTATTATAGAGTCTATATTTGCAAATATAAATATTTTTCTGTTAGAGAAAATTTTGGGAGGGAGAAGATGAGAAATATTATTTTCCTTTAAATTATTTATCTAAATACTAAATACTTCAGTTGTGATTATTTCTAAATATCTACAATAGAGTCAGAATTCTGGAAGGGTTCTGTAATTAATTCAGTTTTATTTATGAAATATTAATGCTTTAAGCACAAAGCATTCTAATGAGCTCTGATGACTAAACTGAAAGGACCATGCTTGTATCAATACAGCTTTTTCCAATAAAAAATATTCAATGTCTTTTATTATTTTAGAAAGTAAGATGGCTCCTATAAATAAGCTAATGTGAAAAAATAGACTTTGTATTCCTTTGACTATTCCTGTTCTAGTTTGATATTTTTTCTGATGAAAAAAGTACTTGGCAATAAATTTTGAAATGCTGCCTTCTTACTATGAGTTACAATTGTCAGCAGATAACAATTAGATATAGCAATTAGATCTCTTTTGACCTAACATGTAAGGCACAGAATCCCTAAAAGCTATCATACAATACAACACACATGCAAATGATAACTGCAGTAAAATAAGGACTCCCAAAACAGCATCAAATACCACTAAATAAATGTCCAGGCTACAAAACAGTGGTCAAGGTATACAATAAAAATCTGGTAGTAACACTTTATTATAAATCTTTTCAGAAGAGTTAAGTCTGGATAAAATTATATCAAACTCTGTGCAATGGTCCAGAATGTAATGGTATCAAAAGCTGTTTGGAGACAAAGAAAAATAAATAAGGCTACTTACGCCCATCTTTTTTGAGCATAAATAATTTACCAAGTTTACCAAGTCAGTCATACCAAAATGGGTTAAAATTATTGCTGTCATATAAAATATACACAATAATGAGAGCTGAAATATCCTCACCTGAAATCCTGCTTAGAAACTGTGAACTGAGCAGTAATTTCTCATAACAAAAGAAATTAAGACCCAGCATTTCAAATCATAGCTTCCCTATTGTCTCCTTCAGAACTATAAAATCTATCCCTATCAGCTTCACTAGACAAAAGAAACACAGATGAAAAGCTTAGGTACAGTACAGTAATTCTGTAAGCAGCCTATCCATCTGTCTTCACACTGCTATATTGAAATTATCCAAAAACAATAGGATCTAGTTTAAATCCTTCTCTGGTTCTCTCTCAGAAATGTGGTATCTAAGCCCTAGATGAAAATATTATAAACAGAAAAATGTATAGCATGTTGATTCAAATAAGTTCCAGAAATCTAGCCAAGTAGGCTGATTTTGAGGAAAAAACTATTAGTCAATACCATAAAGGTGTAACGTGGTAAAGAAATTAATTTTGCCATGATTACCAAGCAGTTCCAAAATTTTCTTTGTCCATCTGGTTTTCATCTTCCTTTTTTATTATTTCCAGACCCTCAGAAAATGACTAAGTTCAGAACTTCATGTTTGCTCTAGGAAATAATAGGAAAATGGGCTAATTTTGTAAAACACTTGTCAGGACCCACCCCAATCCACATCTTAGGAAAGAAAGAACTCTTGAACCAGGAATTGTCCAAAAGGAGCTTTTACTAAAACATGATTGGTAATGGGAATACTAGACAGGATCTAAAACTGTGTTACAGTTTGGTACTTTTAAAGAGTCCCTGAGTCAAAACTCCTCCCCTCAAACCATCTGGTCAGTCCCAGATCAATGAAAATTCAGGTGTCAAACCCTTCCATGGGAAAGAGGGATCTTCCCATGCCTTTACAACAATTGCCTCCTTCCTTTCAGATTCTAATCGGAGATACAAACCAGATCTCTTCACCCCCCCCTTCCTTTGTTGTTCTCAGTTCAAAGATTCTTCCCCTGATCTTTGAAGACAGCCTCCCGGCAGGATGAGTAAACAATCCTTGCACCTATTAACATCTTCTCTTCTCCTCGTTGGAAAAATGGCAGAATCCAGGGAGAGGTATAAGATTTTAGAACATACAGATAGAGTTCTTTGAATGGGATATAAATGGATTCTGACAATCTGCTCCCTTTAGAAAAAAAGATAGGTCCATCTGTAGAGGAAATAAAATATAAATGTTAGCCTGGTTTGTTCGGATATTCTGTATGAAACCTCTTAAGCAACTTGGTGCTTTAATGTGGTGTTCATTGACCCACTCATTTTCTGAGGAGGGGAGGTGTTTCCAAGCTACGAGATACTGAATTGCTCCATGGTGTTTACTGGAATCTAGGATTTCCTTCACCTCAACGTGTTGTTCTCCTTCCACCATGATGGGAGGTGGGGGGGTTGTTCGCAGGGGTGACTGTTCTCTCTTTAGTAAACTGCAGTGAAAAATTGGGTGTATTTGTCTAAACTTTTTGGGTAGTCCTAATTCAACTGTTACTGGGTTATGATTCTTTTAATTGGAAAAGGTCCAATATATTTTGGTCCGAGTTTTTTTACAGGGTTGTAGTGATTTAAGGTATTTTGTGGATAAATATACCATCTCTCCCACCCTGAATGGTATGGGATTGACTCTTTTTTTGTCCGTCTGTGTCTTGTATGCTTGTCTAGCTTCATCTAAAGCTTTCCTAATGATTGTCCAGATGTTTTGTAATTGAGCAATCCACTCCTTCAGTTCAAGAATTACAGGTTTGGTTGGGGTTAATTTTGGCATGGGGTTGAAACTTTGACCGGAAGCTAGTTGAAAAGGGGTGTACCCTGTGCTGGAGTGGACTACATTATTATATACCACTTCTGCGAAAGGTAGTAGGTCCGTCCTATTTGTTTGCTGGAAATTAACAAAGCATCTTAAATATTGCTCAAGGACTGAGTTAGCCTTTTCACATTGACCTTTTGATTGAGGGTGATGACTAGATGTCAGTCCTTGGGTGGTTCCTAAAAGGGATAAATGTCCGCAGGAGGCCACCGTTCCTCAGATAGTCGGGTGTGAATCTCTCTTATTGAGGTTTGGTCCCAGGGCGCAGTTGGGCTTGCTGCTCGTGTACCTTTCGCCTAGTCGCGTAGCAGCAGCCCTGCCTGAGCTTCTCGATATCCTCTCAGGGCTGGTGATTGAGTTTCCCAAACTTATGGTTTTGGGAGACTTCAATCTACCATCCCTGGGAGGAGCATCTGAGGTAGCTCGGGAGTTCATGGCTTCCATGACGGCCATGGACCTGACGCAGGTAATTCTTGGACCGACTCATGAGGGAGGTCACACCCTTGACTTGGTTTTCTTATCTGGTCGGTGGTTAGATGATCTTGGTGGGGGCTCCCCAATTGTTATGCCCCTGTCATGGACCGATCATCATCTCCTGCGGCTGGTCTTCCGTTTTGCCACTCCCCACCGTGGGGTTGTTGAGCCAACTAGATGGTTCCGCCCCAGACGCTTAATGGACCCTGAGAGGTTTCAGGCAGCGCTGGGGTCCCCACCTGCCTCCTCAGCTCACAGCTCGGCAGATGCCTTAGTGGAAGCCTGGGAAAGGACGGCCACGGAGGCACTTGACCGAGTTGTACCCTTGCGGCCCCTGACCCGGCGCAGATCCCAATGGGCTCCATGGTTCTCCGCGGAGCTCCGGGAGATGAAGCGTCGGAGACGGGGCCTAGAGAGCGTTTGGAGGTCCACCCGATCTGAATCCGACCGATTGCGACTAAGAACCCATATTAGGTCTTATCTCGCAGCGATGAGGGTAGCGAGATCTAACTACTTCGCTGCCCTCATCGCGTCCGCAGATAATCGCCCGGCTGCCCTGTTTAGGGTGACCCGCTCCCTCCTTAATCAGGAGGTTAGTGGGGAACCCTTGCAGGGGCGGGCCGAGGAATTTAGTCAACATCTGTTGGACAAAATCGCTCGGATTCGGACCGGTTTGGACTCCGACTGGGCAGTATCGGACGATCAGGACACGAGCGGTCTTGTCAATGTCACCTGGGAGGAGTTCGATCCTGTGACTCCGGAGGAAGTGGACAGGATCATGGGGAGGCTGAGCTCCACCACATGTTTATTGGACCCGTGCCCTTCCTGGCTGGTTTATGCAGCCTGGGAGGGGACACGAGGCTGGTTCCAGGCGGTTATATCTGCTTCTCTGAGTGAGGGTAGTTTTCCCGCCGCCTTGAAAGAGGCGGTGGTGAGACCTCTCCTCAAGAAGCCTGCCTTGGACCCGGCTGTTTTGAATAACTTTCGTCCGGTCTCCAACCTTCGCTTTCTTGCGAAGGTTGTTGAGAGTGTGGTGGCGCATCAGCTCCCTCTGGTCCTGCATGAAGCGGATTATCTAGACCCGTACCAATCGGGCTTCAGACCCGGGTACAGCACGGAGACGGCATTGGTCGCGCTGGTGAATGATCTCTGGAGGGCTCGGGACAGAGGATACTCCTCTGTTCTAGTCCTATTAGACCTCTCAGCGGCTTTCGATACCATCGACCATGGTATCTTGCTGTGGCGTCTCAGGGGATTGGGAGTGGGAGGCATGGTTTTCAGTGGTTCTCCTCCTATCTCCTGGGACGCTCGCAGTCGGTGTTGGCAGGAGGGCAGAGGTCGACCGCGAGGCCTCTCGCTTGTGGAGTCCCTCAGGGGTCGGTCCTCTCGCCCTTTCTGTTCAACATCTACATGAAACCGCTGGGTGAGATCATTCGTGGTTTTGGAGTTGGGTATCATCAGTATGCTGATGATACCCAACTTTTCATTTCGACCCCAAACCACCCCAGTGATGCCCTCGACGTGATGTCCCGGTGCCTGGAGGCGGTCCGGGTCTGGATGGGGAGGAACAGGCTTCGTCTCAACCCTGACAAGACGGAGTGGCTGTGCGTACCGGCATCTCGGGATATTCAGGATATCCCACCCCTCATTATGGGGGGTGAGTCTTTATCTCCTGTAGATAGGGCTCGCAACTTGGGAGTCCTCCTAGACTCACAACTCTCCTTAGAAGATCATATTGTAGCTGTGACTAGGGGGGCGTTCGCCCAGGTTCGCCTGGTGCGCCAGTTGCGGCCCTATCTAGACCGGGATGCCTTGCGCACGGTCACTCATGCGCTCGTGACCTCTCGTCTTGATTACTGCAACGCTCTCTACATGGGGCTACCCTTGAAGACCACTCGGAGGCTCCAACTGGTACAGAATGCAGCCGCGAGAGATGTATTGGGAGTCTCCCGATACTCCCGTGTTACACCTCTGCTCCGCGAGCTGCATTGGTTACCAGTTGTCTTCCGGGTGAGGTTCAAGGTGTTGGTAATGACCTACAAAGCCCTCCATGGCATGGGTCCAGAATACCTTGGGGAGCACCTGCAGCCGGCGTCAACTTCCCTCCGCCCAGTACGCTCCCACAGAGAGGGCCTCCTCAGGGTGCCGCCGGTCAAAGAATGCCGACTGGTGGCCCCCAGGGGGAGAGCGTTCTCTGTGGGTGCACCGGATTTATGGAACCATCTTCCGGTTGAGCTCCGGATGGCGCCCGATCTCCGCTCCTTCCGGCGCGACCTTAAAACCTATCTCTTTAAACAAGCTGGCCTGGCCTGATGGGACGGGGTGGGATTTTTATTAACAACTTCAATTTTAAATTTGTATTATCTCTGGGCATTGTTTAATTATGTTTTAATAATCTAATTTTAACTTTTGTATCTAATTTTTATGTATTGCCCTGTTCACCGCCCTGAGTCTCTTGAGAGAAGGGCGGTATATAAATTAAATAAATAAATAAATAAATAAATAAATAAATAAAAAATAAAAATTCTTCCCAAAATGCTGCCGTAAATTGCACCCCTCTATCAGATATGATGCGTTATGGTTCCCCATTCAATCTGTAAATATGCTGTACGAAGAGTTTTGCTAAAACTTTTGCAGTAGGGATCTTTTGGCAAGGGATGAAATGCACTTGTTTAGAGAACAGATCTGTGACAGTCCAGACTACCGTGTTCCCGTTACTTTCTGGTAGTTCCACTATAAAATCCATGCCTATTTCTTTCCATGGGGCTGAGGGGTTCGCCACTGGTTGTAATAGTCCTGGCGATTTCCCTTGCAGCCTCTTGCCTATCGTGCAAATTCGACAGCTGCCCACATAGCTTTCTATGTCCTTTTTCATAGATGGCCACCAAAATTGCCTTTTAGTTAAGTGTAAGTTTTTTACAAACCCAAAATGCCCTGCTGATTTTGTGTCATGGCACAGTTGCATGAAATTGATCCTCTAGGTGGCAGGTATGTATAACCTCTCACCCACCCAGGGTAGTCCATTTTAATTGAGCACACATGTCTATTTTTCTGGAACCATTCATCACTTTCCAAAGACTTTCAGAATTCTATTCCAGTTTGGCTATCCACCTTCGGCTTCATTTTTATTTGAGCCCTGGTGGTGACTGGTGCTGCCAGTTGTTGTTCAGGCACAAGTGGATTAGAGTCAGTGGTCCATTTGCTGTTATATTGGGGCATGCGAGATAATGCATCCGCCAGGAAATTCCCCCCCCCGGTAAGTGTTTGAGAGTAAAATTGAATTGGTGAAAATGTTGGGACCAGCGGGCTTGCTTAGGAATGAGTTTCCTGGGTGTTTTTAGTGCTTTCAAGTTTTTGTGGTCTGTCCAGACCTGGAAGGGGATTTTATTTCTTTCTAAGAACTGGCGCCATGTGAGTAATGCCCATCTTACTGAATATGCCTCTTTTTCCCACGTGGGCCAATGTTGTTCTGTCTCCGTGAGTTTCCTGGATGTATATGCACAGGGTTGCAACGCCCCCTCATCATTTTCCTGTAATAATACGGCTCCCACTGCTACATCGCTAGCATCTGCCTGTATTACAAAAGGTTTAGCGGGATCTGGGTGTCTCAGGACCAGTTCAGCAGAAAAAAGTCTCTTTAGCCTCTCAAATGCTGCTTGACATTCCATTGTCCACTTCAGAGGCTGGCTGGGTTTCACTGGGGACCCCCCCTTGATTTTCAACAAGTTTGTGAGGGGCATGGCTATTTGGGCAAATGAAGGGATGAATTGGCTGTAGAAATTTGCAAATCCCAGGAAACTTTGTAATTGCTTCTGTGTGCATAGGGGGTGCCCATTCTAGTACTGCCATGACTTTCTCAGGGTCCATTTCAATGCCCTCTGGGGATATGCGATATCCCAGATAGTCTATTCTTTCCTGGTGAAATTCACACTTCAATAATTTACCATATAGGTGGGCAGCCCGCAATTTTTTCAGGACTTCTCTGACTAGGTTGATATGTTCCTCTTTGGTCTCAGTGAAGATAAGGATGTCATCTAGGTAAAACAGGACCCCCTTATATAGGTGCTTTCTTAGTACGTCATTAATTGATTGCATAAAGACTGCGGGGGCCCCTTGCAGTCCGAATGGATATACTTTGAATTGATAGCACCCCATTGGGCAGTTGAATGCAGTCTTCCATTCATCTCCTTCCTTAATCCTAATACGGTAGTATGCTTCCCTCAGGTCTCGTTTAGTGAAAATCCTTCCTTTTGATAGGTGGGATAGCATATTCTTCCTTAGGGGTAGTGGGTACAGATTACATTCACTAATTGTGTTCAAATTTCTATAATCTACGCATAAGCGATAAGAACCATCCTTCTTCTCCCTGAACAGGACCGGGGCAGCCACTTTGGGTTTGGCAGGCTCAATAAACCCTCTTTCTAAGTTTTCCTTTATGAATCTTTCCATCTCTGCCATTTCCTTTGGGCTCATGGCATACATCCTGGGCTTTGGGAGTTTTGTCCCGGGTTTGAATTCTATAGTACAGTTTGTGGGGCGGTGGGGGGGAAGCTCATCTGCCCGTTCCTCACTAAAAATGTCAGCAAGGTCCCTGTATTCCTCCAGTATTTCTGGTAATCCCATCTCTTCCCTCACCGATGCTGATTCCTCTCTTTGGGTTGAGGGGGTGCTTTTGGGTTTTAAGCTCCTATGCTCCTGCTCTGGGAAGTTGAGTTCTGCTGTCCTCCAATTTATCCCGGGGTTCTATTTCTTCAGCCATTCCAGTCCTAAAATCATTGGGCATTCCATGCCTGGGGCCACTACAAACTTTTTGTTTTCCTCATTAGACCCCAGGGATAGGTGAATTGGTAAAGTGGCTAGGGTAGCTGCCCCCCCCTGCTATTGACCCATCTAATTGGCTAAAGGAGATTGGTTATTTTAGTCTGGGATGCTGAGATGCTGAGTCTCCCCACCACCGTTAGGCTGATAAGGCAGCGAGTGCAACCAGAGTCTATTAGGGCTTTTATTTTGATGGCTTCAGGCATAGAGGAAGCTAATATAGTCACTGTCTTAAGGATGGGTGGAATGGATTGACTTACCAATGGTTGTCCCTCCAAGCTGTCTTCCAAGGTATCCACCACCCCTGCAGTGTAGGCCAGAATCCAATCCCAGTTCTTGGCAGGGGTTGTGGACTCTACAGCCTCTGTCCCCTTCATGGAAGATTCTTTTATGCTGGGGGGCTTTTGACTGGCATTCTGTGGAGCAGTGACCCTCTCCCCCGCATTTGAAACAGCCTGCTGATTTTTCAGCTGTGGACAGTGGTTTTTCCCCCTCACGTGTTTGCTCAGTTGGCAGGCGGGCCCATGGTTTCCCCCGACGGTGTCTCTTCAGTAGGTGTATCTCTGCCTCCTCTGCCAGGACATACCAGTCATCGAGATGGTGTGGGTCTCCTTGAGGCAGGCAAGCATCATACAGGTCAAAGTTTAGCCCATCCTTGAAATGGCTAAGAAGGATATCTTCTGGCCAGTTCAGCTTGCTGGCAATGGCTTGGAATTCTTGGGTATATTCAGCCACCGGCCATCTGCCCTGCCTGACTGTTTTGATTCTCTCCCGGGCCTTACAATCAGCCAAAGGATCTTTGAACTGCCTCCTCAAGGATGACATGAATCGGTTGAAGTCGTTGAGTTGTGGGGCATTGGAGTCATGCAGGTTCACCACCCAGTCTGCAGCCAGTCCGTCCAGAGTGGATTGTATGATACGGATGTGGGCTTTGTCACTGGGGATGTCCCATCCATATTCTTCCATATAGCTGAGGACATGGGTTAGGAAAAACCCCAAGCGTGGTGGCTCCCCCCTGAATTTAGCTTCCAGGGGTGGAAATCTTTGAATGGATCGTTGTCTGCGCAGCGGGTGGTATTGCCCCTCATCCTGATCTCCATCTGTGGTTTGCGGGTATATTTCTGAGACAGCAACTCCTGTTCCAGCGGACAGTCCCAATGTTGCAGGTACCGGATCCCCCCCACTGTCTCTCCAGTTGCGGTCCCAGGTGCTGTTTCAGCTGTGGTACTCAGCTTAGTGAGGTAATGATTTTCTTCATCAGGTCATTAGCTCTCTCGAGGACCCACTCCTCTTCACTGATGTGCAGGGAGCTCTCCATCTCTTGCCTCCATTCAGGTTGGTGGCCGCCCCGCCTCAGGGTCACTTTCCTCGATGCCTTTTCCCACTCACTTTTCCTTCTAATGCCCATCGACCACTGTGGTTTGCAATCATGCGTCTCTGCCACCTCTTCCCCAGAGGAATCTGATGCTTCAGCTTCCAACCGTTGATGGGGTTTCGGTTGAGGGGAAAACTCCCTTTCCATGGGGCTTTCCTCCTGCCTTGCTTCATCATTAGACATTGTATTTTTTGCAAAGTCTCCTAGTAAGGGTTTTCCTTCCAGGTTGCCTCTTACTGCAGATCCTGTCTAATGTCAGGACCCACTCCAATCCACATCTTAGGAAAGAAAGAACTCTTGAACCAGGAATTATCCAAAAGGAGCTTTTACTAAAACATGATTGGTAATGGGAATACTAGACAGGATCTGAAACTGTGTTACAGTTTGGTACTTTTTGAGTTCCCGAGTCAAAACTCCTCCCCTCAAACCATCTGGTCAGTCCCAGATCAATGAAAATTCAGGTGTCAAACCCTTCCATGGGAAAGAGGGATCTTCCCATGCCTTTACAACAATTGCCTCCTTCCTTTCAGATTCTTTTTTTTTATTGAAAAGTTTTAGAGTACATTTTATCTTTAACAATCCCCCCTCCCCCCACCCCTACCTAACCCTCCCTATCCCTCCCCCCCATTCCCCCTCCCCCCCGACTTCACAGAGCTAAGTACAAGGTATAAAAACAAAAAACAATCATAAACATCCATATGCTAAAAACAATAAACTATTAATTCTATCGCCCTCTAGCTCATATAAAATGACTACAAGCAATACTAACGTTACATAAAAAAGGAAAAAAGAAAAGAAAACTTATTCAAATGCTAAGTGAAACTTTTTAGTCCCATATTTGTTCTGAATATAATCAATCCACTTTTTCCACTCCATAATATAACGTTCTTGCGAATGATCTTTCAAGTAAGCCGAGATCTTTGCCATTTCCGCCAGGTCAGAAACCTTTAGAGTCCATTCTTCTATAGTCGGCAGTTCCTCCTTTTTCCAATATTGACCTATTAAGAGTCTTGCTGCTGTAATTAAATTCAACATCAACTTAATGTCCACAACAGTAGCATCTGTAATTATGCCCAGCAAAAACAATTGCGGACAAAACTTTATCGTTTGCTTAAAGATCTTTTGCATATTCCACCAAATTTTTATCCAAAAAGCCTTAACCTTTTTGCAGCTCCACCATATATGAAAATAAGTTGCATCTTCACCACCACATCTCCAACATTTAGGTTGATAATTCGGATACATACTTGCAAGCTTTTTAGGATCTAAATGCCATCTATAAAACATTTTATAAAAGTTCTCTCTTAAGTTTTGAGCTTGCGTGAATTTTACGTTCCTCACCCAGATCTTTTCCCAAGTGTCCATTGTAATAACTTCTTGAATATTCTGGGCCCATTTTATCATACAGTCTTTAACAAGTTCTGTTTCTGAGTCAATATCTATCAATGCAAGATAAATCCGTTTAATATGTGCTGGACCCTGATTTCTAATTTGCTTTATCAAATTTTCATCAGTCATTGAGAAACCAATTTTCTGGTCTTCTTTCCACCTGGCACGTAATTGAGTATATTGGAACCAAGTTTGAACGATCTTCTCATCTCGCAAGAAATTGTACGGCTTCAAACACCAGACGTTCCTTTCCAAACTTATGATCTCCTTATACGTAGTCACATCATGTTTGAAGCCTACGTTTATGTTTTCTATTGCATGTTTCGGGATTGCCCACAACGGCATCTTGCAATCTAACTTATGTCTATACTTCTTCCAAACACTCAACAATGCCTGTCTTAAAATATGCACTTTAAATACATTATCTACCTTCTTATCATACAACAAATATGCATGCCAGCCAAATAACAAGTCGTGGCCCTCAAGATTTAATAATCTCCCTTGTGTCAAATTAATCCAATCACTTATTCCTGACAACGCAGCAGCTTCACAATATAATTTAAGATTAGGCATTTTAAGACCACCTCTTTCACGAGTATCCTGCATAATCTTAAGTTTAACTCGTTGCCTTTTCCCTGCCCACACAAATTTATTGATACCCCGTTGCCATTCTTCCAAATTAGAGTCTTTTTTTAAGAATCGGTATCATTTGGAATAAAAATAAAAATTTAGGCAGGACATTCATTTTCACTGCTGCAATTCTTCCCAGTAAAGACAATTGCAATTTTTCCCAACTCTCCAATTCTTTTTGAATTTTTCCCCATAACTTTTCATAATTATTTTTATATAACTTTGCATTTGAGGGTGACAAATACACCCCCAAATATTTGACCCTTTTAACAATCTCAAATCCAGTTAATCCTTCTAAAAGGGCCTTTTGCGGTGTTGTCATATTTTTGGCCAAAATTTTTGTTTTTTGTACATTAACCTTAAATCCAGAAACCTTCCCGTATTGCATTATTATCTCCATCAGGTCCACAACAGAGTTTTCTGGCTGAGTCACCGTAACAACCAGATCGTCTGCAAACGCCCTCAGTCTATAATCCTGATCTCTAATTTGAATACCCTTAATTTTTCCCGAGTTCCGTATTTTTATCAATAATATCTCCAATGTTAAAACAAATAATAAAGGTGATAACGGACACCCTTGTCTTGTGCCCTTCTCAATATTGCATACTTCAGTCAGACTATTGTTAACTATTATTCGGGCAGTTTGTTTTTGATATAATGCCCTAATTGGTTGTAAAAATTTATCCCCAAAATTCATTTTATCTAAAACTTTCATCAAAAATTGCCAATTCAATTGATCAAAAGCTTTTTCAGCATCTAAAAAAATTAGCACCACAGGGATCTGGTTGTTCCTTTCCAAAAACTCCACCACATCAATTATATGCCTCACATTATTTTTCATTTGTCTACCACTACCTGTTGTAAAACCCTCATCAGTCTATTAGCTAACACCTTGGCAAATATCTTGTAGTCTGTATTTAAAAGTGATATTGGTCTATAGTTTTTTACTTGAGTAGCATCTTGATCTTCCTTCGGAATCAAAGAAATAAAAGCAGTTCTCCAAGACGGAGGCACCTTTCCCCCCCTCTGAATTGTCTGAAACAATTCCCTTAATGGCTTTATCAGCTCCAATTGTAAATGTTTGTAGTAGATCGCTGTCAGACCATCCGTACCTGGCGCTTTATCCAACTTCAATTCCTTAATTGCTATAAAAATTTCTTCTTCTGTTATCAATTGATTAATCTCCTCCTTTTGTTCTTGTGTGAGAACCGGGATGCTAGCATTCTTCATATATACATCAATATCTGTTTCATTAATCTTCTCCTTAACATATAGTTTAGAATAAAAATCCACAAAGGCTTCCTTAATAAGATCCTGTTGAAACACAACTTTTCCTTTGTATTCAATTTTATCTATATTAGAAGCCCTTTGTTTTTTCCTTAGCCTGTAGGCTAACCACCTACCTGGTTTATTGGCATTGCAAAAAGTATTATGCCTAGCAAACCGTAAGTTAGTTGCCACCTGATCAGCCATCAACTTATCAAATTGTCCTCTTAGCAGTTTAATGACCTCCTTAATCTTCGCATCCGATGGGTTCAAAATTAGGGCCTTTTCTTTTTCCCTAATTTCATTCTCCAGTTCTTTCCTTCTAACTTCCAAATTACGTCTATATTTATTGTTCATATATATTAACACCCCTCTCATATAAGCTTTGCTAGCATCCCAAACCATGTCCATAGAGGTATCCTTGTTCATATTAATTTCAAAAAAATCCTTCATCTGCTTTCTACATTCTTCCACATTTCTCTGGTTTCTAAACAAATTCTCATTTACACGCCAGGAGCGCCTATCTCTATTGTCCTTGTTGATCTCCAACCAAACTGGACTATGGTCAGATATAGTTCTTGCACAGATCTTTACCTTCTTAGTCCTAGAAAAGATGTCATTAGTCAGTAATATAAAATCAATCCTAGAAAAAGACTGATGTCTATCAGAAAAAAAAGTATAATCCTTTTCATATACGTGTGTATCTCGCCAAATGTCTCGCAATTCCAGGTCATCCTTCATTTCAAAAAAAGATTTAGGCAGCTTAGCATGACTCGGGGCACGCTTAAAGAAACCAGATTTATCCAGCTGTACATCGAGGACACCATTCCAGTCTCCCATAAAAATAAAAGATTTATAATCCAACTGGGTAATCTTTGTATGTAGTAAACTAAAAAAATCAGTTTGTTGTTGATTAGGAGCATACAGTCCAACTAAAAGCGTTTTTTTGCCTTCTAACAGCAAATCTATCATAACATATCTTCCCTGTTTATCTACTTCAATTAGTTCCGCTGTCAGAGTACTCTTGACATAGGTAACCACTCCATTTTTCTTATTAATTGCAGAAGCAATAAATTGCGTGCCCAGCCTTGAGTTCAACAAATACTTTTGGTCCATAACCCTAATATGCGTTTCTTGCAAACAGATAACATCAGTCTTAAATTGTTTTAAATATTGAAAAACTTTCTTTCTCTTCTGTGGTGAATTTAATCCATTAACATTCCAAGTTAGGAACTTAGTCGCCATTCTTGGCGTCCCGAAGCTTCTGGAGCACGTCTGCCAGGACCCCTTTAACTTCCTTAGGCCGCGCCCCTCCCACAGCTTCACTGTAAGTACGCTTTGGAGGTTCCATAACTTTCTGCTGATCTTGTTCTTGCTCTTGTCTCACTCGTCTTGAAGCGGCACGCGTCATCCTCTGCTCTCCAGCAGCTGCCGATGAAACTGTAATTTGATCCCCTCCAGCACCATTCTCCTCTGTCTGTGTTCCATCAACATCTTGAGGCTTTCCCTCACCATATCCCTTTACAACTTGCAGAAGTGATAGAGGGGTTGCTTTTAAAACTTTGCTGTAAAAATCACGTGCCTGAGTCACTGTAACCAGATGGTGTCTTTTACCTTCGTGCATCACCACCATGCCCACTGGGATCTCCCATCTAAACTTGATGTCACATTTCTTAAGTTCCTGTGCTAGGAAGGCAAAATCTTTCCTTCTCCTTAAAATCTTGGGAGGAATCTCTTTTAAGACCAGAACTTCTTGCTCAGCAACCACCAACTTAGTGTCATAAGCAACTTGAATAACTTCATCCCTAATTGCTCTCTTTGTAAAGTAAACCACCACGTCTCTAGGTAGCTTCCTCTGCCTTGCAATCCATGAGTTCACACGAAAGATTTTATCTATACTTCCCTCAATTTCAGCTGCTGATTGGCCCAGTACCACTTCCAAAGCCTCGGAAATCAGCTGCTTTAAATCTTCTTTAGGGTTCTCTTTTAAGCCCCTGATTCTGATAGCAAACTCCATCTGATGGTACTGGACCAGACTCAGGTCTCCATCCATTTTATCCCTTATATTTTCATTCTCTAATACTTTTACTTCTAATATAGAGTTCTTTTGACTAAGATCCTCCACTTTTTCATCCAAACTTTGCACACATACAGCCACACTTTCAATTGTAGACAAGATGTCTGCCCTCATTGCTCTAAACTTCTCTTCCAACTTCTCTTCCATTTTCTCCTCCAATTTCTCCTCCAGCTTTTCCATCATATCTGACATTAATTGTGTTTGCTTTTCAAAGGCATCCTGTAAATCCTTAAGAGTCAGTGCTGGAGCAGGTGTGGGAGGGAGCAAAGCTTGCAACGAAGTCTGTTGCACCGGGGAAGCCCCCGCACTCCGAAGAACTTTAGAGGCTTTCGTCGCCATCTTCCCCCACTTTCACTTATTGCACACTTTCACTTTTAATCCATAAAATCCGTTGAGCTAGAGAGTAAAGATAAAAGTCCACTTCACCTTGACCTCCTGTACCGCTCTGCCTGCGTCTTAATACTCAAGAGTCCTTCCTTCTGGCAGGAGTGGTTGCTAACGCTTGGCTCTGCTCCAAAAATCACAGAGCAGAGACACTGCGCAGCCCGGAGCAAACCCAGGCTTTGGGGGGGCTCAATCCTTCAGCCGCCCAAACTTAAAGCTCAGGCGGCCCCGGAGAGCTCAACCCCTACCTGGGGCCTCACCCCCTCCTCTTCTCCCGGGGAGGGGGCTTCCGAATCACCTAAACAGCTGATTGACGCTGTTTTCAGTGATTCAACAAAGCTGCGGAGCGGACAGCCTGGAGATGGCTGTCTTCAGCGTCGCATCGCCACTGGAAGTCCTTCCTTTCAGATTCTAATCGGAGATACAAACCAGATCTCTTCACCCCCCCCTTCCTTTGTTGTTCTCAGTTCAAAGGTACTTCCCCTGGTCTTTGAAGACAGCCTCCCAGCAGGATGAATAAGCAATCCTTGCATCTATTAATATCTTCTCTTCTCCTCGTTGGAAAAATGGCAGAATCCAGGGAGAGGTATAAGATTTTAGAACATACAGATAGAGTTTTGTGAATGGGATATAAATGGATTGTGACAACACTTTACAGAAATAAAAAAAACTGTGCTGATCCATAATCAATGTCAAATCATTAAAATCAGTATCACATTCCTGAAAGGATTACAGGCAACATGAAACTCAAATCAAAATTTTGGATCCATGAATACATTAGAATTTGAAGAAGTATTTGCTCGCTCTCTCAAAAAAAGGCCTGCCATTAGAGGCATACATACTCATAAAGTCAATCACAAAATAATTTCAGATAACAAACTAAAGATACAAAAAGTCAGATTATTTACCACAACAATTTGTTAGCTAATTCATACTACAAGGAACAAATTCATATTATAAGGAATTCATATTACAAGTCCCATCTTAAAAGTTTCTTATTACACATCCTATAATCCCTAACCCTTACAATTCACTTATCCCAGTTTTTTCTTTGGGGATATCTGTCAAATGTCTTCACCTCAATACCTCCCCAAATCTTCATACCACCCCCAGATTTTTTAGGACATTTGTATTTTACTATAAACAATCAGATACTCTTGAATCTGAATTTGAGCCTCCACAAAGAGCACAATTAATAAAATATAAATCATCATGTCCAAATACAAACACCCTATGAAAACCAGGCTTTGTCTTGAGAAATCATGACGCACATTTCACTATTCTTTCATTGTCTTGATTTGTAACAGATACCTTTGACCCAGGGCCTCTAAGTCATTCCTGTACCAAACAAGCTGCTTTATCTATTTCATCTGTTTTTGATTTATTTTAATTTTAAAAATGAAGACAAGCCAATACCAGCCTCAAGTAAATGAGAAGATGACTCCAAATCCTACTGAGTCCAATGTTCCTTTGCTTTCTAATTTATGAATGCTTTGTGATTGACCACAGCCACTGTCAGCCTTTCAAACTACTATATTCAATAAATTATATATACATATATATATATGTCAAATGTTAACTATTTAGATTACCTTGCTAGGCCCCAAACATGGGGCAAATCTTTATTTCCTGTTTTCAGCCTATCTTGAAGGCCATCGAACAGGCTGTAGTCACACCGGACAGTTCATATATTTGTGTAAATTACTAACAAAGAATTAAGGGAGACTGAAATGCATTTCTAACTCATTAGTTTTCATCAGTCAGCCATACCCTTCTGAGACTCAAACCTGGGCTGATTGCATCTTAGGCAGTGTATTTTACCTCTTGAGCCACAGGATCTCTCTCGCTCTGTTAGCTTTCTGCAAGGGGAGATATGTGTCAAACGTTAACTATTTAGATTACCTTGCTAGGCCCCAAACATGGGGCAAATCTTTATTTCCTGTTTTCAGCCTATCTTGAAGGCCATCGAAGAGGCTGTAGTCACACCGGACAGTTCATATATTTGTGTAAATTACTAACAAAGAATTAAGGGAGACTGAAATGCAGTCTCCCTTAATATGTATATATTACAATATATATATATGTAATATATATATAAGTAATATATGTATATATATATATGTTATATATATATAGATAGATAGATAGATAGATAGATAGATAGATAGATAGATAGATAGATAGCATATATATATATTGTATTCAATAAATAAGATGCCACAAGAAATGCAAGAATTCTACTTCAATTGATATAAACTGTAATTAAGAGAATTTTAAAAGTCTGCCAGAATTTACCTTTCCTCCATCTTATACAAAAAAGAAACAAGACAAAGCAATTTTGAGCGGTTTTTTTGTCATACTGAATTATTTTCCTAGGCTGAACTCAAGTTTTATTAACACTCTTCACATATCTTCTCGAAAGTCATCTCTGGGTTCAAAGATATTTAGAAAAATACTAAATATAAATAATTTTATATTTATATTTGAAAATTATGTTTAGAGTCCTAGAGGATATATTCATATTTAAGCAATAGAAGGGAAGGATTTCTATAGAAATTCCTATATGAAATTCTACTGTAAGGTCCCAGTCCCTTACTTGAACTTGAGATATCATATCTATCTAATCACATAACCCAAGCAGAGACTTCTTGATCAAGCAGCACTTTATTTGATCAAACTAAGTAGCTGGGTGGCCAACAATCTGGAACACTGACAGAGTTATATCCAGAAGTGCCACACCTTAGAAAGTTAGGAAAATTGCTTTATAAACTCTGTTAGCCAATGAAAATAAGACAACAGAGTTATTACACCATAAGGAAGACATCAATCATTCCTGTACACTCCCTTATTCCCTCCTTCAGTACATCCCATCCATGTACATGTTTCCCACGCTTGCATGAAATTTATCTGGTGCAAAAGCTGATTACAAAAAGAAAGAAAGCAACAGTTAGACTAAACAATTTTCATTTGTTCCCAAACTCTTCATTTTCCTCCCTTTTAATTTTGTAACAGAATGCATTCTGTTACTTGGTGACCAATGACGTATATTCCTTTATTATTGTGGTGATAATCAGGACCTTGGTTGGCTTATGAGGTTTATCACTACTTACAGAGGATACTATAATTGTCATCCCCGACATGGTAGAAGTAACTGTTCTTTGGATAACAAGAATCAAAGATGGCAAAAAGAAAAGACCTCTATATGCTAACATAACCAGAAAATTTTCCCTTCGCCAATCACTAAAGGTCTCTCCAACTCAGCTTGTGTCCATGGCAGCTGAAGAAGCTGGGTGTATTTCCTCTACACACAGGCAGCAGCATGTAAAAGGAAAGCCATACCCCACTTGTTTTCACAAAACTTTATTTTGTAGTACTATTTGAACCAATTAATTTTCTTTATCTTTCTGTATGTGTGCTTCTCACCACAGGCTAATGGAGATTTCTGTGCAAGCGTAGTATAGAGAAGCAAAAAAGCATTATGTTATTCTAAATGCCTTTGATTTGTAATTATTTCTAATTCAGCTTGCAGTCTAACAATTCTTTAAGCTTACAAACAAGAGTCCTATAGCTTATACATTCCATCTTCTTGCCACATAGTACGTCCGTCTGGAGCTGCCCAGTTGAGGGTGGTATCTGTTAGATTGCTCCATAAGGTAAATAGTTGGGGAATGTTTGCCAGGGGATTTTGGGGTTGGACCAACTCAGTGGTAATCCACCAAAAGGATGCTGAGGTGCTCATCAACCATCTCACCCCATTGGAATTGGCCTGACCCACTTGTGCCAGCAGAGGAGACATGCTGCAGATTCCATCAACCCAATCATTCCAGCTGCTACTGTCCAGGGGAGGGTGTTCTCACTGTTGCTCCTGCCCTCTGGAACATCTTGCTCCCCAATGTGAGGTTGGCCTCAATTCTTCTATTCTTTCATAAGGGTCTAAAGACCTGTCTCTGCCAGTTGGCCTGGGCCCCAATAGAGAAACACCACAGTGGAGGTGGTTGATCAAGTAACAACAGATGCCGCTTCCCTCCATTTGACTCTCTGCCTCTCCACATGCCCTTAATTTTAATCTTGGTTTAATGTACTCTTGTTTTAATGTAGCCACCCACAGTTATCTTATAGTAAGATGGGAGACCAATAAATATTATAAATAAATATTTTTTACCAACTTAAGAGGTGTGGATTTTAACCATTCTGGGAGTTCAAGTCCATACCTCTTAAAGGTGAAAATACTGATCTAAAAGAAAGATCGTCAGTTCCTAAAAAACAAAATCCTTGAGCCTGGTTGAATCTCCAGGAACAGGCTGAAAAAATGGAAGCTTATACTTGAGGTTGAATCTAGACAACCAACGGCAGCACTAAAAAAATATTTTAGTGGCACAGTAGTTAGAATGCAGTATTGCAGACTGATTCTGCTCACTGCCAGGAGTTCAATCTTGACTGGCTCAAGGTTGACTCAGCCTTTCAGTACACAACACCTCTCTTATTAAATATATTTGATCTTTCTTTCTTTTCATTACATAGGAGAAAAGATGCTGGTTTTTTATCCTACAAAGACCATTTACCTATCAGTCAAGTGGTGGTTGGAGATATTGGTCGACCAGGCTCTGATGCCAAGTTAACTGTGGGCCCTCTGCATTGCCATGGAGACCGTAAGTGTGTATGAAGGATTTCCTTATTTTGTATTAAAATCTCTTCTCATTATGCTTCTCAAAAAGCAATCATTGCATCTTAGTCACTGAGGGAATTGAAGATATCAATATCCAGCTATCACTCTTACAAATGAGGGTAGATTGTAATACGTCAATGAGATCTTGCAACATCTGGGAAATTTCAGTCACATTATATCATGAACAAGAATATTTAAGACAAGTTTCAGCTTGATAAAGCCCTTTAATATATGTTTTTACATGATATATATCAAAATATATTAATAACCTTTTCAAAAATATTTATAAAGAATTATTGTATACTGAATAGATGTACTTGATTTTCTTCTTGTGAACATTCATCTTTATTGTGGAACCAATTAGCTAACTTGGGCTATTCAGTTAACTACACTTGAAGAGTCCAAATTATCCAATTGATTAATATGCACAAAAATACAAAAGCAGAGAGCAACTTTTAATATATGTGATGCTGCTGAATGCTACTGTTAATGCCACTGACACTACTATTTATACTGCAATGAACTAAATTTATAGAGATATAAATAGTACCATTATGATTAAATTCAGCTTTGGAAACTTGTATATGAAGTTAACATCAGTGCTGGTGAGAATCATTGATGTTAATAAAGGTTAAAGTCATTTTATAAATCAAAATTGCCTTTTTTAGTATGTGTTTGAACTTGAAGCCTAAATAAGGAAGTGTAAATCTTCTAGTTTCTGACTTTTTATTTAAGCTTGGCTATGGATTATATACAAATCATATGCAAAGCAGACCTCACATTTTCTTTCCTTGAAAAATAATTTCCTTCTTTTTGCCAATATTTTTGCCAATATTACTCAACATAAAATATGCATTTAGTAGCATCAAGAGCTTCAGTCGTTATTGTACTACTTCTTATCCTAAACTGAATATCCTCATATACACCTCACTTTCATTTATAATGTAAATTGGACAGGATAGCAGATAAGGCCAGAATGAATACTGCTTTAAGGGCTGCAAGTTTCTTTTATGCTTTTTAATTGTATTTTAGTATAGTTTAATTCATATCATTTTAGATTTTAGGACTTCCTGCTACTTACTTTGTATGGTGTCTTTATTTTATATTTTATTGGATATACAGGTGAAACTCGAAAAATTAGAATATTGTGCAAAAGTTCATTTATTTCAGTAATGCAACTTAAAAGGGGAAACTAATATATGAGAGAGACTCATTACATGCAAAGCAAGATAGTTCAAGCCATGATTTGTCATAATTGTGATGATTATGGCGTACAGCTCATGAAAACCCCAAATCCACAATCTCTGAAAATTAGAATATTACATGCAATTAATAAAACAAGGAGTGTACATAGAACAATATCAGACCTCTGAAAAGTACTGTATAAGCATGCATATGTACTCAGTACTTGGTTTGGGCCCCTTTTGCAGCAATTACTGCCTCAATGTGGCGTGGCATGGAAGCTATCAGCCTGTGGCACTGCTGAGGTGTTATGGAAGACCAGGATGCTTCAATAGCAGCTTTCAGCTCTTCTGCATTGTTCGGTCTCATGTCTCTCATCTTTCTCTTGTCAATGCCCCATAGATTCTCTGTGGGGTTCAGGTCAGGCGAGTTTGCTGGCCAATCAAGCACAGTAATCCCATGGTCATTGAACCAGGTTTTGGTGCTTTTGGCAGTGTGGGCAGGTGCCAATTCCTGCTGGAAAATGAAGTCAGCATCCCCATAAAGCTCATCTGCGGAAGGAAGCATGAAGTGCTCCAAAATCTCCTGGTAGACGGCTGTGTTGACTCTGGACGTAATGAAGCACAGTGGACCAATACCAGCAGATGACATGGCTCCCCAAATCAACACAGACTGTGGAAACTTCACACTGGACTTCAAGCATCTTGCAGTGTGTGCCTCTCCATTCTTCCTCCAGACTCTGGGTCCTTGGTTTCCAAATGAGATGCAAAAGTTGCTCTCATCAGAAAAGAGGATTTTGGACCACTGAGCAACAGACCAGATCTGTTTTTCTTTAGCCCAGGTAAGACGCTTCTGACGTTGTTTGTTGTTCAGGAGCGGCTTGACAAGAGGAATACGACATTTGAAGCCTATGTCCAGGATCCGTCTCTGTGTGGTGGCTCTTGATGCACTGACTCCAGCCTCAGTCCACTCCTTGTGAAAGTCCCCAACACTTTTGAATGGCCTTTTCCTGACAATCCTCTCCAGGCTGCAGTCATCCCTGCTGCTTGTGCACCTTTTTCTTCCACACTTTTCCCTTCCACATAACTTTCTATCAATGTGCTTTGATACAGCACTTTGGGAACATCCAACTTCTTTTGCAATTACCTTTTGAGGCTTTCCCTCCTTATGGAGGGTGTCAATGATGGTTTTCTGCACAACTGTCAGGTCAGCAGTCTTCCCCATGATTGTGATTCCTACTGAACCAGACTGAGAGACCATTTAAAGGCTCAGGAACCCTTTGCAGGTGTTATGGCTTAATTAGCTGATTAGAGTGGGAAACTTTCAGCCTAGAATATTGCACCTTTTCACAATATTCTAATTTTCTGAGATTGTGGATTTGGGGTTTTCATGAGCTGTAAGCCATAATCATCATAATTATGACAAATCATGGCTTGAACTATCTTGCTTTGCATGTAATGAGTCTATCTCATATATTAGTTTCCCCTTTTAAGTTGCATTACTGAAATAAATGAACTTTTGCATGATATTCTAATTTTTCAAGTTTCACCTGTATACCTTAACATGAATTGATCATTTGCTTTCTTTTCTTGTGTTTATTATTAATCACTCAGAGAACTACAGCTATTGGGCAGTTGAAAGATTCTAATGGCACTGTAGGGCATCAGTCATTGCCCTCATAAACTTTTGGGTACTTAATAATCTACTAGCAAGACATATGGTTGCAGAGTTTATCTAGATGTGAGATTGTCCTGCAATGTGCAGGCCACAATGTACAGTCCCTGGACTATAGTTGAACATTGTAGCTTGGAGCCAAAACACAATGCTGACCCCAAAGTTCAATGTGTTTCTGCATAATGATGTTGATGGCACATAAACTGTCAATGAATAACAGCAGTACCAAATAATTTATCACCTTTGCTGTCCATAGGTCCTTGAAAGTTTTAATGTAATGAAATTATTACAGCTTGTGCATATAATAATAATAAAAATAATTATTGTTACTGTTATTTCTGTTTGTAATAGTATTCATAGTGAAAACATTTATATTTCAGTCCTGCTATTTTATGACTCTGAAAAAACCAACCTAAAGGAGTTTGACTAGAAATATCACTTAAATATTTTGATATAACATTTATTATTCAGGACTGAATTGTAATATCAAATAGAATAGAGAATAGAGCTGGAAGGGACCTTGGAGTTCTTCTAGTCGAGTCCCCTGCTCAAGCAGGAGAACCTATACCATTTCAGACAAGTAACTGTCTAGTCTCTTCTTAAAAACCTCCATTGATGGACTACCCATGTCAGCACCCACCTCTTCCCACTTCTTAAGAAAGCAGCACTCTTGAAAACAGGATTTTCCAAGCAGGATCTTTTACTAAGAAATAGGACATAGAAGGCATAATAGACAGGATATGAGGCATTCTCTTACATCTTGACAATTTTAAAGTGTCTCCAAGCAAACTTCCCTCACAGTTCATTTGGTCAGTTCCAAATCAACCAATCTCAAGGTGGTAAGTCTATCATGGGAAAATAAAGATAAAAATCTGTTGCAGCACAATCATTTCCACAACTCCTCACACTTCCTTCAGAGAAACAACCAATTCTTCCCCCCACTCCCTTTTCTAGTTGCCTGGAAAGTTCAAAGAGAATGCTTACCGTATTTTCAGGCGTATAAGACGACCCCCGACTTTTAAGAAGATTTTCAAGGTTTTTCATCTTATACGCCGGAAAATACTTACATGCCCTGCCCTCCCTGTCCGTCGCAGAGGAGGCAAAGGCCCGACTGGCCCCGCCGGCCCTCCCGCTGCTCCCTTCTGCCGGCCCCCGAGGCGCAGCATTTCCCAGGCAGCAGGCAGCGCCGGAGGGCAGCCGCCACCCCGCCACGGCCGGCGCCCCTCCTGCTTCTCCCCCCCAGGTCTTGAACTTCTCCCATTGGGCACAGGGCGGGGCAGCTCTGCCCGCAGCCTCTTTTTTAGAACTCATGCAGCTTCCCTCTCACTGTCGGCCGAGGCGCACTTGGCCCGGGCTCCCGGTCCCTCTTCCCGGCCGGCTTCCCAACCTGCCCCTCATGGAGCTGGACTGGGCGTGCAGCCTCTCGGTGTGGCTGCTTTTCCTGGGCAGCCTGGCGGTGCGGCTCCTGCGCTCGGACCTGTTGCTGAGCCGGCGGCTGCTGCTGCGCATGGGGCTGCTGGCCATCCTGCAGGCGCTGGGCCAGGCCATCCTGCCGCTGCCCCTCAGTGCCGCGCTCACGGCGGCTGCCTGCTGGCTCATCTCGGTTGCGCTGATGCGCCCGAGTGGCTGCTTCTCCCGTCCTCGGCGGCGCGCACTCCTAGTTGCAGCGCATTGGAGTAAGCGCCGGCAGAGTCTGCTCTTCGATCACCCGCCGGGAAACTTGCCAAACCGGGAGAGCGACTGCTGCGCCCATGCCCCGCCTGGGACGCTGCGCCTGCCTGCCTCTTAAAGTGCCCACCCTGCATCCCTCTGGCCAAGGCAAAGGCGGCTGATGGGGACACCGACCTCGCTCCACGGGCGGCGGGAAGAGCTGCCACGTCTGGGGACTCCTCCTCCTCCTCCTTCTCCCCCTCCCGCCGCCCTCTCTCCTCACGAAATGACCTCTTAGTCCGGCGCGCAGCTCTGATCCCAGCCACCAGGCTGGCTCATCTCCGACAACACCGCCCGGCGGAAGCGCATCCCTGCGGGGGGGACAGCGGTGCTGGTGACAGGTGAGTCCGGCGGGCGCGAGGCCCTCCCCTCGGGCCAAGAGCCAACGGGCAGTGCCGCCTTCGTGTGGGGAGAGCCGCCCGACACTCCCGCCCAGCCGTGTCCCGGAGCCGTGCCGGAGTTAGCTCAGTTGCGCGGGGCGGCCCGGCTTTGCAAGAACGGGGACGCTCGACTGATTTGTTTTTTTTTCCCAGCATATGAGATGACCCGGCGTATAAGACGACCCCCCAACTTTTGAGAAGATTTTCATGGGTTAAAAAGTCGTCTTATACGCCGGAAAATACGGTAGTAAGAAAGCAATTTGGTTTACATTGTAATGGATAGCAGACAGGTGGAATAAACAAAAGATTACATTTAATGAAGGAAATGAAAGCAATAAAGCCCCATGCTTGTTCCCTCTCCCCCTTGGGAATGGCAGAATCCAGAAGAAGATGAGATTTGATTTTTGCACAGAGGAGATAGTTAGAAATGAAATATAAATAGATTCTGACAGCCCATGATTTCTGGAGGCAAGCTGTTCCACTGCTTAACTGTCCTCACTGTCAGGAAGTTTCTCCTTAATTCTAGGTTGCTTCTTTCTTTGTTCAGTTTCCAACCCTTGTTTCTTGTCCTGCCCTCTGGTGCTTTGGAGAATAACATGATCCTCCAATTTACCCAGGGGTTCCATTTCTTTAGCACCACCAGCCCTAGGATCACTGGGCATTCAATGCCTGGGGTCACTATAAATGTTATGTCTTCCTTGTGGTCCCCCAGGGATAGGTTGATTGGTAAAGTGGCTAGGGTAGCTGGTACCCCCTTGCTATGGACCCATCTAACAGTCCGAACGAGATCGGCTGTTTCAGCCTCCTCACCTGGATACCCAAGTTCCCCACTAGAGTCAGGCTAATGAGGCAGCTGATGCAGCCAGAGTCTATTAAGGCTTTCACTTGACAGCTTCGGGAATGGAGGGGGCTAATATAGTCACTGTCGTGAGGATGGGTGCGATGGGTCCACTTACCAGGGGTTTGCCCTCTGAGATGTTCGAGGAATCCACTGCCCCTGTGGTGTAGGCTGGAATTCCCTGACCAGGCATGGCAGAGGGTGAGGACTCTACAGCTTCTGTTGCCCTCATGCCGGGTTCTCATGGCTTGGCTGGGGACTTCCCTGACTTTCTGGCCGGTAATTGATCTGGATTGCATTGAGGGACTTTTGAGCGGCATTCTATGGTGCGATGCCCCTCTTTTCCACATTTGAAACTCCATGTTGACTACTTGGCCATGGTCTGTGGTTTTGCTGGTTTGTGTGACAGCTCAGGAGTCGAGCAGCCTCAAGGTTTTCCTCAGCGGTGCCTCTTCAGTAGGTCGATCTCTGCTTTCTCTGCCAGGACATACCATTCGTTTAGTCGGCGTGGGTCCCCTCTAGGCAGGTAAGCATTATACATGTCATAGTTTAGGCTGTCTTTGAACTAGCTAAGGAGGATGTCTTCCAGCCAGTTCAGCTTGTTGGCGATGGCCCAGAAGTCTTGTGTATATTCGGCTACTGGGCATCTGCCTTGCCTCACTGTTTTGATCTTCTCACGGGCTTTTTGGTCAACCAGGGAGTCCTCAAATCTCCTTCTCAGAGAGGACATGAAGTGGTTGAAGTTGTAGAGCTCTAGGGCATTGGAATCATGCAGGTTCACCACCCAGTCTGTGGCTGCCCCATCCAGAGCGGACTGCATGATACGGATACAGGCTTTTGTCACTGGGGATGTCTCGTTCATATTCTTCCATGTAGCTAAGGACTTGAGTTAGGAAGAACCTCAAGCATTGCGCCTCTCCCCTGAATTTCATGTTCAGTGGCAGGAATCTTTGGATGGATTGGTACCTTCGTCGCCGACGGTGTTGTCTCCCATTCTGATCGGCAGCTGCGGGTCAGCAAGGAGTGGGGACTGCCAAAGCAGTAGCTGCTGGCTTGGTGGTCTTGATGGATGTACCCAGGACTTCAGTTTCTGATTCCCCCTCAGTCTCTCTCTGGCTGCAGCCCAAGGTATTGGTGCGGCCGCACGGTTCAGGTTTCTCATCCCTGAGAGAGTCGAGAGTTTTTTTCATCAGGTCAATAGCTTTCTCTAGGATCCAGTTCAAGTGCTGCACATGATCTCCTTCCTCTCCGCTAAGGTGAAGGGATTTCTCCATTTCTTGCTTCCATCCAGATTGGTGGCTGCCTCGTCTCAGGGTCACCTTTCTCAATCTCTTTTCCCACTCATCTTTCTTTCCAATGCCCATCAACTACTGAGGTTTGTGGCTGTGCATTTCCACCCTTCTTCTTCTGAGGAGTAGGACATCTCGGATCCCGACACCTGGCAGGGTCCCAGCCAGAGGAAGGGCTCCCCCTTCACAGTGGGTTCTTTCTTCCCTGCCCCGTCATCCGACATTATAGTTTTTGCAAAGTCCCCTGGTAAGGGTCTTCCTTCCAGGTTGACTATTACTGCAGATCCTGTCTAATATCAGGACCCACTTCAATCCGACATCTTAAGAAAGCAGAAATTTTGGAAACAATTTCTTCCAACAGGAATTTTTTTTAAGAGTAGATAGCAGGCATAATAGATAGGACCTGAGATTTCCCTCACAGAGCAATAGATTAAAGTATCCCCAAGCAAGACCCCACCCCATAGTCCGCCTGGCCAGTATGGGACACCCAATCACCAGGTGTTAGGTCCATTGTGGAAAAAGGGGAGATAACTTTGGTCTGTCTCCAGTTCATGCAGCGATGGTCGGTGCCTTCTTCACACTGAGAGCATAGAACTAAACCAGGCACTGAGGTTACATTCCTTATTTGTCTCCCTTGTTCTAGCTGACAGTTTAGGGAGATAAAGTTCAGAGAGAGATAACACAGGAAGCAAATTGTTACATTGTAGTGGGTAGAGGATACAGAGGCAATAAATGAAGCAAAATGTTTCATTGTAGTGGATAGAGGAAGCAGAGGCAATATCCTCACAGGCACATCCCCCCTGCCCCTTGAAAGAATGGCAGAACCCAGGGAAAGATGAGATTTGATTTTGGGTCAGAGGGGATAGATAGAAATGAAATAGGAATGGGTTCTGAGAATTCCAGTATAATGTGGTCACTTTCGCCCAAGGTTCTGGTAATTTCAACTTCCTCTATCACTTCTTCTCTGTTAGTGAAAATTAAGTCCAGTATGGCTTTACATCTAGTTACCTCCTCCACCTTTTGGATGACAAATTTGTCAGCTAGGTTGATTACAAATCTGTTTGATCTCCCACTCGCTGCAGTTTGTCTCCCAGTTGATATCTGGAGAGTTGAAGTCTCCCATTACTATTGTGGTGTGCTTCCTACATATATATGTTAACTGGTGGGCAAAGAGTTCATCTATTTCTTCTGATTGGTTGGGTGGTCTGTAACCTATGGTAATGTCACTTTTTTCTCTTTTATATTTACCCATTTGCATTCTGGAGAAATTTTATCTTTGATCATGTGAATTTCTGTAGATATGTAGAGTTGTCTTACATATAGTGCAACTCCCCCTCCTCTTTTTGTAGACCTGGGTTTGTTTGTTTTTTTTGAACAATTTGTATCCATCCATCAGTCAATTCCATTCATGGGTTTCATCCCACCAGATTTCTGTAATACCAACTATGTCATACCCTCCCTCATGTATTATTGCTTCTAGTTCACCCTGTTTGTTCCTCAAGCTTTGAGCATTTGTATATAAGCATTTAAGACGTTTATGCCTGTCTGTTGGGTATGTTTCCTGTATCTGCTGAATGTTGTTTGAGTTTTTCTTTTTCTTTTTTGTCATCTCTGCCCACCTCATTGTTTGATTTGTTTTCTAGGGATTTATGATTGGTTTCGGTCACCCTCCCCCTCAATTTTAGTTTAAAGCCCTCCTGATGAGTTCGGCCAATGTTTTTCCGAGTACATTTTTCCCTGTGCTACTTGTGTGCTACTTGTGCTCCTAGCTTCTTAACTTTATTGCCTAGTTGTATGTAGTTTCTCACTATTGTGCTCAGGTTGTTTGTTGTGTTGTTCATCCCAATATGGAGGAGGAGGAAGGGGTAGTAATTTGTGCAACTAATTGTTTTGGTTAGCTTCTCAGCCACATCTTTGATTTTTGCTCCAGGGAGACAGCATACCTCCCTGGATTGTATGTTTTATTTATTTATTTATTTATTTTATTAATGGGACTTATATCCCGCCCTATCTCCCGAGGGACTCGGGGCGGCTAACAACAACAAAAATTAAAGGTCTCTGTACAGTAAATTAAAATTAAAAATTCAAAGCTATATAAAAATAATTATGAAAAGTTATGGGGAAGAGTTCAAAAAGAATTGGATAGTTGGAAAAAACTACAATTGTCTTTATTGGGAAGAATTGCAGCAGTGAACATGAATGTTTTGCCAAAATTTCTATTTTTATTTCAAATGATACCTATTCTTAAAGAGGATTCAAACTTGGAGGAATGGCAAAAGGGTATTAATAAATTTGTCTGGGCAGGGAAAAGGCCACGAGTTAAATTTAAGATTATGCAGGATACGCGTGAGAGAGGTGGTCTTAAAATGCCTAATTTTAAACTATACTATGAAGCTGCTGCTTTGTCAGCCATAAGTGATTGGATTAATCTAACACAAGTGAGATTATTAAATCTTGAAGGTCATGATTTGTTATTCGGTTGGCATGCATATCTATTGTATGATAAGAAGGTGGATAATGTGTTCAAGGTGCATATTTTAAGATATGCTCTGTTGCGAGTTTGGAAAAAGTATAGACATAAGCTAAATTATAAGATACCCTTATGGGCAATACCGAAACACGCAATAGAAAATATAAATGTTGGGTTTAAACATGATGTGATTACATATAAGGAAATTTTAAGTATGGAAAGGAACGTATGGCATTTGAAGCCGTATATTTTTTTACGAGAAGAAAAGATTGTTCAAACTTGGTTCCAGTATGGGCAATTACAGGCCAGGTGGAAAGAAGATCAGAAAATTGGTTTTTCAATGACTGATGAAAATTTGGTAAAGCAAATTAGAAATCAAGGTCAAGCACATATCAAACGGATATATCTTGCACTGATAGAAATTGATTCAGAGACAGAACTTGTTAAAGATTGTATGATAAAGTGGGCTCAGAATTTTCAAGAAGTCATTACAATGGATACTTGGGAAAAGATTTGGGTGAGAAATGTAAAATTTACGCAAGCTCAAAATTTAAGAGAGAACTTTTATAAAATGTTCTATAGGTGGCATTTAGATCCTAAAAAACTAGCAAGTATGTATCCAAATTGTCAGCCTAAATGTTGGAGGTGTGGTGGTGAAGATGCAACGTATTTTCATATATGGTGGACCTGTAAAATGGTTAAAGCATTTTGGATTAAAATTTGGTGGAATATGCAGAAGATATTTAGGAAAAGGATAAAGTTTTGTCCGCAATTGTTTTTACTGGGCATTACTACTGACACTACTGTTGTGGACATTAAGTTGATGTTGAATTTAATTACGGCAGCAAGACTTTTAGTAGGGCAATACTGGAAGAAGGAAGAACTGCCGACTATAGAAGAATGGACTTTAAAAGTTTCCAACCTGGTGGAAATGGCAAAGATCTCAGCGTATTTGAAAGATCATTCGCAACAGAGATATATTGTGGAGTGGAAAAAATGGATTGACTATATCCAGAATAAATATGGGACTAAAAAGTTTCATTTAGCATTTGAATAAGTATTGATGTGATATTTATATTGCTTGTAGTTGTTTTATAAGAGTTAAAGTGCGATAGATTTAATAGTTTACTGTTGTTTGCATATGTTAGATTATGATTGTTTCTACTTTTATACCTTGTATTTAGCTCTGGGAAGTCGGGGAGGGGGGAGAGGGAGGGAGGGAGGTGTTGGGGAGGGTTGGGAGGAGGGGAGGGGGTTGGGAGGGGTTTTGTTTTGTTTTGTTAAAGATAAAATGTACTGTAAACTTTTTAATAAAAAAAGAAAAAAAATTGAAATAAATTAAAGATTAGAGTTAAAACTGTAAACATCATTAAAATCCCTGTCAGTCCAGGTCAGCGAGGTGGAAAAGGAAGGTGCTCTGTATTTTTGCTTAAGCTTTTTATAACCTCATCCAAATTTAAAATGTGTGCTTAGAAATTAATTTTCCACTTTCCTGAGGGAATGGGATGGAAGTTCCCCTTCCCTTCTTCTTGGGGGGAGTGCTTTGGGCAGATTTTCAGGAAAAGGTCTTAAAAGGCTTAGGTCTCAACCAGTTTCATCCATGTTGCTATACGTTTGCTTGGTAGGGCTTGATGTCTTCCATTGACAGCAGCTTCTGACTGGCTACGTGAATGTAGCCAGTCTTTCCCCCACCAGTTTAGAGGGCTTCCTTGGATCAAATGGGAGAGCTGCTGCCACCATCCCCATGTGATTAAACGAGGGTCCCCTCCTCACTTGCTGCCTCTACAGGGTGGCTATCAACCCTTTCCAGGGTCCCCCAGTGGGGCCAAATCAAACATGGAAGATGGACCCTGTCTTCCTGTGTCTGCCTCACCACGATGCCATAACCGGAAGCCCAAATTGAAATCATTTGGTTGGATAGGGCCCATTGTTCAAGTTTGTCAAGATCTTTTTGTATCCTGAATTTGTCTTGTGGGGTGTTGACTACTCCTGTCAGTTTGGTGTCATCTGCAAATATGATAAGTTCCTCTTCAATTCCCTTATCTAAGTCAGGGCTTTTCAACCTTTTCACCCATTGTACCACTTTTAGGATATGGCAACATCTGAGTACCACCAGTCACCTAGCAAGGTGTCAAAAAATTGATGACCAAAAAAAAAAGGAAAAATGTGATGAAGTACAGGTAGTCCTCGACTTACAACAGTTTGCTTAGTGACTGTTCGAAGTTACAGTGGCACTGAAAAAAGTGCCCCCCAAGCCACAGCCGAGCAAGACACCTGCCTGCCCACCAGGTGGCCCTCTTCCTCCTGTCCAAGGTTTTCATTGTTGTGAGAATTTCTGTTGAGGATTGGCAGTGGGGGTGGGGGGTTGTTTGGTTTTTATTTCCCCCATCTGCTGGGTGGTTGCAGCAGGTTTTGGTCCTTGGGACACTGTGACCATCATAAATATGAATCAGTTGCCAAGCATCTGAATGTAAATCACAAGACCCTGGAGATGCTACAAAATTCCAGCTGATTGGCGTTCCTTCTGGGCTCCAAAGCGCCAGGATCAGCGCTGAGCTCCAGCTGGAGCCTGGTGCTGATCCTGGCACTTCCGCTGAGCCCTGACAGCCCTGCAGCTCCAGCCATCTCTCGCTCAGGCTTGTGCACTGCTATGACTCTGGGATGTAATCTGTCAGGTCCTGGTGATTTATACTTATGAAGGTCAGATAGGTATTCTCTTACCATTTTCTTGTTTATTTTAATTTTTGTTTCTAGTTTGTCTTTTGCAGTGATTTTTTGGTATGTTGGGCTATAATTTCTTTTTGTGTGAAGACTGATACAAGGTATGAGTTAAGCAGTTCTGCTTTCTCCCTGTTGTCTGTTATTTCCTTGCCATCTTCTCTCTTTAGAGGACCTATAGTTTTCTTCACTTTTTTTGTTGTTAATATGTTGGAAGAAATTTATTATTATTATTCTTGATTTCTGTGGCAAGTCTTTGTTCATTCTGAGCCTTTGCTTTCCTGACATCATTTTTTATGTTCTGGCTGTCTGTTGATAATCGGCTTTAGTTATGTACCCCTCTTTCCATTTTTTGTATTTGTCCTTTTTATCTTTCAGTTTGTCAGAGACATCTTTGTGCCACCATGCTGGTTTCTTCTTGAATTTCTTGTTTTTCTTTTTCAGTGGTATTGTAGTGATATGGGGTTTTATGATCACATTTTTCAGAGTTTCCCATGCTTCTTGGGTTGTTTTCCCGTTTAGGATTTTCATCCATGGGATCTTTCCTAGCTTCTCTCTGAGTTTGTTAAAGTCAGCTCTTTTGAAGTTTAAGACACTGGTTGGATTGTTTTCTATTGCTATTGTTTGTGTTATATTAAATTCCAGTATGACATGGTCACTTTCACCCAAGGCTGTGGCAATTTCAATTCCCTCTATCACTTGTTCTCTATTAGTAAGGATTAACTCCAGTATAGCTTTACGTCTAGTTCCCTCCTCCACCTTTTGGGTGACAAAGTGATAAATATGATGATATGATTTCATTAAAATGTGCACACAATATTTTTATGACAAAGAGATTGTATCCTTACTGCATAATTCTACATGCATTTACTCTGAAATAAATTATATAACTGGATAAAAGACTGGTGCTTTAATTACATCATTAATTCATCCTTCTGCATTAAGGAACCACAAATCATAAAGCATATTTTTTAATGTTTGCAGTTTAATGTATTGTTGCCTTGCTTTTTTTTTCAAGGAAGAGAATTATTCAATCCTGATATAAGACACAAATAACTGAAAGAAAGAGGAAGAAAATACTGCACAGTACTTTTAAAAGCTGCCATTTCACTGAAGGGAAATTTCTGCTGTTGTCAATTGTAGAATTAAATTTCAAGGTGGAACTGCAGATTTTATAACCCCATATTATTTTTTATAATACATGATCCATGTTTGCTGTCATAGAAAAATGGAATAGAATGTTCTAGTGCCCTTGTATTTTCTGAATAGCATTCTCCTATGCCAGCTATTATTGCATTATGCAGAACCATAAGTCAATGCCTCTTTGACTAGATTTAACCACAGTTAGCTTGACATAAATATTTTTGATAATTTTTAAATAACTGCTCTAAGTCTGTTCTATGAAAGTGAATTTCCAAGAAAAAATGGGAATGATAATATTTTTTACCTGCCTTCTTTCTTCTTAATAGTTAAGAGATCATTCGTGGTTTTGGGGTGGGGTATCATCAGTACGCTGATGATACCCAACTTTTTCTTTCCACCCCGAACCAACCCAGTGATGCCCTCTCCGTGATGTCCCGGTGCCTGGAGGCGGTTCAGGTCTGGATGGGGAGAAACAGGCTTCGTCTCAATCCCGCCAAGACTGAGTGGCTGTGCATATCGGCATCTCGGGTTAACCAAGTTATTCAATCCTTAATGATGGGGGGTGAGGTGTTACCCCCCGTCGATAGGGCTCGCAACTTGGGCGTCCTCCTGGACTCACGGCTCAATTTCGAAGACCATATAGGAGCCGTGACCAGGGGGGCTTTTGCTCAGGTTCGCCTGGTGCGCCAGTTGCGTCCCTATCTGGACCGAGACGCCCTACGCACAGTTACTCACGCGCTTGTGACCTCCCGTTTGGACTACTGTAACGCTCTCTACATGGGGCTGCCCTTGAAGACCACTCGGAGGCTTCAACTGGTGCAGAATGCGGCTGCGCGAGTTGTAATGGGGGTTTCCCGATACTCCCATGTAACACCTCTACTCCGTGAGCTGCATTGGCTTCCGGTTGCCCTCCGGGTGAAATTCAAGGTGCTGGTTATCACCTATAAAGCCCTACATGGCCTGGGTCCGGGATATCTGAGGGAACACCTGCTGCCGGCATCAAACGCCCTTCGCCCAGTGCGCTCCCGCAGGGAGGGTCTGCTCAGGGTCCCGCCGGTAAGAGATTGCCGGCGGGTGACACCCAGGGATAGGGCCTTCTCGGTGGGAGCGCCTGCCCTCTGGAACCAGCTGCCGGTGGAGCTGAGAACTGCCCCCGACCTCCGATCATTCCGCCGGGGCCTGAAGACCTGGCTCTTTGAGCTCTCGGGCCCAGACTGAGGAGAAATTTTAATTTGGGGTTCTTTTTAATTGACTACAGGGTCAATTTAATATTTCTTAATTTGGTTCTTAATTTTTGTATTTTGGATTTTTAATTCCCTGTAAACCGCCCTGAGTCCTCAGAGAATAGGGCGGTATATAAATATAACTAAATAAATAAATAAAATAAATAAATTGGTATTTTTAGTTCCTTATCTACTTATAGTTGTAAAAAGTAGTTATGGTGGTTTGTTGCAAAAAGTCAGTTCAGTTTTACCTTATTCTTTAGAAATCAGTCTTCAGTCAAATTCCAAAATAAAATCACATATCTCCTGAAATTTACTGATATGAGCATAGATTATTGAGCAACTTAGCTGTTTATGACTATGTACACTATTAAAATGCTTGTGTCTCTGTAAACTTTAACTGGGTGAAATGGTGCATCTTGGGAAAAACTTTGTTAACAAAGATACCTCAAATGGACTAACTTACAGGATGCTAGGAAATTACTTTGGAAATTTGGGGAAGTTGCAGCTGCTTCAACAGGACTGCTGCTATGGTCACATGATCCTTATTTTCAATGTACCTCATGTTTCCCAGACACTCATGGAAACCCTCACTCCCTCCCCCATCCAGCAGCAGCTACTTACCTACTTTCCAGGAAGGAAAAGTAGAGCAAGGGAGAGGGAGAAGGAGAGGGAGGAACAAGCACGAACCATGAACACTGAATGGCACAACCAAGTAGCTGGAATTGTGTAGAGCAGGGCTTTTCAACCGGTGGTACGCATCATCAAAGTAGAGGCAGACCCCTGGAATGCCCTTGAGTGTGCGCTCCATTATTCCCTGGAAAAATCCCTGGGGCTACACTCACCCCAAACTGTAGGTGCTTGACCTTGAATGCCCTCCAATGGGTGACAATGGTTTGGGCAACTGCTGTGGCCTTGTCCACCAGCAGCTGTTGATAGGCCTGCACCAAATCTAATTTGGTGAACATGCAGCCTCCTTGCAATGATGCCAAAATATGGCTGACAACTGGCACCAGGTACGCATGCTGTTGAAGTGCCCAGTTAATGGTACACTTATAGTCAGCACATATGCGTACTTCTCTGTTGGCCTTAAGTGGCGTTACTATGGAGGTCTCCCACACCCCACTCTCTATGGCCTGCAATACCCCCTGACTGACCAGCTTGTCCAGCTCTGCATTGATTTTGGGTTTTAAAGCGAAAGGCACTCGATAAGGCCTGACCTGAATTGGCGTTACCAAGGGATCAAGCTTGAAGGCTATCAGAGGACCCTTGTACTCCCCTAGGCTTGAACTGAAAACATCCATGAACTCTTGGCAGACTGAAGACAAGTCTGCCGCTTGTGTTCGGTGAATGCTGGTTACTTGGATGACCAATGCATCAAACCAATCAAGCCCTATGAGGCTTGTGCATTGGCCTTGCACCACTACAACATCTAGTGGGCCTGCAAACCCCTTGAAATTCACCAGAAGTGTGGCTTTGCCTTTGACCACCACACAGGAGTTTTGGAAGTTTGTGAGCAGTAGATTAGATGGCCGAAGTTTGACCCATCAGTTGCTGCAGTTGCATATGTGCCTAAATGTTCCTATGGAGATGATGGACATGGCTGAGCCTGTGTCCAGTTCCATTTTGCATGGAACTCCCTGAAGCTTGACCTGAAGTTGAAGCTTCTGTTTAAGGAGGCAATGTGGACCAGTGTGGAACATGCTCTCCGGCTGGAGCAGAACCCTACTCGGTGTTGCCCTGGGGCCCCGGTACCTCTCCTGACTGAGTCTTCCTGTGGATGGTCCCTCTGGTGACCTCAGCAGACTGTGGCAATGTGCCCTGGTTTGCCACACACCTTGTATATTGCTGTTTCGGAATTAGCCTCCACAGCCCATGCATCTAAGGAACAGAACTGCCTTCTCAGCTAGCCGTAGTCCCTTCTCCTGGTGCTTCTGTAGCTTGTTGACTTCGTAGTCTGAGTCAGTGTCTTCCAACCATTCAGCATCCTTGTGGTGGACAGCGTCAGTGTTTGAAGTGCTTTTGGAGGGCCACAGTGCTTTAATGGCCCCTCCGGCAGCTTTGTCTACCATGACCTCCTTCAAGGCCTCCTGTAGTGAGAGAGTCTCCTTGGTGAACAGTTTTTGTTGGAGCTCTCAGTTTTGGAGTCCACTGACTAACCAGTCTCTTAGTCTCTCCTCCAAATCTGCAAAATTGCAAAGTCGGGATCCTTGATGAAGAGCAGCGATGAATTCTGTAGCAGTCTCACTGGGCTGTTGTTCCTGCTGCTCAAAAGTGTGCTTCCACGCTATGACAGATAAAGTGGTCTCAGAGCTTTTTCTTCAAATCTGCATAGGTGATGAACTCGAGCGGTGTTGGGGCAACCAGGTTCTCGGCAATGTCGAAGGTGGCTGGGCTGCACACGCTCTGTGGTGGCCTCACCCCCTAGTGACTTCAGACTCTTATGATGAAGCAGCACATCCCATCCTCATTACCACAGTTATATCTTCAGTTCTTTAGGCATTAAGTGAGATGAAGTGTTGAAACAGCAAAAAGGTTTATTAACTCAGACCAGAAGCAGCCCTAATGGCTGCTGTGCAGCTATTTATACGGTTAGCCTCTAGGCAGGGACCAATAGGTTCAACATAACAGTTTCACGCCCAGAACCTAATTATCAGCCTGGAGACAGCAAGTCTGGCTTTCAGTAACAGCAAACATTACACAACACAGAAATCTAGGTCAGACATTAAGCAAGTGATCAGACATTAAACAAGTGATTTAAAACATTTATGGCCAATACATTACAATCTACTTGGAGGGAAGTAAGCAATGGGGTACCACAAGGTTCTGTCTTAGACCCAGTACTCTTCAATATGTTCATAAATGACTTAGATGAGGGAATTGAAGGGGATGTCATCAAATTTGCAGATGACACCAAGGTGCCAGGAATAGCCAACATCCCAGAAAACAAGCTTAGAATCCAAAAAGTTCTTGACAGACTTGAACACTGGCCCTATGTAACAAAATGATATTTAATGTGGAGAAAAGCAAGTGTTTATATTTAGGCAGGAAAAACCAAAGGTATAAGTACAGATTATGCAAAACCTGGCTCAAAAACAATTGTGAGAGGGACCTTGGAGTCCTAGTGGATGATCACTTAAACATGAATCAGCAGTGTGCGATAGTAGCCACAAAAGCTAATGCAATCCTTGGTTGCATAAACAGAGGCATAGAATCAAAATCACATGAAGTATTAGTACCACTTTATAAAGCCTTAGTAAGGCCACATCTGGAATATTACATCCAGTTTTAGTCACTACATTATAAAAAAGATGGTGAGACTTGGGAAAAAGTGCAAAGAAGAGCAAATAAGGTGATTGAAGGCCTGGAGACTAAAACATATGAAGAATGTTGCAGGATTTGGGAATGGCCTGTCTAGAGAAAAGACAGACATGATAGCAGTATTCCAGTATTTGAGAGGCTGCCACAAGGAGGAAGGGGGTCAATTTATTTTCCAAAGCACCAGAAGGCAGGACAAGAAACAACGGATGGAAACTAATCAAGGAGAGAAGCAACTTGGAATTAAGGAGAAACTTCCTATCAGTGAGGACAATTAACCAGTGGAATAGCTTGCCTTCAGGCATTCTGGGTGCTTCATCACTCAAGGTTTTTAAAAAAGAAACTGAACAACCACTTGTCTGAAATGATATAGGGACTCCTGCTTGAGCAGGGGGCTGGACTAGAAGATCTCCAAGGTCCCTTCCAGCTTTATTCTGATTTATATTTTGCCCATACCTATTATTAGTTCAACCTTTAGATACATTCCACTGAAACTCATCGTTAATGATGGAGGTACAAATAGCATATAATTTGAAGCAAGCATGTAATCAATCATTTGAAGCAAGCTACAATTCTATCATTTGTGATTTGAGGAAAAGATAAAATCACCTATCATCTTTCCAGCCCAGCCCAGCCTAGTTTTTTCTGGGGCATAGAACTCAAATCTATATGTCAATGCTGCTAACATCAAATGTTCTTTCTTTAACCACAGATGGAAATGCAGTCATTTTTCTCTATTGCTTTTAGAGTTAGTTGATGCTGGGAGGGGGAATGTGGATGAGAGTCCTGCTAGTCATAACAATAATAATTCAGCCATGGGAACCCAAGGTCATTGTGCCCAAAGTTGATAGAGTTTTGGTGGGCTGGAGAGTTGGGGAGAAAGCCTGTGCTTCAAGCTAATTGGGGAATGTGATTTATGACTGTTTATTGAAGGAGGGAATTGTGCTTTGTTATTTTGTATCCAGGGGAGGGGAATTTAGTGTTTGGTTTCGACTATGTAGTGCTGATACTTTGTTTCTCGAATAAAAGATTCTTTAAGGTAAACAATGCCTCCAAGTTCTTTTGAAGAGTTTCATCTGTCGGAACCATGACACTGTACTTTTCAAAGAAATTAGGTCATAATGTAATATTATAGACAATATTATTTGCTCACTCTTAAAATGCATTTTTGTTTAGTCATCTCTCTAATATAATCTTTATTTCATTCATGGCTATTAAAATATATGAAGTCACTCTTTTTATATAAAAATTTGACTTTCTAGAAGTTGTAATGTGCACCCTCTTGAATGGAGGAATGGTATTTCAGTGTGGACTTACTAGAGTAGCATAAAGTGGTACTATCACTTCACGTAACTTGATACTTTCACTTTCTTGATGCAGCCAACAGCATTATTTCTTTGAATTTCTTCTTCTTCCTTACATATTGAAATAAACTTAGGGAGTTATTTTTGGCATTGTTGAAAATCTTAGGTTATTTATCCTTGCACTCTCCTACCTCTTTCTTCTAGGTCATTCCTTTTTTTAAAGTCCTCTTTTTTAATCCTTTCTGAATAAAAATCTACTTTAAGTTAAGTTTAAGTTTAAGTTTATTGAATTTATATACCGCCTTTTTCCCATAGAACTCAGGGCGGTTTACAAGGTATTTAAAAATGTCAATACAATACAAAAGTTAAAAATAATTAAAAATAATTAAATTTGATTCCTGAAAAATATAAAACCCCCAATTAAAAACTCTCAGCCTGGGCTGGAAAGCTCAAAGAGCCAGGTCTTCAGGTCCCGGCGGAATGAACGAAGGTCAGGGGCAATCCTAAGCTCTACAGGCAGCTGGTTCCAAAGGGCAGACACACACACTGAGAAGGCCCTCCCCCTGGGTGTTATCCACCGGCAGTCTTTTACTGGTTGCACCATGAGAAGGCCCTCCCTGCGGGAGCGCACAGGACGAAAGGAACTTGATGCCGGCAGCAGGTGTTCCCTCAAATATCCCGGACCCAAGCCATTTAGGGCTTTATAGGTCATCACCAGCACCTTGAATCTCACCCAGAGGGCAACCAAAAGCCAATGCAGCTCGCGGAGTAGAGATCTTACATGGGAGTATCGGGAAACCCCCATCACAACTCGTGCAGCCGCATTCTGCACCAGCTGAAGCCTCCGAGTGGTGCTCAAGGGAAGCCCCATGTAGAGAGCATTGCAGTAGTCTAACCGGGAGGTCACGAGAGCATGGTTGACTGTGCGTAGGCCATCTCGGTCAAGATAGGGTCGCAACTGGCGCACCAGGCAAACCTGAGCAAAAGCCCCTCTGGTCACGGCTCCTATGTGATCTTCAAAATTGAGCCGCGAATCCAGGAGGATGCCCAAGTTGCGAGCCCTATCAATGGGGGGTAACACCTCACCCCCCATCGTTAAAGATGGAATAGTCTGGTTAACCCGAGATGCCAGTATGCACAGCCACTCAGTCTTGGCAGGATTGAGACAAAGCCTGTTTCTCCACATCCAGACCTGGACCGCCTCCAGGCAATGGGACATCACGGCGAGGGCATCACTGGGTTGGTTCGGGGTGGAGAAAAAAAGTTCGGTATCATCAGCATACTGATGATACCCCACCCCGAAACCACGAATGATCTCACCCAGTGGTTTCATATAGATGTTGAACAGGAGGGGAGAGAGAACCGACCGCTGAGGAACTCCACAAACGAGAGGCCTCGGGGCACATCTCTTCCCTCCCGTCAACACCGACTGCGAGCGGCCCAGGAGATAGGAGGAGAACCACCGTAAAATGGTGCCTCCCACTCCCAACCCCCTGAGACGCCGCAGTAGGATACCATGGTTAATGGTATCAAAAGCTGCTGAGAGATCTAATAGGACTAGGACAGAGGAACAACCCCTGTCCCGAACCTGACAGAGATCATTCACCAGCGTGACCAATGCCGTCTCCATGCTGTGCCCGGGCCTGAAACCCGATTGGTATGGGTCCAGATAATCAGTTTCCTCCAGGAACAGAGGAAGCTGATGCTCCACCACACTCTCAACAACCTTCACCAAAAAGCGAAGGTTGGAGACCGGATGATAGTTATTTAAAACAGCCGGGTCCAGGGCAGGCTTCTTGAGGAGGGGTCTCACCACCGCCTCCTTCAAGGTGGCGGGGAAGATACCCTCCTTCAAAGAAGCAGTTATTACTGCCTGGAACCAGCCTCGTGTCTCCTCCCGGGCCACATAAACCAGCCAGGAGGGGCATGGGTCCAACAAACAGGTGGTGGAGCTCAGCCTCCCCATAATCCTGTCCACATCATCAGGGGAAACAGGATCGAACTCAGTCCAGATAACACGCTCAAGACCGTCCGATTCCTCCACGTCAGACTCCGCCCAGTAGAGTCCAAGCCGGCCCGGATCTGAGCGATTTTGTCCGTCAGATGATGACTAAACTCCTCGGCCCGTCCCTGTAAGGGATCCTCCCTCACCTCCTGATTAAAAAGGGAGCAAGTCACCCTAAACAGGGCGGTTGGGCGATTATCTGCGGATGCGAGGAGGGCAGCGAAGTAATTAGCCTTCGCCGTCCTCATCGCCGCAAGATAAGACCTTATAAAGGTTCTTAGCTGCAATCGGTCAGATTCAGATCAGCTGGACCTCCAACCGCTCTCTACACCCCATCTCCGATGCTTCATCTCCCGGAGCTCTACAGAAAACCATGGAGCCCAACGGGATCTGCGCCGAGTCAGGGGTCGCAAGGGTACAACACGGTTGAGTGCCTCGGTGGCCGCCCTTTCCCAGGCATCCACCAAGGCATTGGCCGGGTTGTGAGTGAGGGTGATGGGTATAGACCCAAGTGCCATCTGGAACTGTTCTGGAACCAGTAGGCACCTGGGGTGGAACCACCTGGTCAGTTCCGTGGCCCAGTCGTGGGGGGTGGCATAATGGAAGACCAGTCACAGGAGATGATGATCGGACCATGATAGGGGGACAATAGCTGGCAAACCCCCTCCCAGATCATCCAACCACTGCCCAGATAAAAACACCAGGTCAAGAGTGTGACCCCCACATGAGTTGGGCCCTGAATTACTTGGGTCAGGTCCATGGCCATCATGGAAGCCATGAACTCCTGAGCTAACTCTGATGACCCTCCTAGGGAAGGCAGGTTGAAGTCACCC
Source organism: Vipera berus (assembly GCF_964194415.1). Taxonomy (NCBI): domain Eukaryota; kingdom Metazoa; phylum Chordata; class Lepidosauria; order Squamata; family Viperidae; genus Vipera; species Vipera berus. The sequence goes on along the minus strand of NC_138205.1, from coordinate 65,431,335 downwards.
AGAACTATAAGCCTAGGGAACTCCACCGCCAACCTTGAGAGTGTCGAGCAGCCCAGGCAGGGCTGTTGCCACACAGCTGGGTGCCAGGTATGTGAGCAAGAAGCCCATCTGAACCCGAGGGCTACATCTCAGGAGGAGGGACTCACTCCCGCCTATCTGGACAATGGTGGTCTACCATGTACATAAAGTCTCCCGAATAACCACCGCCACCCCACCACCCCTACCCTGAGCCCATGGCCAGTGTAGCACACAGAAACCTGGGGGGCATAACTCGGTCAGAGGGACCCCTCCTTCCGAGCCCAACCAGGTTTCTGTAATGCATGCCAGATCCGCGCATTCCTCCTCGATCAAATCACGAACGAGGGGAGCCTTATTAACAACGGATGTGGCATTAAAATACACCAGCCTAAGCTCAGGGACCTGATCACCCTCATCCCCGGGCAAAAGTGTGCTAGCCGGAGGGTTGGAGCACGCCACTGCTCGAAGATAGCGAGGGCGTGATCCCAGGTGTTGATGTGGCCCTCCTTGCAACCACCTGCTGCCATTCCCTATCGTCATGGGGATTTGACACCCCACCCCAGCACATGCAGAGCCAGCCGCCTCCACCCCCAACCCCATCCCACCGGAACCCATAACGAGCCCAGACTGAATGCCAGTTAGTAATTCCCTCCCCTCCCTACTATTTCTCCCCCTCCCTAGCCCTTTAAAATAACTGGCTAAAAACATATCAGGGGCCTCTTAGTGCATCTCCACTAGAGGCCCCTAGGTAAGCCCAACCACCTCTTGGGGTCCCAGCAATTGGACCCGTCATCAAGGGAGATGGTAGACAGAGAGGCTGGTCATGTCCAGGAGGGAGAAACCCCCCTGAGGGCGTACAAGTCCAATCTTGAATATTGTAAACGAGCCATAATGTGCAAATCTATATAAACCATTCTTCACAAATGGAAAGTCAGTTGTTATAAAATATGATAAGATGTTAAGTCCGGAACACATCTTCATCCACCAATCCGGCTCTGCTCTCACCTGAGCTGGTCCAGACAATAAGCTCACAACTGTCCTCTCACCACAGTTTTGAGATCCAGTCTGTGGTGGGAAAACACCATTGCCGGGTAGAACCTCCTCATCTAGCCTCTCACACCAGCAGGGAGGTTGATGACCAGTCCAGGGCTGCCCTCTCACTGCAGACCAGTCCCGGGTTCATTCCGGAGTATCAAAAAGGAAGTCACGAGAGCAGGGAAATATCAAACCATTTAAACCCTGCATCAGTCTCCAGCCAGCATCAGATGTAATCTAAATGCAATCGCGGCCGATCTTCGGGCCGCCAACCCCATGAGCAGTAACAGCAATTACTTGGTGGAGCAGTGGGCTAATGCCTCCTTAAGTAACACCAGCTGCCTGCAATTAGTGCAGGTTCGCATCCCACCAGGCTCAAGGTTGACTCAGCCTTCCATCCTTCCAAGGTAGGTAAAATGAGGACCCAGATTGTTGGGGGCAATTAAGCTGACTTTGTAATAATGCCGCTTGGGGGGGTGAAAGCCCTAATAAGCAGGCATATACATAGAATGAAGGCTATTGCTAAGCTTGTAAGCCGCCCTGAGTCTTCGGAGAAGGGCGGGATATAAATGGAATTTTTAAAAAAATTATGCCACCAGGTCTCTGTCGTCTTCCAGGAGGAAAGGAAGCCTCCCCACAGCCAAGCACGTTAAAAACGTTACAAACAGCACCCGCCAGCTGATTCCGGCGCCGGGTGATCTGTGGCCATTTTGAAGGCCAGAAGGCCAAGAATAACATCCCAGAGACAGAGAGCTCCGCGCAGCTGAGAAGCGGCGCCCGCCAGCTGGTATCGGGCGCCAAATAGTCCAAAGCCAGTTTAAAGGCCATCCAAGCTGCCGCTGCCTTGCAGAGCTCCCCATAATCAAAAGTAATCAGAGACGGCGCCCGACAGCTGATCTCGGGCGCCGGAGGATCGGTGGCAGATTACAAGCCACTCAGTTGCTGCTGCTGCCCTCTGGGGGGGAAGAGGCTCCACGCCACAAAAGCAACGCTCGCCTGATGTTTCCAAGCCCCCCGTCCAAATGTTAACCTCGGCTGGGCTACAAATGAGCTCCTGGACTTTCCATTGTGTAGGCTCGTCACGGAGCTCACAGAACGCCGCCCGTGGTTGCCACCATCTTGGGCAAAAAAAGATAGTTTAAGATAGTTAAAGTGCTATAACATTAGATGGCCAATTAATCTCATCATTTATGTGATAACTAAGTAAACTGAGCTGAACTTTATTCACTTTCATTGTGATAAGATATAAGGGCTAAAGCTTTAATATCTTTCTATATATATTTCTTCTGTGTACTTGGTTAGAGCTGGTATTCAAGTTTACTCTTTATAATACTATGCCTCTAGTTATATTTTACATTGTTTTGTTTTTCAATTCAATTTGTAAAGTTTGTGGGTTTCTAAGAAATCTGTCTATAAACTCTCTAAACATCAAATATACTGCATTTGTTAGACTTCAAGATTTCATAGAACTGCCTTTTTGCTTTCTTCTCGCTGTAGTTTATCTAAAAAAATATCTGAACTGGGAATTTTAACTTTAATGTATTTGTAATGGAATTCATAAAATCTCATCACAAAAGGATGCAATGTTGACTTTCATAAATTCAATTAATCTCTTCAGATTCCTGTTTCAAGTATGATTTAACAAAGGAAAAATTCCATTAACTTGGCAACTAAGTAAAAAGCATTCTTGTTCATTAAGTGCAAGTAAAATGTTCTAATATAATATATATTATGAACAGCAACCATGCCATTAAATTATAGGCAATATTAAGCTGCAATTATTTATCAATAAAAGAATCTATTAATATTTTAATTAAAATATTATTTTTCTGTATAGAAGACAAATACAATAGCGTGCTTCCCATTTCAAACCTCAGCTTTCTTTTTTTATATACAAGTTTTATTGATTTTTTAATATTTACATATACATGTATTTGTGAAGCAATACGGTGGTTGGGTAGTCAAAATAACAAATAACAAGTTGTAAATAGTTCAGGTTGCATCAACATGGATTCCCTCTCTGATTCCCTTAATTATCACATAGTCAAAATAGTCAAGTTAATACATTTTTAGTTGTAACCTAGTCAATTAACAAAATTTTCAATATATTTTCACTAATACATATCAATATCCTGTTTTTAAATTTTATCTAACTGCAATAGAATATTCTAGAATAGCCTATAATGTACAAAAGAAAGCTTAATTTTTGGGTAATCCACAATTCCCTATTTCAATAAAGAATAATTCTCTTGCCTACAAAACTTACATTGTTCATTACAAAACGTTCTTATGTTTTACCATTAAAATCTAATTTTCATCTTAACAAATCACCAATTATTAGAAAGATATTTTTTGTCTTAACTGCTCAACAATTATTAAAATACTATCTTTTGTATATTAAATTCTAGATTCTATAATATAGTTCAAAAGTAACAACTAATATATTCTATAAGTTGTCTTAACCATACATCAATTGTTAAAATACTATCTTTCGATATATCATTCCAAATTCTATAATATAGTTCAGAATTATATTCTAAAAGCTTACTTTTGTTTTCCCTTACAGATCCGAAACCTAAATGTAAAATCAATTATATTTTTTAGAGATTCCCCTTAATCCATTGAAAGGTATTTTTATAGTCTATCTTTAGGAATCCCAAAAAAGGAACAAGTTCAGTTTTTTTAAATCTAACTCTTGCTTTTCTTTTGTGCCAATCAGGCTTCCCTTTTGGCATCTTTAAATTCTCAAATGTATCTCCCTTTCTTCCTATACCCCTTATTTGAATCCAGGGAGAGTATCCAAATGTCAATTTTGCAAAGAAAGTGTCCCCTTTGTAACCATTGAAGTGTTGCTTTAATAATACAGTTTTGGATGAGTGATGTGATATAAGTAAAGGTAAAGGTTCCCCCACACATGCCTGCTAGTCGTTTCCAACTCTAGGGGCTGGTGCTCATCTCCGTTTCAAAGCCGAAGAGCCAGCGCTTGTCCGAGGACATCTCCGTGGTCATGTGGCTGGCATGACTAGACACCAAAGGTGCACGGAACACTGTTACCTTCCCACCAGAGTGGTGCCTATATTTCTACTTGCATTTTTACGTGCTTTCGAACTGCTAGGTTGGCAGCAGCTGGGACGAGTAACAGGCACTCACTCTGCTATGCGGCACTCGGGATTTAACCCACCAAACTGCCAACCTTCTGATCAACAAGCTCAGCGTCCTAACCCACTGAACCACTGTGTCCCTTGATGTAATATAGTTGTCATTAAATCAGGCACATCTTTTTCTTCTTCCAATTCCATTTGGATTAGGTAGAAAGTAGTAGCTGGTGTGATGGTTGTCATTTGATTAGTTGAATTCTCAATAAAGTATATTTGAAGGCCTTTAATGTCTTCACTCTTAATATTGCTTTCTTCAGGTGCTATTGCTTTTTGAGCTGTAAGTTTTGTAGTTGACATTGAAGTTTGAACTTTAAGATTCTCTGTAGGTTACATTTGTTGTTTTTTGAAATCTCCTATTTTAGTGTTAGTTTCCACTTCTTGTATTTGCTCTTGGATTATTATTTCCTCATTTAAGATCAAAATTTGATTTGGTGACTTTAAGTTTTCAGATTCTTCTTGCAGTTTGGCTTTAATTTGCTCTGTCATTGCCAAAATCATGTCCAGTATCAGTTTATAATCAAGTGGTGGGATATATTCATCCATTTCATTGTTGTTTGCAGCTAAATCTTCCATGGAGGCTATTTTAATAATAGTCAAAGATTATCCACCTCCAAGAGTTGTTTTCAGTTTCCAGGTGTTCCCACACTTATCTTTAAAAGTAATGTCAAGGACAGCTCTGTTATTCAGTCAGCTATCACAACAGGAGAAAAGTTGCTGTACCAAGTTTCACCATAAGATGTCATCAATAGCATATAAAATGCAATGTAAAAATTTTCTTTGTTTTCCAAATTAATATAAAACTTTTGTAGCATTAGTCCAATTTTTTTTCTTTAATTCACAGCTTAGAGAGGAAATAGGGTAGTAGATCCCCACCAAAAAAATAGGAGCTTTTTAGTAAATACCGATAAAATAACTTAATTTCTTTGCTGAATTACTTGAATTTCTTTAAGGCTTTAAGATTTGTTCCCAGAGTAGATATTCGCCATGTTTTCAAAAAGTGTGGAAAGAAATTTTCAGGAAAGTCCCACAGGAAAATAGTTAAGGGAGTAACAAAGGTAAAGTCTCACCCAGGTCCTCCAGGTTGCTTCTTAGTGCTAGGTAGTGCTTTTGGCTTTCAGCCGGGAGAGGCTTAATGATCGGCCATCTTTATGGCTGGTCTCTTCTTTGGGCCAAAGGAGTTGTCCCAGATTCAAGCAGAGGGCTTCTGCCCTTCCGCGATCACAGGGAAGGCCTCCTCTCGGTAGTCACCCCTCCAAGGTGATTTTTGACACTTTTCAGGGTCCACCAAAGAACGGACGGCAGGAAGCAAACTGTTCCTGTGTGTCCGGAAGCACCCCGCGCACAAACCAGAAGCCCAAATCTCAGCCTTCTGATCCTTTGTAAAAAGTATTTTTCATTTTGGACTTCCGGGTGGCAAGGCTCCGTTGCTGGCAGCCATTTAGGCTGTCAGCCCCGTCGTTCCGTAGAACCGCCAAAAACAGCACTGATCAGCTGTTTTGGTGGCTCGGAGGCTGCTCCTTGGGAGAAGAGGAGGGGCTGAGCGCTCAGGCAGGGGTAGAGCTCTCCCAGACCGCCAGAGTTGAAACTCTGATGGTTGAAGGATTGAGCCCCCCCGAAGCCTGAGTTTGCTCTGGACCTCGGGACGCCTCTGCTCCAGGGCTTTGGAGCAGAGCAGGACGCAGCAACCATCCCTGCCAGCGAGAGTGAACTTTGGATTACTTGGATGCAGGCAGAGCTGTACAGGAGAATCATGTCAGAACAAGTATATGATCTTTAACTCAGTGGATTTCGTGGAGATTTTTAAAAAGTGAAAGTGCGCAACAGAATTGAGTGGGTGAAAATGGCTGCCAAATCATCTAAAGTTCCTAGAAGCATGGGGGCTTCCCTGGTGCAGCAATCCTCATTACAGGCTTTAATGCCCCCTCTCCCTGCACCTGCACCTGCACCAGCTTTGACAGTAAAAGATTTGCAGGATGTTTTGCAAGAGGCTATGAAAAAGCAATCCCAACAATTAGTTGAACTTATGGATGAGAAGCTTACAGAACTTATGGATGAGAAGCTTACAGAAATGAGGGCAGACATCTTACTTGCATTTCAAGGTATGGCCGTTTGCATTGAACGTCTGGATGAGAGAGTGGAAGAACTTAGTCAAAATAATATCAGATTAGATGCTAAAATGATGGATGCTGAAACTGTGATGGATAAGATTGATGACGATTTAACCATGGTGCAGTACCATGAGATGGGGTTTGCTGTGAGAATTAGGGGCTTAAAAGAGGATTCTAAGGAAAATTTGAAAAAAGTAGTTTCAGAAGCCCTCGAAGGCGTTTTGGGACATTCAGCAGAAGATATTATGGTGGATATAGACAAAATATTTCGTGTTAATTCATGGATTGCAAGACAAAGGAAATTACCTAGAGATGTGGTGGTTTATTTTACAAAGAGAGCAATTAGAAATGAGGTTATTCAAGCTTTTTATAATAGTAAATTTGCAATTGCAGAGCAAGAAGTTTTGATTTTAAAAGAGATCCCTCCAAAAATTTTAAGAAGAAGAAAGAGGTTTGCTTTTTTGGCAGAAGAATTAAGAAGACGGGATATCCAGTTCAGATGGGAGATTCCAGTGGGTATGGTGGTGATGTATGCAGGCACGAGACATTGTCTTCTTACAGTGTTACAGGCACGTGACTTCTACGCCAATGTTTTAAAGGCAGTCCCTATACCACTTTTGGAATCTAAAAAGAAGAATGGTGAGGGAGAGCATCAGTCACAAAGTAAGAATGCACAAGGTGCTGAAGGAGTTATGCAGTTGAAAGATGGAGAATCCCAGAAAGTTACAGGAGTGGATCAAATTTCAGTATCATCGGAGGAGGTTAGAGACCAAAGAATGACACGTGCTGCTGCTAGACGAATGAGACAAGAGCAAGAACAGCAGAGAGTTATGACGGCGCCTCAAAAACTTACTTACAGTGAAGCAGTGGGAGGAGCGCGACCAAAGAGAGTGCAGGTGATTTTGGAAGAGGCGCTCCAAAAGCTTCAGGTCGCAAAAGATGGCGACAAAGCTTCTAACCTGGAATGTTAATGGTCTAAATTCACCAGATAAGAGAAAGAAAGTATTTCAATATTTAAAGCAATTTAAGAACTAATTTACGGTATGCTAGACATAATACTTTTTGTAATGCTAATAAACCAGGTAGATGGCTAGCTTATTTGTTAAGGAAGAAGCAAAGGGCTTCTAATATAGATAGAATAGAGTATAAGGGTAAAGTAGTGTACCAGCAGAGTCTTATTAAAAAGACTTTTGCTGATTTTTATTCTAAGTTGTATGCTAATGATAAGATTAGAGATGTAGATATAGATGACTATTTGATAAAAGCTAAGATTCCTGTTCTTACGCAAGAACAAAAAGAAGGGATGAATCAATTGATAACTGATGAAGAAATTCTTTTAGCAATCAAACAATTAAAAGTGGGTAAAGCCCCGGGTACTGACGGTTTGACTGCCGTGTATTATAAAAAATTACAGTTAGAAATGGTGAAACCTTTAAGGGAATTGTTTAAGACAATTCAAATGGGAGGAGGGGTACCTCCTTCTTGGAAGACCGCTTTTATTTCATTGATTCCGAAGGAAGATCACGATGCTACTCAAGCTAAAAATTATAGGCCAATATCGCTTTTGAATACTGATTACAAGATATTTGCAAAAATTTTAGCTAATAGATTAATGAGGGTATTACAACAAGTGATTCATGGTGATCAAACTGGATTTATAAGTGGTAGACAAATGAAGAATAACCTGAGACATATTGTAGATTTATTGGAATTTTTGGAAAGAAACAATCAGATCCCCGCAGCTTTGATCTTTTTCGATGCTTAAAAAGACTTTGATCAATTGGATTGGCAATTTTTGATCAAAGTACTAGAGAAAATGGAATTTGGGGACAAATTTCTACAACCAATTAGGGCAATATATCAAAAGCAAACAGCCCGTATAATAGTTAATAATAGTTTGACTGAACTATGTAATATTGAAAAGGGCACAAGGCAGGTGTGCCCGTTGTCACCTCTATTATTTGTTTTAACATTGGAAATATTACTGATTAAAATACGTGACTCGGGAAAAATTAGGGGAATTCAAATAAGAGATCAGGATTATAGATTGAGGGCATTTGCAGATGATCTGGTTGTTACAGTAACTCAGCCGGATTATTCAGTTGTAGAACTGATGGAGATAATAATGATATATGGGAAAGTTTCTGGATTTAAGATCAACATACAAAAGACTAAAATATTGTCTAAAAATATGACAGTATCACAAAAGGCTGTTTTAGAAGAGCTAATGGGATTTGAAATAGTTAAAAAGATTAAATATTTGGGGATATATTTGTCAGCCTCAAATGTGAAGTTATATAAAATAATTATGAAATGTTATGGGGAAAAATACAAAAAGAATTAGATAGTTGGAAAAAATTACAATTATCCTTATTGGGAAGAATTGCAGCAGTGAAAATGAATGTTTTGCCAAAATTTCCATTTTTATTTCAAGTGATACCTATACTCAAAAAGGACTTAAATCTGGAGGAATGGCAAAAAGGACCCAGATGAGGACCCAGATTATTGGGGGCAATTAAGCTGACTTTGTAATAATGCCGCTTGGGGGTGTATGAAAGCCCTAATAAGCAGGCATATACATAGAATGAAGGCTACTGCTAAGTTTGTAAAGCCGCCCTGAGTCTTCGGAGGAGAAGGGCGGGATATAAATGGAGCTAAAAAAAATAAATAAAAAAGGAATTAATAAATTTGTCTGGGCAGGGAAAAAGCCACGAGTTAAATTTAAGATAATGCAAGATAGGCGTGAAAGAGGTGGTCTTAAAATGCCTAATTTTAAATTATATTATGAGGCTGCTGCTTTGTCAGCGATAAGTGACTGGTTTAATTTAACGCAAGGGAGATTATTAAATCTTGAGGGTCATGATTTGTTATTTGGTTGGCATGCATATTTATTGTATGATAAGAAGGTGGATAATGTGTTTAAGATACATATTTTAAGTTATGCTCTGTTGCGGGTTTGGAAAAAGCATAGACATAAGTTAAATTATAAGATACCCATTTGGGCAATACCTAAACATGCAATAGAAAATATAAATGTGGGATTTAAACATGATGTGACTACATATAAGGAAATTTTAAGTTTAGAGAGGAATGTATGGAAACTAAAGTCATATAAAATTTTAAAAGAAGAAAAAATTGTACAAACTTGGTTTCAGTATGGGCAATTACAGGCTAGATGGAAAGAGGACCAGAAAGTTGTTTTTTCGATGACTGATGAAAATTTGGTAAAACAAATTAGAGATCAAGGTCAAGCACATATAAAAAGGATATATAATGCATTGATAGAGAAATGGAACTTGTTAAAGACTGTATGATAAAGTGGGCTCAGAATTTTCAAGAAGTTATAACAATGGATACTTGGGAAAAGATCTGGGTTAGAAATGTAAAATTTACACAAGCCCAAAATTTAAGAGAGAATTTTTATAAAATGTTTTATAGGTGGCACCTAGACCCTAAAAAATTAGCAAGCATGTATCCGAATTGCCAGCCCAAATGTTGGAGGTGTGGTTGTGAGGATGCAACGTATTTTCATATATGGTGGACTTGTAATAAGGTTAAAGCTTTTTGGATACTACTGTTATAGATGTTAAGTTGATGTTGAATTTAATTACGGCAGCGAGACTTTTAGTAGCTCAATATTGGAAGAAGGAAGTACTGCCGACTATAGAAGAATGGACTTTAAAAGTTTCTAACTTGGCGGAAATGGCAAAGATTTCAGCGTATTTGAAAGACCAATCGCAACAGAGATACATTGTGGAATGGAGGAGATGGATTGAATATATTCAGAATAAATATGGGACTAAAAAGTTTCATTTAGCATTTGAATAAGTAGTGGATCTATATGATGTATAATTAGTTAATAGTTATTTTATTAATAATTTGATGATGGAGAGTTAAAGTGCGATAGAACTTAATGTTTTATTGTTGTTAGCATATTTTAGATTATGTTTGTTTGTATTTTTATACCCTGTATTCAGCTCTGGGAAGTCAGGGAGGGGGGAGGGGAGGGAAGGGTTGGGGAGAGGGGAGGGGGAGGAGGGGGGGCTTTTTTGTATTTAAAAATGTATTGTAAAACTTTTCAATAAAAAAAGTATTTTTCATTTTGTTTAATTTTAAGTAGCACATAGCTCAAATGAACTATATTTTTTATATTTTACAGAGAATTATTGGAATTCTGCATCATTTGTTACTCGATCTTCATATCTCCACTTCTCTACCTTCCAAGGAGAGACCAGTGCTGACATTTCATTCTATTTCAAAACATCAGCCCCTGATGGAGTCTTCCTTGAGAATCGGGGGAATTCAGATTTCATCAAACTTGAGCTAAAATGTAAGTATGTCCACAGCATGAATAAGAGTATCAGATGAAAGTAAGATAAGGTGTTAAATTTTTATTATCAGGCATACTGTATGAACTCTCCAATGAAACATAGAATATGACTCTGGGTATCCTGTCTTAATCTAGAATGTTTTATGCTTAATTTAATGCAGTGTTCCAATATTTGAGAGTTCTCCCAGAGAGGAGGGGGTCAATCTAATTTCCAAAGCACTTGAAGGCCAGACAAGGAATAATGGATAGAGACTGATCAAGGAGAGATTCAACCTAGAAATAAAGAGAAATTTTCTGAGCATGAGAACAATCAACCAGTGGAACAGATTGCCTTCAGAAGTTGTGGGAAACTTCATCACTGGAAACTTCCAAGAAGAGACTGGACTGCAGAAATGGTGTAGGATCTCCTGCTTGAGCACGCGGGGGTGGGGGTTGGGTGGGCTTGGACTAGATGACCTACAAGATTCCTTCCAACTCTATTCTATTTCTATTTTTAACCCAGGCAGCTCAGAAGTAGTTCTGCTTACATAGCTATTCTAAGTAATGATGCCACTTTCCTTTGATTTTAAAATCTTTCTTCCAATTATTTAAGCAGATGGACACGATTCTCTTCCTCACAATTACACTACACAATAATTAGATTAAAATTTTCACTTAAAATGAGGAATTCAAGGATAGGTGGGAATTTGAGGAAAACTGCACATTCTAATAGTTTAATATATTTATCTTTAGTCCATTTAGGGACACAAAGTGTTACATACTGACATTATATGAACAATCTCCCGGCCCAAAAAGAACCAGGGAATCTCTAACGCAGCAGCCGTTGACAGATGACAGCTGTCAAAAGGCTGCCGGAAGAAACCGCGCACGCGCACAGCCGGCAGCAGCCACTGACAGTGACAGCTGTCAAAAGGCTGCGCAGGCGCAAGAACCAGCCTGGCTGACAGCCACGAGCTGTCAGAATGCTGGCTCCCAATACACACCTCCCCTCAGCTGGCAAGCCAGCCAGCTGACGGATTCCCCGGCTAAGCTGCGCAATCGCAATCGCCTGGGAGCTGTCAAAGCTACCGGCTGACTATTGGTCGCTGCCCTCGAGGCGGGAGAATACAGTTTCCTGATTCGTTGTTACTGTTGACAGTTCACTATGAAATGACATGTTTCTCCACTTGTCAGCTGTCCGGAACTGAAGTGAATAAAACATTGAAACCCAGCCTGCCGTCTCTCTGGTCATTGTCCGAGATACTTCACTGGCGACGAAGGTGGGATCCCAGTACAACAGAGCTAGTCACTGAGCTAAGTCACGGCTAGAAGGAGCTCCATCCCTCCAGCCGCTCAAGACACTGCTGAAGTCACTGGCTGAGGGCAAGGACAACCCTTCTACTCGCTCGAATGGTACCGCGGACCCAGACTATGGCCAACCTCGGACACATCAGAGAGTTTGACGTCCGACACCCCGAGGGATGGGAGTCGCACTGGGGGCAGATTGAGGGGTACCTCGTCATGAACAAAATCACGGAAGATCGCCACAAACCTGCGGCACTACTCTGCCTCAGTGGACCGGCCGTCTACGACATCGCCGTAGGACTCTGCAGCCCAGACCTGGTCGCCACGATACCCTATGCAGAGCTGACTGAATGCCTCAGCAAGCACTTTATGCCCAGGCGGTCAGAATTGTACTGGCAGCTCCACTTTGCCCACTGTTGACAGCAACCGGGCGAGGCGTCCACCGCATTCATCGCAGGGGTCCATCACGCCACCCGCAGGTGCCAATTCCTGGACCTGAAGGACCTCATCAGAGACCAGATCATCGGCGGACTCCAGAATGAACGGCTTCAGTGGAAGCTGGTGGCGAAGCCCATGATGGATCTCGCAGAGCTCACCCTGGAGATCATGGCGTACGAAGATAGCCATCACGAAGACCCCTCGGTGTTTGGAGACAGCCCCAGCGGTTCTGTCCATCAGGCCAGGGAGGCAGACTTCGAGCCCCCAGAGGTCGATTCCGGTGTGGACGTGATCATCCCCCGTTTCAACCGAATGGCCGCTGGCCGTGAGGGAAGCCACAGACCAACCAAGCCAGGGGGCGCCGGCCAAAAAACCATCCCTGCAGGCACCAGGGGCAGGTGCCCCAGCTGCGGTGGGGGCCACGCCAGAGCCACTTGCAGATTCAGAAACGCAAAGTGCCATGGATGCGGGAAGACCGGGCACATCCGCTCCGTGTGCTGCAGCCAAAACCGGGAGACCCTCCACGAACTTGAGGAAATTCCGTCAGGTAGGACTACGTTTTCCCGCCCTCCCCAAAAGACCATACTATCCATTCTCTCCAGCCAGAAGCCCTGTACATCATGTACAGGCCAAGATTAAGATCTGAGTTAAGATCCAGGGGGTCCCATGCGAGATGGAAGTTGACTCAGTTGACTCCGTCTCTATCCTATCCTGGGACACTCTCCAAAAAATCAGTTCTAAGTGCAAATGCCACATTCCCCTACAGCCTTCCAAAATCTTACTTGCTGACTTTCAGGGCGCTTCCATAACCTTAAAGGGATAGGCTAAGTTAAAAGTAGAATTCAAAAAATTTCAAGGAAACCTCCTAGCTCAGATCACGGAGGGACCCAGAACCAGCCTCATCAGCCTGGACTGGTTTGAGGCTCTGGGCATCTGCCTAGAAGGGACGAACCACATCCAGTCTCAGACCCTGGAAAACGTCTGCAAAACTTTCGCTGATGTTTTCGATGGGACATTAGGCAGGTACACAGGCCCCCCCATAGATCTCAAGCTCAAACCCGAGGTCAGTCCTATTAGAATCAAAGCCAGAAGGGTGCCCTTTGCACTAAAACAAAAGATTGACAGGGAATTAGACCCCCTAGTCACCCTAGGGGTCCTGGAACCCACTGACAGCGGGACATGGGAGACCCCTATAGTCACACCGGTCAAGCCACATGGGGACGTGAGGATCTGCGCAGATTACAAAGCGACCCTCAACCGCGCATTGAACCCCCACGCTTACCCGGTCCCCGCAGTCAAAGACATCCTGTCAGAAATTGGTTCAGGCTCCATTTTCGCAAAACTTGATCTGGAGCATGCGTTCCTGCAGCTCCCTGTCAGTAGGGAAACAGCTGATGCCCAAACTATCATCATACACCAAGGGGCTTTCAGGGTGACCCACCTCCAATTTGGAATTTCAGTGGCTCCTGGCATTTTCCAGGAAGTCATGGAAAGAACCCTAAAGGGAATCCCAGGGGTCTGCCCCTACTTCGATGACATCCTCATCGCAGGGGATTCCGAGAGCACTTTAGCAGCCAGACTGCACGAAGTGCTAACCAGATTCCACAGAGCAGGATTAAAACTCAAATGGGAAAAATGCTCCATTGGAGTCCCCTCCACTGAGTTCTTGGGCTATAGAATAGACTCCCAAGGAATCCACCCCACAAATTTAAAAATCCTAGCTATCAAGGCGGGCACAACCCCTAAGAACAAAACAGAGCTCCAAGCATTCCTGGGGCTCTTAAATTTCTATCACACCTTCCTACCCAGTAAGGCAATGATAGCAGAACCCCTCCATAGGTTACTAGACAAAGGGGCATCATGGCAGTGGACAGCAGTCCACGATGACAGTTTCAAAAAACTCAAACAGATGCTGTCAAGCAACACAACCATTTCCCATTACAAGGAAGATAAACCCCTCTGCACAGTGTGTGACGCATCCCCATATGGGATCGGAGCGATCCTGAGCCACCTTTTAAGCGACGGGAAACAAACGCCTGTTGCTTACTATTCAAGGACCCTCTCCAAAGCTGAAAGGAACTATGCCCAGATCGACAAAGAGGCACTGGCCATCGTGGCGGGCATAAAAAAATTCCACGATTATCTTTATGGCAGGCCATTCACTATATTCACGGATCATAAGCCCTTACTAGGGTTATTCACCTGGGACCATCAAACTCCCCAAATATTGTCCCCTCGAATGCTGCGGTGGACTACATTCCTCTCAGCTTATTCCTACCAATTAATTCACAAACCAGGCAGGGAAATGTGCCATGCAGATGGCCTCAGCAGGCTCCCTCTGCCCTAAGTAGACTCAGACCCAGCCCCGGCGGGTCACATCTTCGCCATTCAAGAGCTCCTAGAGTGCCCCTTGACAGCAAAGGATATCGCTGACACCACCGGCAAGGACAAAACCCTCAGCAGAATACTAGCATGGGTATCCTCTGGGTGGCAGTCCATTAGCCCTGGCCCTGACTTCCAACCGTATTTTACTAGATGGCATGAGCTAACCTCTCACTTAGGCTGTATACTCTGGGGCTGTAGAGTGATAGTGCCGCCTATACACAGACCCAAAGTCCTACACACATTACACGAAGGGCACCCTGGCATCGTAAAAATGAAAGCCTTGGCATGAAGTTACGTTTGGTGGCCGACAATTGATAAGGACATTGAAACTCACGCAGCTGGCTGCTACCTATGCCAGCAGTCCAGACCAGTACAGCCCCAGGCCCCTATTCACAAATGGGAAACCACCCGAAATCTTTGGTCCCGTGTCCACATTGACTTTGCTGGGCCCTTCCAGGGACAGGTTTTCCTCATTATAGTGGATAGTGGATATAGTGGATAGCTAATCAAAGTGGTTGGAGGTTCTCCCGGTTTCCAGCACAACAACGGCTGCCACCATTCAGGCTCTCAGGGGAGTTTTCGCAACACACGGCCTCCCCGACGTACTAATTTCCGACAACGGGCCTCAATTTACCTCTCGTGAATTTCAGATCTTTATGAGGAACAACTGTATTAGGCACACCATGTCGGCCCCCTTCCACCCTTCGTCCAACGGTCTTGCAGAGGTCATGGTGAGGGCCACCAAAGATGCCCTCTGAAAGATCATCGCAGGAGACTGGCACTGCCGCCTAGCCCAGTTTCTCCTAGCTCACCACTCTACGCCCTGCTCTACCACCAGGAAATCCCCCGCCGAACTGCGCTGGGGCCATCGGCTGGTGACAAGACTCGACAGACTTCACCCTGACAGACCGGCGGCCGAAGAAGCCAACAAGCCCTCACCCAGAACATTCGCCCAAGGACAAAATGTCTGGGCCAGGGACTATGGGGGAAAGACTAAATGGACCCAGGGTGTCATCCTGGAGCAAATGGGGCCCTTATCCTACACCATAGACATCGGCAGGGGACTCACCCTCCGCAGACACACCAACCAGCTCCGTCCCAGGTCACTTCCAAACCTCCCCCTGAGACCACTACCTGGAGATGCCAAACCATCCAGCAGCGACAACCCCGGCATGCCACAAACATCCCCGAACTTACAATCCCCACCTCCACCACCCCCAGAGGACACTCCAGCAGCAGAAGAGGGCCCCATCCTCCACCGCTCCAGCAGGAATAAACGGCCTCCTGCCTACTTCGCAGACTTCGAATGGGCTGGAAGCACACCGATGATCAACAGTTGTGGTTGAATACTTCTATGTTTATTGTTAAAAAGTTCAAATCAAGGGGGGGGAAGGGGTGTTACTGAAGTAAATAAAACGTTGAAACCCAGCCTGCCGTCTCTCTGGTCATTGTCCGAGATACTTCACAAAG
This sequence comes from Vipera berus, assembly GCF_964194415.1. NCBI lineage: Eukaryota > Metazoa > Chordata > Lepidosauria > Squamata > Viperidae > Vipera > Vipera berus. The sequence continues at coordinate 65,415,109 of NC_138205.1, read as the reverse complement.
GTATACTGGTGGAACTTGATCTCTTATGCTAACTAATCTTTCTTCTGCCTTGGTAATGAGGTCAGTGAGTAGTGCTTAAAGTACCAGCTTTAATGTAAAACATCTATCAATCACTTTCCTGAACATGGGCTGCCAGCAAAGACAAGGAGGAGGATTTTGCAGCTACTCCTCCCCCCAGCTTTTGGCATGCAGATTGCTTCGGACAGACTTTGGAAGCTGTCTGCTGGCTTGCAGCTGTTTTGGAGAGCTCTGAGGTAAAGTTCTTTGACACACACTGACCAGTGGGTCTTAAAAACTGAAGAAATGCCAGTCCCTTCAGATAAAAGGTTGAAGAGCTACACTCCAGGAAGAAATCTTTCAGAGATATCTCCGATGCCACCAATTGGCTGTCTTCCCAGAAGTCAAATTAAACTAATCTTCAAATCCCTCTGTTAACTATCTGTCATTGTATTTAACTCATAGAAAGTCCACACATGATTTCCAATCTCTTATAAAGCTGTCTAATCCATTGTCTCTAATAAAGCAGTTAGTTTCACCATCTCTGCTTGTTCAGTCAATTTTAAAATCCATATTACCACTGTCAGCAACTTTTTCTTTCCAGTATTTAGCAGTCACCATGTAAAGAAATAACATCCCAAATAGTTTTTTGATTGGTTTATCCATAATATCTAAAAGAAAAGCTTCAGGTTTCATTAGTATTTGTATCTTAAATATTTTCTGCATTATCATTATTATATTTATACAGAATGTTTTTTGTTCCCCAAGATGTTCCCCACTGATGGCAGCCTCGGTAAAATGCTGTCTGATAGTTTTATTGTTTTTTATTATTCTCTGTGACTCACTTTTGATTTCATATTCAAGAGAACAACTCTTAAACATCAAGCAACCCTTTTTCAAAGAGCAGCTGTCTGTGACTACACTCCCCCCATCTTTACAAATGCAGGTGTCAGGACCCACTTCAATCTCACATCTTAAGAAAGCAGAACTCTTGGAAACAATTTCTTCCAAAAGGAACTTTTATTAAGAGTAGTTGATAGCAGGCATAATAGACAGGATCTGAGATCTCCCACGCAGAGTGATAGATTAAAGTATTCTCAAACAAGACCCCACCCCATAGTCCACCTGCCCGATATGGGACGGCCAATCCCCAGGTGTTATGTCTATCATCGAAAAAGGGGAGATAACATCGGCCCATCTCCAGTTTATGCAGCAATGGTCAGCGGCTTCTTCACACCTTCCTCTGAGAGCATAGAATTAAACCAGGCACTGCGGTTACATTCCTTATTTCCTCCCTTGTTCTAGCTGACAGTTTAAGGAAATAAAGTTCAAATACAGAGATAATGCAGGAAGCAAATTGTTACATTGTGGCGGATAGAGGAAGCAAAGGCAATAACCCCATGGACACATCTCCCCTCCCCCTTGGGAGTATGGCAGAACCAAGGGAAAGGTGCAATTTGATTTTGGGTCAGAGGGGATAGATAGAAATGAAATAGGAATGGGTTCTGACATCCTGCCCACCTATTGGAGAGATTCACCTGTACAGAAAACAAAACAGGTATAGAGGTTAGTCTCGTTTATTGGGATATTCTGTATGAAACTTCTTTAGCAGTTTGGGTGCTCTAATATGATGTTTGTGGACCCACTCATTCTGTGAGATGGGAAGGTGTTTCCACACTACTAGGTATTGGGTTGCCCCGTGATACTAGAATCTAGGATTTCTTTTATCTCAAAGTGTTGTTCTCCTTCAACCATGATTGGAGGTGGGGGGGATTTTTGGCCGTAAGGGTGACTGTTGTTCTCGTTTCAGTAAGCTGCAGTGAAAAAATGGGTGTATTTGCCTGAGGTTCTTGGGTAGTTCTAATTTTACTGTTACTGGGATTATGATTCTTTTAATTGGAAAAGGCCCTATATATTTTGGACCAAGTTTTTTAAAGGGCTGCTATTTTGTAGACAAATATACCATTTCTCCTACAGTGAATGTTTAGGTTTGACTCCTTTTTATCTGCTTGTGCTTTGTGTGCTTCTTTAGCTACATCTAAGGCAGGGCTTTTCAACCTTTTCACCCATTGTACCACTTTTAGGATATGGCAACATCCGAGTACACCAGTCACCTAGCAAGGTGTCAAAAACCTGATGACAAAAAAAAGGAAAACACTGATGAAGTACAGGTAGTCCTCAACTTACAACAGTTCACTTAGTGACTGTTTGAAGTTACAATGGCACTGAAAAAGTGCCCCCTAAGCCACAGCCAAGCAAGAAACCTGCTTCCCCACCCGGCCGCACTCTTCCCTGTCCGATGTTTTCATTGTTGTGAGCATTTCTATTGAGGATTGGCAGCTGGGGTGGGGGTGGAGTTGTTTGCTTTTCATTCCCTGTCTGCTGAGTGGTTGCAGCAGGTTTTGGTCACTTCACATGACCCTGGAACACTGTGACTGTCATAAATATGAATCAGTTGCCAAGCATCTGAATGTAAATTACAAGACCCTGGAGATGCTGCAACATTCCAGCTGATTGGCACTTTTTCTGGGCTCAGCAGAAGTGCCAGGATCAGTGCCAAGTTCCACCTGGATCCTGGCACTGATCCTGGCACTTCCACTGAGCCCTGACAGCCCTGAAGAAGCACTGATCCTGGCGCTTCCACTGAGCTCTGACAGCCCTGCAGCTCCAGCCGTCTCTTGCTCAGGCTTTTGTGGTGCTGCCACCAGTACAGCTCATTCCCCTCCCCCGCTACCAGGATGGTTGTGTACCACCTGCCAGGTGCCAATGTACCACAGGTGGTACCTGTACCCTGGTCTAAGGCTTTCCTAGCCACTGACCAGGTGTTTTGTAATTGGGATATCCATTCTTTCAGCGATGGGATTGCCGTTCGTTTGGGGTTAGTTCTGGCATAGTTCTGGCTGGGGGCTACTTGAAAAGGAGTGTAGCATGTGCTGGAGTGGGCTGTGTTATTGTAAGCAACTTCTGCAAAAGGGAATAGGTCCATCCAATTCGTTTGCTGGAAATTAATAAAGCATCTTAAGTTTTGCTGAAGTACTGAGTTAGAACATTCTGATTGGCCGTTACATTGAGGGTGATGACTAGATGACAGTCCCTGAGTGGTTCCTAAGAGGGATAAAAGTTCCTTCCAAAATTTTGACATAAATTGCACTCCCCTATCAGATATGATGTTGGAGTGCCCCTTGCAGTCTGTAGATGTGCTGCACAAATAGTTTCACTAAGGTTTTTGCAGTGGGAATGTCAGGACCCACCCCAAACCACGTCTTAGGAAGACAAAAACTCTTGGAGCCAAATCTTAGTCCAAAAGAAATCTTTACTATGACATGCTTGGTTGTAGGAAATGAGACAGGGCTTAATATTTCCACGATGTAGACCCTTATAAAGAGTTCCCGGTTTAACCCCCCCTTAATCCCCATTTGGTCAGTCCCCCATCCTTCCTCTCGTATCATCCATCTCGTGGGAAAAAGGAAGTTAGGATCCTTTTGTTTATTGCTGACTACCGTGACAAAACCCAGATGCTAGCCCCCCTTTTGTTTCCCCAGTTCAAAAGGCTTCTCCTTTCCTTTGAAATGCCTATTGCCGGTTCAATACACATCTGTCCTCTTCTCTTCGGGAGATGGCAGAATCCATGGGATATGTTTGAAACATTCCATTTATGAATATGATATAAATGGATTCTGACAGGGAATCTTTTGGCAAGGGATAAAGTGCACTTGTTGGAAAACAAATCCGTAACTCCCCAGATGACAGTGTTTCCGTTGCTTTCTGGTAATTCCACTATAAAATCCATGGATATGTCTTTCCAGGGGGCTGAGGGATTTGCCACTGGTTGTAGCAGTCTGGGTAATTTCCCTTCCCTCTTAGCAGCTGCTACGTTGGGCAGCTGGCCACATAGCTTTCTATGTCCTTTTTCATGGACAGCCACCAAAATTGCCTTTTAATTAAATGTAGTGTTTTTACAAATCCAAAATGCCCTGCTGATTTTGTGTTATGGCACAGCTGCATAAAAGTGACCCTCTGGGTGGTTGGTATATATAACTTCGCCCCCAACCATGGCAGACTGTCCTTGATTGTGCACATGTGTTAATTTATCTGGAATCATTCATCTGTTTCTAAAGTTTTCCAGAATTCAAGTCCGGTTTGGCTATTCAGCTGTGGCTTTATTTTAGCTTGGACCCTGGTGGTTACTGGCTCTGCCAGTTTTTTGGGCATAAGTGGTTTAGAGTCAGTGGCTCACGTGCTGTAATATTGGTGTATCTGCCAGGAGGTGTTTTTCCCCCCCGGCAAGTGTTTGAGCATAAAATGGAATTGGTGAAAGTGCTGGGACCAGCAGGCTTGCTTAGGAGTGACCTTTCTGGGTGTTTTTAGTGCTTCCAGTTTTTTGTGGTCCATCCAGATCTGAAAAGGGATTGTTTTCCCTTCAAGGAAATGGCACCACATAAGTAATGACCATCTCACAGTGCACACTTCCCTTTTCCCACACAGGCCAGCATTGTTCCATCTCAGTGAGTTTCTGGATGTGTATGCACATGGTTGCAGTACCCCTTCATCATTTTCTTGTAATACTACAGTCCCCAATGCCTCATCACTTGAATCCACCTTTATTATGAAAGGTTTATCTGGCTCTGGGTGCTTCAGTATGGTTTCAGCGGGAAAGAGTCTCTTTAACCTCTCGAATGTCACTTGGCATTCCATTGTGCATTTTAGTGCCTGGCTGGGTTTCACTGAGGTTTCCCCCTTCATTTTTAACAAGTTCATGAGGGGCAGGGCTATTTGGGTGAATAAAGGGATGAACTGGTGGTAAAAGTTTGCAAAACCCAGGAAACTTTGCAATTGCTTCCTTGTGCGGGGTGGTGCCCATTCTAATATTGCCCTGACTTTCTCAGGGTCCATTTTGATGCCCAGTGAGGATATGAGATAGGTCAGGTAGTGTATTTTTTCTGGTAAAATTCACATTTCGATAATTTTGCATATAGGTGGGCGGCCTGCAATTTTTTCAGAACTGCTCTGACTAGATTAATATGCTCCTCTTTGGTCTCAATGAAGATAAGGATGTCATCTAAGTAAACCAGGATCCCCCTTAAACAAGTGCTCCCTTAGCACCTCATTGATTAATTGCATAAATGCTGCAGGGTGGCCTTGCAGTCCAAACGGCAAAACTTTGAACTGGTAGCATGCCATTGGGCAATTGAATGCGGTTTTCCATTCATCCCCTTCCTTCATTCTAATGTGGTAGTACGCTTCCCTTAGGTCTAGTTTGGTAAAAATTCTTCCTCTTGATAAGTGGGATAATTCTTCTTTTCGATAAGTGTCCTTCATGAGGGATAGGGAGTACAGGTTTCTTTCACTGATTGCATTCAGAGTGCGGTAATCCATGAACAAGCGACTGGCTACTTTGGGCTTGGCAGGTTTGATAAATCCACTTTCTAGGGATTTGATTTCTATTGCACAATCCATGGGTCAGTGAGGAAGAAGCTCATCCACCTGTTCCTCACTGAAAACTGCAGCAAGGTCTCGGTATTCCTCTGGTATTTCGGGTAACCCCTTTTCCTCTCCCAATGATGCTTTCTCCACTCCTGGGCTTGGTAGGGCTCTTTGGGGTGTTAAATTTGCATGAGCCCCTTTTGGGAAATTGAGCTCTACCATCCTCCAATTTACCCAGAGGTTCCATTTCTTTAGCCATGTCAGCCCTAGGATCACTGGGCATTCCATGCCTGGGGGCACTACAAACGTTATGACCTCCTCATGGTTCTCCAAGGGCAAGTGGACTGGGAAAGTGGCTAGGGTAGCTGGCAAACCCCCTGCTATGGACCCATCTAACTGGCCAAATGAGATTGGTTGTTTTAGTCTCCTCACTGGAATGCCCAAGTTCCCCACTAGCATTCGGCTAATGAGGCAGCAGTGCAGCCAGAGTCTATTAAGGCTTTCGCTTTGACAGCTTCAGGCATGGAGGGGGCTAATATAGTCACTGTCTTGAGGATGGGTGTAATGGGTCCACTTACCAGGGGTTCATCCTCCAAGTTGTCATCTGAGGTATCCACCAGCCTTGCAGTGTAGGCCAGAGTTCCCTGCCCATGCCTAGCAGAGGGCAGGGACTCTACAGCCTCTGTTGCCCTAAATGGCAGGTTCTCGTGGCTTGGCTGGGGACTTTCCTGACTTACTGGCCAGTGATCGAGCTGTGCTGCATTGAGGGACTTTTGAGCAGCACTGTATGGCATGATGCCCCTCTCTCATGCATTTGAAATAGCCTGTTGACTTCTTGGCCATGGCCAGTGGTTTTGCTGGTTCACACAATGCTCAGGAGGTAAGTGGCCCCACAGTTTTCTTTGGTGGTACTCTTCAGTAGGTTGATCTGTGCTTCCTTCACCAGGATGTACCATTCATCTAGTCGGCGTGAGTCCCCTCGAGGCAGGCAAGCATCATACAGGTCATAGTTTAGGCCATCTTTGAAGTGGCTAAGGAGGATGTCTTCCAGCCAGTTCAACCTGTTGGCGATGGCCCAGAATTCTTGTGTATATTCAGCTACCGGTCAGCCAGGGGATCCTCAAATCGCCTTCTCAGAGAAGACAGGAAGTGGTTGAAGTTGTGGAGCTCTAGGGCATTGGAATCATGCAGGTTCACCATCAAGTCTGCAGCCACCCCATCCAGAGCAGACTGCATGATACGGATACAGGCTTTTGTCACTGGGGATGTCTCGTTCGTATTCTTCCATGTAGCTAAGGACTTGAGTTAGGAAGAACCTCAAGCATTGAGCCTCTCCCCTGAATTTCACGTTCAGCGGCAGGAATCTTTAGATGGATTGATACCTTTGTCACCGACGGTGTTGTTTCCCATCCTGATCAGCAGCTGTGGGTCAGCAAGGAGTGGGGGCTGCCAAAGCAGTAGCAGCTGGCTTGGTGGTCTTGATGGATGTACCCAGGACTTCAGCTTCTGATTACCCCTCAGATATGGGCTTTATCGCTGGGGATGTATCGTCCATATTCTTCCATGTAGCTGAGGACGTGGGTTAGGAAGGTTTAAGGTTTAAGGTTTATTAAATTTATATGCTGCCCTTCTCCCTGAGGACTCAGGGCAGCTCACAACAATAAAAAGTTAAAAGATATAAATACAAAAATTAAAAGAGGATTAAACAATATAAGAAATAAGAACAATTTAAACCAATAAAAAACCAAATTTAAAAACCATGATCAGTCCAGGCCTGCTTGTTGGAATAACTAGGTCTGGAATAACCAGGAAGAACCCCAAGCATTGTGACTCTTCTCTGAATTTTGCATCCAGAGGCAGGAATCTTTGGATGGATCAGTACCTTCACACACACCCGATGGTGTTGTCTCCCATCCTGATCAGCAGCTGTGGGTCAGCAGGGAGTGGGGGATGACAAAGTGGTAGCTGCTGTCTCTGCAGTCTTGGCAGACATCCCCAGGACTTCAGCTTCTGATTCCCCCTCAGTGTCTCTCCAGCTGCAGCCCAAGGTATTGGTGCGGCTGCAGGGTTCAGGTTTCTCATCCCCGAGAGAGCCAAGGTTTCTTTTCATCAGGTCAATAACTTTCTCTAGGATCCAGTTTGAGTGCTGCACACAATCTCCTTCCTCTTCGCTAAGGTGAAGGGATTTCTCCATTTCTTGCTTCCATCTGGGTTTGTGGCTGCCTCATCTCAGGGTCACCTTTCTTTATTTTTTTATTTTTATTTTAATCCCATTTATATCCCGCCCTTCTCCGAAGACTCAGGGCGGCTTACAATTTAAGCACAAACCAATGTGCTTAGCAATAGCCTTCATTCTATGTATAAGCCTGCTTATTAGGGCTTTCACCCCCCCCCCCAAAGCGGCATTATTACAAAGTCAGCTTATTGCCCCCAACAATCTGGGTCCTCGTTTTACCTACCTCGGAAGGATGGAAGGCTGAGTCAACCTTGAGCCTGGTGGGATGCAAACCTGCACTAATTGCAGGCAGCTGGTGTTACTTAAGGAGGCATTATCCCACTGCTCCACCAAGGCTCCTTGATCTCTTTTCCCACTCGTCTTTCTTTGCAACATCCATTGACCACCGAGGTTTGTGGCCGCACATTTCCACCCCTTCTTCTTCTTAGGAATAGGACTTCTCAGATCCTGACAGCTGGCAGGGTCCCTGCCGGAGGGAGGGCTCCCACTTCACAGTGGGTTCTTCCTTCCCTGCCCCATTGTCCAACACTGTAGATTTTGCAATGTTCCCCGGTAAGGGTCTTACTTCCAGTTTGACTATTACTGCAGATCCTGTGTAATGTCAGGACCCACTTCAATCCCACATCTTAAGAAAGCAGAACTCTTGGAAACAATTTCTTTCAACAGGAACTTTTATTAAGAGTAGTTGATAGCAGGCATAATAGAGAGGATCTGAGATTTCCTGTGCAGAGCGATAGATTAAGGTAGCTCCAAACAAGACCCCCCCATAGTCCACCCACCTGGTATGAGACAGCCAATCCCCAGGTGTTATGTCCATCGTGGGAAAAGGGGAGATAACATCGGTCTGTCTCCAGTTCATGCAGCGATGGTCAGCAGCTTCTTCACACCTTCCTCTGAGAGTGTAGAAATAAACCGGGCACTGAGGTTACATTCCTTATTTCCTCCCTTGTTCTAGCTGACAGTTTAAGGAGATAAAGTTCAGAGAGAGAGAGATAACGCAGGAAGCAAATTGCTACATTGTAGTGGGTAGAGGAAACAAAGGCAATAAATGAAGCAAAATGTTACATTGTAGCAGATAGAGGAAGCAAAGTCAATATCCTCACAGGCACATCTGCCCTCCCCCTTGGGAGTATGGCAGAACCCAGGGAAAGCTGAGATTTGATTTTTGGGTCAGAGGGGATAGACAGAAATGAAATAGGAATGGGTTCTGACAGTAGAGGAGATTCTCATCCAGGAAGTGGCAGCTCTCTCTGAACAATGGAAAAACAAAAACCAAAGGACGAGATCATTGAGGTGGAGAAAGGTTAAGAGGACAGGGGTTTAAAATAAGACTGAAGAAAAATGGAATAAAAACTCATCTTCTTTCATTCTTTCTGATGAATTTACATTCATTCGCTAATAAGATGGATGAAAGACTTCTTGTAAACAGATGCAACTCTGATTTTTACAACTCAGCAGCCCTCTGCTTCAATGAAACCTGGCTAAATGAGTCAATTGATGGTAGCAGCTTATATATCCCAAGGTTTCAGATACAGAGGGCAGACAGAATTGCAGAAACATCCAGTAAAAAAAAGGAGAGGGGGGGGTCTCTGCTTTTTTATCAACAACCGATGGCACAAAAATGTAACTACACTAAATAAATTCTGTGATGTCGACTTAGAGACATTAATTATAAACTGCAAACCATTTTATTCTCCATGAGAGAATACACTGCAAATAGAAGAAAGGTCTATTTCACAGACAAAAGCCTGGAAAAGCACCAGGCCCAGACAAGATAATTCCTTCTTGCTTGAAAGCTTTTGTTAGGCTTTTGTTAGGCTTTTGTCTGTGAAATAGACCTTTCTTCTATTTGCAGTGTATGTTCTTCCACAAGCTTTGGGTGTACAAATGCTTCCATAGTTGACAACCACCCTGGAATTTTCAAGTATATTTTACTTTTTATTTTTCCCCATATTGCTAATAATGTATTTCTTATATAATGATTTTGAAAATATTTATGAACTTTATTTTTCCCATACCATGAAAAGGCGTGCCACCCCAACTGTAAATCATGCCCCTCCAGATATAACAGCCTTTTATTTCTAAGAGTTATCCATTCTTTTACCAATGTTAATACTGATGCTTGATAATATAAAACCCACTCCGGTAATCCTCCATTTTCCTTGGCATCTTGTAACATTTTCATCTTAATTCTAGCTTTCTTCCCTTGCCAAACAAATTTCAAAATTAGTGAATTTAAGTCTTCAAAAAAAAGTTTCTCATGTTTTTTAGGCATTGTTTGAAATAGGAATAATATTTTCAGTAGTACATTCATTTTCACTGTGGCTATTCTTCCTAGTATTGACAAATGGCAAGTTTATCCATTTTTCAAGTCCAGTTTTATTTGATTCAATAATTTTATATAATTGTCTTCTTTTATCATTGAACATCTTGCTGTTAAATGTATTCCCAAATATTTAACCTTTTTAACTATCTGTAATTCTGTTTTTTCCAACATTTTTTTTGTTTATCTGTAAGATTTTTAGCTGTTACTTTGGTTTTTTCTGTTTATTTTCAATCCTGCCATTTCTCTATATTGTTCTATGTTTCCCAGTAATTTAGGAATCATCTCCAAAGGTTCTTCTAAAATAAATACCAAATCATCATCAAATGCTTGTAATTTATATGTTTTTGCCTTTTATTTCTAATTTCTGTATCTTGTCTAATATTTCTATTTAAAACTTCCAGAGTGAAAATAAATAACAATGGAGATAATGGATATCCTTGCCTCGTGCCTTTTCTTATCCCAAAGTTCTCATTTCGCTGTTTATTGTGTATTATTTTTATCATATTTATAAAGTTCTGTCCAAAGTCCATTATTTGTAATTGCTGAATCATAAATTGCCAGGAAACATTATCAAATGCCTTTTGGGCATCTAGAAATATTAGTGCCAGTTGTTTCCCTAGATGTAGTTCATAATATTCTAATACGTCCATTATCACTCTTAGGGTGTTTTTAATTTGTCTCTTTGGTAAAAAAAACATTTTGATCTGGATATATAAATTCATTTAAGTATCTTTTCAGTCTCTCTGCCATTATTGAAATAAAAATTTTATAATCCACAATCAGTAACGATATCGGTCTATAATTTTTATCTATGTCAAATGTGAATCTTCTTTTGGTGTTAAAGTAATATTTACCATGTGTCTGGGAGTTTAGCCTCCAACAAAAGTTCATTGCAAATGTTTTTCAGTGGTTCACTTAGTATATCTTGTAGGGTTTTATATAACTTTGCTGGTAATCTATCTGGCCCCGGTGTTTTTTCATTTTTTTTGCCTTCTTATGGCTTCTGTTATTTCCATCACTGTAATTTTTTCCTCTAACATAGTCTTAAAAGTTTCTGGAATTTTTGGAATGTTATTTTCTTCTAGGTATTGGGTCATTCTCTCTTTTGGAATTACTTCTATATCATACAGTTTTTTGTAATATTATTTAATTATCTTTTTATTTCTTCATTTTTAAATTGTAGAAAACCTTTTTCATCTACTAAATTGTACATTATTTTCTTCTTTTTAAAAAATTTGTAAGCTAACCATCTTCCTGGCTTATTTGCATTTTCAAAAAAAACTTTGTTTTGCTCTTTTTATTTGCTGTGCCAATTTTTTCTGAATCCAACAGATTTAGTTTGTATTTTATTGTTTCCATTTCTCTTTTCAGAGTCTTCATCTGTGGATTCATTTGCAATTCTGTTTCTAATTTTCTAAATTTTTCTTTTAATAGTACATATTGCTATCTTTTCTGTTTGTTTTTCTTTGCCATGTATATTATAGCTACATCTGTAAAATATGCTTTGGCTGTGTCCCATACATTTTGTAATGTTGTACCTTCTTTTTTGTTTTCTTTAGAGAAAAACTCCATTTCTTTTTTTGCTGATTCTATAAATTATCTTTCTTTTAATATAGATTGGTTCATCTTAGGTTTTTGTTTGTTTTTTTGTATTCCTGTCCATGGCACTTTTAAAAGGTTATGGTCTGCCCATGTACCTGCTTCTATCTCAATTTCCTGTATATTAATCCTCAGTTCAGATGTCATCCAAATCATATCGATTCTGGACCAGGATTTTTGACTGTTTGAATAAAATGTATATCGTAGTTTTCCTGGATTAATTTCCTTCGAAACATCTTGTACTCCAATTTCTTCTGTCATATTAAAAAAGTCTTAGGTAGTCTTCTTCCAGTTTTTCCTGTTTTACTGCTTTTATAATCTCTTGTCCCATCTACTATTGCATTTTTTTTATTAAAGAGTTTTACAAAAAAAAGTTTTTTACAATACATATCCCCAAAGCCCACCCACCCCAAACCACCCCCCTTCCCCCCACTTCCCAGAGCTGAATACAGGGTTATAGATATAATAATCATATTCTAACTAAGATTAACTCCCCTTTAACATACATACATTCAAATTATTAAAAACATAATAATAACTTAAACAAAAATATAATCAATACTAATACTAAAGTTAATAAAAATCTAAAATCTACTCATAAGCTAAATGGAACTTTTTAGTCCCATATTTATTCTGAATATAATCTATCCATCTCCTCCAAACTGAAATATATCTTTCTTGCGAGTGATCCTTCGAATAAGCAGAAATCTTAAACATTTCTGCAAGATTCGATACCTTAAGTACCCATTCTTCCATAGTAGGCAAACTATCCTTCTTCCAATATTGTCCCACCAGTAACCGTGCTGCTGTTATCAAGTTCAACATCAAATTGATTTTTTTAGTATCACAATCTACAACAGGAAGGAAGGAGGACGGACCAGCATCCGAGGGGCTGGGCCGGAGCGGCTCGGGCGGTGTGTGGTCGGAGTCGGGCGGCTGGGCTGCGCCCTCCCCTATTGTCTCCGCTCAGCTCGGGACTGGCTTGGGCGGCCGTCGGTGCAGCACAGCGGGCTCGCGGCGCCATGGTGGCTCAGAGCACAGACAGCATTGATACAACAATACCCAATAAAAACAATTGTGGAGAAAACTTTATCTTTCTCTTAAAAATCTTTTGAATGTTCCACCAAATTTTAATCCAAAAAGCTTTTATATTTCTACAAGTCCACCACATATGAAAATAAGTAGCATCTAAACTACCACATCTCCAGCATTTAGACTGTAGGTTAGGATACATGTTAGACAACTTTTTGGGATCCAAATACCATCTATAAAACATTTTATAAAATTTTTCTCTTAAATTTTGAGCCTGAGTAAATTTAACATTTCTGACCCAGATTACCTCCCAAGTATCCAACGGAATTGGTTCCTGTATGTTTTGTGCCCACTTTATCATACAATCTTTAACTAATTCCGTTTCCGAGTCCAATTCAATTAAAACATTATATATCCTCTTTATATGCACACGATTTAAATCTCTAATTTGTTTTACTAAGTTTTCATCTGTAATTGTGATGCCAACCTTCTGATCCAGCTTCCACCTAGCTTTCATTTGGGTGTATTGGAACCAAGAGTAACTTATATTTTCTTGTTTTAACTCATCTAATGATTTAAGTTGCCAATTATTCCCTTCCAATCTAAGTAATTCCTTATAGGAAAACATATCCAAACTCACTCCCATAGATACACCTTCTATCGTGTGTCTGGGAATTCCCCAAATTGGTATTCTATAATTTAACTTATAATAATACTAAATGGACTAAAACGTTCCATTTAGCTTATGAGTAGATTTTAGAGGGATATTGTTATTAATTTTAGTGTTAGTACTTTGTATGTATCTATGTTAAAGGGGAGTTAAAGCACATTATGAATTTGGTTAATTTTATATTATGGATAATTTTTAGTTAGAATTTGATTATTATAACTATAACCCTGTATTTAGCTCTGGGAAGTGGGTGGGGAAGGGGGGTGGTTTGGGGTGGGTGGGTTTTGGGGATGTATTGTAAAATCTTTTTTTGTAAAACTCTTTAATAAAAAATAATAATAATAATAATACTTTTTCCAGACACACAGCAAGGCACTTCTAAGAATATGAGATTTAAAAGCCCTGTCTACCTTTTTATCATAAAGCAAATATGCATGCCATCCATATACCAAATCCCAACCCTGAAGGTGAAGTATTCTTTTATTAGTTAAGTTAAGCCAATCGCTAACCCATGTCAAGACCACCGCATCATAATACAATTTCAAGTTAAAAATATGGAACGCTTCACGAATTTGCGTGTCATCCTTGCGCAGGGGCCATGCTAATCTTCTCTGTATCGTTCCAATTTTAGTATATGTGCTGCTGAAGTAAGCACCCATCTACTATCGCATTGAAGTCTCCTACTTAACAAATATTTTGGTACTTTATTTCTATTGCTTTTCTATGGAGATTTGGTAGAATTCTTCCTGGTTATTATTTGGTGCGTAGATTACTACTAACAATGTTTGTTTTTGATGCAAGTATATTTCTACCATCACAATTCTTCCTTCTTCATCTGAGTAAAACTATTGTCTCTTTAATATATACAACAACACCTTTTTTCCTGCTGTGTTGATTCATGATAATTTGGGGGTATTCCAACAGCTTATAATATTGTTTTTATATGTGTGTCTCTTAGGAAAAATATATCTATATTTAATTTCTGTAGTTTCCTAAAAATTTTGTTTCTTTTTGATGGGGAATTTGGTCCATTTATATTCACTGAAAAAAATCCATTTTCTTTCTCCATTTCAGTTATTTGTATTAGGTCTAGTCGATCTCATGATCCTCTGTTCTCTGGCAGTTCCTTCACTCTCTTAGTCAGGTTTTTCTTTCTGTTCTCCTGTTTGTATAGTTGCTTCTTCAGTTATTTCTTCATTTGTTTCTGTTCTTTTCTCTCCTCTTGCCAATGTTGCACTCCTTCATCTAAAAATGCCCAGTTTCTTTCATCAAAGTCTTCTGCTTTTCAAATTGAATCCAGTCGGCATGTTGTGTTATTCCAGTTGATTAAAATCCCTTCTGGCATTAACCATCTGAGGTTTATGCCTTTTGCAATCAGCTTTGTGGTTAAGAAATGATATTGTCTTCAAGTATCTCTTATTCTCTTAGGTATCTGCTTTAAGACCACAATTTCTTTATTTTTTGTATTTTAATGGCTCATCTCTAACTTTTCTCAGTATTTCATCTTGTTGTTTTCTTTATAAATCTCACACACACTTCTCTGGGTGGTTTGTATTTCCTTGCATAGCTTGAATTCGTTCAAAATATTTCATCTACCTTCATTTACATCTCTGCTCTGCCTGCTTTCAAAGCCTCTGCCAGAAGCTCAGTAATCACAACTGCTATATTCTCTATCTTTAGGGATATTTTGAAATCTTAATTTATCAAAGTTACTTTTTGTCTCTTCATGATTTTTTTGCATTGACTATTGAATCAATTTTAATGTAGTTTGCATCTCATTTTGGGCTGTGCTTATTTTCTCATGCTACAGCATTGTTTCAATGGATCCCTGGGTTGTTGGGCTAGGTCACAGGTTGGCAACCTGTGGATCTGGAGCCACATGTGGCTCTTTCAGCCTTCTACTGGGTTCCCAGTCCTCCTCCACTATTTGCAGAGAAAAAGACAGAGACAGAGAGAGGCACTTGCACATCCCTTCTCTCTCTCTCTCTCTCTCTCTCTCTCTCTCTCTCTCTCTCTCTCTCTCTCTCTCTCTCTCTCTCTCTCTCTCTCTCTCTCTCTCTCTCTCCAATCTTCTGCTCACCTGACCAACTGGCCTCACGCTGTTCTCTGACAAGCTGACAAGCTTATTGGGCAAGCTCCCTGCCCTTGCTGCATCTCCGCAGGAAGCAGAAAGCATCTCTCTCTCTCTCTCTCTCTCTCTCTCTCTCTCTCTCTCTCTCTCTCTCTCTCTCTCTCTCTCTCTCTCTCTCTCTCTCTCTCTCTCTCTCTCTCACACACACACACACACACACACACACACACACACACACAAACACTTTTACTTACTTAGTGGAGGAAGAGAACTGGCAGACCAAGGGAAGGAGAGAGCCAGCCCAATAAGAATGTGTGTCAGCTTGTTGGAGAACAGCATGAGGCCAGCTGGCCAGGTGAGCAAAAGATCAGAGAGAGGGAGAGAGAGACAGAAAGAGAGAGGGAGAGGAAAGAGAGAGAGAGAAAGAAAGAGAGGGAGAGGAAAGAGAGAGAAAGGGAGAGGAAAGAGAGAGAGAAAGAGAGAGGGAGGGAGAGAAAAGAGAGAGAAAGGAAAGAGAGAGAAAGAGAGAGAGGGAGAAAGAGGGAGGGAGAGGAAAGAGAAAGAGAGAGACGGGGAGAGAGGGGGGGAGAGGAAAGAGAGAGAGAAAGGAAAGAGAGAGGGAGAGGAAAAAGAGGGAGAGAGGGAGAGGAAAGAGAGAGAGAGAGAAAAATATGAATATATGTTGTCCTTACTGGATTTTTAGTAAAGAATGTTTATTGAAATATTTTGATTTTTTTTATTGAAAAGTTTTACAGTACATTTTATTTTTAACAAAACAAAACAAAACCCCTCCCAACCCCCTCCCCTCTTCCCAACCCTCCCCAACACCTCCCTCCCTCCCCCTCCCCCCTCCCCGACTTCCCAGAGCTAAATACAAGGTATAAAAGTACAAACAATCATAGTCTACCATATGCAAACAACAATAAACTATTAAATCTATCGCACTTTAACTCTTATAAAATAACTACAAGCAATATAAATATCACATCAATACTTATTCAAATGCTAAGTGAAACTTTTTAGTCCCATATTTATTCTGGATATAATCAATCCATTTTTTCCACTCCACAATATATCTCTGTTGCGAATGGTCTTTCAAATACGCTGAGATCTTTGCCATTTCCGCCAGGTTGGAAACTTTTAAAGTCCATTCTTCTATAGTCGGCAGTTCTTCCTTCTTCCAATATTGCCCTACTAAAAGTCTTGCTGCCGTAATTAAATTCAACATCAACTTAGTGTCCACAACAGTAGTATCAGTAATAATGCCCAGTAAAAACAATTGCGGACAAAACTTTATCCTTTTCTTGAATATTTTTTGCATATTCCACCAAATTTTAATCCAAAATGCTTTAACCTTTTTACAGGTCCACCATATATGAAAATACATTGCATCTTCACCACCACACCTCCAACATTTAGGCTGGCAGTTCAGATACATACTTGCTAGTTTTTTAGGATCTAAATGCCACCTATAAAACATTTTATAAAAGTTCTCTCTTAAATTTTGTGCTTGCGTAAATTTTACATTTCTCACCCAAATCTTTTCCCAGGTATCCATTGTAATGACTTCTTGAAAATTCTGAGCCCACTTTATCATACAGTCTTTAACAAGTTCTGTCTCCGAATCAATTATTTTGATTTTTTTTAATTAAGCGATGAGGTATGAGGATAATTATTCTGTATTTAAAGATGGTAGATCAGCTACTAAAATTGTTTTCACTTGTTGGGATGAAGGAGAAAGGGCTTTTCCCCCCTCTTTCTCTAGCATAAAAATTTGTTTTCTTTATAGCAGTTCATTGATTTCATAAATGCAACACACTATAGTTTTTTATACAGAGCATAAAGGTAAAAAAAGGATATATGCAGTTTATCTTCATTTTAGATGACAAAAGGGTTTTGTGGCTCCCAATGTTTTCTTTTCTGTGAGAAACAGGTCCAAGTGGCTCTTTGAGTGTTTAAGGTTGGTGACCCCTAGGCTAGGTGTTCCAATAGAGGGTGCAGAGGAAGTCTTTTTCATAAGTCTAGTGATGTTTGATGTACTTATTTTTCCAGTATCTCAAGGAGAAAAAACAAAATGCAGCAAGCAAAAAAACCCCCCAACTGTCTTAGGCTAAAATCCAACCAAAAAGAACGAGCCAACTACTTTAGGCCAAATCCAACTCCTCCAGTCAGGTCTCAGATGTGAAACACTTGCTGTCTCCAAATGATTCCTGTTTTGGTTGTATCCAGAGTCAACAAATATAGTTACAAGAAGTCTTTTCACTTGTAGACTCACACAAAGGCACTTTGTTTACACAAAATTATAACATGTATATTTCTTGTTCCCCTTCATGGATTACTGCCTTGTCATGGAGAAGGGGCTTGCATAATTCAATGAAGCTATGAGCTATGCCGTGCAGGGCCAATCAAGATGGACAGGTCACAGCAGAGAGTTCTGATAAAACGTAATCCACTGGAGAAGGAAATGGCAACCCACTCCAGTATCTTTCCCATGAAAACCCCATGGACAGTACCAAAAGCCAAAAAGATATGATGCTGGAAGATGAGCCCCTCAGGTCGGAAGGCATCCAATATGCTACTGGGGAAGACCAGAGGGCTAATACTAGTAGCACCAGAAACAATGAAGCAACTGGGCCAAAGCTGAAAGGACATTCAGCTGTGGATGTATCTGGTGGTGAAAGGAAAGTCTGATGCTGTAAAGATTATTATTTTTTGCCATAGGAACCTGGAATATAAGATCCATGAATCAAGGAAAGCTGGATGTGGTCAAGCAAGAGATGACAAGACTGAACATCGACATCTTAGGAATCAGTGAGCTAAAATGGACAGGAATGGGTGAATTTAATTCAGATGACCATCAGGTATACTACTGCGGGCAAGAATCCCTCATGAGAAATGGAGTAGCCTTCATAGTCAATAAAAGAGTAGGAAAAGCAATACTGGGATACAATCCTAAAATGACAGAATGATCTTAGTTTGAATCCAAGGCAAACCATTCAATATCACAGTAGTCCAAGTCTATGCCCCAACCACTGGTGCTGAAGAGGATGAAATTGACCGGTTCTATGAAGCCCTACAGCACCTTATAGAACTAACACCCAAAAATGATGTCCTTATCATCATGGGGCATTTGAATGCTAAAGTAGGAAGCCAAAAGATAACCAGAATAACAGGCAAGTTTGGCCTTGGAGTACAAAATGAAGCAGGGCACAGGCTGATAGAATTTTGTCAAGAGAATATGATGGTCATAGCAAACACTCTTTTCCAAGAGATGGCTCTACACATCACCAGATGGTCAACACAGAAATCAGATTGACTATGTGCTCTGAAGCCAAAGATGGAGAAGCTTGATACAGTCAGTAAAAACAAGACAAGGAGATGACTGTGGCTCAGACCATGAGCTTCTCGTTGAAAAATTTAGGCTTAAACTGAAGAAAGTAGGGAAAAGGACTAGGCCACTCAGGTATGAACTAAATCATATCGCTGATGAATATACAGTAGAGGTGACAAATAGATTGAAGAATTAGATCTGAGAGACAGAGTGCCTGAAGAACTATGGATGGAGGTTCGCAACATGGTACAAGAGGTAGCAACTAAAATCATCCCAAAGAAAAAGAAATGCAAGAAAGCAAAATGGCTGTCTGAGGAAGCTTTGCAAATAGCTGAGGACAGGAGGGAAGTGAAAGGCAAGGGAGAAAAAGAAAGATACACCCAACTGAATGCAGAATTCCAGAGAATAGCTAGAAGATAAGAATGCCTTCTTAAATGAACAGTGCAAAGAAATAAAAGAAAACAATAGAATAGGGAGGACTAGAGATCCCTTCAAGAAAATTGGAGAGATGAAGGGAATGTTTCATGCAAAAATGGGCATGATAAAGGACCAAAATGGCAGGGAAGCTAACAGAGGCAGAAGAGATTAAGAAGAGATGGTAAAATTACACAGAAGAACTATACAAGAATGAACTTAACATCCCTGATAACCATGATGAGGTGGTCACTGACCTCGAGCCACACATCCTAGAATGTGAAGTGAAATGGGCTTTAGGAAATCTGAGCAACAACAAAGCTAGTGGAGGTGACAGTATTCCAGCTGAGCTATTCAAAATCTTAAAAGATGATGCAGTAAAAGTGCTACACTCAATTTGCCAGCAAATTTGGAAAACTCAACAGTGGCCACAGGATTGGAAAAGATCAGTTTACATTCCAATTCCAAAGAAAGGCAGAGCCAAAGATTGTTCAAACTATCACACCATTGCACTCATTTCACATGCTAGTAAAGTTATGCCTAAAATTCTACAAGCCAGACTCCAGCAGTATGTGGATCGAGAACTACCAGAAGTACAGGCAGGATTTTGAAGAGGCAGAGGAACTAGAGATCAAATTGCCAACATACGCTGGATCATGGAGAAAGCTAGGGAGTTCCAGAAAAACAATTACTTCTGCTTCATTGACTATGCTAAAGCCTTTGATTGTGTGAATCATAACAAACTGTGGCAAGTTCTTAAAGAGATGGGAGTACCAGACCATCTTATTTGTCTCTTGAGAAACCTATATGTGTGTCAAGAAGCAACAGTGAGAATTGAGAAAGGAGTCTGACAAGGCTGTATACTGTCACCCTGCCTGTTTAACTTATATGCAGAGCACATCATGAGAAAGGCAGGTCTAGATGAATCAAAAGTTGGAATTAAAATTGCCGGGAGAAACATCAACAACCTAAGATATGCAGATTATACCATTCTAATGGCAGAAAGTGAAGAGGAACTAAAGAGCCTCCTGTTGTTGGTAAGGAATGAGAGTGCAAAAGTTGGGTTGAAACATTAAGAAAATCAGGATCATGGCATCCGGCCCTCTCAATTCCTGGCAAATAGATGGGGAAGAAATGGAGGTAGTGACAGATTTTATTTTCCTGGACTCCAAGATCACCACAGATGGGGACTGCACCCAAGAAATTAAAAGACACTTGCTCCTGGGGAGGAAAGCCATGGCAAATCTAGACAGCACACTAAAAAGCAGAGACATCACCCTGTCAACAAAAGTGCATATAGTCAAGGCTATGGTCTTCCCAGGTACAATGTATGGCTGTGAAAGTTGGACCATAAGAAAAGCTGAGCGCCAAAGAATTGAAGCCTTTGAACTATGGTGCTGGAGAAGACTCCTGTGAGTCCCTTGGACTGCAAAGCGATCAAACCGATCAGTCCTAGTGGAGATCAACCCTGACTGCTCTTTAGAAGGGCAGATCCTGAAGTTGAAACTCAAATACTTTGGCCACCTAATGAGAAAGAAGGACTCACTGGAGAAGAACCTAATGCTGGGAAAGGTTGAGGGCGAGAGAAGAAGGGGATGACAGAGAATGAGGTGGCTGTATGGAGTCACTGAACCAGTAGGCGTGAGCTTAAATGGACTCCAAAAGATGGTAGAGGACAGGAAGGCCTGGAGGAACATTGTCCATGGGGTCGCGATGGGTTGGACATGACTTCACAACTAACAACAATAAACATTTCTTGTTTACCTCACAATACTGTATCATCATATGTTAGCTTTTGTGCTGACTAGAAACCTGTAAATATACAGTAACAACAAGCCTTGGTTCACAGCTAAACTCAAGCAGCTATGTCAAGCCAAAAAGAAGCCTACAGGCAAAGAGATAGAATGCTGTATAATAAGATGAGAAAAATGTAAAAAAGGGAGATCAGAGAAGCAAAAAGAAGCTGCTCTGAAAAGCTAAGGAATCAACTCTCAACAAATAAACCAGCAAATATGTGGAAAACTCTTAAAAATATCACAGGTTACAGCAAACCTCTTTTCCATGCTGAAGGGAATTCCGCATCTGGAATACTGCATCCAGTTTTTGTCACCACATTACAAAAAAGATGCTGAACCTTTGGAAAAAGTGCAAAGAAGAACAATTAATACATTAAAGGCCTGGAGACTAAAACATATGAAGAATGGTTACAGGATTTGGAAATGGCCAGTCTAGAGAAAAGAAGGACTAGTGGGGACATGATAGCAGTATTCCAGTATTTGAGAGGCTGCCACAAGGAGGAGAGGGTCAATTTATTTTCCAAAGCATCAGAAGGCAAGACAAGAAACAATGGATGGAAACTAATTAAAGAGAGAAGGAACCTGGAATTAAGGAGAAACTTCCTAACAGTGAGAACAATTAACCTGTGGAACATCTTGCCTTCAGATTTTGTGGGTGCTTCATCACTCGAGGTTTTTAAAAAGAGAATGGACAACCACTTGTCTGAAATGACATATTGAATACTGCTTGAGTGGGGGCTGGACTAGAAGGCCTCCAATGTCCCTTCCAGCTCTATTCTGATTGACAACTGGCAGTTGACCTGAATGTGTTTTACTGTAGGTTTGACACCAAAAGCAATACATCAAAAGGTAGAGAGAACAAAGTAAAGGAAATACTGTACATCCATGAGCCATCCTCCCAACAGAGCAAAACCTCCCACCTCCTATCAGAATGGCAGGGCCCTGAAATATGATTATGAAGGGGTCCTCACACTTGTGGGAGGTTGAACAACTAGCCTTGTGGTGCGGCCAGAATAATCTTGAACTGAACACACTCAAAACTGTAGAAATGATAGTAGATTTTAGGAGAAATTCTCTTATTCTACCACCTCTTACAATACTAGACAACAAGGTATCAACCTTTAGGTTTCTAGGTTCTATAATATCTCATGACTTAAAATGGACACCTAACATCAAAAATATTATCAAAAAAGCACAACAGAGAATTTTCTTTTTGTGCCAACTCAGAAAGCTCAGACTGTCCAAGGAGCTGCTGATACAGTTCTATAAAGGAATTGTTGAGTTTGTCATTTGCATCTCTAACTGTCTGGTTTGGCACTGCAACCAAACAAGACAGATACAATCTTCAACAGATAGTTAGAATTGCAGAAAAACAACTGGCTCTCTCATTACTCTTGATGCCATGAGGTTAATCAAAAGAACTTTTACTGAGAAACAATGGTTGCAGTAAGGTCAAGTGGAATCTAACATTCCCACACAAAGCACCAAGCTATTCTTTCCACTTTGAAACCCAACCCCCTCCAACCAGCAAAAGCATGAAGCTTTAATGTATAATCCTTTTGCCCCGTTGCTTGTCTAATATTCCTATTTAACAGTTCCAACACCAGAATAAACAAATTTACCATAATCTGAGCTTTCTGGAATGGACTTCAAACTGTATAAAACCAAACCAAAATCCATCCACTACATAAAGTCCAGTTCAAATTATCAAATGATTTTGCTGCATCTACAAAAATTAATGTGACCTGTTTGTTGCTACATTGATGCAAATGTTCAGTTACATCCAAGATTACTCTTATATTATGTTTTAGTTGTCTTTTGGGTAAAAGAAACCATATTGGTCTTCCTATATATAATCCTGTAAAACTTTTTTTAAGTCTTCCAACTAAGATAGATGTGAAAATATTGTAATCATTTTTAAGAAGAAAAATTGGCCTATAATTCTTCACAGAGATTAAGTTCAGTCCTTCTTTAGGTATTAAAGAAATGTAGGCATTCTTCCATGAATCACTGGGTTTCCATGTAAAGTAGAGTTCATTTAGTCCATCAGAAAAAGTAATCAATCTTCAAAGATTTTATAAAATCTTAAATCTTAAATACAATAATAGATTTATAGAGGATTTTTGAAGTTTATTTCTGCTGTTGTGTTACTTGTTAACAGTTTTGCCTTTGTATCTGGTAACTAAATGACAGGTCAAATAAGTTGCAAATAGATATAAAAGTTTATAAATTTTGGTCCCACATTGCAAGCTGAGTAGGGGACTAATATTGTTGCAATATATTTATCAGTATTCAGCTAGGAGGATAGCAATAGCAATAGTACTTAGACTTATATATAGCCCCATAGAGCTTTACAGCACTCTCTGGACAATTTACAATGTCGGCATATTTCTCCCAACAATCTGGGTCCTCGTTTTACTGACTTTGGAAGGATGGAAAGTTGGGTCAACCTTAAGCCCTGTTAGGGTTGAACTGTGTTTGTTTATCATACTGCATTCTAACCACTGTGCCACCAGGACTCCTAGGTTAATATATGTACTGTATATATGTTTTTGTGTTTTGTCTTTTTAATACACTTTTTTCAATGTTCTGTTTATTATTATTTTTGTCTTGCTTTAATAATGCTTCTGTATGAGCACACACATTTTTATTTGGTCAGCTTTTTACTATTTGTGTACTCTGTGATTGGCATAACTGCATATATAAAGTTTATAAAAACTGAACATGTTTATTAACTAAATTTGATTCTGAAACCATGCAGATATTTTAAAAATTGGCCTACTTATGGCATTCCAAAATGGATCCTCAATATCAATTCTTCTTTTGGTATTTTTTAAAGTAACTTTATTGCATGGCATTTTAAACTTTTATAAAAGTTGGTACATCTCTGTTGCAGATTATCCTTAGTTATCTTTAGCTTGAATCTGAGTTGTTTAATTTTGGCCTTAAGAGTGGCTGTTGTTCTCTTTTCAGCAAACTGCCGTGAAAAATTTGGTATATTTGCCTAAGATTTTTTGGTAGTTCTAATTCTACTGTTACTGGGTTTATGATTCTTTTAATTGGAAAAGGTGCTATATATTTTGGTCCAAGTTTTTTACAGGGCTGTAGGGATTTTAGGGATTTTGTAGATAAGTATACCATTTGTTCTACACTGAATGGTATGGGTCCAACTCACTTTTTGTCTGCTTGTGCTTTGTATGCTTGCCTAGCTTTGTCTAAGGCTTTCCCAACGATTGGCCAGATGTTTTGTAATTGTGCAATCCATTCTTTCAGCAATGGGATTTCCAGTTCATTTGGTATTAGTTCTGGCATAGGGTTCAAACTTTGACTGGTGGATATTTGAAAGGGAGTGTAGCCTATGCTTGAGTGGACTGTATTATTGTAAGCAACTTCTGCGAAGGGGAGTAGGTCCGTCCAATTTGTTTGCTGGAAATTAATAAAGCATCTTAAGTATTGCTCAAGTACTCAGTTAGAACATTCTGATTGGCCGTTACATTGAGGGTGATGACTAAATGACAGTCCCTGAGTGGTTCCTAAGACAGATAAAAATTCCTTCCAAAATTTTCATGAAAATTGCACTCCCTTATCAGATATGATGCATTGGGGTGCCCCATGCAGTCTGTAGATGTGCTGCACAAATAGTTTCACTAAGGTTTTTGCAGTGGGAATCTTTTGGCAAGGGATAAAGTGCACTTGTTTGTAAAACAAATCCGTAACTCCCCAGATGACAGTGTTTCCATTGCTTTCTGGTAATTACACTATAAAATCCATGGATATTTCTTTCCAGGGGACTGAGGTGTTCACCACTGGTTGTAACAGTCTGGGCTCCTTCCTTGCAACCTCTTAGCCATTGCACATGTTGGGCAGCTGGCCACATAACTTTCTATGTCCTTTTTCATGGATGGCCACCAAAATTGCCATTTAATTAGATGTGATGTTTTTACAAATCCAAAATGCCCTGCTGATTTTGGATCATGGAATAGTTGCATGAAAATGACTCTCTGGGTAGTTAGCATATATAACTTCTCTCCCACCCATGGCAGTCCATCTTTGATGGTGCACACGTGTCTATTCTTTTGGAACCACTCATTTGTTTCTAATTTTTTCCAGAATTCAATTCTGGTTTGGCTACCCAACTCTGGCTTTAATTTAGCTTGGGCTCTGGTGCTGCCAGTTGTCTTTCAAGCATGAGTGGTTTAGAATTGTTGGCTCACGTGCTGTTATATTGGGTCATGCAAGTTCTGCCAGGAAATTCTCCCCCCCCCCCACAAGTGCTTGAGTGTAAAACGGAATTGGTGAAAATGCTGGGACCAGCGGGCTTGCTTCGGAGTGAGTTTCATGGGTGTTTTTAAGGCTTCCAGGTTTTTGTGGTCCGTCCATACCTGAAAAGGGATTTTATTTCCTTCAAGGAAATGGTGCCACATAAGTAATGACCAGTGCACCCCATATGCCTCTTTTTCCCACATGGCCCAGCGCTGTTCCATTTTGGTGAGTTTTTTGGACATGTATGCTCATGGTTACAATACCCCTTTGTTGTTTTCATGTGATAATACAGCCCCACTGCCACATCACTTGTGTCTGCCTGTATTACGAAAGGTTTATCAATGTCTGGGTGCCTCAGTCATGATTCGGCAGAAAAAAGTCTCTTTAACCTCTCAAACGCCACTTGGTATTCCATTGTCCATTTTAGTGACTGGCTAGGTTTCACTGAGGATTCTCTCTTCGTTTTTAGTAAGTTAGTGAGGGACAGGGCTATTTGGGCAAATGAGGGCATGAATTGGCGGTAAAAGTTTGCGAAACCCAGGAAACTTTGCAGCTGCTTCCTTGTGCGAGATGGTGCCCATTCTAGTACTGCTCTGATTTTCTTGGGGTCTATTTCGCTGCCCTGTGGGGATATGCAATACCCCAGGTAGTCTATTCTTTCCTGATAGAATTCACATTTCGATAATTTGGCATATAGGTGGACAGCCAGCAATTTTTTAAGACCACTCTGACTAGGTTGACCTGTTCCTCTTTGGACTCGGTGAAGATAAGGATGTCATCTAAATAAACCAGGATCTCCTTAAATAGGTGCTCCCTTAGCACTTCATTGATTAATTGCATAAATACTCTGGGGGGGGGCTTTTAGTCTGAATGGCAAAACTTTAAATTGGTAGCATTCCATTGGACAATTAAATGCGGTCTTCTATTTGTCCCCTTCCTTGATCCTAATATGATACTATACTTCTCATGAGGGGTAGGGGATACAGGTTACTTTCACTAATTGCATTCAGGGTGCAGTAATCCATGCACAAATGCAAAGTGCCATACTTCTTTTCCCTAAAGAGGACTGGTTGGCCACTTTGGGTTTGGCAGTTTCAATAAATCCCCTTTCTAAGTTTTTATTTATGAATCTTTCCATCTCCTCCTTCTCTTTAGGGCTCATGGAGTACAATCTGGGCTTCAGAAGTTTTGCCCCAGGTTTGATTTCTATAGCACAGTCTGTGGGTCAGTGAGGAGGGAGCTCATCCACCCATTCCTCGCTGAAGACTTCAGCAAGGTCCCAGTATTCTTCTGGTATTTCTGGTAACCCCTTCTATTCTCCCACTGATGCTTTCTCCACTCCTAGGTTTGGTAGAGGCCTTTGGGCTGTTAAGTTCACATGATCCACCTCTGGGAAATTGAGCTCTGCCATCCTCCAATTTACCCGGGGGTTCCATTTCTTTAACCATTCCAGCCCTAGGATCATTGGGCATTCCATGCCTGGAGTCACTACAAACATTATATCTTCCTCATGGTTCTCCAGGGGCAAGTGGACTGGGAAAGTGGCTAGGGTAGCTGGCAAACCCCCTGCTATGGACCCATCTAACTGGCCAAATGAGATTGGTTGTTTTAGTCTCACTGGAATGCCCAAGTTCCCCACTAGCATCAGGCTAATGAGGCAGCGGGTGCAGCCAGAGTCTATTAAGGCCTTCACTTTGACAGCTTCATGTATGGAAGGGGCTAATATAGTCACTGTCTTGAGGATTGGTGCAATGGGTCCACTTACCAGGGGTTCACCCTCCGAGCTGTCATCCAAGGTGCCCACCACCCCTGCAGTGTAGGCCAGAGTTCCCTCCTCTTGTTTGGCAGGGGTTGGGGACTCCACAGCCTCTATTGCCCTCATGGCTGGTTCTTTTGGTTTAGATGGGGACTTTCCTGATTTCCTGGATGGATCTGGGTTGCACTGAGGGACATTTCAGTGGCATTCTATGGCACAATGCCCCTCTCTCCCACATTTGAAACAGCCCATTGACTTCTTGGCCATGGCTGATGGTTTCACTGACTCGCACATTGGCTCAGGAGGTGAGCAGCCCCAAGGTTTTCCTTGGTGGTGCCTCTTCAGTAGATTGATCTCTGCTTCCTCGGCCAGGATGTACCATTCATCGAGTTAGCTTGGGTCCCCTTGAGGCAGGCAAGCATCATACAGTTCATAGTTTAGGCCATCTTTGAAAGGGCTAAGGAGGATGTCTTCTGGCCAGTTCAGCTTGTTGGCAAGGGCCTGGTATTCTTGTGTATACTCAGCTACTGGGCATCTGCCCTGCCTCACTGTTTTGATTCTCTCACAGGCTTTGTGATCAGCCAGGGGGTCCTCAAATTGCCTTCTCAGAGAGGACATGAAACGGTTGAAGTCGTTGAGCTCTGAGACATTGGAATAATGCAGGTTCACCACCCAGTCTGCAGCCGCCCCATCCAGAGTGGACTGCATGATACGGATATAGGCTTTGTCGCTGGGGATGTCTCGTCTGTATTCTTCCATGTAGCTAAAGGCTTGGGTTAGGAAGAACCCCAAGTGTTGCGACTCTCCTCTGAATTTCGCATCCAGCGACGGGAATCTTTTGATGGATTGGTACCTTCACTGCCGACAGTGTTGTCTCCCATCCTGCTCAACAGCTATGGGTGGGTGGGGAATGGGGGCTGTCGAAGTGGTAGCTGCTGTCTCGGCAGTCTGAGCGAATATCCCTAGGACTTCACCTTCCAATTCCCCCTCAGTGTCTCTCCAGCTGCAACTCCAGGTGCTGGTGAGGCCGTGGGGCTCAGGTTTTTCCTCCCCTAGAGAGCCGAAGGTTCTTTTCTTTCTTTCTTTTTAATACAAGTTTTATTGATTTTTAGTTTTACATCCAGGTATTTATGAAGCAATACGGTGATTGGGTAGTTAAAAGTAAACAATAGTAAATAATAAAGTCATTTGTAAATAGGTCAAGTTACATCAGCAAGAATTCCCTCTCCAATTCCCTTAGTTATGATAGCATAGTCAAATTAATCAAGTTAATACACTTCTAATTATAACACAATCAATTAGAACAATTTTCATTATATTTTCACATATGCATATCCATGTCCTGTTTTTACATTTTACCTAATTGGAATAAGATAATTCGAACCAGTCTAAAATATATAAAAGAAAAGTTTTTGGGTAGCCTACATTTCCCCATTTCATTATATAATAGTTATCCTGTCTAAAATACATATATTGTTCATTTTGGTGCATTCTTATGTTATACAAATTTTTTCTATTTAAGGTCTTTAAAAGTTCACTAATTATTGAGAAAATATCTTTTGTTGTATCCTTCCAAATTCTGTAATATTAGTCAATTCTAATAGCTAACTTTCCTTTCCTTTAAAGGTCTAAAAGTTAAGTATAAAATCAATGTGTATCTTTTAAAGGTTCCCCTTAGCCCATTAAGAAAAAATTTTAGCTGGACTTCCGGGTGGCAAGCCTCCGTCGATGGTGGCCGTCTCGACCGTCAGCCCCGTTGTTCTCCATTGAACCGCAAAAACAGTGACAATCAGCTGTTTTGTGTTTCAGAAACCCCCCCTCAGGAAAAGAGGGGAGGGGGAGAATTTAGGTAGGGGTAGAGCTCCCCTAGACCCCTAGAATTGTTATTCTGGGAGTTGAAGGGTGAGAGCCCCCCGTAGCCTGAATTAGCTCCAGACTCGGGGACTCCTCTGTTCCAAGGCTTTGGAACAGAGCAGTACGCTGCAACCATCCCTGCAATCAACATTGTATTTTGGACTACTTGGATGCAGGCAGAGCTGTGCAGGAGAATTTTGAAACAGCAAGTATATGATCTTTAACTCCGGTTTATACTAAAAGAAAGGAAGAAAGATGGCGCAGGAGTGAATTGTTAGTGAAAAATAAAAGGACAAGGAATGTATTATAAAATATAAAGACTGAGAAGGAAGAAATTGGGGGTTTTTAAAGTCACTCTGCGCAAAATATTTGAAATTGGTTTAAAAGTGAACTTAAGGATTTGTATATTTAATAGGGAAGAAACAAAGTTGCAAGCTGAGTGGAAAAGTGAAAGTGCGCAACGAAGATTAATTGGGTGTCAAAATGGCCTCTAAATCAGCTAAAGCTTCTGCTCCTAGAAGTACTGGTGCATCACCAGTTCAACATTCTTCATTACAGGCACTGATGCCACCCCCTGCGGTACCTGCACCTGCATTAACATTAAAAGATTTACAAGATGCTTCAAAAATCAATCTCAGCAAATAACTGAACTTATTAATGAGAAGAATTAAGAAATACGAGAGGACATATTAGTGGCCTTTAAGAGGCTGGCAGTTTGCATTGAGCGTTTGGATGAATGTGTGGAAGAGGTGTATCAAAATAATTTGAGATTGGATGCTAAAATGTCAGAAGCTGAGAATAAAATAGATAAGACTGAGGACGAGGTGGTTATGATACAATATAGAGATATGGAGTTTGCTTTGAGGATAAGAGGATTGAAAGAGGATCCAAGAGAAAACTTGAAAGTGTTACTGGCAGAAGCCCTGGAACCGATTTTGGGCTGTCAAGCAGAAGAAATTATAAGGGATATAGATAAAATATTTCATGTTAATTCTTGGATTGCCAGGCAAAGAAAACTACCTAGAGATGTGTTTTTTTATTTTACAAAGAAATCAATCAGAAATGTGATTATCCAAGCTTTTTATCAGAATAGATTTAAAGTTGCTGATCAAGAAGTTTTAATTTTGAAAGAAATTCCACCAAGAATTTTAAGAAGGAAAGAATTTACTTTTTTGGCAGATGAACTAAAGAAACATCAGCTTCAGTTCAGATGGGAGATACCAATAGGCTTGGTGGTGAATTATTCAGGCACGAGATACCATCTCAACACAGTTTTGAAGGCACGAGACTTTATTCTAATATATTGAAAGCAGGTTCTCCGCCAACCCCAGAATTTAAAGGAAGGAAGGAAGGAAGATGGAGGGCGACAGGCACAAATGGAGAGTACACAGGGAGATGAAGAAGTCATTTCGCGGATGGTTAAAGAACTTCAGCAAACTTTGGAAACTGTGCAGCCCCAGGCATCATTATTTATTTATTTATTTATTTATTTATTTATTTATTTATTTATTTATTTATTCATTTTATATACCGCCCTTCTCCCGGAGGACTCAGGGCGGTGTACAGAGCAAAGTAAGTATACAATAAACCAACAATAAAACAAATAAAACCCCAGATCTACAAATAAAACCCCAAATCTATCAGGCCAGGCCGGCTTGCTGGAATAGATAGGTTTTTAAATCTCGCCGAAAGGTGCGAAGGTCGGGGGCCATCCGGATTTTGGCTGGTAAGCAGTTCCAGAGGATTGGCGCACCCACCGAGAATGCTCTCCCCCTGGGGGTCACCAGCCGGCATTCTCTGACCGGTGGCACCCTGAGGAGGCCCTCTCTGTGGGAGCGCACAGGACGGAGGGGTGTTGACGCTGGCAGTAGGTGCTCCCGTAGGTATTCCGGACCCATGCCATGTAGGGCTTTGTATGTCATCACTAGCACCTTGAATTTCACCCGGAAGGCAACTGGAAGCCAGTGCAGCTCACGAAGCAGAGGTGTAATATGGGAGTATCGGGGAGCCCCCAAAAGCGTCCGTGCAGCTGCACTCTGTACCAGCTGAAGCTTCCGAGTGATTCTCAAGGGCAGCCCCATGTAAAGAGCGTTGCAGTAGTCAAGACGAGAGGTCACAAGTGCATGGGTGACTGTACGTAAGGCATCCAGGTCCAGATAGGGTCGTAGCTGGCGCACCAGACGAACCTGAGTGAAAGCCCCCCTAGTCACAGTTCCTATGTGATCTTCTAAGGAGAGCTGTGAATCTAGGAGGACACCCAGGTTGCGAGCCCTATCTACGGGGGGCAGTAACTCGCACCCAATATTAAGGGATGGAATACTCTGAATATCCTGACATGCCGGTATGTACAGCCATTCAGTCTTTTCCGGGTTGAGTTGAAGCCTGTTCCTCCCCATCCATTCCCGGACTGCTTCCAGGCAACGGGACATCACGTCAAGGGCATCACTGATGTGGTTTGGGGTCGAGATGAAAAGCTGGGTGTCATCAGCATACTGATGATAACCCACTCCAAAACCACGGATGATCTCACCTAGCGGCTTCATATAGATGTTAAACAGGAGAGGTGAGAGGACTGACCCCTGAGGAACTCCATAAATGAGAGGCCTCGGGGTCGATCTCTGGTCACCTGCCAACACCCACTGTGAACGTTCCAGAAGGTAGGAGGAGAACCACTGAAGAACAGTGCCTCCCACTCCCAATCTCCTGAGACGCCGAAGTAAGATACCATGGTCGATGGTATCAAAAGCCGCAGAGAGGTCTAATAGGACCAGGACAGAGGAATGACCCCTGTCCCGAGCCCACCAGAGATCATTCATCAGAGCGACCAATGCCGTCTCTGTGCTGTGTCCGGGCCTGAAACCCGATTGGTACAGGTCTAGATAATCAGTATCTTCTAGGAACAGAGGAAGCTGATGCGCCACTACGCTCTCAACAACCTTCGCAAGAAAGCGAAGGTTGGAGACCGGGCGAAAGTTGTTTAAAACAGCTGGGTCCAGGGAAGGCTTTTTGAGGAGGGGTCTCACCACCGCTTCTTTCAAGGCTGCGGGGAAACTGCCCTCTTTCAATGAAGCAGTTACCACTGCATGGATCCAGCCTCGTGTCCCATCCCGAGCCGAATAAACCAGCCAGGAGGGGCACGGGTCCAATAAGGATGTAGTGGAGCTTAGCTTCCTCATGATCCTTTCTACCTTGTCCAGAGTCACAGGATCGAACTCTTCCCAGATAACATCAACAAGACTGTCCATGTTCTCATCGTCAGACTCTGCCCAGTTGGAATCCAGACTGGTCCGGATCCGAGCGATTTTGTCCAGCAGATGTTGGCTAAATTCCTCAGCACGACCCTGCAAGGGATCCTCCTTCACCTCTAGATTAAGGAGGGAGCGGGTCACCCTAAACAGGGCGGTCGGGCGATTATCTGCGGACGCGATAAGGGCAGCAAAGTAATTAGACCTTGCCCTCCTTAGCGCCGCGAGATAAGACCTCGTAAAGGACTTTAGTCGCAATCGGTCGGATTCGGATCGGCTGGATCTCCAACAGCTCTCTAGGCCCCGTCTCTGCCGTTTCATCTCCCGGAGCTCCGTAGAAAACCATGGAGCCCACTGGGATCTGCAACGGGTCAGGGGCCGCATGGGTACAACTCGGTCGAGTGCTTCTGTGGCTGCCTTTTCCCAGGCTTCCACCATGGCACTGGCCGAGCTATGAGCAAAGGAGGCAGGTGGGGGGCCAAGCGCTGTTTGGAACCGCCCAGGGTCCATAAGCCGCCTAGGGCGGTACCATTTCATTGGTTCAGTAACCCAACGACGGGGAGTGGCAAAGCGGAAGGTCAGCCGCAGGAGATGATGATCTGTCCATGACAGGGGCGTAACAATTGGAGAGCCCCCACCCAGATCATCTAACCACTGTCCAGATAGGAAAATCAAATTGAGCATGTGTCCTCCTACATGAGTTGGGCCCTGGATTATCTGCGTCAGGTCCATGGCCGTCATGGAAGCCATGAACTCCCGAGCCAACTCAGATGATCTCCCCAGGGATGGTAAGTTGAAGTCACCCAAGATCATAATTTTGGGGAACTCAACCACCAGTCCCGAGAGGATGACAAGAAGCTCGGGCAGGGCTGCTGCTACACGACTAGGTGAAAGGTACACTAGCAGCAAGCCCAACTGAGCCTTAGGGCCACATCTAAGGAGGAGAGACTCACACCCGGCTATTTGGACAACAGTGGTCTCTCGCGGATACAGGTTCTCCCTCACCGCTACCGCCACTCCCCCGCCTCTTCCCTGAGCCCGAGGCCTGTGTAGCACCCGGAAACCTGGTGGGCAAAGATCTACCAAAGGGACACCACCCTCTGGTCCTAACCAGGTTTCCGTAATGCAGGCCAGATCCGCATGTTCACTCTCAACCAAATCTCGGATGAGAGGAGCTTTATTGACTATGGATCTGGCATTAAGATATACAAGCCTGAGCTCAGGTGGTTGATTATCTTCGCTCCCGGTACCATGGGCCGAAACCAGAGGGTCGGAGTGCATCACCGCTTGAAGATAGCGGGGACGCACTCCCGGATGTTGATGCGGTCCTCTGTTCGGACACCTACTGCCATTCCCTACCGTCGTTGGAATAGGTAATCCCAAACTCCGCTTCGGGGCCCCGAGGGTAGCTAGTCTAAGCTCCCTCTCAGCGTGATCAATCTCAGGCCTGGCCTGAGTAGCGGTTGGTGGACACCTCCCGGTATCAGACCGAAACTCTAAACCCTCCCCTCTCCCTAACCCCATAAAAAATTTAGCTAGAAAATTAACCAGGGACCTCTTATTAGGTTTGTAACCGAGGCCCCTATCCCTGCCCAGCCATCTCTCTGGGTCCCAACAATTGGGCCCTTCATCAAGAGGTAGATTGGTAAGTGAGGCGGGTCGCATCCAGGAAGAGGGGGAACCCCTAAGGGCGAATAAGGCAGTGATGGAGTACTTGAGACGAGTCATTGATTAAAGAGTGACTTCGTAGCTAATAGACATGTCCGTGTAAGCCATTATTTACAAATGGGGAAGATGTTAGTAAGATGTTAAAGTAATAAGGGACTCAATATTAATTAAAATTAGGTATTGATTAGGTAATAGGTATTAGACCCGGTCAATTGCTGCCATTGTTGCCGTTGCCGCCGAGCTCCGGAGGGGGGAGGCAAGGCTACACAGTCAGTTGTTTTGCCAGTCAGTTGTTTTTGCTCTCCCCTTCCGAGTATGTACGTCGGGTGAAGTTGTTCTAGTCCGTATGTAAGGCAGCGGGGATCGATTGAGGCTTGAACGGCGTTTGTTACTTGATTCTGGGGCCAGCTGATCAGCGGTAGACCCGGTCATTCCTGCCATTGCCGCCGCCGCTCCTCTGCTCCGGAGGGGGGAGGCAAGGCTTCACACCGCAAAACGGTGCTAGCCTGCTGTTTTTGCTCTTCCCCTCCGAGTATGCACATCGGCCGAAGTTGATCTAGACCCATGTATAAGGCAGCAGGAATGGATTGAGGCTGGTGGAGGCGTTTCAGAGTTGATTCTGGTGCCAGCTGATCTGCGGTAGACCCGGTCATTGTTGCCGTTACTGCCACCGCTGCTCTGCTCCGGAGGGGGAGGCAAGGCTTCACACCGCAAAACGGTGCTAGCCTGCTGTTTTTGCTCCCCCCCCCTCCGAGTATGCACCTCGACTGAAGTTGATCTGGCCCCATGTTTAAGGCAGCAGGAGTCGATTGAGGCTGGTAAAGGCGTTTCGTAGTTGGGTCTGCTGTTTTTGCTCCCCCCCCTCCGAGTATGCACCTCGACTGAAGTTGATCTGGCCCCATGTATAAGGCAGCAGGAGTCGATTGAGGCTGGTAACGGAGTTTGATGGATGTTTCTGGAGCCAGCTGATCAGCGGGAGACCAGGCCTTAGCAGCCGTTGACGCTGCTGCGGAGGGGGAAAGGCAAGGCTTCACACCGCAAAACGGTGCTAGACTGTTGTTTTGGTATTCCCCCTCTGAGTATGCACCTCGGCTGGGTCCCAGTGAGTCCCTTGGTCACCGATTGTAATGGCTTAACGTGGAGCTCACCAACTGCCGTCCATGGTCACCGCCATCTTGGGCAAAAAAAAAGAGGTTAAGGAACAAAGAATGACATGGGCTGCAACCAGACAAATAAGACAAGAACAAGAAGAACAGAAATCTACAATTATATCTCTTATAGTGAAGCAGTGGGAGAAGCAAGACCGAAGAGGCAAGTGCTTGTGGTTTTGCAAGATGCGCTCCGAAAGCTTCAGGTCGCAAAACATGGCGACAAAGTTTCTAACCTGGAATGTTAATGGCTTAAACTCCCCGCAAAAGAGAAGGAAAGTATTTCAGTATTTGAAACAATTTAAAAATGATGTTGTGTGCTTACAGGAAACGCACTTTCGTGTATCAGACCAAAAATATTTGATAAATTCCAGACTGGGTGTACAGTTTAGTGCGCCTGCTTTAGATAAGAAAAATGGAGTAGTTATTTATGTAAAGAAGAATTTAACAGCCAATTTAATTGAAGCTCATAAACAAGGAAGATATGTTATAATTGAACTTTTAATAGAAGGTAAGAAAATACTTTTAGTTGGACTATATGCATCTAATCAACAACAAGGAGAATTTTATAAATTTATACATAATAAAATAATTCAGTGGGATTATAAATTGTGTATTTTGATGGGAGATTGGAATGGAGTCTTGGATGCACAGAAAGACAAAAAAAGGTCTTTTTAAAAGTACTCCGAATCATGCCAGATTGCCTAAATCTTTTTTTGAGTTGAAAGATGATTTGGAATTGGCAGACGTTTGGAGAGAAAAAAATCTGGAAGGAAAGATAGAAGATCTTGGAGATTAAATGAAAATTTGTTTAGATATCAAGAGAATGTGGATGAATGTAAAAAACAGTTGACAGAATTTTTTAATATAAATATGTATAAGGGTACTCCTATTGAAATGGTTTGGGATGCAAGTACAGCCTATATAAGAGGAGTGTTAATATATTTGAATAATAAATATAGACATAGATTGGAATAAAAGCGTAAAGAGTTAGAGGAGGAAATCAAGAGGAAAGAGAAGGTTCTAACTTTGAACCCATCTGATAAGAGGGTGAAAGAAGCAATTACTTTGTTAAGAGGTCAGTTTAATATGTTGATAGCAGATCAAGTGGCATCTAACCTGCGGTACATTAAACACAATACTTTTTGTAATGTTAATAAGCCGGGTAGGTTGCTAGCTTATTTGTTAAGGAAAAAACAAAGGTCACGTAACATAGATAAGATAGAATATAAGGGTAAAGAGATGTTTCAGCAAAATTATATTAAAAAGGCTTTTGTTGAATTTTATTCTAAGTTATATGCCGGGGATAGAATTCAAGGTTTAGATATAGATAGATATTTACAAGAAGTGAATATCCCTGTACTCACACAAGAGCAAAGGGAAGGGATGAATCAATTGATAAATGCTGAAGAAATTATTTTGGCAATTAAACAATTAAAATTGGGTAAAGCACCAGGAACGGATGGTTTGGCTGCCATTTATTATAAAAAATTACAGTTAGAAATGGTGGAACCTCTAAAAGAGTTATTTAGAACAATTCAATCTGGAGGAGAAGTGCCTCCATCGTGGAAAACAGCTTTTATATTGTTGATTCCAAAGGAAGATCAAGATCTTACCCAAACCAAAAATTATAGACCAATTTCACTGTTAAATACTGATTATAAGATATTTGCAAAAATTTTAGTAAATAGATTAATGAAGGTTATGCAGCAAATGATTCATAGTGATCAAACAGGATTTATAAGTGGTAGACAAATGAAAAATAATGTGAGACATATTGTAGATTTATTGGAAGTTTTGGAGTGAAATAACCAGGTCCCTGCAGCGCTGATCTTTTTGGATGCTGAAAAGGCCTTTGATCAATTGAATTGGCAATTTTTATTTAAAGTATTAGAGAAGATGGAGTTTGAGGATGAGTTTTTACAACCTATTAAAGTAATATATCAGAAGCAAGCAGCTCAAATAATAGTTAATGGTAGTTTGACAGAAGCATGTAATATTGAAAAGGGTACATGACAAGGGTACCCGTTGTCACCTTTGTTGTTTGTTTTAACACTGGAAATATTATTGATTAAGATAGGTAAAGGTAAAGGTTCCCCCGCACATGCGTGCTAGTCGTTTCCGACTCTAGGGGCCGGTGCTCATCTCCGTTTCAAAGCCGAAGAGCCAGCGCTTGTCCGAGGACGTCTCCGTGGTCATGTGGCCGGCATGACTAGATGCCAAAGGCGCACGGAACGCTGTTACCTTCCCACCGTAGTGGTCCCTATTTTTCTACTTGCATTTTTACGTGCTTTCGAACTGCTAGGTTGGCAGAAGCTGGGACGAGTAACAGGCGCTCACTCTGCTACGCGGCACTCGGGATTCGACCCGCCAAACTGCCGACCTTCTGATCGACAAGCTCAGCGTCCTAACCCACTGAAGGGAATTAATATAAGAGATCAAGATTATAGACTGAGAGTGTTTGCAGATGACCTGGTTATTACATTAAGTCAACCGACTCAGTCAGTTGTAGACCTGATGGAGATAATACTGTTATATTAGTTTCTGGATTTAAGATAAATACATAAAAAACTAAAATATTGCCTAAAAATATGACCACGGAACAAAAGGTAGTCTTAGAAAAATTAACAGGATTTGAAATAGTTAAAAAGATTAAATATCTGGGGGTATATCTTTCAGTTTCAAATGCAAAATTATATAAAAATAATTATGAATTGTTATGGTTAAAAATACAAAAAGAGTTAGATAGTTGGAAAAAATTACAATTGTCTTTATTGGGAAGAATCACAGCAGTGAAAATGAATGTTTTCCCAAAATTTTTATTTTTGTTTCAAATGATACCTATACTCAAAAAAGATTCAAATTTGGAAGAATGGCAGAAAGGTATTAATAAATTTGTTTGGGCAGGGAAAAGACCAAGAGTACACTTTAAAATAATGCAAGATGTACGTGAAAGAGGTGGTCTTAAAATGCCCAATTTTAAATTATATTACGAGGCTGCGGCTTTATCATCAATTAGTGATTGGTTTAACCTAACACAAGGGAGATTACTGAATATTGAGGGATCTGATTTAATATTTGGTTGGCACGCATATTTATTGTATGATAAGAAGGTGGATAATATTTTTAAGACACATATATTAAGGTATGCCCTGTTGTGAGTTTGGAAAAAATATCGACATAAGCTAAATTATGAAATACTAATTTGGGCAGTACCTAAACATGCAATACAAAATATAAGTGTGGGATTCAAACATGATGTGACTACATATAAATATATTCTTAGAATGGAAAGGAATGTATGGCAATTAAAGCCATTCAATATTTTAAAAGAAGAAAGAATAGTGCGGACTTGGTTTCAGTATGGTCAGTTACAAGCTA
Source organism: Vipera berus (assembly GCF_964194415.1). Taxonomy (NCBI): domain Eukaryota; kingdom Metazoa; phylum Chordata; class Lepidosauria; order Squamata; family Viperidae; genus Vipera; species Vipera berus. The sequence continues at coordinate 65,376,898 of NC_138205.1, read as the reverse complement.
GATGGAAGGAGGATCAGAAAGTTGGTATTTCGACAACCGATGAAAATTTGGTTAAACAAATAAGAGATCAAAGTCCAGCGCATGTAAGGAGGATATATAATGCACTGATAGAAATAGATTCAGAAACGGAACTTGTTAAAGATTGCATGATAAAATGGGCCCAGAATTTTCAGGAGCCCATAGTGATGGATATCTGGGAAAAGATATGGGTCAGAAATGTGATTCAAAAAAAAAATAGCATGTATGTATCCAAATTATCAGCCTAAATGTTGGAGGTGTGGTTGTGATGATGCAACCTATTATCATATATGGTGGACTTGTAAAAAAGTTAAAGCTTTTTGGATTAAAATTTGGTGGAATATGCAGAAGATATTTAAAAAAAAGATAAGGTTTTCTCCACATTTATTTCTGTTCGGTATTATTACAGATTGTACTGTTATAGATATTAAATTTATGTTAAATTTAATTATGGCAGCAAGACTTTTGGTAGCACAATATTGGAAGAAGGAGGAACTGCCTACTATAGAAGAGTGGACTTTAAAAGTTTCAAACCTGGTGGAAATGGCAAAGATTTCAGCATATTTGAAAGAACACTCGCAACAGAGATATATTTTGGAATGGAGAAGATGGATCGATTATATTCAGAATAAATATGGGACTAGAAGGTTTCATTTAGTATATGAATAAGTATTAGTATTATATGATGTATTATTAATTAGTTATTATTATTTAGTTATTTAGTTATGTTAAGAGGAGTTAAAGTGTGATAGAATCTAGTGTCTTTTTTCAGTTGGTTAGCATATTTTAGCTTAAGTTGGTTAAAGTTTATACCCTGTATTCAGCTCTGGGAAGTCGGGAGGGGGGAGGGGAAGGGTGGGAAAGTGGGGGGAGGGAGACGGAGGGAGTTTATGTTTTTAAAAATGTATTTTAAAACTTTTCAATTAAAAAAAAAAATTTTTAGCTCTATCATTACAACAGATATATTCTATTTAACATCTTCGTAGTTCATCCATTTTTAAAATAATATCTTTTATTATATCATTGCAAATTCTATAATATAATTCAAAGTTATGTTCTGATAGCTAATCTATTTCATTATATAGTAATTATCATATCTGAAATTCATGCATATGCTATTTGTTATCCTAATAATTATCTATAGTTAAGAAAATATGTTTTATTATTTGTAGCTAATTTTCATTCCCTTAAAGATCTAGATCCTAAATATAAACTCAGTTTATATCTTATAACAATTGAGAGAGAAATTTAAGCTTTATTATTGCAAATCCTAACACAATAGAGAAAGGAGAGAAGTTTATTTAAGTCTAATTCTAGCTTTTTTTTGTGCCAGGCAGGCTTCCATATCATTGCCTTTAGCTTCTCAAATGTGTCTCCCTTTCTTTCTACGCACATTGTTTGAACCCAGGGACATCATCCAGTTATCAATTTATCATAGAGAGTGACCCCTTTGTAGTCATTAAATTTTCCTTCCACTAAATCCAATCTCCATGTTTGGTGTAGTGCAGTTGTTCTTAGTTCACTCTGGTCTTCTTCTTTCCAATCCATCTGGCTTACTTAAGAGGTCATATCTGGTGGTTTAATTATTGTTTGGTTGGTTGAAATCTTGGTGTACTGTATTTGAAAGCCTTTGGCATCCTCCATCTTTGTATTGTTTTCCTCAGCTTCTGTTGCTTGTTGGAATGTATGTTTTATAGCTTAAGTAAAAGTTTGGGTTTCAAGGCTCTCAGTAGAATGTACTTGTTGTACTTTGAAGTGCCCTGTTTTGTTGTTAATTTCCTCATTCTCTGTTCGTTTTTGGATTGTCAATTCATCAATTGAAGTAAGAGTCTCATTTGGTGAGTTTGTGCTATCAAATTTGTCTTTAAGTTTGGCTTTTATTTCTGCAGTCATTGCCAGAATTGTATCAAGTATAATTTTATAGTCAAGTGGTGGGATATAATCTTCCATTTCTTTAATATTTTACAGATAGGCCTTTAGTGGAGGCTATTTTAATAAAAGTCAATAAATGTGCACCTCCACTATTCCAAAAGGTTGTTTTCAGTGCCAGGTGTTCCCAATTTTTATCTTTAAAGTTAGTGTCAAGGACAAATCTGTTAGAGCCAAGTCTCAAAGTAAAAAAAAAAAGGTTTACTTGCTCTACCAGGTTTCGCCACAAGATGTCCTCAGTGACATGTACAATCCTTTTGCAGAGTAATATAATATAAGTCTTTTATCCAATTAATTCATTTTTAGCAGTAAATAGGATAGTAGGTCCCCATAAAAATAAACAATAAAAATTTTTTAGTGGCCCAAAAATTTCAGAGGTACAGATAGAGTTTCTTAGTTATTTAGCTTAGTCATTTAATTTCTTTTGAGGCTTTAAAGTTGTAAATCCCCAAGTAAGCAGTCGCCAAATTTTCAAGAAGGGGGGAAGAGATTTTGAAGAAAGTCCCACAGGGAAGTAAGAAGGGTAAGGTCTCATCCAAATCCTCCAGATTGCTTCGTTGTGCTTGATGGTGATTTTTGCTTTTTGTAGGGAACGGCTTAATGATTGGTCATGTTAATGACCAATGTCTTCTTCTTTGGGCCACAGGAGTAACTCCGGATCAAACAGAGAGATAGCCTCCTCACGGTGGTTGCCCTTCCAGGGCAACTTTTAACCCTTTGCAGGGTCCTCCGATGAAGTAAGACCAGACGGCAATGGGAGAGCTTGTCCCAGCACGTCTGCCAGCGCCACATGTGCAAACCGGAAGCCCCCGAGGGTTCTTTTCATCAGGTCAATAGCTTTCTCTAGGATCCAGTCTGAGTGTGGTGCACAACTTCCTTCCTCTCTGCTAACGTGCAGGGATTTCTCCATCTCTTGCTTCCATTCGGGTTGGTGGCTGCCCCATCTTAGGGTCACCTTTCTTGATATCTTTTCCCACTTGCTTTTTTTCCAATGCCCATCGACCACCAAGGTTTGTGGTCATGCGTCTCCACCACTTCTTCTCCTGAGGAGTATGATGTTTCAGATCCCAACAGCTGGCAGGATCTTGGTCAGGGCAAGGCTCTCTTCCCACTGGGTTTTCTTCCTTCCCTGCCTCATCGTCCAACATTGTATTTCTTGCAAATTCCCCTGGTAAGGTTCTTCCTTCCAGGTTGACTATTAATGCAGTTCCTGTATAGTGTCAGGACCTACTTCACCCACATCTTAAGAAAACAGAACTCTTCTAGAAAGTTTCTTCCAAGCAGGAACGTTTACAAAGAAATAGGAGATAGCAGGCATAATAGACAGGAACTGAGGGATTCCCTTACAGATCAATATTTTAAAATGTCCCTAAGCAAACTCTACCCCACAGCTCATCCAGTCGGTTCAGACTGGCCAATCCCCAGGTGGTAATTCCATTGTGGGAAAGGGAAGATAACATCAATCTGGTTTCATTTGCAGCACGATCATTCCACAGCTCTTCACACCTCCTTTTGGAGAAATAAAGATCCTGGAGGTTTGTATCTCTTCCCCCCTCCCCCTTTTCCTAGCTGCCCGGTAAGAGAGAAGTTCAGAGAGATGCATGGTATAGGAGGCAATTTGTTACATTGTAATGGATAGCAGACAAATAAACAAAAGGTTACATTGTGGTTAATAGAGGAAGTGAAAGCAATAAAATCCACATGCATATCTCCTCTCATCCTTGGGGGTATGGCAGAATCCAGGGGCCCGCTCAAATTTCACATTGTCCATTTTAGTCTCTAGGGAGTGAACGATGGCAAACAGGACAGATGGAAATGGGGCTCCATGTGGATTAGCCCTCAAATTTGCTTGTATTCTGACAACCTCGCCTTCTTTCCTTTTTCTGATCCTGACTCTTCCTACATAAAATACTTTAGCATTCAAAAATATTTCAGTAAATCTTTCATGAAGCATTACTTTAGACTTACAGTTCTCTGAATTCCTATTGTAGTTTTAGGTAAATAGATAATATAAAATGCAAATGAATTTTACAAAAAATATTATTGCCATTATAAAAATCAGGATTCAGGCTAAAATACCAAACTTATAATGGGAAAGAGTAATTGAATACTGTATATAGAACAATACTGCATGCCATACTGGTTTAACGTAATAGGGAATATTGATCTGAGACATTCCTGAGTCATATTACAATGCTATTGGCAATGGATTCAACTCTCTTTTATCTATTTTCTTTCTTTTTTGCATCTTTGATCTATGATCCCCAGTGATGCACAGATAGAGCTCAACACATTAGCTTGTAAGCAGCAAGTCATTATTTAGTTTATCTAATCTATGTCACTGTCTGTCCCCACTCCAAAAAAAGAAACAGGAAAAACGGACACCTTGAGGCATGTTATTTGGAACACAGCATATCTTAGAATGCCAAAAACAAATGAAGTATTTAAAAAAAATAAGAACACTTAGTCAAAACAGTAAATGAGTTGCTTCATAGGACTGGAGAGTCTCATATCCAAAAAATTAAAACAGAAAGAATATATCTTTATCATGAAATGTTTTACAATAGAATATTTGAGGGTTTTGTGCTCTTTTGCTTTTGTTTTACATCAGAAAGTAAAATGTAGAAGCCAACTGCATTCTTGTACAAATACTTAAGATGCATATTTTTCCCATAATTTTAATTATTAATTTTAATTATTAAAAATGTAACTCATTTACCGGGTAAAAACTCAGAGGGTCATCATCAAGATTTCAAAATTAAAGTGTTAAAATGTGCCATGGTTACCATGCTATAATTTGTTAAAATATGTTCATGAACTTATTTATTGATTTAGTGAAAGACTGAATAATTTAGAGTATGCTTTGCAACCTTTGCAACCCACGTCCTCCCCAAAAAGTAAGATAAAACTGTTAGATGTTTTTGTGCCATCCATGGCAGTTCCAAAAGGTCATCAGATGGGAGCAAAGAGGCATCTTTGCTCTCACTGGTGGGTCAGGGGTCTCTGGCCCCTGCAGCCCCATTGGAGAGAGTTAATGGCCCTCCAGCCCCCTCACTCTAATTGGTAAGGGAGGGGCTGGGGACCCCATAAAAACCTCTGCTCAGGGGCTGCTCTCTCTCTTGTTGCTTTCTTCTTCAAGCTCCCTCTGGGAATGATCCATGAGCTCAATCCAGGCATGGATGTCTCCATGCCAGGGAACTCTTTCCCTTTACTCTATCTTTAAATAAAGCTTCATCTGATTGCATCCCTGCGTGCTGCCTTTTTCTTGGAAGCACCTCAACGAACCATCAGTCTCGTAAGGCCATCTCACAAATTGGTAGCAGAGAATGGTTTAAGGCAACGCTTCCAAGCCAGCAGCTAGAAGAAAGATGCCTGGAGGTTCCAGCAAGAACCCATTTGAGACGGATGGCAGGAGATCCCCGATTGTAACCAGGAGTCTTCAATCAAGGACGACAGCCCTGCATCCAGCCCCTGATGCAAGCTTCGCTCCAGGTGAGAATACAGATGACCTCTATTTCTCCAGAGGAGCGCCAGGGACCCCTTCGCATGCCTCCCTACAGCTGAAAGCCACAGAGGGAAGCACGGAAGGCTTACAGTCCTCCCAAGACTGCCCAGACACCGGGGAAGCGGCCAGGGACCAGGCCACCCCCAACGTGGACCAGATGACTGAACGGGAATGCAGGGAGCTGCTCCAAACGTTCCTTGCAGCACAAAAGATGCCACAAGCCTCTCCATGAGGGATACCAGCGCAGGGGGCCTCCTTCCCCAGCGCCCATGAGGCCCCTTAACATGGCACCGGCCACCCTGAGGGACCCCAAGGCCCCAGAGCTTTTGGCGGGAAATTTCCCGCCAAACTGTGATCTGCAGCTTCCGAGGCCAACCGGAAGCAAGATGGCGGCCCCCAGGACACCAACGTGGTTTGATAGGCCTCAGCCAAGCCTCGAGGCCCAGCAATCGGGGGTAGTCAGCCTCTCTCGCTACCCCAGGAGCCTCCCAGAGGTGCTCTGGGGCCTCCAACCATCTCCCTGGGGCCTAACTGCCGGGAGGCGTCCGGCCTGGAGCCTCCCAGCTACGTCTTGCAATGCCAGAGGGTCCCCAGTGAACCCCAGGGCCTTCCGGCCTACTTTTTACCGCCGCCCAGATGCCCTGCTTGCCAGATGGTCTTTGGGGGGCCTCCAGATGAGGCCCCCTCCTCCAGCGCCATCTTCAGCTGTCTTCAGGGTCTTCAGGACCAGCGATGGGCTCCTCTGGGTGATCCTGGGCGTCCCTGTGCCATCCCGGCCCCGTCCTGCAGTCTTCACCCCCCCGGTGAGTGTTCCAGTGCCGGGGGGGCTTCAGGAGGAATCTTCGGGGCTTCTGCGGCCTTCAGCCCCCCTTCAGGCCCAAATCCCAGCCTGCAGGCCTAGGCCTGGGCCTGGCCCAGAGACAGAGAGAGAGACATCCACTCCCTCCACCTCCTAGGCTCAAATGAGTTCTGAGCATGCCCAGTCAGGGCCATCCAAAAATCAGAGAAAAATACCACCACCTGCCAGCAGAGGGATCCCTTTTCCATTCACCTCAATGGAGAACTCACAGATGTATAGAAATGGACAAAGAGCTAAGGAAAATTCCCTTTCATCTGCTTCTGCCCTCCCAAATAATTTTGCAAAACTGCATCTTGGGGGGGACAATTACAGCAGTTGGAGTAAAGAAGTGCAGATATGTCTATTAAAGGAAGGAACTCTAGAGATGGTTCTGGATCCCCCACCTCTTCCCTGGGGACCCCAAGAAGAGTGGTATCATAGACAAGCATATACCACTCTACTGAGCTCACTGGATGCTAACTTGTACCCCAGCATTCCAGATGGGCTCAAGGCTGGTGAGGTTTGTGGGTTATTATACAATTTATTCAACAGCGACAGCATTGGTTCGATCACCAGACTCACAACTGAGTTTTACACCACAAGGCTGAGGTTTGGGGCTAACATGGCCGAGCACCTGGGAAAATTGAAGGCGCTCAGGGCAGAACTGATGTTCAGAGACTACCTTGTACCTGAGGCAAACATGGTCGCTGTCATTCTGGCTTCCCTGGACAAAAATTGGAGCAGTTTCATTGTTTCACTGGAGGGGACAATGAAGGAAGCCATGACTGTCCTACGTCACAGGGAGGCTCATTGAGGAGGACAGGAGGCATAGAGATGCAGGAGAATACACCAGAGCCACCACTCAGCGAGCCAGCAGGAGGCAACACAACTCAGAGCAGGTTAATGCTCTACTTAAGTGTTTCATCTGTGGCTCTGAGGGGCATCTGAAGGACTGCCCCCATCACCAACAAGGCCCCAAGTGCGGTCCCAATCAAGGAAGGGGCAAGGGGCAAGGAAGGGGGCGTGGTGGGGCAAAGGTAGTGCCAAGGGCAATTTTGTGCATACTTGTTCTCTCACCCCCACCACAAAGGCTGACAGCCCCACTGACTTATGGTTACTGGACTCTGGAGCTTCATCTCACATTACCAAGATGAGTCAAGGGTTTAAAAAGGTTAAAGAAAATTAACTCATCTGTCAAGGTGGCCAATGGTGATAACGCTTTAGTTCTTGGGGAGGGCACTGTCTCTCTACCCGGGCTAGGAAAAGTTGAAGGGGTATTGCATGCTCCCTCCATTGCCAACAACCTATTAAACATTACCAAATTATGTGACGATGACAGGGTGGAAGTTTTATTTTGCAAAGGGGGAGGTCATGTCACCCGGAACAAGAGGGTCATTGGAAATATTGCCATCATAAATGGTTTGCCATACTTCTCCCCTGAGAACCCACCCACCTCAGAAGGGGCCTGCGCACGGAATGATAGAAAGCCCCCACAGCCAGCCCCAAGGCTTTCCAAGGGCAGTGTGGACAAGAAACCTGAACCTCAGCAGTCACCTAAAGCACCACTCAAGGCAACCAGAGCCAAGAGGGTGTCAGTGGGGAAGCCGCTCCACGATAAGTGTGCCCATCTCTTACACTGAAGGTTAGGTCATGCGAGCTTCCCTGTAGTTAAAAAGATGGGAGAGTTTGCTGAGGGAGTCCAGCTCAAGGATTGTGAGGTGTTCCTGGACTGTGCCATTTGCAAGAAGACAAAGAGGAAGGCTGCCCCCATCCCTAAAGTGTCACTGCGCAAGGCCCAATACCCGTACCAACTAGTACATGTTGATTTGGTTGGGCCTTTCACACCATCCCTAGGGAAAAGACAGTATTTTCTCACTGCTGTTGACGATTTTTCACAGCACGGCCACGTGTATACCCTCACAGAAAAATCTGAAGCCTTTGACGCCATAAAGTCACTGTACAACTTTGTAGAGACCCAGTACAAGACCAAGATCACACAACTGCAGAGTGACCACGGGGCTGAGTTCATGTCCCGAAAATTCTAGGACTGGGTAAGGCGTAAGGGCATCCGCCATTTTCTTACAGCGCCCTTCACTCCTGCTCAAAACGGCGTGGCAGAGAAAAGAAATGTAATCCTGCAAACTATGGTGCGTAGTCTGATTGCAGACGCTGGGGTCGCAGAATCATACTGGGCAGAGGCGGTCAAATACGCCAATTACACCTTAAACCGCACCTGGAGCAGCGTTGTGGACCAGACCCCATATTTCCTGGTCCACGGTAGGAAGCCAAGTCTGGGACACTTGCGTGTGTTTGGCTCCTATGCTTGGGTGCACATCCCCAAGCAACTGTGGAAGAAGGGGAGATCTGTCTCTCAGAGACTAAGGTTCTTGGGCTATGCTCCTGGCTCCAAGGCCTACCGTTTCCTGGGAGAGGGGGGCAGGACTGTGACTTCCCAATCTGCCTCCTTCGAAGAGGACTCCAATTGGACCCAGATTCACTCGAATGATCTGAGCCCATATGTCAACTGACCCAGCAAGGACACACCGACCACGACATCACCTGAGATGACCACATACCCTGCCACTGACGAAAGTGAGGAACAAGACGAAGATGTCATCCTACCTGGTTCAGATGGGGAGGATGAGCTGTCCAGTCCCAAGGGGAAACACATGCTGTCTTCACCCCCAGCGACACCTCAGAGACCCGTGATGCCCAGCACCTGGGACCGAGGGTCTACATGTCCCAATTATGAAATGCCGGCAGATGTGGAACCCGCAGAAGAAAAGGGCGGCGAGTGGCAGAAGGTCAGGAGATCAAAGCGGTCCAACAAAGGGGTCCCGCCAAAGAGAATCGACATTGGGCACATTGCGTCCATCAACAGCATTGTGGTCACCCCAAAATCCTTCTCTGACATCCAGGAGCTGCCCATCGAAGAACAGGAGAAATGGCAGCTCGCGATGGAGCAGGAGATAGTGAGCCTGAAAAAGCTCAAGGTCTTCACCCCCCAGCAACCACCAAAGGAGAGGAAAATCATTGGCACAAGGTGGGTTTTCAAGGCTAAACCACTTGCCAATGGCCTCTACCTGTATAAGGCCCATTTGGTAGCTCAGGGGTTCACCCAGCACTACATGGAGGACTACGGGGAGACCTACTCTCCAACCGTCCGGGCAGAGAGTGTCAAGGCTGCCCTCGTAACTGCAGCCACTCTGGGGGCAGAAGTCTTCCAATTCGACATCCAGACGGCTTATCTCCACGCCAACTTGGACCGGCAGATCTACGTGAGGGCCCCTCCTGGCTACCAGCAGGAAGGGGGAAACACATGGCTGCTCCAAAAATGGATATATGGCCTTAAGCAGTCGGGGAAACTATGGTACGACTGTCTTAGAAAAAGTTTAGAACAAGTTGGTTTCAGTGCATCCCATGCAGATGAATGTGTTTTCACACGCAACTTCAAGGGTACCACAGAACGGGTGTTAGTTTATGTGGACGACCTTCTATATGTAGGGCCTGACAAGGAAGGGTGTGATAAATTTGCCAAGGCCCTGGGGGAAAAGTTTACCCTGAAGTCTTTGGGGCGGGTTGACAGGTACTTGGGTGTGCACATCTTGGCCACTAAAGAGGGGTTCGCCCTATCTCAGAAAGAAAAGATAGAGGAGTTATTGGCCAAATGCAAAATGGCAGAATCTAACCCAATGCGTAGCCCGATACAAAGTGACTATTACAGTCACACTCACAAGGACGGTCCTGAGTTCACAGATAATAAGCTTTACAGATCTGTGATTGGCTCCTTGCCATATATCAGCAATTGGAGCAGGCCTGACATAGCTTTAGCTGTGAATCTACTGTCCAGGCATGTGGAACACCCAAAGGAATTCCACTGGACTGCTATTAAGAGGGTACTTAGGTACCTCAGGGGCACGACTGATGCTCTCCTTGTGCTGGAGCCATAGAAGGGGAAGACGGCCCAGCTCTCCGCTTACTCGGATGCAGACTGGGCTGGTGACACCAAGAGTAGATGGAGCACCTCTGGTTTCCTCATATTGCTAAATGGCTGTCCTATCCATTGGCATGTTAGGCAGCAAAAATTTGTTTCTTGCTCCACGGCCGAGGCGGAATATGCCAGCCTGTCGGACACGGCCAATGATTTGATTTGGTTCGATGCTCTGATAACGAGTATCTGGGCACCTCCTCCTCTGCCCATCCAAATTCAAGAGGATAATACGGCTGCAATTGCAATCTCGGGGGCATTTTACGGTGGTTCTCCTCCTATCTCCTGGGCCGTTCACAGTCGGTGTTGATGGGAGGGCAGAGATCCGCCCAGAGGCCTCTCATTTGTGGAGTTCCTCAGGGGTCGGTTCTCTCGTCCCTCCTGTTCAACATCTATATGAAGCCGCTGGGTGAGATTATTCGTGGTTTTGGGGTGGGGTATCATCAGTACGCTGATGATACCCAACTTTTTCTTTCCCCCCCGAACCAATCCAGCGATGCCCTTGCCGTGATGTCCCAGTGCCTGGAGGCGGTCCAGGTCTGGATGGGGAGAAACAGGCTTCGTCTCAATCCCGCCAAGACTGAGTGGCTGTGCATATCGGCATTTTGGGTTAACCAGACTATTTCATCTCTAACGATGGGGGGTGAGGTGTTACTCCCCGTTGATAGGGCTCGCAACTTGGGCGTCCTCCTGGATTCACGACTCAATTTTGAAGAACATATAGGAGCCATGACCGGGGGGGCTTTTGCCCAGGTTCGCCTGGTGCGCCAGTTGCAACCCTATCTGGACTGAGATGCCCTACGCACAGTCACTCATGCACTCGTGACCTCCCGTTTAGACTACTGCAACGCTCTCTACATGGGGCTGCCCTTGAGGACCACTCGGAGGCTTCAGCTGGTGCAGAATGCGGCCGCACGAGTTGTGATGGGGGTCTCCCGATACTCCCATGTAACACCTCTACTCCGCGAGCTGCATTGGCTTCCGGTTGCCCTCCGGGTGAGATTCAAGGTGCTGGTGATGACCTATAAAGCCCTACATGGCTTGGGTCCGGGATATCTGAGGGAACACCTGCTGCCAGCATCAAGTTCCCTTCGTCCAGTGCGCTCCCACAGGGAGGGCCTTCTCAGGGTGCCACCAGTAAGAGATTGCCGGCGGACGACACCCAGGGATAGGGCCTTCTCAGTGGGGGCACCTGCCGTTTGGAACAAGCTGCCAGTGGAGCTGAGGACTGCCCCCGACCTCCGTTCATTCCGCCGGGACCTGAAGACCTGGCTCTTCGAGCTCTCTGGCCCAGGCTGAGGATTAATCTTATTTTAACTGGAGTTTTATTTATACAGGGACAAATGTAATTTTTTTAAAACTTGTTTTTAACTTTTGTATCTTGGTTTTTAATTACCCTGTAAACCGCCCTGAGTGCTTCGGGAAAGGGCGGTATATAAATGTAATAAAATAAATAAATAAATAAATAAATAAATAAATAAATAAATAAATATGCAGTGGGCTCTAGGTCCCGCCACATAGACATATGCTATAAAAATGTCAGGCAGCTTGCCAAAATGGGGTTTATACATGTTGAGCATTGTCATACAACTGACCAGATAGCTGACCTGTTCACCAAACCTGTTCCCATTGACCGGCACAACCTTCTGTGTAAGCGTTTGTGTTTGGTCTTCTGAACGTGTATCTGCATGTCTATGACACCTGCTCACCCCCTCACATACATTCACTGGTCCCTGTCATTGGCTGGCAAGAAGGGGAATTGTTAGATGTTTTTGTGCCAGCCATGGCAGTTCCCCAAAAGGTCATCAGATGGGAGCAAAGAGGCATCTTTGCTCCCACTGGTGGGTCAGGGGTCTCCGGCCCCTGCAGCCCCATTGGAGAGAGTTAATGGCCCTCCAGCTCCCCTCACTCTCATTGGTAAGGGAGGAGCTGGGGACCCCCATAAAAACCTCTGCTCAGGGGCTGCTCTCTCTCTTGTTGCTTTCTTCTTCAAGCTCCCTCTGGGAATGATCCATGAGCTCAATCCAGGCATGGATGCCTCCATGCCAGGGAACTCTTTCCCTTTACTCTATCTTTAAATAAAGCTTCATCTGATTGCATCCCTGCGTGCTGCCTTTTTCTTGGAAGCACCTCAACGAACCATCGGTCTCGTGAGGCCATCTCACAAATACAATATTAATAGATCTTTTATTTAGATACAAAATAGCATGAGACTTAAGACCTGAAGGCTGAAGTTTATAATAAAAATGATCATAAAAATGATTCAGTAAACCAATGTATTTTATATATTTTATATAATTGTAGACTTTTATAATATGGAAAAACAATATATTTTAAACTATAGAATAGTAGCATAGCAGTAAGAATAGTCTTTTTCAATTTATATCACAAAGAAAACAAGATTTCCATAAATGAAACAATTAGTATAGAATTAATAAAAATGAAAGTATACTTTCCAACCCTTTTCCTTTTTAAAATTTTAATAAATATTCATATATAATATACAAACTTGAAAAATACAAAAGAGATTGGCAGAAACTCCTGCTAACTTGTTATTAATACACTTTAGATTCTGTATTTTTCAACAGAAGTAACTTCTTTGCTTTTCATTAACTAGGTGCCTATCACAAAAGGTCCCATCATATTATCACATGAAGAATACTGTAGAATAGAATAGAATAGAATAGAATAGAATAGAATAGAATAGAATAGAATAGAATAGAATAGAATAGAATAGAATAGAATAGAATAGAATAGAATAGAATAGAATAGAATAGAATAGAATAGAATAGAATAGAATAGAATAGAATTCTTTATTGGACACACAAGGAATTTGTCTCCGGTGCATAAGCTCTCAGTGTACATACAAGCAACAAGTGATAAATCATGATTATAATCATAAAAAAACATTGATCATAAATCATAAGATACAACACTCAGTGAGGGTCATAGGATACTAAATAAGCAATCAACAGAGATCATACAAGGATACTAAATAAAACAATTAATATAAATCATAAGATACAAACAACAAAGAAAAGGAGATCAGAAATAAGAAAGATGAGAAGAATAGTAATACAGCCTTACTAGGTAGTTTGACAGTGTTGTGGGAATTAGTTGTTTAGCAGAGTGATGGCCTAGGGGAAAAAACTGTTCTTGTGTCTAGTTGTCTAGTTGTTTTGAAGTGCAATGCCCAATACTGTCATCTTGAGGGAGGAAGTTGAAACAGTTTATGTCCAGGATATGTGGAAGTTCTGTAGATATTTTCACAGCGCTCTTTCTGGCTTGTGCAGTATATAGATCCTCAGTGGAAGGTAGGCTGGTAGCAGTTGTTTTTTTCTGCAGTTCTAAGTATCTGTTGAAGTCTGTGTCTGTCTTGTAATCACATTATTTTAATGTGTAAGAAGATTTCATACTATTAAAACCTTATTTCTATATTTTAACAGTAAATTAAAGCAAACTAGATGCAACTGAGTAGTGATAACACTCATATTCAAACTTTCTGTACTTGAAGATTCCTAACAGGCAACTCTGCTCTTTTAGGAAAGGATATAGGGGTGATCTGGATGATATTGCAGATTTTCATGTGCATAAAGTGGTTGTTTCATTTTTTATGTGGTTGGATATGCCAATTGTCATGAACAGAGTAATGTCTTGTAATGCTGTCTTTAGAACTTGTGTAAGTAAGATAGGGTTCCCTATCAAGGACTGATCCATGCTTTCCTTCCTTCTTCAGATGGCATATTGTGTGTGGCTAAGAGATAGTAAATGCTTCTTTAAGGGAGGACAATTAGTGGGACTGTACAATGTTGGCCAAATATGTTTCTAGGTTCTGCCTTAGTTTATCTTTTCCAATAAGTAACCAAGCAGAAGATCATTTAAAACCAATTTATTAGATAAAGTGAGGTCTCCCTATGAAAAGGGGGAACTGGGGAAAATGAATTACAATTACTTTTATAGACAGCACATCTAAGAACTTCAAAGCAAAAGTTGATTAGTTTAGAAATAGTTATCTGTTCAGTTACATTACAAGGATTAAGTCATCTAATAATATGTGAGTATAGCCATAGAAAAGAGCATTATATTCTGAGTAAAAGAAACATTTGCAAAGGAAAAACATCAAAATGGTATGTGTAAGATACCTTCTCAGCACTTCCCAAGGCTGAGCTGGACTGTTTTCTTTGTTCATAGAGACTTGAGAACAGCTAAAAAGGAAACTGTTATCTACAACGTATTGAAGGGTTTCCTGCCAGTCCTAGTTTCTGAAAGAGAGATATTTTTTGAAGGTTAAGGCTTATGGGAAATTCTTAGCAATACAGTTGAAAAAGCAAATTTAAAATGCAAGAAAGCTCATGTTAGTTAGTCAGTGCAACAGTACTACAAAACCCATGTTTCATGTTATACATCCTGTGTGGCCCTCAAGAGACACACCCATTTTGAGGTTGCTGTCTTGATTGCTAGGTCTAATTCAAGGTGTTGGTTATCATTTCTGAGGCCCAATATGGTCTGAACATACAGGAAGGGCCTGCTAATGGTTACTTCAAAAGTCTGTAAAGTGTAGGCAAGAGAAGGTAGGCTTTCTCAGCAATAGCCCCATACATTGGGACGTACTACCCCTGGAATACACTTAGTCCTGATCAAGTTCTAACAATCATCCTGTTTAATAACTAAATGACTAAAGCCATTTTTATCATGTGAATTAATTGTTATAGGGATATTGCATTCAGTAGATTATTTTTTGTTGTATACATTCAAAATCTATATTGTAAATTCCATTAAAATAAACCTAATTGCAAGTAGAGATCTTTTTAAAAAAACACACAAAAAAGTAGCAGAATCTGTATTAAATTATATTTCTCCAACCTTCTCTCATCAGCTGCCACAGATGTATCTTTCTCATTTAATGTTGGAAATGGCCCAGTAGAAATTATTGTCAAGTCACCCCATCCACTCATTGACGATCAGTGGCATCGAGTGATAGCAGAGCGCAATGTCAAAGAAGCCAGCCTGCAAGTAGATCAGCTCCCCAGAGAAATCCAGAAGGCTCCCACTGAAGGTCACACTCGACTAGAACTCTATAGCCAGCTCTATGTTGGTAAGCAGAAACTATATGTTGAACTGAAAATGCAGTGTCTTTTCTGTATGCTTGTGGTCACTTCAGACCCTGTTCATACTGTATATACTTCAAATTTATTTATTTATTTACTTACTTACTTATTTAAAATATCTGTATGTCATTCAGTACTCATTGAATAGTCCTCAATGGCACTACATCCACATTGAGAGAAGTAAGCAGTTGGGTACCAACTGCTCCGTCTTAGGCCCAGTACTCTTCAAATCTACATAAATGATTTAGATGAGGGAATAGAAGGGAAACTCATCGAATTTGCAGGTGACACCTAACTTGCAGGAATAGCCAACACCCCAAAAGACAAGCTCCAAAAAGATTTTGACAAATTCGAACAATGGGCCCTAAACAACAAAATGAGTTTCAATGTGGAGAAAAGCAAAGTCTTACCCTTAGTCAGGAAAAACCAAAGGAACAAATACCAATTGGGTGAGATGTGGCTTGGAGGCAAGAGTCCAACAGGACTCTAAGGTCCCCCTCATCTTTGATTGCAGCTTGCTGAAACGAGAGCAACAGTCACCCTTGGAATCCTGGGACCTTGGAGTCCTGGTGGACAATCACTTAACTATGAACCAGCAGTGTGTGGCAGCAACCAAAAAAGCAATCCTGGGTTGCAT
This sequence comes from Vipera berus, assembly GCF_964194415.1. Lineage (NCBI taxonomy): Eukaryota > Metazoa > Chordata > Lepidosauria > Squamata > Viperidae > Vipera > Vipera berus. The sequence continues at coordinate 65,360,875 of NC_138205.1, read as the reverse complement.
AAACAGAGGCATAGAATCAAGATCATGTGAAGTATTAGTACCACTTTATAAAGCCATAGTAAGACCACACGTTGAATACTGCAGCCAATTTTGGTCACCATATCACAAAAAAGATGTTGAGAGTTTGGAAAAAAATCAGAGAAGAGCAACTAACATGATCAAAGGCCTGGAGACCAAAACATATAAAGAACAGCTGCAGAACTTGGGTTTGGCCTGTCTAAAGAAAAGAAGAAATAGGGGAGAAATGATGGTAGTGTTCCAGTATCTGAGGGGCTGCCACAAAGAAGAAAGGGCCAGGTTGTTCACCAGAGCACCAGAGGGAAGGATGAGAAACAATGGTTGGAAGCTGATCAAAGAGAGAAGCAACCTGGAATTAAGGAGAAACTTCCTGAGACAGTGAGGACAATCAACCAGTGGAACAGCTTACCTCCAGAAATTGTGGAGGTAGTCACTGGAAGTTTTTAAAAAGAGACTGGACAATCACCTGTCTGAGACGATATAGGTGCTCCTGCTTGTCCAGCAGACTGGACTAGAAGACCTCCAAGGTCCCTTCCAGTTCTATTCTATTCAAGAAACAGGGGCAACATGATAGCAGTATTCCAGTATTTGAGGGGCTGCCACAAAGAAGAGGCCATCTATCCTCCAAGGCATCAGAGGGCAAGACAGGAAACAATGGTTGTAAACTGACCAAAGAGAGAAGCAACTTGGAATTAAGGAGAAACTTCCTAACAGTGAGGACAATTAACCAGTGGAACAACTTGCCTCCAGAAGTCGTGGGCACTCCATCCCTGGAGATTTTTAAGAAGACACTGGACAGTCACTTGTCTGAAATGGTATAAGTTCTCCTGTTTGAGCAGTGGGCTGGACTAGAAGACCTCCAAGGTCCCTTCCAGCTCTATTCTCTATTCTATTCTATTCAATAATTCCACAACTCCCCAATCTGTTCAAAATAGAATACTAATCCTAGACTTCAGGTTTCTTAAATAGAACATTTAACAAACAAAACACAATAGATGAAAATATTATTTTTGCTCCATTCCCATCAGACAAAACAGGATTCAGACAAGTTTGCCACTGCAATCTTAGTATTTAAGCTGGCTCATGCAACAGAAGTTTCATTCAAAATACATTTGGAGTTTTGAATACAGGTACTAGCTTTTTGGGTTTTTTACTTGAAAAATGTTGTGCTAGCTTGCGCAATTTAAGAAATGTAAAAGATGATCTAAAAACCAGTTCCAATAAACCAGTGCTCTTATGCACTGCATAAATCTAATCCAGATTCCACCAAATAGCAGTATTCAAATGTATCTGTCTCATGACAGCCAAAACAAAGTACTTTATGGTATGGCTGTCCTTTAGTTGTTTAGTTATAATATACAGTATATCAGTAAGCACCCTTCAAACCACAAATCTAATTTAAGATATGACTAGATAATCTTTTGGTGATCAGGGACTTCATTTAATATTTTTACTGGTTCAGAATCTACAATACATAATGGTGCAATTTGGAGATAATCATATCATGTGCAAGGATGGGCTTGGGATTTGGGGTTATTTTCCCCTACTTTAAAGGCAGGAGTTGGATTTTCTTTGTTCTTAAACAGCATAACAAACAGCTATCATATGGCTTTATGGTTTAATTCACATTTTATATGATTCCTGCCACTGACACACCTCTGATTTCTAGCAAACGTTACTAAAGAAGTTTCCAAACCCAGACAAAAGGGACTTAGGGGATGCATTCCTTTTTTAGATGGAATGCAGAACAAATCACTGAATATCAGATGAAGGAAAACATACATTTCACTGAAAGTAGTAATTAGGAAACTAAAACTTAAATATAACACAGAAGCAAGTCATTGAAGAAGAACCAGATGCTTACAAAAATTGAAAAAAACTGTCTATCTATTCTATCTAGCCTCTCTGATCTAAAAACAAATCCCACCTTTCCCTGGGTTCTGCCATACTCCCAAGAGAGAGTGGGGTTGTGCCTGCAGGGTTATTAATTTCACTTCCTCTATTCACTACAATGTAATCCTTTACTTTGTTTATTGGGTCTGTATCTTCGACCCACCTGCTGAAATGTAACAACTTGTTTCCTGCGTTATCTCTCTCTCTGAACTGTATCTTTTAAACTGTCAGTTAAGAACAAAGGAGGAAATAAGGAATGTAGCCTCAGTGCCTGGTTTATGTCTACACTCTCAGAGGAAGGTGTGAAGAAGCCGATGACCCTTGCTGCATGAGCTGGAGATGGGCTAATGTTATCTCCCTGTTTCCCACAATGGATTTAACACTTGGGGATTGGCCAACCCATATCGGGTGGTTGATCTATGGGGTGGGGACTTGCTTGGGGATACTATCATCTACTGCACTGCACAGAAAATCTCAGATCCTGTCTATTATGCCTGCTATCAACTACTCTTAATAAAAGTTCCTGTTGGAAGAAATTGTTTCCAAGAGTTCTGCTTTCTTAATATGTGAAGTGGGTCCTGAGAGAAACTAAGAAAGACTCAAGACTATCCTGACTAGGTACTACCAATGCTGACACAAGCATAAGCACACAAGATTTCAAGAAGCAGTTGCTAACAGAATCCTGGCAAACTGATGTCTGTTAAATCATGAAGACTTGAAAGCAACCAAATAGCAGACTACCACTTCAAAAATTATCATAGTCCTCTAAAGCAAATCATTAATCCCACAAGGAAGATGAGTTCTAGACACTGATCCAGTTCTTTGAAGAAGGGAAGAGTAGCTTCAACAGAATAGTTATCTTGTATAATTCTGTATAATGTGATACAGCAGCTTTATGTACATGTTGATGAAATCAACAATTCAAATGCCAGAAGCTTGTATCCCAATAACCCCAGTTATGACAAATAATTATTGATAGCAATTTGGGATCATGTTGATTTGGGTTATTATTACTAGATATTCTAATAATGGAATGCAAAGAATCAATCCAACAGCTGTTGGAGGAATAACTTTAGAAAAAAATTCCACTCTTCACGTTGAACAATAATGCATTTGCAGATAAAATGAACATTTCTTTTATCTGCTTCTTCCTTTTGTATATTATTAATTGTTGAGTCCACCATTTGTATTCTGGTGTTCTGCCATTGTGCTGAAGGGGAGGAGGGATGGCATGCTTGGGATTTTTTGCTTCTGCTATTCGCTTGGGAATTAGGGAGAGGGGCTGTCTTCAGAGACAGGAAAGACTCCTTCTCAGCCAGTTTTCAGCAAGGCTGTTGCACACTGAGTGTGAACTGTTATCTACCTAGCACCTCAACATTCTCAAAACATCTTCTCAGCACCACATTGGCTACTGGTGGAATGGTCGGGGGGGTTGAGATTGGGAAACTGAAAGAATCGCTTTGCGCTTTGCATGGGATCTTCAGATTCTTTTTGATTTTACTGCATCTAGTTTCTCTCAGTAAAAGTTCATTTGATTCAGCTTGATGGATTCCAGAGTTTTGCTTTCTTGAGGAGCCAACTGGGGAAGGTCTGACATTAGGTGGAATCTGCAACATTGGTCAACCTAGAGGACCATACACATGATATTGGTTCAGAGCAGTGACCAGGAGGAAGCCAAATGCTGGGGGGAAGCCTAATTCAGGTTTCCCCCCCACCTCTGGACTGGATCTCTCTGAATGGATGGAGGAGGTTGGGGGCCTGGGAGACTCATCAAGACCCACGTGCTCCATAGACATCAGAAAGAAGGAAGACTGGGACAGAAGGGCCACGGGAGTAACCCTTACCTATCATAGCTGGAGTGGCAGAGCCTGGTAGCAGGAGTGGCAACTGGAGCTGGAATTGCTTGAGGAAGAGGAGGAGACAGGCAGAGAACCCGACCATGCTGACCTGGAGATAAGGCAAGCCATAAAGTTCATGATGAATACCTTCCAAACCCTCAAAGTATGTGAGTTCCTTACCAAGGCCACCACCAGTGAGGCCTGGCAGACCACAGCAGAGGACAGCAATGAGAGGACATCATTGACAGCTTCCATGCCAGATGCCTTGATGACCCCAGCCACCAACACCATGGCTGCAGGAGGAACACTGAGGGTGGCTGCTATAACCACCACCCCAGCTGGAGCTACCTCAGCCAGGGGAAGAGTCACAATACCCCACCCCTCAGGGTGAAATTTGATGGGGACCCTCAAAAACTGGGGTTCTTCTTGGCCCATGTCCTGACCTACATGCAGAGTTATGGCCACAAAATAGCTACTGAAGTTGCTAAGATATGGACCATCACTTTGGTGTGAGCGACAGCTTGCTTCAAATGCAGTCAGAAGGGGCACTGTGCAGCATAGTGCAGGAGCTGTGACCCACCAAGAAAACCATCCCTAGTCCTACAAGGAAATTTGCTAAACCTCCACAATGATCCCAAGAAATGGCATTGAAAGAGTGGAGGTTTTTGAGTTCATCTCATCTCCCGAAAGTGGCAAGGGAACTCCGATCCCGCCAACCAAGGGCCAGGGTCTGGGTGACACTGAAACCAATGACAATCCCTTGGTAAGTAGCCTGATGACCCTGGTAATGGTCCCCCATAGAGCTAATTATCTAGTTGTCACACCTAAAAGCCAACCTACCAGCCCTCCTGGACTCAGGTTGTACCTGATGCTTGGTTAACCCAGTCCTACTGGAATGATTGGGGATACACTTAAAGCAGCTGATGGTCTTTAGAAATATGGATGGTGAAGGCATACCAAGATTCTAAGCTTTATAGTGGCTCCCAGAATGGAGTGCCCCTTGGTCCTGGCTAAAGAAGTGGAATCCCTATGTAAATTGAACGAAGAAGCTTCTGAAAATCTGACAAGGTTGTCAGCACATGACCCAGAACAAATTCAGGAAGCTAATCCAGCAGGCCACAAGGTGGGGCCACAGTGCAAGAGCAGGAAAGAGATCTTGGCTCTATCCCTAAAGAATACTGGGATTTGAGGGAGGAGTTCAGTGAAAAGGGGTTGGAAGAGCTCCCACCTCACCTCACCCTTTGCTATAGAGATTTTACAGAGGGAGGCTAAACTACTTAAGCCAAAACTCTACTCGATGACCTCAAGGGAATTAAGGAATTGTGTTCCTTCATTGATAAAAGCCTCACAAGTGGATTTATGCAACCAGTGTGACCTCAGGTAGCTGCCCCCATTTTATTTCAGTGGGGGGAAAAAGATGGTTTGCTTTGCCTGTGTGCAGACTGTAGAGGGTTAAATGGAGTTTGCATGGAAAACATTATCCCCTTGTCTTAATGAAGGATATCCTAGCCCACTTGGCAAAGGGCAAGATTTTTATTAAGTTGGACCTATGGGGAGGCTTATTATCATGTGAGGATCAAAGAAGGGGATGAATGGAAAACTGCTTTTATTTATTTATTTATTTATTTATTTATTTATTTATTTATTTATTTATTTATTTAATTAAATTTTTATACCGCCCTTCTCCCGAAGGACTCAGGGCGGTGAACAGGGCATATCTTAAAACTACAAAAGTACAAAAGTTAAAAAAGAATTAAATTATTGCCCACAATAAAAACAATAATATATATATATATAAATATTAAAACCCTAAGTAATTCCCCATCAGGCCAGGCCAGCTTGTTCAAATAAATGGGTCTTTAACCCGCGCCGGAAGGAGCGGAGATCCGGTGCCATCCGGAGCTCAACCGGCAGCTGATTCCACAAAGCCGGAGCGCCCACAGAGAAGGCCCTCCCCCTGGGGGCCACCAGTCGACATTCTCTGACTGGAGGCACCCTGAGGAGGCCCTCTCTGTGGGAACGCACGGGGCGGATGGGAGTCGACGCCGGCAGCAGGTGGTCCCCAAGGTATTCCGGACCCATGCCATGTAAGGACTTAAAAACCATCACTAAGACCTTGAACCTCACCCAGAAGACAACTGGTAACCAATGCAGCTCGCGGAGCAAAGGTGTAACATGGGAGTACCGGGAAACTCCCAAGACAACTCTCGCGGCCGCATTCTGTACCAGTTGGAGCCTCCGAGTGGTCTTCAAGGGAAGCCCAATGTAGAGAGCATTGCAATAGTCAAGACGAGAGGTCACGAGCGCATGAGTGACCGTACACAGGGCATCCCGGTCTAGATAGGGCCGCAACTGCCGCACCAGGCGAACCTGTGCGAAAGCCCCCCTGGTCACGGCTACTACATGATCTTCTAAGGTAAGCCGTGCATCCAGGAGGACTCCCAAGTTGCGAGCCCTATCTACGGGGGGTAAAAACTCACCCCCCATAGAAAGTGATGGAACGTTTTGAATGTCCCGGGATGCCGGAATGTACAGCCACTCAGTCTTGTCAGGGTTGAGTTGAAGTCTGTTCCTCCCCATCCAGACCCGAACCGCCTCCAGGCAACGGGACATCACAGCGAGGGCATCACTGGGGTGGTTTGGGGTTGAAATGAAAAGTTGGGTATCATCAGCATATTGATGATACCCAACTCCAAAACCACGAATGATCTCACCCAGCGGTTTCATGTAGATGTTGAACAGGAGAGGCGAGAGAGCCGAACTCTGAGGAACTCCACAAACGAGAGACCTAGGGGCCGATCTCTGCCCCCCTGCCAACACCGACTGCGAACGTCCCAGGAGATAGGAGGAGAACCACCGAAGAACTGTGCCTCCCACTCCCAATCCCCTGAGACGCCGCAGCAGGATACCATGGTCGATGGTATTGAAAGCCGCCGAGAGGTCTAATAGGACCAGGACAGAGGAATATCCCCTATCCCGGGCCCTCCAGAGATCATTCACCAGAGCGACCAATGCCGTCTCCGTACCCGGGCCTGAAACCCGATTGGTACGGGTCTAGATAATCCGCTTCATCCAGGACCAGAGGGAGCTGATGCGCCACCACACTCTCAACAACCTTCGCAAGAAGCGAAGGTTGGAGACTGGACGAAAGTTGTTCAAGACAGCTGGGTCCAAGGCAGGCTTCTTGAGGAGAGGTCTCACCACCGCCTCCTTCAAGACGGTGGGGAAATTACCCTCACTCAAGGAAGCAGATATCACCGCCTGGAACCAGCCTCGTGTCCTCTCCCTGGCTGCATAAACCAGCCAGGAAGGGCACGGATCCAATAAACATGTGGTGGAGCTCAACCTCCCCATAATCCTGTCCACTTCATCAGGGGTCACAGAATCAAACTCTTCCCAGATAACATTGACAAGACCGCCCGTGTCCTGATCGTCAGACTCTGCCCAGCTGGAGTCCAAACTGGTCCGAATCCGAGCGATTTTATCCGACAGATGTTGACCAAACTCCTCGGCACGACCCTGCAAGGGATCCTCCCTCACCTCCTGATTAAGGAGGGAGCGAGTCACCCTAAACAGGGCGGCCGGGCGATTATCTGCGGACGCGATGAGGGCAGAGAAGTAATTACACCTCGCTGCCCTCATCACTGCGAGATAAGACCTAATATAGGTTCTTAACCGCAACCGGTCGGATTCGGATCGGCTGGACCTCCAGCAGCTCTCTAGGCCCCGTTTCCGACGCTTCATCTCCCGGAGCTCCGCGGAGAACCATGGAGCTCGATGGGATCTGCACCGGGTCAGGGGCCGCAGGGGTACAACTCGGTCCAGTGCCTCAGTGGCTGCCCTTTCCCAGGCTTCCACTAAGGCATCCGCCGAGCTGTGAGCGACGGAGGCAGGTGGGGATCCCAGCGCTGCCTGGAACCCGAGAGGGTACATTAAGCGTCTGGGGCAGTACCATCTAGTTGGTTCCACATCCCCACGGTGGGGGGTGGCAAGACGGAAGACCAGCCGCAGGAGGTGATGATCGGTCCATGACAGGGGCATAATAAATGGAGAGCCCCCACCAAGATCATCCAACCACCGTCCAGATAAAAAAGCCAAGTCAAGGGTGTGGCCTCCCTCATGAGTTGGTTCAGAAATTACCTGTGTCAGGTCCATGGCCGTCATGGAAGCCATGAACTCCCGGGCTAACTCAGATGACCCTCCCAGGGATCGCAGATTGAAGTCACCCAAAACTAGAAGTTTGGGGAACTCAATCACCAAACCGGAGAGGACATCGAGTAGTACGGGCAGGGCTGCCGCTGTGTGACTAGGCGAAACGTACACCAGCAGCAAGCCCAACTGCGCCCCCGAACCAAACCTCAAAAAGAGAGACTCACACCCGACTATCTGAAGAACGGTGGTCTCCCGCGGACATAAGGTCTCCCTAATAACAACCGCCACTCCCCCGCCCCTACCTTGAGCCCGAGGCCAGTGTAACGCTCGGAAACCTGGTGGGCAAATGTCAACCAAAGGGACCCCACCCTCTGGACCCAACCAGGTCTCGGTGATACAAGCCAGGTCCGCATGCTCACCCTCCACCAGATCCCGCACAAGGGGAGCCTTATTAACCACGGACCTGGCATTCAGGTACACCAGCCGGAGCTCAGGAGGCTGCACATCTTCGCTCCCGGCACCTTGGGGAAGAACCAGAGGGTCGGAGCGCCTCACCGCTTGCAAACAGCGGAGACGGCCCTCCCGGTAACGATACGGCCCTCTGTCCATACGCCTGCTGCCATACCCCAGTGTCGTGGGAATCGGTAATCCCACGACCCGCTCCCGAGCCCCAGATGTAACCACAACCCGCTCCCCCCGAACGCCGTCAGACCCAGGCCTGGCCTGCAACATGGTTGTATGGCCACCCCCCACAGCCAGACAACCATTACCCCCCACCCCCCTCCCCAACCCCCTAAAAAATTTGACTAAAAAATTAACCAGGGGCCTCTTATTAAATTTATATCGAGAGCCCCTGGCCTTACCCGGCCATCTCTCAGGGTCCCAATAATTGGGCCCTTCATCGAGACTGGGGATAGAAAAGAGGGCGGGACGCACCCAGGAGAGGGGGGCACCCCTGAGGGCGAGCAAGTCCGTATCGGAATATCGGTACATACAGTCCGAGCAAATCCAGAGAGGGCAGTCCAATAGTTAAAAAGTCCAACAGGAGGTTCGAAGGTAAGGAGTGGAACATTTGGGCCATCCACCAACCTACTGCCACTCGGTTGGATGCTCCCAGGGGCAGCCCACAACCCGTCCTCTCACAACGGGGCGCGAGCCTGCTCCCGGGGATGGTCCAAGATGCACACCCTGGGTGGGGCAGCACCCATAGAGCTCCCACCTCTATGGGGCTGCCGATGTAAAACAAGCCACTCTCCCACTGTGGCTTGTACCCAGGTCCGTCCCAGTCCAAAGGGGAAAAAAGGAAACAGCTGGAGAATTAATAAGTTAATAAATAAGTTGGTAGTCCGCTATGTCGCCGCCGTTGCCACAGCCATCGTCGCTGCCGGTAAAACAGGCCAGCGGGCCTCGAAGACGCCATCATCGCCATCACCGTCGCCGCCATCACCTCAAGCAGCCGGAACCAAACGAGTCGCTGTCGCCATGGTCGTCCTCTCCACCGCCCAGAGCAGCCCGAGGACGCCGTCGCCATAACCGCCTCCGTCGCTGGCAGCGGCTCGAAACCAGCACAGGGGGCAGCATTGTCAGTAAAGTAGCAAGCGGCCGTCTTCTCCGCCGCCAAATTGTCCACTAGGATGTTTCCAGTCCTTCCTTTTGGCCTCCAGGGTGCTCTGGCCATCTTTATGCAGCTAATTAATAAGGTGCTGCAGGAGCACCTATACAAAAAGGGGTGCTGGTGTACTTAGATGATATACTGATATACACTGAAACAAACCTGAGCATGTAAAATTGAGTGGTGCACAAAAAACTAAAAGCTGCTAAGTTGTATGCCAAGCTCTCCAAATGCGAGTTTCACCAGAGTGAAATAGACTATTTAGGCTACCACCTATTGCATGAAGGAGTTGATATAGACCCCCCCCCAAAGGCCCAAGCAATATTGGATTGGGCCCTACCATGCACCTGAAAGCAGTTGCAAAGCTTGCTAGGTTTCACCAATTTTTACCGCCAATTTATCCCATCTTTTGTCCAGATCACTCTCGGCTTCACTTTGTCTTTTAAAGACAAAAAGGGGAAGACAAGCCAAAGCCTAGACAACTTCTAAAATGGACTATGGAGTGTCAGGCAGCATTCAAGAAACTTAAACACTTAAACTTAAACACCCAGACAGAAGCTAGTGATGTGGCTGTAGGGGCAATACTATTGCAACAAAACAAACAAGAGAACCCACAACCCTGTGCCTATACTGTCAGAGACTGAATGGAGATGGGCAGTCTGAGAAAAGGGGACTTAGGCCAAGCTCTGGGCACTATTAACATGGAGGCACTTCCTTGAAGAAAGCAAAGTGCCTTTTGAGGTGTGGACTGACCACAAAAATCTAGAGGCATTGAAAACCCTGCAGAGGCTGTCACCCAAGCAAGTCCAATGGGCACAGTACTTCAACTGATTTACTTAGCACTACCTCCCGGGATTAAAAAGCCTGCTAGGCATTATGGTTTTGTGAAAACTTTATATTTAATTAAAAGGCAGTTTTGGTGGCTGTCCTTAAAAAAGAACATTGAAAGTTATGTGGCAAGTTGCCTGATTTGTGCCTCTGCCAAGCAGCAACAAGGAAAATCCCCACGGCTCCTCAAGCCATTGGCTGAGCCAATGGCACCATGGAGAGAAATCTTCATTGATTTTATAGTAGAACTCCCAGAAAGTTTAGGAAATATGATTATATGGGTTATAACTGATTTATTTTCCAAGCAGGTACACTTTGTCCCATGCCAAAAAATTCCTTCGGCACATGCACTAGCCAAGCTTTTTGTGCAACATGTCAGCCAACTGCTCAGAGTCCCACAATGCATAATCTCCAATAGCAGGGTGCAATTCACTTCCAAGTTCTGGCAAGCATTCCTAAACCTTCTGGGGACTGATCAAGAGCTTAGCTCCAGTCACCACATCCAAACCAATGGGAGGTGCAAATGCACAAACTCTGTATTGGAAAAATATCTCAGGTGCTACATTAATTATTAACAGGACAACTAGACAAAACTTTTACAATCTGCAGAGGTGGCATACAATAACTCAATTCACCCCTTTCAAGGTGGCTATGGGACAAGACTTCACTCCCATGCCTGATTTACCTTTGAAAGATCCCCCTGTGCCTTCTTTACAAGAATGAGTCTCCCAATTATGAAATACTTAGCCAGTTGTGAGGAAATCCCTTGCAGATGCTAGAAAAGCATATAAAAAGCAAGCTGACAAAAAGTGCATGGTACCAATAACTTCTAATGTTGGTGACCACATTTACCTATTCACCCAATACTTGCGATCTCTGTAACCATCAAAGAAGTTAGGACCTAAATATGTAGTTCTCTTTCCCATCAAGCGCATTATTAACCCAGTAATGCTGGAACTAGATTTGCCCAAATCTCTTCAACAGTTTTCCATTGCAGTTTGCAAAAGACCGAGATTACCCCCCACACACATACCTTAGACCTGAATTGCTATCACTGCCTGCTATCACTGCCTGAGCCTTTAATGATAGAAGGGGAACAACACTTGCAATTAAGGACATTTTAGATTCAAGCAGAAATCAGGATAAGGTTTAATATTTAGTTACGTGAGAAGATTTTCCTGAATCCCAAAATGAATGGGTTGATCAACACCATGTTAAAGCTGCTAGGCTCCTTAAACAGTTTCATAATCAATATCCTAATAAACCTAAGTAAGCTATCAACTCTAACCCCTTTCTTACCTTCTTTATTGTGTTTTGTGTTGTAGGACTAACATTGCTGTTCAGGGGGAGACCATTTGTACTCTGGTGTCCTACCATTGTGCTAAGAGGGAGGGGGTGCCATGCTTGGAACATTTTGTTTCTGCTGGGAAGGAGGGAGGTTATCTTCAGTGCCTGGATGGACTCCTTCCCAGCCAGTTTTCACCAGGTTCCAAGGCTGTCATGCCCTGACTGTGAACTGTTATCTGCCTAGCACCTCAGCATTCTCAAACATCTTCTGCACTGCATTGGCTGCTGGTGGACTGGTCAGTGGGGTTTGGATTGGGAAACCAAAAGAATTGTGTTGTGCTTTGTGCTTGATCTTTAGATTCAGGCTGACTTTACTTCATCCAGTTTCTCTCAGTAAAAGTTCTTTTGATTCAACTTGATGGATTCAAGAGTGTTTCTTTCCTGAGGGACCAGCTGGGACAGATCTTATATTAATTGCAACTGTCATTTTTTAATATTGCTGTGCTTAATTAATTTAATTTGAGTTCTATACTTCCTATTTCTTTTTCTAGACTTATTTTAAGGCCTAAAGGTTACCCAGTCACTATTTAGCAAAAAAATAAATAAATTTCTCTCTATCAGGTTAATGTGCTCTCCTATGTTTGCACATTTAGAAAGACAATTTTGAAGAGGGCAAATCTCAGTTTTCTCACCCCAAAATTTAATAGAATCTCAGTTAGACCTAATGAAATAGTTAGCCTTCCACCTATATCCTGATATCTCCAGGAGGGTAACTGCGAATGAACAAGATTCTACTTACAAGGCTTTATTTGGCTTCTGGATTTCAGCTGAAACTATTCTTCATTTTTTATTAAGTGGTAATTTTCTGTTCATTCTGTTTATTTTTAATTCATGTTCTTCAGGTGCCGCAGGTGAACAGAAAGGATTTTTGGGTTGCATTCGCTCTTTAAGAATGAATGGATTTACTCTGGATTTAGAAGAGAGAGCAAAAGTTACCCCAGGTGTGAAACCTGGATGTTCTGGCCATTGCACGAGCTATGGAATACATTGCAAAAACCGTGGCAAATGTGTTGAAAAATATAATGGATACTCATGCGACTGCTCCCAGACAGCTTATGATGGTCCTTTCTGCAGTAAAGGTAAACAGCTTTATATACCATCTGAAAAATAAATGGAGCTGAAATATGATTATTCCTGAGTAACTGACAATACGAATGCATGATCATTGTACTATGTCCAAGAATAATGCAGAAATGTTACTGTTTTCCATCTATTAAATCTTAAACACTTCAACACAAAGAAGACTCATAACTTTTCCTAATTGGTGTATAGGAAACATGGCTTGCTATTATCTGCAGAATCACCTTTTTAAATTCACAAATTTACATGGAAAGATATATGGAAATATATATACTTGAATCTATCACCATGAAAATACAAATGGGGGAGGGAGGGAGAGAGAGAATTTAGCAATCAGAAAAATTAAATGCATGCATGATCATTGTACTATGTCCAAGAATAATGCAGAAATGTTACTGTTTTCCATCTATTAAATCTTAAACACTTCAACACAAAGAAGACTCATAACTTTTCCTAATTGGTGTATAGGAAACATGGCTTGCTATTATCTGCAGAATCACCTTTTTAAATTCACAAATTTACATGGAAAGATATATGGAAATATATATACTTGAATCTATCACCATGAAAATACAAATGGGGGAGGGAGGGAGAGAGAGAATTTAGCAATCAGAAAAATTAAATGCATGCATGATCATTGTACTATGTCCAAGAATAATGCAGAAATGTTACTGTTTTCCATCTATTAAATCTTAAACACTTCAACACAAAGAAGACTCATAACTTTTCCTAATTGGTGTATAGGAAACATGGCTTGCTATTATCTGCAGAATCACCTTTTTAAATTCACAAATTTACATGGAAAGATATATGGAAATATATATACTTGAATCTATCACCATGAAAATACAAATGGGGGAGGGAGGGAGAGAGAGAATTTAGCAATCAGAAAAATTAAAATGTGAAAGAAAAACCTATTATTTTGTACTTAGAGAAACTTAGGAAATAGGCAGATGAGAAAGGTAGCTGAGCTGCTGGTTGGATCTCCATTGCACTTGAACTTACTTCCTAGAGCAGGGGTATCAAACTGCCGGCTCACAGGCCAGATGCATCATGCCAAAACTGCGCCCACCCCATTACCGGCAATGTAAAAAAAGTCATGACACATCACATGATGTTGCAAGTTTGATACCTCTGTCCTAGAGGCTGCTGGGAAGAGCTGCTAGCTGTGAGTTAAGGGGGAGTGCAGAGGAGAAAGGTAGAGGCCCACACTCCTAACAGCACACAAATCATATCACTAAAAATCTAAAAGAGCAGTAGTACATTCAGGGCAAGTGCATCTGAGATTGTGATTTTATTTTATTTCAGAATGTCTGGCTTAGTTCAGTGCAACACATGTTTTGCAGCTGTCTTTTGCAGTACTGTTTTCCAACTTGGATACTGTCCTATCCTATCTGTAAATAAATCACTAGTCTACAAGGACAGATTACTTATCTAGGGTCTGTTATCTGTGCTCTTCAGGCAGAAATTAGGTGTCCAATTCAGCCCCCTCTACCAAAGATCCTGCAGGAGAAAGGCATTATGAGTAACCGTGGGATCTGGCAGGGTGAGAGCTGGGAACCATAAACACAAAGCTTTCACTGTGTCCCTCCATAACAGATACAGTGCCCTTGCTGACCTTAATGGGGACACTAAGGAGACAGGTCAAGGTAGTTGTGATGATGATAACTCAAATAAGCAGGGGGTCATAGTCCAAGTTGAAGAACTTGCTTTGGACAGGGGAAAGTGTGAATCAGGTATTACACATCTGTCATACAAGAAGAGCAAGGCATCAAAAAGAGAAGCCACCTTCTGCTTGGTGATTCAGTTATAAGGGATGTAAATTTAGGAAAGGAAACAGAGGTTTTGAAAGAGGTCAGGTGTCTTCCAGGTACTACTGCCAGTAGGGACAAGAAGCATATTTTTAAGATAGTCAAGAATGCCAGCAAGGACTGACATGTGGATGCTATTGTACATCTTGGCACCAATGATCTGTCCCAAAAAGATGTACTCTTTGTGCAGAAGGATTTCCAGAGCTTTGGGCAGGAACCTAGCAGGATAGGCTGTAGGCTTACTTTTTCAGAGATTTATCAGAATATAAGGAACAAAATGGAAAAGCCAGCATACAGCAGAATTTAATAAGTGGCTAAAAGAGTGGTATAAAAGGGAAGGCTTTGGTTATATTAATCATGATGTCTGCAGATGGTCCAATGAAAAAGTGTACAAAAGAGATGGTTTGCATCCATCATAGAAAGGGACTGAGTTACCTGGCAATAAATTCACAGATTTTCTGGAGAAATATTTAAACTGAACAATGGGGACAGTGAGTTACGTAGTTGATACAGAACATTCCCCAGCAATCTAAAAATTATAGGGTTATCAATGCATGTAACATAGATGTGTGTACAGATTAGAATATCAACCTTTCTGTCAAGCAAAATCAAGGATTTAATAGTGAGTATCACACCAAGTGCACTAATCAAACAGGTGGTAAGAAAATAGGGGAACTCAGGCATCACATCAGCCCTTTTCCAATTCTCAGGTAGTTCCCCTGTGCTCCAGGATTTTTGAAAGATGTGGTGCAGTGGTTCTGAGATAACATCTGCCAGCTCCTTCAGAACTCTGGTATATCATCTATCAGGCCCCAGTAATTTATTTTCATCAAGATAGATGTTCATTTTCTTGCTTATTTTAATTTTTATTTCTAATTTGTCTTTTCCAGTGGTTTTTTTTTGTATGTTGGGCTATGATTCCTTTTGTGTAAAGACTGATGTAAAGTATGAGTTAAGGAGCTCTGCTTTCTCCCTGTTGCCTGTTATTTCCTTTCCATCTTCTTTCTTTAGTGGACCTACAGTTTACTTGAGTTTTTTCTTGTTGTTTGTCAGAACCCACTTCAATCCACATCTTAAGAAAGAAAGACTCTTGGAGACAAGATTATCCAAGCAGGAACTTTTACTAAAATATAGATTATAGAGGGTATAATAGACAGGATCTGAAGAATCCCCTCACACATTGATATTTTTAAAATGTCCCCAAGCAAACTCCACCCCTCAATTCATTCAGTCAGTTCCAGATCAGCCAGCTCCAGGTGGCAAGCCCCTCATGAAACAAACAGGATCATTCCCACCCCCTCACATTTTATCCGGAGAAACAAACCAGATCTGGATGCATTCCTTCCTCATTTACCACCTCCTTTCTTCGCTGTCTGCAAAATAAGAGGAGAATGCCTGGTAATTGGTTATATTGTGATGGATAGCAGGCAGGGGAATACACAAAGGTTACAATTAAGGAAGGAAGTGAAAGTAATAAAATCCCATGCTTCTTCCCTATTCTCCTTGGGAATGGCAGAATCTAGGGAAGGAAGGGTGAGATTTGGGTTTTGCACAGAAGAGACAGTTAGAAATGAAATATCAATGGATTCTGACATCCTGCCCCCCTTCAAAAATAGGAGAGATCCACCTGTAGAGGAAACAAAAATATAGATGTTAGCCCAGTTTGCTGGGATATTCTGTATGAAAACTTTTTAGCAACTTGGGTGCTCTCGTGTGACATTTATTGACCCACTCATTTTCTGAGGGAAGGTGTTTCCAAGCTACTAAGTATTGAATTGCTTCATGGTGCTTTCTAGAATCT
The DNA here is from genome assembly GCF_964194415.1 of Vipera berus. Taxonomy (NCBI): domain Eukaryota; kingdom Metazoa; phylum Chordata; class Lepidosauria; order Squamata; family Viperidae; genus Vipera; species Vipera berus. The sequence continues at coordinate 65,344,495 of NC_138205.1, read as the reverse complement.
AGGATTTCCTTTACCTCAAAGAGTTGCTCTCCTTCAACCATGATAGGTGGTGGTGGTGGATTAGTCTTAAGGGTGACTGTTGTTCCCTTTTTAGTAAAAATTGGGTGTATTTGCCTAAGATTTTTGGGTAGTTCTAATTCTACTGTTACTGGGTTTATGATTCTTTTAATTGGAAAGGGCCCAATATATTTTGGGCCATGATTTTTACAGGGCTGTAAGGATTTTAGGTATTTTGTGGATAAATATACCATCTCTCCTACCCTGAATGGTGTGGGATTGACTCCCTTTTTGTCTGCCTGTGCTTTGTATGCTTGCCTAGCTTCATCTAAAGCTTTCCTAATGATGGGCCAGCTGTTTTTCAATTGTGCCATCCATTCTTTCAGCGATGGAATTTCCAGTTCATTTGGTATTAGTTCTGGCATAGGGTTGAAACTTTGACCGGTGGCTCTTTGAAAAGGAGTGTAGCCTGTGCTGGAGTGGACTGCATTATTGTAAGCAACTTCTGCGAAAGGGAGTAGATCCATCCAATTTGTTTGCTGGAAATTAATAAAGCATCTTAAATATTGCTCCAGTACCGAGTTCTCACATTCCGATTGACCGTTCCCCTGAGGATGGTGACTAGTTCCTAAAAGGGATGAAAATTCCTTCCAAAACTTTCATGTAAATTGTACTCCCCTGTTAGATATCATGCGTTGGGGTGCTCCATGCAGTCTGTAAATGTGCTGCATGAAGTGTTTTGCTAAGGCTTTTACGGTGGGAATCTTTTGGCATGAGATAAAATGCACCTGTTAGGAAAACAAATCTGTGACCACCTCCCCCCAGATGACAGTGTTCCCATTGCATTCTGGTAATTCCACTATAAAATCCATGGCTATTTCTTTCCAGGGGGCTGAGAGGTTTGCCACTGGTTGTAACATCGGGGCGAATTTTCCTGCAGCCTCTTAGCTATTGTGCACTTTTGGAAGCTGGCCACGTAGCTTTCTATGTCCTTTTTCATGGATGGCCACCAAAACTGTCTTTTAGTTAAATATAAAGTTTTTACAAATTCAAAATGTCCTGCTGATTTTGTATCATGGCACAACTGCATGAAACTGACCCTCTGGGTGCCAGGTATGTATAACTTCTCACCTACTCAGGGTAGTCCGTCTTTGATTGTGCACACATGTCTATTTTTATGGAACCATTCATCAGTTTCCAAAGACTTTCAGAATTTGATTCCAGTTTGGATATCCACCAGCGGCTGTATTTTAGCTTGGGCCCTGGTGGTTACTGGTGCTGCCAGTTGTTGTTCGGGCATAAGTGGATTAATGTCAGTGGCTCGTGTGCTGTTATATTGGGGTATGTGAGATAATGCATCCACCAGGAAATTCTTTCCCCCCGGTAAGTGTTTGAGTGTGAAGCGGAATCATTGAAAATATTGAGACAAGCAGGCTTGCTTAGGAGTGAGTATCCTGGTTGTTTTTAGCGCTTCCAAATTTTTGTGGTCTGTCCAGACATGGAAGGAGATTTTATTTCCTTCAAGGAAATGATGCCATATAAGTAATGACCACCTCATAGCGTATGCCTCCTTCTCCCAGACTGCCCAACATTGTTCTCTCTCCGTGAGTTTCCTGGACATATCTACACACAGTTGCAATGAGCCCTCATCATTTTCCTGTAATAATACAGCTCCCACTGCCACATCGCTCACGTCTGCCTGTATTATGAAAGGTTTATTGGGGTCTGGGTGTCTCAGTACAGGTTCAGCAGAAAAAAGTCTCAAATTCTGCTTGACATTACATTGTCCAATTCAAGGGCTGGGTCAATTTCACTGAGGGACCCCCCCTCATTTTCAACAAGTTCATGAGGGGCAGGGCTATTTGGGCAAACAAAGGGATGAATTGCCGGTAGAAGTTTGCAAACCCCAGGAAACTTTGCAATTGCTTCCTTGTGGGGGTGGTGCCCATTCTAATACTACCCTGAATTTCTCAGGGTCCACTTTGATGCCCTGTGGGGATATGCTATCACAGGTAGTCTATTCTTTCCTGTTGGAACTCCCAGTTTGATAATTTTGCATATAGATGGGTGACCCACAATTTTTGCAGAACTGCTCTGACTAGATTAATATGCTCCTATTTGGTCTCAATGAAGATACGGGTGTCATCTAAGTAAACCAGGACCCCCTTATATAGGTGCTCTCTTAGCACTTGATTAATTAATTACATCAAAACTGCGAGGGGTCCTTGCAGTCCAAATAGCAGAATTTTGAACTGGTAGCAACCCATTGGACAATTGAATGCAGTCTTCCATTCGTCCCCTTCCTTGATCCTAATGCGGTAGTATGTTTCTCTTATGTCTAGTTTAGTAAAAATCCTTCCTTTTGATAGGTGGGATAGCATATCCTTCATTAGGGGTAAGGGATACAGATTACTTTCACTAAATGAGTTTAGGGCCTGGTAATCCATGCATAAGTGCATAGTGTCCTTCTCCCTGAACAGGACAGAAGTGACCACTTTGGGTTTGGCAATCCCCTTTCTAAGTTTTTATTTATGAATCTTTCCATCTCCACCATCACTTTAGGGCTTCATGCAGTACAGCCTGGGCTTCAGGAGTTTTGTCCCAGGTTTGAATTCTATAGAACAGTCTGTGGGTCAGTGAGGGGGGAGCTCATCTGCCCATTCCTCACTAAAAACTTCAGCAAGGTCCCAGTATTCTTCCGGTATTTCTGGTAACCCCTTCTCTTCTCCCACTGATGCTGTCTCTGCTTCTTGGGTTTGGGGGGGTCTTTTGGGGTTCTGAGTTCACACGCTCTCCCTCTGGGAAGTTAAGTTCTGCTGTCCTCCCATTTACCCAGGGGTTCAATTTCTTTAACCATTCCAGCCCTAAAATCATTGGCCATTCCATGCCAAGGATCACTACAAATGTTATGTCTTCCTCATGGGTCCCCAGGGACAGGTGAACTGGTAAGGTGGCTAGGGTAGCTGGTACCCCCCCTGCTATGGACCCATCTAACTGGCCAAAGGAGATTGGCTGCTTTAATCTCCACACCGGAATGCCCAAATTCCCCACTAGCATTGGGCTAATGAGGCCATGGTTTTGCCCATGCGGTGTAGGCCGGAGTGCCCTCCCAATCCTTGGCAGGGGTTGGGGACTCTACAGCCTCTATCTCCCTCATGGCAGGTTATTTTGGTTTGGCTAGGGATTTCCCTGATTTCCTGGCTGGTGGTGGGTCTGATTTACACTGAGGGACTTTTGAGCAGCATTCTGTGGCATGGTGGCCCTCTCTCCCACATTTGAAATAACCTGTTGATTTCTTAGCTATAGCCTGTGGTTTTGCTGGCTCATGTGTTTGCTCGAGCAGCGGGCGGGCCTATGGTTTTCCTCAGTGGTGCCTCTTCAGTAGGTATATCTCCACCTCCTCTGCCAGGATGTACCAGTCATCGAGATGGTATGGGTCTCCTTGAGGCAGGCAAGCATCATACAGGTCGTAGTGTAGCCCATCTTTGAAATGTCTAAGGAGGATGTCTTCCAGCCAGTTCAGCTTGTTGGCAATGGCCCGGAATTCTTGTGTATATTCAACCACTGACCGTCTGCCCTGCCTTACCATTTTGATTCTCTCCCAGGCCTTATGATCAGCCAAAGGGTCCTCAAATCACTTGTTTGTTTGTTTGTTTGTTTTTTGTTTTTATATACCGCCCTTCTCCCGAGGGACTCGGGGCGGTGTACAGAGCAAGGTAAGTATACAGTAAAACAATAGTAAAAACAAATGAAACCCCAAAATCTATCAGGCCAGGCCGGCTTGCTGGAACAGGTAGGTTTTTAAGTCACGCTTAAAAGTCACTTCCTCAAGGATGACATGAACCGTTTGAAGTCATTGAGTTCTGGGGTGTTGGAGTCATGCAGGTTCATCACTCAGTCTGCAGCCAGTCCATCCAGGGCAGGTTGCACCATGTGGATGGGGGCTTTGTCACTGGGGATGTCCTGTCCATATTCTTCCATATAACTGAGGACTTGAGTTATGAAAAACCCCAAGCATGGTGGCTCCCCCTTGAATTTCGCTTCCACAGGCAGGAGTCTTTGAATGGATAGGTGCCTACACCATTGGCGATCTTGTCCCCCATCCTGATCCCCATCTGCGGGTTGGCGGGGGTGGGTGCTGCTGAGGTGGTAGCTCTGGGTTCAGCCCCCAGTGCTACAGGTTCTGGAACCCCTGCACTGTCTCTCCAGCTGCAGCTCCAGGTGCTGGTGTGGCTGTGGGACTCTGTTTTCTCCTCCCTTAGTGAGCCAAGGTTTTTTTTCATCGGGTCAATAGCTTTCTCTAGGATCCAGTTTGCATGTGATGCATAACTCCCATCCTCTTTGCTGATGTGCAGGGAGCTCTCCATCTCTTGCTTCCATTTGGGTTGGTGGCCACTCTCCCTCAGGGTCACTTTCCTCTTTGCCTTTTCCCACTCATTTTTCCTTCCAACGCCCATCGACCTTCGTGGTTTGTGGTCGCACGTCTCCACCACCTCTTTCCTGGAGGAATATGATGCTTCAGCTTCTGATAGTTGGTGGGATTTCAGTCAGGGGGAAAGTTCCCTTTCCATGGGGCTTTCCTCCTTCCCTACCTCATCGTTAGATATTGTATTTTTTGCAAAGTCCTCCGGTAAGGTTCTTCCTTCCAGGTTGACTCTTAATGCAGATCCTGTCTAATGTCAGAACCCACTTCAATCCACATCTTAAGAAAGAAGGACTCTTGGAGACAAGGTTGTCCAAGCAGGAACTTTTACTAAGAAGTAGAAGATAGCAGGTATAATGAACAGGATCTGAGAAATCCCTTCACAGATCGATATTTTTAAATGTCCCCAAGCAAGCCCCACCCCACAGTTCATTCGGTGCATTCCAGATCAGCCAAGCTCCATGTGGCAAGCCCCTCGTGGGACAAACAGGATCATTCCCACCTCCTCACACTTCATCCGGAGAAACAATCCAGATTCCAGATGCATTCCTTCCTCACTTACCACCCACTTTCTTCACTGTCCACAAGGTAAGAGGGGAATGCCTGGTAATTGGTTATATTGTGATGGATAGCAGGCAGGGGAATACACAAAGGTTACAATTAAGGAAGGAATTGAAAGTAATAAAATCCCATGCTTCTTCCCTATTCTCCTTGGGAATGGCAGAATCCAGGGAAGGAAGGGTGAGATTTGGGTTTTGCACAGAAGAGACAGTTAGAAATGAAATATAAACGAATTCTGACATTTATTGGAAGAAACTTTTTATTATCCATGATTTCTCTTGCAAGTCTTTGTTCGTTCTGAGCCTTTGCTTTCGTGATTTCATTACATGTTCTGGCTGTCTGCTGATAATTGGCCTTAATTATGTGCCCCTCTTTCCATTTTTTGTATTTGTCCTTTTTGTCTTTGTCAGAGAGATCTTTGTGCAGCCATGCTGGTTTCTTCTTTAATTTCTTGTTTTTCTTTTTCAGTGGTATTGTACTTATATGGGCTTTTATGATCTCATTTTTGAGAGTTTCCCATGCTTCTTGGGTTGTTTTCAGCTTTAGGATTTGCATCCATGGGATCTTTCCTAATTTCTCTCTGAGTTTGTTAAAGTCAGGTCTTTTGAAGTTCAAGACACTGGTTGGATTGTTTTCTGTTGCTACTGTTTGCATTATATTAAATTCCAGTATGACATGGTCACTTTCACCCAAGATTCTGGCAATTTCAACTCCCTCTATCACTTCTTCTCTATTAGTAAGAATTAAGTCCAGTATGGCTTTACATCTAGTTCTCTCCTCCACCTTTTGGATGACAAAGTTGTCAGCTAGGTTTGGTTAGGAATCTGTTTGATCTCCTGCTCGCTGCAGAGTTTGTCTCCCAGTTGATACCTGAATCGTTGAAGTCTCCCATTACTATTGTGGTATACTTCCTACATACATTTGTTAACTGGTTGACAAAGAGTTCATCTATTTCTTCTGATTATATTGACCCATATACATTCTGGAGGGATTTTTATCTTTGATCATGTGCGTTTCTGTAGATATGTAGTATTCTCTTATATATAGTGGGACTCTCCTTTCTCTTCTTGTAGACCTGTTCCTTTTGAACAATTTGTATCCATCCATCAGTCCATTCTATTCATGGGTTTCATCCCTCCAGGTTTCTGTAATGGCAGCTATGTCATACCTACCTTTGTGTACTATTGCTTCTAGTTCACCCTCTTTGAGCATTTGTATATAAGCATTTAAGGCTTTTATGCCTGTGTGTGGGTATGTTTCTTGCACCTCCTGAATATTGTTTGAGTTTTTCTTTTTTCTTTTCATCTCTGCCCACCTCATTGTTTGATTTGTTTTCTTGGGATTATGATTGGTTCTGGGTTCTAGAGATTCTGAAGATTGGTCAGCATCCCCCTTCAATTTTAGTTTAAAGCCCTCCTGATGAGTTGGGACAGTACATTTTTCCCTGTTTTTGTGAGGTGCAGCCCATCCTTTGCCAAGAATCCTTCATGAAGGAAATACAGTCCATGATCCAGGAAACCAAAATTTTCTTGGTGACACCAACCCTTTAGCCAATGGTTTATTTCTAAAATTCTTTTTCCCCTCAATGGGTATTGGCCTTTTGTTGGGAGTACTGATGAGAACAGTACTTGTGCTCCTACCTTCTTAACTTTATTGCCTAGGAGTTGTTTGTAGTCACTCACTATTGTACTCATGTTCTTTGTTGTGTCATTTGTCCCAATGTGGTGGAGGAGGAAAGGGTAGCAATCTGTGGGCCTAATTATTTTGGTTAGTTTCTCAGCCACATCTTTCATTTTTGCTGCAGAGAGACAACATACCTACCTGGATTGTATGCAGATGGATGATTCTATTTCTTTTTAAGGGATATTTGAAGTTGTTTACTTGCTAGGTGTCAGCATGGTTTTTTTGAGGGGAAGGTTGTGGGTCTGCATGTTTCCATCTAGGGGAAGAAATTGATTGCTCAGTTTTAATGGGGCTGCTTCTGGTTGGGTTGGGTTGGACTGGGCAGAAGAGGTTTGTTAATTGTAGGCTGTTTCTTTCTTTGAGTATTGTGTTTCCTTCTGTGTGTGACATACCTCCCATTGTCTTCCTCCAAGGATTTATCAGTAGGGTCAAATCCCCTGGGAGTTATTTGTTCATTAATTGGTTCTATTTGGGTAGAACTTTCTTTGGTACATTGTGGTTTGGCTAGAGTTAAGATAAGATAAGATAACCTTTACTGTCATTTTTTTAATGTGGGCACAATGGCACACATCAAAAATGAAATTTAGTTGCCCGCTCTCAAAGTGAAACACATACATGACACACACGTAACCATACTATATACAACATATGTATAGACCCACACCCCTACATTACATAACAAATAAATATTAAATACTGTCTATCTTGAATATATAATGGAAGGAGGGAGTTTGAGAGTTCACAAGGTTAATGCTGTGTGGAATGAAACTATGCCTGAATCTGGATGTTTTGCTACAGATACCACAAAGCCTCCTCCCAGAAGGTAACAAGGAAAACAGGTTGTGAAGAGGATGTGTAGTGTCCCAGATAATCTTATTGACCCTGCTCAAGCAACACTTCTGTGCTATGTCCTAGATGGAGGAGAGGGAACTGCCAGTGATCTTTTCGGCCATCTTCACCATTCTCTGCACTGCCTTCCTGCCTGAAGCAGTGATGCTTCCAAACCAGACATCTTCTATGCACTTTTGGATATATGCAGACCCCATGGTGGCATACTCCTCAACATTTGTATGTTGGTTATCAGGAGCTGCATCCTTAAACGTGCCCTAATCTGTGCACTCAAAGCAGTCTTGTAATGCTTCTATAGCTCCCTCTGTCCAAACCCTCACCTGCTTTACTGTAGGTTTCACTCTGACTAATAAAGGTTTATATGCTGGAATAAGCAGCACTGAGAGATGGTCAGAGGAGCCCTGGTGAGGGCGGGGGATAGCTTTGAAAGCCTTCTTGATTTTGGAATAAGCATGATCCAGTGTATTGTCCCCTCTAGTTGTAAAGTTCACATATTGATGGAAATATGGCAGGGTAGCTTTCAAATCCACTTAGTTAAAGTCTCCCACTGCAATAAATGCACCCTCTGGATGAGTAGTTTGTAAATCACTGATGGTATGACAGAGAGCCTTCAGGGCCTCTTCTCTGTTTGCATCAGGGGGGAAATACACAACTGTGATAATGGTAACAGAGAATTCTCTCTAGGCAGATAGAAGGGTCTGCATTTGATGGTCAGAAGCTCCACATCTAGGGAGCACAGACTTGAGACCACCTTGGCATTATTACACCATCTGTCATTTATATAAAAACAGATACCCCCTCCCCAGGATTTGCCACTAAGAGTAAAACTCCTGTCCAGCCAAAATGTTGAAAATCCCATAAAACTATTAGCACTATCTGGGACAGAGGGCTTTAACCAAGGGTCTGTTACAGTGATGACACAGCAAATTTTCACCTCCCAGTTTGTTGTTAAATCCAGCCCCAAGTAATCCATTTTTGGTTCTAAGGAGCAAGCATTTGCAAACAAAATAGATGGAAGAGACACTCTGTAAGGTCCAGCTTTTAGTCTAGATGTTAGGCCTCAGCATTTGCCATGCTTCCTCTTATGGTCACACCTCCTCCTTTTTTTCTTCCGAAGATCGTCAGCAACTGAGGGAAACTTCCCAGCTGCAATGGCTGCTCCTCCACTCTGCCCCTGCAGTCCAAAACGCTGCCTTCACTGCTCAAAACACTGAGCACAATGCTGTTTCCACCTCCAGCAATTTCCTTTCTTCCTCCCTGCTCCTCCAGACATTGCAGGTGATCTTTCACCCTCCATGTCAGCTGCCAGCATACCCATCGTTGATTTTCTCCTCCATAGCAATCCGAGGCCATGCAGACTCTCCCGAACAGTTTCCTCCACCATTCCTTTCATGCTGAATTTCTTCATCTCCAATATGGACTGATGTTCGTATGAAAGTTTAGCAGCCTAACTTTGCTTAGTTGTGCCTATTTCTGAAAAGTGGTTCAGTCCGGATTGTTCATTTCCCTCCCTAACCCCCACACTTTTGACAGCTGAAGCAGCTGCAGCCAAGCAAGGCACCACCATTTTTCTATCTGACTGTCTATCTTGCCTCTATTCTATTGTATCTTGCCTCTAAGTTCCTTATCTTTTCCTGTAGCAGTTCACATAGTTTACATCTAATGCATGTGTAGTTTGGGTGTTCTTTGGGCATGAGCACATACATGGAATATTTATTACATACCACAATAGTGTCAGTCATCTGTTCCATGAGTATGTTGTTTGAAAATCCATCTTTTTGGTTGCTGAATGTGCTTTGCTGTTAACCTTGTTTCTAGCTTCTCTGTTCTGGGCAATTATGCCTATTTTTTCTGTCCTTTTTTCTGCCTGATTGTGCTTGTTTTTCTGTCTTGGTATTTGGTGTAGATAAGTATGTGGTGGTATGCCCTTGGGTTTTGGAATAGGGCTATTTAATGAAGGGAAGGGCTGCTTTCTCCTCCACAAGGAGTTTGCTTTTAGCTTTCTGCTCTCTACTTAAAAATTCTTCACTATCCTTCCCTTTCTTAATTTAATTTCCTTATTTATCTCTGCCCTCTCTTCTTTGGTTTTGACTGCCTTTCTGTGCTCAGCCAGTCTTTCTAGCTGCCCCCAGTTGCCTCCAGCCATTTCTGGTTTCCAGATTTAGTAACCAAGTTTTCCTCACTGGGCCTTGCCACCAACTGCTTCCATCTGTCACTCTGTCTGTGCTGCCTCCAGCTGCTTCACAGTCCATAGCATCACGTTGCCACCGGCCACCACCTCTGTGCTGCCCCCAGCCACCTCACCAGTCAGTAGCTTCACTAATCACTAAGCGTTTACTTCTGCTGCTCTGATAAAGCAAAATAATCTAACGCTGGACAGCCTGAATTGATGAAATGCATTATCGCTGTATGTATATGTCTTTCTCTCTCATCATCATCATCATCATCATCAGTATAATTAATGTATTTATTATTCAGCCAAAGATCAGTAAAAAGGTAGGTTCAGGCACGACTGGTAGATACTGTTTTTCCTGTTGGCCAAATTATCTCCAAAGGAATTTGGAGCTTTAATACTGAGAATAATAGAAAGAGGATCCAAAGGAAAACTTGAAAGTGTTACTGGCAGAAGCCCTGGAACCGATTTTGGGCTGTCAAGCAGAAGAAATTATAAGGGATATAGATAAAATATTTTGTGTTAACTCTTGGATTGCCAGGCAAAGGAAACTACCTAGAGATGTGGTTGTTTATTTTACAAAGAGATCGATCAGAAATGTGATTATCCAAGCTTTTTATCACAATAGATTTAAAGTTGCTGATCAAGAAGTTTTAATTTTGAAAGAAATTCCACTGAGAATTTTAAGGAGAAGGAAAGAATTTACTTTTTTGGCAGATGAATTAAAGAAACGTCAGCTTCAGTTCAGATGGGAGATACCATTACATTTGGTGGTGAATTATTTAGGCACGAGATATCATCTCAACACAGTTTTGAAGACATGAGACTTTTATTCTAATATATTTAAAGCAGGTTCTCCACCATCCCCAGAATTTAAAGGAAGGAAGGAAGATGGAGGGCGACAGACACAAATGGAGAGTACACAGGGAGATGAAGAAGTCATCTCGCGGATGGTTAAAGAACTTCAGCAAACTTCGGAAACTGTGCAGCCCCAGGCATCGTTAGAAGAGGTTAAGGAACAAAGAATGACGCGGGCTGCAACCAGACGAATAAGACAAGAACAAGAAGAACAGAAATCCACAATTATATCTCAAGAATCTACTTATAGTGAAGCAGTGGGAGGAGCGAGACCGAAAAGGCAGGTGCTTGTGGTTTTGCAAGACGCACTCCAAAAGCTTCAGGTTGCAAAAGATGGTGGCAAAGTTTCTAACCTGGAATGTTAATGGCTTAAACTCCCCGCAAAAGAGAAGGAAAGTATTTCAGTATTTGAAACAATTTAAAAATGATGTTGTGTGCTTACAAGAAACGCACATTCATGTATCAAACCAAAAATATTTGATAAATTCCAGACTGGGTGTACAGTTTAGCGCGTCTGCTTTCGATAAGAAAAATGGAGTAGTTATTTATGTAAAGAAGAATTTAACAGCCAATTTAATTGAAGCTGATAAACAAGGAAGATATGTTATAATTGAACTTTTAACAGAAGGCAAGAAAATACTTTTAGTTGGACTATATGCACCTAATCAACAACAAGGAGAATTTTATAAATTTTTACATAATAAAATAATTCAATGGGATTATAAATTGTGTATTTTGATGGGAGATTGGAATGGAGTCCTGGACGCACAGAAAGACAAAAAAGGTCTTTTTAAAAGTACTCCGAATCATGCCAGATTACCTAAATCTTTTCTTGAGATGAAAGATGATTTGGAATTGAGAGACGTTTGGAGAGAACAAAATCTGGAAGAAAAAGATTTTACCTTTTTTTCTGATCGACATCAATCCTTTTCTAGGATTGATTTTGTATTAAGTACTAATGATTTTTTTTCTAGGGTTAAGAAGATCAAGATATGTCCAAGAACTTTATCAGATCATAGTCCAGTATGGTTGGAATTGGATAAGGAGAGGAAAGATAGAAAATCTTGGAGATTAAATGAAAATTTGTTTAGATATCAAGAGAATGTGGATGAAAGTAAAAAACAGATGACAGAACTTTTTAATATAAATATGCATAAGGGTACTCCTATTGAAATGATTTGGGATGGAAGTAAAGCCTATATGAAATGAGTGTTAATATATTTAAGTAATAAATATAGACGTAGATTGGAATACAAGCGGAAAGAGTTAGAGGAGGAAATCAAGAGGAAAGAGAAGGCTCTAACTTTGAATCCATCTAATAAGAGCGTGAAGGAAGCAATTACTTTGTTAAGAGGTCAGTTTAATATGTTGATGGCAGATCAAGTGGCATCTAACCTGTGGTACATTAAACACAATACTTTTTGTAATGCTAATAAGCCGGGTAGGTGGTTAGCTTATTTGTTAAGGAAAAAACAAAGGTCACGTAACATAGATAAGATAGAATATAACGGTAAAGAGATGTTTCAGCAAAATTATATTAAAAAGGCTTTTGTTGAATTTTATTCTAAGTTATATGCCAGGGATAGAATTCAAGGTTTAGATATAGATAGATATTTACAAGAAGTGAATATCCCTGTACTTGCACAAGAGCAAAGGGAAGGGATGAATCAATTGATAAATGCTGAAGAAATTATTTTGGCAATTAAACAATTAAAAGTGGGTAAAGCACCAGGAACAGATGGTTTGACTGCCATTTATTATAAAAATTTACAGTTAGAAATGGTGGAACCTCTAAAAGAGTTATTTAGAACAATTCAATCTGGAGGAGAAGTGCCTCCATCATGGAAAACAGCTTTTATATTGTTGATTCCAAAGGAAGATCAAGATCTTACCCAAACCAAAAATTATAGACCAATTTCACTGTTAAATACTGATTATAAGATATTTGCAAAAATTTTAGCAAATAGATTAATGAAGGTTATGCAACAAATGATTCATAGTGATCAAACAGGATTTATAAGTGGTAGACAAATGAAAAATAATGTGAGACATATTGTAGATTTATTGGAATTTTTGGAGTGAAATAACCAGGTCTCTGCAGCGCTGATCTTTTTGGATGCTGAAAAGGCCTTTGATCAATTGAATTGGCAATTTTTACTTAAAGTATTAGAGAAGATGGAGTTTGAGGACGGGTTTTTACAACCTATTAAAGTAATATATCAGAAGCAAGCAGCTCAAATAATAGTTAATGGTAGTTTGACAGAAGCATGTAATGTTGAAAAGGGTACACGACAAGGGTACCCGTTGTCACCTTTGTTGTTTGTTTTAACACTGGAAATATTATTGATTAAGATACGTGATTCAAATAAAATTAAGGGAATTAATATAAGAGATCAAGATTATAGACTGAGAGTGTTTGCAGATGACCTGGTTATTACATTAAGTCAACCGACTCAGTCAGTTGTAGACCTGATGGAGATAATATTGTTATATGGAAAAGTTTCTGGATTTAAGATAAATACGCAAAAAACTAAAATATTGCCTAAAAATATGACCACAGAACAAAAGGTAGTCTTAGAAAAATTAACAGGATTTGAAATAGTTAAAAAGATTAAATATTTGGGGGTATATCTTTCAGTTTCAAATGCGAAATTATATAAAAATAATTATGAATTGTTATGGTTAAAAATACAAAAAGAGTTAGATAGTTGGAAAAAATTACAATTGTCTTTATTGGGAAGAATCGCAGCAGTGAAAATGAATGTTTTACCAAAATTTTTATTTTTGTTTCAAATGATACCTATACTCAAAAAAGATTCAAATTTGGAAGAATGGCAGAAAGGTATTAATAAATTTGTTTGGGCAGGGAAAAGACCAAGGGTAAAATTTAAGATAATGCAAGATGTACGTGAAAGAGGTGGTCTTAAAATGCCCAATTTTAAATTAAATTATGACGCTGTGGTTTTAGCATCAATTAGTGATTGGTTTAACCTAACACAAGGGTGATTACTGAATATTGAGGGATCTGATTTATTATTTGGTTGGCACGCATATTTATTATATGATAAGAAGGTGGATAATATTTTTAAGACACATATATTAAGGTATGCCCTGTTGCGAGTTTGGAAAAAATATCGACATAAGCTAAATAATGAAATACCAATTTGGGCAGTACCTAAACATGCAATACAAAATATAAGTGTGGGATTCAAACATGATGTGACTACATATAAATATATTCTTAGAATGGAAAGGAATGTATGGCAATTAAAGCCAATCAATATTTTAAAAGAAGAAAGAATAGTGCGGACTTCGTTTCAGTATGGTCAGTTACAAGCTAGATGGAAGGAGGATCAGAAAATTGGTATTTCGACAACCGATGAAAATTTGGTTAAACAAATAAGAGATCAAAGTCCAGCGCATGTAAGGAGGATATATAATGCACTGATAGAAATAGATTCAGAAACGGAACTTGTTAAAGATTGCATGATAAAATGGGCCCAGAATTTTCAGGAGCCCATAGCGATGTATATCTGGGAAAAGATATGGGTCAGAAATGTGAAATTTCACAGGCACAAAATTTAAGAGAGAATTTTTATAAGATGTTTTATAGATGGCATTTAGATCCAAAAAATTAGCATGTATGTATCCGAATTATCAGCCTAAATGTTGGAGGTGTGGTTGTGATGATGCAACCTATTATCATATATGGTGGACTTTTAAAAAAGTTAAAGCTTTTTGGATTAAAATTTGGTGGAATATGCAGAAGATATTTAAGAAAAAGATAAGGTTTTCTCCACAGTTATTTCTGTTCGGTATTACTACAGATTGTACTGTTATAGTTACTAAATTGATGTTAAATTTAATTATGGCAGCAAGACTCTTGGTAGCACAATATTGGAAGAAGGAGGAACTGCCTACTATAGAAGAGTGGACTTTAAAAGTTTCAAACCTGGCGGAAATGGCAAAGATTTCAGCATATTTGAAAGAACAATCGCAACAGAGATATATTTTGGAATGGAGAAGATGGATCGATTATATTCAGAATAAATATGGGACTAGAAAGTTTCATTTAGTATATGAATAAGTATTAGTATTATATGTTGAATTATTAATTAGTTATTATCATTTAGTTATTTAGTTATGTTAAGAGGAGTTAAAGTGCAATAGAATCTAAACTGTCTTTTTTAGTTGGTTAGCATATTTTAGCTTAAGTTGGTTAAAGTTTATACCCTGTATTCAGCTCTGGGAAGTCGAGGGGGAGGGGAGGGGAGGGGAAGTTAGGGGAGGGGAGGGGGAGGGAGGGAGTTTATGTTTTTAAAAATGTATTTTAAAACTTTTCAAAAAAAAATACTGAGAATAATAGCTTTCTGTTATCCTCAGTACTTATAAAACTGGGATAATAGTAAAGTGTAATGTATTGGGATTTACTTGAACTGCTTTCACGTGTCTTTTGAATGCTGCTTAAGGTTGCTCAATTGGGGTCTTTGTGTAACGGTTGCTGACTTGCCAGACAAGCTGTCTCCAAGAAGATCATTGGAGGATTTGGGGTGGGAATTGGTTCCTTTAAACCTATTGGCTGCCACCTAGTGGCCAACCATATAAGTAGATGTACAAAAGCCTCTGTTTCAGTTCTGTTCCTGTTTGCCTCAATAAAGTAATGTTCCTGTTAGCAACCTCTCGTCTCGCTTACTGCCTCCAAAGAACTCCCTACACAACAAAAAGGAACTAGGTTGCCTGAAGATATGCAAGCAATAGGATTTTTTTTTTACAATTTTTATTGATTTTCTAATATTACATTCACATATTTGAACAGCAATATGGTGGCTGGGTTGTAGTAATTCAATTACATACAAATATCATTAGTACAGATTTCAAATTGCTACCATAATCATTTCCTCTCTTTTTGCCTTCATATATACTGTCTATTTGTAGATTTAAAACAAGCTTTATTCTATCAATCACATAGAAAATAACTTTTCTTTTTTTTATTAAAAAGTTTTAGAATACATTTTAGCTTTAACAAACAACAAAAACAAAACAAAAAAAGGAAAAAAAAGAAACACCCCCCCAGCCCCCTTCCCTCCCACCCTCCCCAACCCTCCCCAACCCCACCCTCCCTTTCCCCTCCCCCCCACTTCCCAGAGCAGAATACAGGGTATAAAAATACAAACAATCATAATCTAGCTTACGCAAACAATCCTGAACTATATAGACTATCAAACTTTAACTCATATAGATAAACTCCAAACATATATATATATATATATATATCATATCAATAATTATTCTAAAACAATATAATACTTTTCAATCTACCCAATAAAAACAATCACAAATAAAACAATTTATATCAATTGTCTAACGCTGTTCTTCTTCCCAACTAAGCTTTAAATTCATATTATCCTGATATATTATACAAATTAAAATACCATAGATTACTTCCAGACTTAAAAAAATTTTTTTATATAATCACATCATTCTTATATTCTTATATACTATTACCTACTCCAATATTGCCCATAAAAGTATTACAAATTAATTTCAATCACACATAAAACAATTTATATCAGTTTTATAAAACTATTCTTCTATCCAACTAAACTTTAACATACTAAAACCAAATTAATACAACCTTTCCTTCTCCTAATATATTATACAACTTAAAATACCATACACTACCTTCCAGGCTTAAAACTTTCCATCCAAATAACAAAGCATAACCTACAGAATATCAATAAACACTACTACAAATCTTCCCAATTAAATTTTCATAATCATCTTAAAACTAAAGCAACACAAAATATTATATAATTATTTTATAAGGGTGAAAAATGAATCCCCACATACTTAATCCTTCTAGCATCCTTATTACATTATTATCTCTTGCAATTATGCAACTAAATCCTCAGGTTTGCTTCATTCTTCCAGAAGCAGCACACCTCTTCCAATTTCTGGCCTTCTCCCGTGGTGATGAAATTTGACCCACTCCTGTAACTTTCACATCTGTCTGCGTTAACCCTTCAACATCTTGTGGATTCTCTCTGGAACGTTGAGGCTCTCTGTCACCTTTTTTCTTTGTAGACTCCAAAGACGATATGGGGACTGCTTTTAAAACATTACTGTAAAAGTCACGTGCCTGAACCACCATGGTAAGACAATGCCTCGTACCTTCATAAGTCACCACCATACCCTCTGGTATTTGCCATCTAAACTTAATATCACGTCGTCTCAATTCTTGTGTCAAAAAAGCAAATTCCTTCCTTTTTCTAAAAATTCTTGCAGGAATCTCTTTTAAAATCAAAACTTTTTGCTCATCCATTACAAAATCAATATTATAGGAGGCCTGGATAACTTCATTTCTAATCTTTCTCTTTGTGAAATAAACCACCACATCTCTGGGTAATTTCCTTTGTCTTGCAATCCACGAATTAACACGGAAGATTTTATCTATATCTTCCATTATTTCATCTGCTGGTCGCTCCAACACCCCTTCCAAAACCTCAGAAACCATTTTCGTCAAATTTTCCTTAGGATTTTCTTTTAGGCCTCTGATTCTCAAAGCAAGCTCCATCTGAAAATACTGTGTCGAAATCAAATCATAATCCATTTTCGCTATCATATTTTCAGTTTCTGTCATTTTGGCTTCCATTCTAGTATCGTTTTGAACAAGATCTTCCACTTTTTCATCCAAAATCTCAATGCTTTTAGCCATATTTAACGTTGCAGATGTGATGTCTGCTCTCATTTCTGCTAATTTCTCTGTAAACTTCTCCTCCAACTTTTTCTCCATTATCTCAACAAATTGTTGCATTTGCTTTTCCATAGTTTCTTGGAGCAAACTCTGCAAATCTTTTACTGTAAAAGCTGATACAGATTCAGATGCAGAGGACAATAAAGTTTTCGCCGAAGACTGCTGCCTCAGGGCAGGAACTTTAGAAGATATAGTCGCCATTTTCACCCTCTATTGTTAACTACTCACTTTCACATGCAGATTCAGCAAAGTCCATTGAGTTAAAGATCAAAACATCATCTTCACCAAAATCTCCTGCATCGCTCTGCCTGCGTCCTCATTCTCATAAGCTCTTCCTTGCTAGCAGGGATGGTTGCGAACACCCTGTTCTGCTCCAAAAAACCCGGAGCAGAGACGCCTTGCAGTCCGGAGCATGCCCAGGCTTCGGGGGGGCTGAATCCTTCCGCCACCAAAACTCTAAGTTCTGGCGGCCCCGGAGAGCTCTACCCCTACCTGGACGCTCACCCCCTCCTCTTCTCCCGAGGTGGGGGCTTCCAAGCCGCCGAACAGCTGATTGGCGCTGTTTTCGGCGGCTCTACGGAGCCGCGAGGCTGACAGCCAAGAAATGGCTGCCTCCGGCGTCGCCTTGCCATCCGGAAGCCAGAAAATAACTTTTCTTATATATATCAATAGTTTTTAGTTTATATGTATTCTAGTTGTTTTAGCATTCAATCTTTTACACAATCAATGACCTAATAAGTTTTTCCAGTTTTTATTTCCACTAACATTTAAATTTAACATTTGATATTTATCATTCCCAATTTTTGTAATATACTCCCAATTCCTCTATCGCCATTCCTCACACAAGATCTAATATTCAAAATACACATTTTATCTATTTAACTTCTCACCCTCTTTATCAACAAATTAATAATGCAATATGATATCCTTCCTTTCTGCTAGTTTTCAATTTTTTAAGTAGTAATAAAAAAAAAATTAATTCAGTATTTAATGCTTCCTCTCTCTTCCTCTTTGTATCTGCTATCTCATGCTTAAACTAATAACTTTTGTTTTTGACGTTCCATATAAACCTGTTTATTACTTTCATCAATATGTTTTTAGCTTATCTACATCCTATTCACTTTTACATGACCTTTATGCACAAATCAATATTCAATTTTTGCTGTTAGTATTTATACTGCTAAGTTTAATTTTTTTCTTTATCTCAATTCATAACAATGTCTTATATTCAACATGCACATCTTATCTGTTTAAGTATATTCTGTTTAGATTTCGATAAGATGGTTGAAACTCCATTCTTCTTCAGTCTTATTTTAGCTTTTTTCCTTTGCCAAGTCATCTTCCATGTCCTTGTTTCTGGGTCATCAAACCAATCTTCTTGTAATGTTGTATATATTATTTGATGTTGGCAAAACCATCCAGTCACCATTTTTTTGAGAGGACTTGTAGATCTGGTGGGTCGTCTCTTTATTCTTCTGTATCAATGTGGTTGTTCTGAATTGTTTATCTTCTCTTCCAACTGTTATTTTTCTGGATCCTCCAATTCCTTCTGATTTGAATAGGAAACCTTTTCCTTTTTCCAAGTTGTCAGTGTCTTTTCTTTTCTTTTCAATATTTGTTAAGCAGTTAATTCTTCTGTCATATTTGAATGTTCCATTATTTCCATTGTATTTTGTATAGATGATTCTTTAATTATGGTCAAAGTTTGGGCTTTCATATCTGGGCTGCATTTTTGTTCCTTCCCAAGCCTCTTAATTTTTCATTGGCTGTGATGAGAATTTGAATTATTGTTTTCAACATAGAGAGAATTTGTTGATCTTTATCCATAAAGAGATTTTGTTCCTGATCTTATTCCATATTAGTATTTTAGACTACAAGTTTTACAGTTAGGAAATCCAAAAGAAAGGAAAAGTTGGGGGGGGTTGGTAAGGAACACGGAGCCTTTCACAGCTGTTGTTTCAAAATTTTCAAGTTATATGTCTTATCTATTTCCCTGGGCTGTCAGCCAAGCCCCTGAAAAATAACAGATTAAAATACCAACTTTGACCACACTGTGTCATATCTACCTTTTAAAGTTTCCCTTTGAGTCCCGGAGTTATTTTTTCTTCTTATTTATAAGGGAAAACCCAGATTTTCAACAAAAATAGATAATGAAAAATAAAAAGTAAAAAAATCTTTCAGTCCACAAGCTTTAGGAAATAAAATTCCAATTGGGATCCAATTACTTTTTCAATGTTTTAAACTCCCCTGGGTGGTCAGTCGCTGCTCTTTCTGGAGGAAGGGCTAAAATCCCCCTTCCCTCACCACAGGGCGGAAAATGCTTAGCAGCTTAAACAGGTACAGAAAATAATTAGGTGTAAAAGAGATAGATCTCACCCAGTCTCTTCCTTGCTAAAGTTAATCTGTCCATTTCTGCACATTCTAAAATTTTCTTCATTAAAATCTCCTCAGTTGGTAGGTTTTCATTTTTCCAGTATTGGGCAAATACTATTCTCGCTGCTGTCAATACATGCAATATTAGATACTCATTCTCCTTCTCATAGTTAGCTCCTAATATTCCTAACAAAAACAGTTCTGGTTTAAATTCAACCTGTATTTTAGTCATCTTTTCCAACCATGTATGTATCTTAAGCCAGAACTTTTTTGCTTTAGGGCATACCCACCAGATATGGTAATAGGTACCTGGCCTTTGTTTACATTTCCAGCAATTATTTGAAGTATTTTTAAACATTTTAGCTAATCTTACTGGTGTCATATGCCATCTATAAAACATTTTATACAAATTTTCTTTATATGAAACTGCTTTAGTCAATTTAATATTTCTCATAATTTTTGCCAGTCTTCCAAATCTATAGAATATTCAAAGTTTATTGCCCATGTTATCATTGTATCTTTTACTTGTTCTTCTTCCATCTTCAGGTTTAGCAGAAATCTGTAAAGTTTCTTAATCAGGTTTTCGTCTGTTTTTAATAATATTTGATCAAATTCTGTCTGTTCTTTATAAAATCCCATTGTCTTTGCATCTTTTCTATATCTTGTTTGAATTTGTAAATATGGCCACCATGCTAGGTCAATACTTTGTTGATGTAAGTCTTGTCTATATTTCAATTTTTCTTCCTTATCTAGAATATCTTTGTAGGTAACGACTTTGTCATAGATAATTAAATTTGGGTAAGCAAAAGCTTCCATTGTTGAAAGCCACTCACGTAGTTTAATATAGATTTTCTGCTTTATTTTTCCCATTCTAAAAGAAGTACATTGCTTATAAAGTGATTTTGGAAGTATCTATGTATTTTACTTTTCTCATACCATAGAAAGGCATGCCAACCAATTTGTAGTTCATGCCCCTCTAGGTACAATAGTCTTTTATTTCTCAATGTGATCCATTCTATAAGCCATGGTAAAATGGCTGCTTGATAATATAGTCTCCAGTCCAGGAGTCCAAATCCTCCACTATTTTTAGCTTCTTTAAGCTAAAAGCACTTTAATTCGTGCTTTCTTCCCTTGCCAGATAAGTCTCAATATTGTTGCATTTAGGTCATTAAAGAAAACCTTTCCCAGTTTTACAGGGATTGTTTGAAATAGGAAGAGTACTTTTGGTAAAATATTCATTTTAACTGTAGCTATTCTTCCTAACAGTGATAGTTGAAGATTTTTCCACTTTTCAAAGACCAGTTTTATTTGTTTCAACAATTTTTCATAGTTATCTTCTTTTAATGTTATACATCTTGCTGTTGGGTGAATTCCTAGATACTTAACTTTTTAAATTATTTTTAGATTTGTCTTTTTTGTAAGTTATGTTTTCTGTTTGTCTGTCAGGTTTTTTGTTAATACTTTAGTCTTATCTCTATTTATTTTCAAACCTGCCAGTTCTCCAAACTTTTCTATTTTCTCCAACAGTTTAGTAGCTGTTTCAAGTGGCTCCTCCAAAATAAAAACCAAGTCATCTGCAAAAGCTTGTAATTTATATTTTTGTTCTTTTATCTCCAATCCTTTAATTTCTATGTCTTATCTAATATTTCTGGTCAATACTTCCAATGTTAATATAAATAGCAGTGGGGATAATGGACATCCCTGCCTTGTACCTTTTTTATATCAAAGTTTTCTTTGATATCCATTTAGGATTATTCTAGCTGTTTGTTTATGGTAAATTGCTTGAATTGCATTTATAAAGCTTTTGCTGAAATCCATTTCCATTGCCAGTTTAAGTTGTCAAAAGCTTTTTGCACACTGAGAAATATTAATGCCATCTGTTTCCCTGGATGATTTTCATAGTACTCTAAGACATCCAAAATCATTCTTAAGTTGTCTTTTTATCTGTCTTTTAGGTAAAAAGCCATTTTGATCTGTATGTATAAATTCAGTCAGGAATTTCTTAATTCTTTCTGCCATTATCAAAGCAAAAATTTTATAGTCCATATTTAATAACGATATTGGTCTATAGTTTTTATATGTGTCAGATCAGTATCTTCTTTAGGTATCGAAGTGATATTAGCTTCAGTCCATGACTTTGGTATTTTAGTCTCCAGAAGGATTTCATTGCAACCTCAGACCTAATACATCTTGTAATGCTACGTAAAATTCTGCAGGAAGTCCATCTGGCCCCAGAGTCTTATCTTTATTTTGTCTTTTTATGGCTTCAGTAATCTCCATCATTGATATTTTCCCATTTAATATATTTCTGATATTCTCCAGGACTTTTGGCAAGTTTGATTCTTTTAAGTACAACTGTATTTTCTCTTTAGGAACCTCCTCTGCCTTATAAAATGCCTCATAGTAGTCTTTAATGATTTTTCTCATTGCAACATTGTGGAACTGTAATTCTCCTTTTGAATCTTGTAGCTTATTTATCAATCTTTTTTTCTTTTTCTTTCTTCAATCTATATGCTAACCATCTCCCCGGCTTATTGGCATTTTCAGAAAAGTTCAGTTTAGACTGTTTAATCTGTTGTGCCATTATGTCCATCTCAGCCAGGTTTAATTTATGCTTTATTATCTCCATTTGTTTCTTGAGGATTTTCTTTTGTGGGTCTATTTGTAATTCTAATTCCAATTTTTTAAGTTCTTCTCTCAGCTTCAACTGTAATCATTGTTTTTTTTTCCTTATTCTTTTTAGAGGTGTAAGTTATGGCCAACCCGCTAAAATATGCTTTAGCTGTATCCCATACATTTTGGAATGATGTTTCTTCTTTCTTCTTTATTTTTTTAAAAATTCCATTTCCTTTGTTGCTAATTGTAAAAATTCTTTTTCTTTCAATATAGATTTATTCGGAGACCATGTCAATTTTTTCTTAGTTCCTTTCCAAGTCATTTTTATTAGGTTGTGATCTGCCCAAACATTAGTTTCTATCTCCACCTCTTATATTATAATTTTCAAGTCAAAAGATGTCCATATCATATCAGTTCTAGACCATGATTTATGCTTATTTGAATAGAATGTATATTGTGGTTTTTCTGGATTTCTCCCTCTCCATACGTCTTGGATACACAATTCTTCTTTCATTTTTGAAAATGCTTTAGGTAGTATATTTCCTCCTTTTCTTCTTTGTTTATGGCTTTTGTACTCCATACTACATCTACTATTGCATTAAAATCTCCCTTTATGCAAAGATTTGAGTAATTTAACTCCAATATTTTCTTGTGCAGTTGTTTGTAGAATCGCTCTTGCTTAACATTAGGCGCATATATTGCTACCAACAATATCTGTTTTTGATCCATCATAATTTCCACCATTAATATTCTCCCCTCTTCATCTACATAAATTTGTTTTGAGATGCGAGTGTAAAGTAAAGTTTACCCATTTTTTATTGTTCTAGGATTTTGAAGTGTTGTCTCTTACTATGTGTCTCTTGGAGGCAAATTATATCCATTTTTAGTTTCTGTAGTCTTGTAAAAAAATCTCCTTTTTAAAGGAGAATTCAGTCCATTTATATTTATTGATAAAATTCTAATCTCCTCCATAATTTTCAATTATATCTTGGTCTCAGTCTTCTAGTCAATTTAATCTGTCTCTGGTCTCTTGGTCTTGCACCTTCTTCTAAGCATGTGTTTTTTTTTCTTTCTCCTCTGTTTATTTGGCCGCTCCTTCAGTTACCATTTCCTCTTGTTTCTTGGGTTCAGAGTCGCCTTTTTCAAAGAATGTTCTGTGAGTGTCAAAAAATTCCATTGCTTTAAGCAATGTTGTTCCCAACCCGGTTCCTACCCTAATCCTGATCCTAATCCCATCCCAAATCCTGATCCTTACCCTTGTCATATCCTCTTCCTAACCCTATAAAATGTAATAAAAACTCTTATTAAAAAAATGAAAAAGGAATTTTAAAATTGAAAAAGGTTTAAAAATTCAAAAAAAAATTAAAATTAAAAATGATATTTAAGAATTGAAAGAAGATTAAAATTGAAACAAGGAATTTAAAAATTGAAAAAAGAAATTTAAAAAATTGAAAAGGATTTTTTCTTAAGAACAGGAATTCAGAGATTTTTAAAATTTGAGACTTTACAAGAGTGTTTGGCCTTTTATGAAGTAATATGCACTTTTTTGTTGGAAGTCTCAAGCTATTTTCTAGAAGATGCTTTGCTCTTAAACCTCTACTACCGGACTTGAAAGTTTGAGTATGACTTGAAATTGAGTATGCCAGGATCTAAATTGTATATAGTTAATTACAGAATAGAGTTGGAAAGGAGCTTGGAGATCTCCAATCCCCTGCTCAAGCAGGAGACCCTATACCATCTAAGACAATCAGCTGTCCAGTTTGTTCTTAAAAACCTCTAGTAATAAAGCTTCCACAACTTCTGACAACAAGCTGTTCCACTGGTTAATTGTCCTCACTGTTAGGAAGTTTCTTTTTAATTCTAGGTTGCTTCTCTTCTTGATTAGTTTCCATCCATTGTTTCTTGTCTTGCCTTCCAGTGCTATGGAAAATAAGTTGACTCCCCCTTCCTTGTGGCAGCCCCTCAAATACTGAAATGCTGCTATCATGGCAACCCTAGTCCTTCTTTTCTCTAGACTGGCCATATCCAACCCCTGCAACCTTTCTTTTAGACCCTTAATCATCTTAATTGCTCTTCTCTGCACTTTTTTCAAAGTCTCAATAGCTTTTTTGGTGACCAAAACTGGATGCAGTATTTCAGATGTAGTCTTATTAAGGTTTTATAAATACTTCACATGATTTTCTCTTTTTTTGACCAGCCAAACCCAAGTCCTGCAGCTGTTCTTAATATGTTTTAGTTTCTAGGCCTTTGAACATTTTAGTTGCTCTTCTCTAAGATTTTTCCAAAGTCTCAACATGTTTTTTTGTAGAATGGTGACCAAAATTGGTTGCAGTATTCCAGGTATGGTCTTACTAGGATTTTATAAAGCAGTACCAATACTTTGTGTGATCTTGATTCTATGCCTCTGTTTATACAACCCAGGCTTGTATTAGCTTTTTTGGCTCCCGCTGCATACTGCTCATATTTCAGTGATCATCCATTAGGACTCCAAAATCCCTCTCACAGTTACTGTTTTTGAGCCATATTTGTATCTTTGGTTTTTTCTGTCTAGGTGCAAAACCTTAGTTTTCTTTATATTAAATTTCATTTTGTTCGATAGGGTCCATTGTTCAAGTCTTTCAAGATCCTTTTGGACCCTTAGCCTATCTTCTGAGATGTCATGCCATATCATTCATCCCTACATGACGGATGATAAAGGGGTAATAATCTGTGGGCTTGATTATTTTAGTAAGGCTTCCAACTACATCTTTGATTTTTATTCCAGGAAGACAATATACTTCCCTTGGTCTACAGACTGCTGGTTCTGTTCCCCTAAGAATTGAATCTCCTATCACCAACATTCACCTTTTTTTTCCCTAGGAAAGTTTGGGCTACTTTACTTCCTCTTATACCATGTTTCCCTGAAAATAAGATCCATCCCCAAAATAAGCCCTAGCCTAATTTTTGGGGGTGGGCCTAATATAAGCCCTATCCCCAAAATAACCCCAGGGGTGGGCATGGTTAAGCCCAGCACAAAGGCAGAGGTGGGGGAGAGGCAGGCTATCTGGATGAACTACACATTTTTTGTCCAGAGAGCGATGGAACCTTCATCTGCTTGCAAATGGAGCTGTTGGAAACTGAGGGATTCACTCAGTTTCCAGCCAGCCCATTTGCAAGCAGATGAAGCTTCTAGTCTCCATCATTTTTTCATCTGGAAAAAAATGTTTGAGTGCTTATAGGGCAGTTGGAAGTGGAGTGAATCCCTCAGTTTCCAACCACCCCATTTGCAAACAAATGAAGATTCCAGTTTCCTTCTGGGCAAAAAGTGTTTGGGCACCTCAACTAGATCAGGGCTTTTCAACCTTTTCACTCATTGTACCACTTTTAGGATATGGCAACATCCGAGTACCACCAGTCGCCTAGCAAGGTGTCAAAAACTTAATGACCAAAAAAAAAAAGGACACAAGTGATGAAATACAGGTAGTCCTCGACTTACAACAGTTTGCTTAGTGACTGTTTGAAGTTACAATGGTACTGAAAAAAGTGCCCCCCCAAGCCACAGCCGAGCAAGACACCTGCCTGCCCTCCCAGCGGCACTCTTCCTCCTGTCCAAGGTTTTTATTATTGTGAGCATTTCTGTTGAGGATTGGCAGTGGGGGTGGGGTTTTGGGTTTTTATCTCCCCCCCCCCCCGGTCTGCTGGGTGGTTGCAGCAGGTTTTAGTCACTTCACATGGCCCTGGGACACTGTGACCATCATAAATTTGAATCAGTTGCCAAGAATCTGAATGTAAATCACAAGACCCTGGAGATGCTGCAACATTCCAGATTGGTGCTTCTTCTGGGCTCAGCAGAAGTGCCAGGATCAGCGCCAAGCTCCAGCTGGAGCCTGGTGCTGATCCTGGCACTTCTGCTGAGCCCTGACAGCCCTGCAGCTCCAGCCATCTCTCACTCAGGCTTGTGCGGTGCTGCCACCACTTCAGCTCATTCCCCTCCCCCACTACCACTTTTCTAGGATGGTCACGTACCACCTGCCAGGTGCCAATGTACCACAGGTGGTACCTGTACCACTGGTTGAAAAGCTCTGAACTAGATCTCCCAAGAAAGCAGAACTCATAAACAGGCATTGTTTCAAAAGAAACTTTTTATTGAGAGTTAGTGATGGCAGGGGAGCAAAGCAAAATCTGAGACTTGATGCATAAAGGATTACATCAAAAAGTCATTTTACAACTCCTCCCCCACCACCACCAGTGTCCAACCATCCAGTTGAATTCCATCTAATCCACAGGTGCCACTGTGCTATGAGAAGCTGGAGATTCAGCGGGCTTCTCAAGGTCTCTCTTGGTTTTGTTTCCCAACAGTCCTAGGCTCCATTGTCTGCAGATAAGGCAGATGTTTTTCAGGTTGCATTCCTCTCACCCAGAGGGAGGGCATCTTGTATAAACCAGAGCAAAGCAAATAACAATTCCCCTGCAAGCTCCCTCTCCCCCATAGTATGGCAAGCCCCGAAAATGTATAGACAAAAGCAAGAGAGGGAAAAGAGGAAGGGCTTAAAGTGATATTTGCGCATGCCCAAGATGGCGGACGTGCTTGGCTGAGCTCCGTGGAGAGTTCCAGCTTTTTTTGGCATCCTTGTGGGTCTTTTGGGGTCCGACAGGTCTGCAGAGATGTTTTCTCCTCTGTGTCGGGGTTTGGAGAGACGAATGACCTAAGAAGAAAGACGGTCGGCATTTTCGTTGGAGTTGCAGCCCTCCGTTTCGAATTACATCTGTGAGCTTCGGCGTCTTTTCGGAGGCCCCTGTGGAGCTGGGAGGAGCCGCGGCTTGGAGGGCTCTGAACAGCTGATCTTCGGAGCTGATAGAGCCGCGGCCTAGAGTGGCCTCTGGAATTGCCGTATGCTCGTGAAATGGAGGATGGCCCGGTGTTGCTGTGGAGCGGCGGGCAGAGAGTTGAGTGGGAGCGTTCTGGCTGTTCGTGGTTTGTTCGTGGTTTGTTTGGTGGCTATTTGAGGCTGTTATATGCCTGTTTTCGGTGGGGGAGACCTATGGCTGGCGTCGGACCGTTGCTGTATGTTGCTGGCTGGATGACACATGTTACCTCATGGCGCCCGTGCTCTGGCCATTTGGACTTGAGTTGCCTGCCTTGAGGCCCGTTTGCTGTTCAGCCTTCCTTGCTCTCCCCGCTTTTGAGAAGAACCTCTCCAATTTGAACATTGTCATCTTCAGGTTGTTATGCCTGGCAATTGCTGCTCTTCTTTCTCTTTCCCCCCACGAACCCACTGGACTCAGAAGGTCTTGGATGAGCTGCTGTGAGAGGGTGGCTCAGATGTACCATCAATTATACCAACCTATACCATCTGCTGCCTCCCTAGAGGTGAGAGATCTAGGGAAGTATGCCTTATTTGGGTTGGTATCCCATCTGCTCCCAGATAGATTTGGGCCCTCCGTGAGAGGGAGGTCCCCGATCTGCTTCGGAGGTTACCTGGAAGGTACCCAGCTCAGTGGCAGGGAGCTGGTGGACTGGACATTTTTGACCTTCTGTTTTACATCTTCCTGACTGACTGACTATGGGACTGCCTGGCTGGACCTACCCGGACAATGGTTTATTTGCTTTATTCAAGCACAGACGTATATGCGCTTAGGGGTGCCCCCCCCTTCCTGGGCGTGACCCACCTTTGTTTCCATCGTTCCTCTTGATGACGGGCACAATTATTGGGACCCTGAGAGATGGTTGGGCAGGACAGGAGCCTCTATTACAAATTCAATAAGAGGCCCCTGGTGTGCTTTTTAGCTAAATTCTTTGTGGGGTTAGGGAGGGGGAGGGTTCACAGGTTTGGTTGGAAACTTAGGGGGTTCCACCAACTGTTACTCAGACCAGGCCTGGGATTGATCACGCCGTGACGAGGCTTGGGTTGGGTGCCTCCGGGGCCCCGGAGCGGGGTGTGGGACTGCCTATTCCCACGGCGGTAGGGAATGGCAGCAGGCGTATGAACAGAGGGCCACATCAATATCTGGGAGTGCGTCCCCGCTGTCTTCAAACGGTGATGCACTCCGACCCTCTGATTTCGGCCCATGTTACCGGGAGCGAGGATGAGCAGCCACCTGAGCTCATGCTCGTGTATTTTAATGCCAGGTCCGTAATGAATAAGGCTCCTCTCATACGTGAGTTGGTTGAGGAGGAGCATGCGGACCTGGCTTGCATTACGGAGACCTGGTTGGGCCCAGAGGGCGGTGTCCCCCTGGCTGATCTTTGCCCATCAGGTTTCCGGGTGCTGCACCAGCCTCAGGCTCAGGGTAGGGGCGGTGGAGTGGCAGTAGTTGCAAGGAAGACCTTATGTCCGCGGGAGGCCACCATGGTCCAGATAGTCGGGTGTGAGTCTCTCCTCCTGAGATGTGGCCCTAGAGCTCAGTTGGGCTTGCTGCTGGTGTACTTTTCGCCCAGTCGCATAGCAGCAGCCCTGCTTGAGCTTCTTGATATCCTCTCAGGGTTGGTGATTGAGTTCCCCAAACTTATGGTTTTGGGTGACTTCAATCTACCATCCCTGGGGGGATCATCTGAGTTAGCTCGGGAGTTCATGGCTTCCATGACGGCCATGGACCTGATGCAGGTTCTTCAGGGTCCAACTCATGGGGGGGTCACACACTTGATTTGGGTTTTCTATCTGGACGGTGGTTAGATGATCTGGGTGGGGGTTCTCCAATTATTATACCCCTATCATGGACCGATCATCATCTCCTATGGCTGGTCTTCCGTTTTGCCACCCCCTGTCGTGGAGCTGTTGAACCAACGAGATGGTTCCGCCCTAGGCACTTAATGGACCCTGAGCGGTTCCAGGCAGTGCTTGGGTCCCCACCTGCCTCCTTTGCCCACAGCTCGGCCGATGCCCTAGTGGAAGCCTGGGAAAAGGCAGCCACAGTGGCACTCGACCGAGTTGTACCCATGCGGCCCTTGACCCGGTGCAGATCCCAATGGGCTCCATGGTTCTCTATGGAGCTCCGGGAGATGAAGCGTTGGAGACGGGGCCTAGAGAGCTGTTGGAGGTCCAGCCGATCTGAATCCGACCGGTTGCGACTAAGGTCATTCATGAGATCTTATCTCGTGGCGATGAGGGTGGCAAGGTCTAACCACTTTGCTACCCTCATCGCGTCTGCAGATAATCGCCCGGCTGCCCTGTTTAGGGTAATTCGCTCCCTCCTTAATCAGGAGGTGAGGGAGGAGCCCTTGCAGGGTCGTGCTGAGGAGTTTAGCCGATATCTGTCGGACAAGATCGCTTGGATTCGGACCAGTTTGGACTCCAACTGGGCAGAGTCTGACGATGAGGATGAGGGCAGTCTTGTCAATGTTATCTGGGAGGAGTTTGACCCTGTGACTCCTGAAGATGTGGACAGGATCATGGGGAAGCTGAGCTCCACCACGTGTTTATTGGACCCGTGTCCCACCTGGCTGGTTTATGGGACACGAGGCTGGCTCCAGGCAGTGATAACTGCTTCCTTGAGTGAGGGTAGTTTTCCCGCCACCTTGAAGGAGGCGGTGGTGAGACCCCTCCTCAAGAAGCCTGCCTTGGACCCAGCAGTATTAAACAACTTTCGTCCGGTCTCCAACCTTCGCTTTCTTGCGAAGGTTCTTGAGAGCGTGGTGGCGCATCAGCTCCCTTTGTTCTTGGAGGAAGCTGATTATCTGGACCCATACCAATCGGGCTTCAGGCCCGGGTACAGCATGGTCGAGCTGGTGAATGATCTCTGGCGGGCTCGGGACAGGGGTTGTTCCTCTGTCCTAGTCCTGTTAGATCTCTCAGCGGCTTTCGATACCATTGACCATGGTATCCTGCTGCGGCATCTCAGAGGGTTGGGAGTGGGAGGCACAGTTTTTCAGTGGTTCTCCTCCTACCTTCTGGGATGTTCGCAGTCGGTGTTGGCAGGGGGGCAGAGGTCAACCTTGAGGCCTCTCATTTGTGGAGTTCCCCAGGGATCGGTCCTCTCGCCTCTCCTGTTCAACATCTATATGAAGCCTCTGGGTGAGATCATTCGTGGTTTTGGAGTTGGGTATCATCAGTATAAAGATGATACCCAGCTTTTCATTTCAACCCCAAACCACCCCAGTGATGCCCTCGACGTGATGTCCCGTTGCCTGTAGGCGGTCCGGGTCTGGATGGGGAGGAACAGGCTTCGGCTCAACCCTGACAAGACTGAGTGGCTGTTCGTGCCGGCATCCTGGGAAATTCAGATTACTCCATCTCTTGCTATGGGGGGTGAGTTATTGCCCCCCGTAGATAGGACACACAACTTGGGGGTCCTCCTAGATTCACAGCTCTCTTTAGAAGATCATATAGGAGCTGTGACTAAGGGGGCCTTTGCCCAGGTTCGCCTGGTGCGCCAGTTGCGGCCCTATCTGAACTGGGATGCCTTGCGTACAGTCACTCATGCGCTCGTGACCTCTCGTTTAGACTACTGTAATGCTCTCTACATGGGGCTGCCCTTGAAGACCACTCGGAGGCTTCAACTGGTGCAGAATGCAGCCACGCGAGTTGTGTTGGGAGTCTCCCGATACTCCCATGTTACACCTTTGCTCCGCGAGCTGCATTGGCTGCCGGTTGCCCTCCAGGTGAGATTCAAGGTGCTGGTAATGACCTACAAAGCCCTACATGGCATGGGTCCAGATTACCTACGGCAGCACCTGCGGCCGGTGTCAACTTCCCTCTGTCCAGTGCGCTCCCACAGAGAGGGCCTCCTCAGGGTGCCTCCAATCAGAGAATGTCGACTGGTGGCCCCCAGGGGGAGGGCATTCTCAGTGGGCGCGCCAGACCTGTGGAACCGCTTGCCGGTTGAGCTCCGAATGGCCCCCGACCTTTGCTCCTTCCGGCGGGATCTAAAAACCTATTTATTTGAGCAAGCCGGCCTGGTCTGATGAGTTTGGGGTTGGGTTTTAATATGGTTTTAACTATTGTATATATCGGGCATAAATTATTTAATTGTTTTTTAACTTTTGTACTTTGTTTTTTAATGTTTATTGCCCTGTACACCACCCTGAGTCCTTCGGGAGAAGGGCGGTATAAAAATTTAATAAATATAAATATAATATAAATACATTTGAGGGGCTCTGACAGAAAGAGCCTAATAGAAAGATAAATCCACCCTGAAAGCAGAATAGGAAGGGGAAATGGAAAACAAAAAGAAACATATTAATCACGTTTATCTGGATAGTGTGCCTGAAAATGGTTAAACAATCTAAGGATCCTAAAATGTTTCTTACAAACCTGCTCATTCTATGAAGCAGGCAAGTCTTTCCAGGCCACCAAGTACTGCCTGGACCCATGATGTCTGCAAGAATCTAAAATGTCCTTAATTTCAAAGTGTTGCTTGCCCTCAATCATAATAGGATGAGGAGTCAGGATGATCACAGGTTATAGTTCAGAGGTGACCTTAGGTTTCAATAAGCTACAATGGAAAACTGGGTAGAGTTGTCTCAAACTCTTAGGGAGTTCCAGCTCCACTGTAACATGATTGATAATGCATTTAAAAGGAAACTGACCAATAAATTTTGGACCCAGCTTCTTTGATGGCTGCAATGATTGTAAGAATCTAGTGGAGAGATAAATTTAATCTCCGACATGGAAAGTTTAGGTTCCATTCTTTTCTGGTCAGCCTGCACCTGATAAGCTTCCCTAGCCTCATCCAGGGATGTCCTAACTACTGGGCAGATATTCTGCAATTTGGAGAAGGAATGGCAGGTTTATTGGCTGATAATTCAGGCATAGAAAGGAAACTCTGGCCATTTGCTACTTGGAAAGGAGTGAACACAGTACTGGAGTGTATTGCATTGTTGTAAGCCACTTCAGCAAATGGCAACAAATCAGTGCAATTGTCCTGCTGACAAGGTATTGTTCTAGAACTGAGTTCATTCATTCTGTCCCCCATTTGTTTGAGAATGATGACTAGATGACAGCCCCTGAACCGAACCCAAAAAGTCCAAAAAGTCTTTCCAGAATGTAGAGGTAAATTGCACACTCCTGTCAGATATTATATGTTTTGGTGCCCCATGGAGGCAAAAGACATGTTGCACAAACAGCTTAGCCAAAGTCTTTGCATTTGGGATCTTCTGACGTGGGATAAAGTGGGCTTGTTTAGAAAACAAGTCAGTGATCACCCAAATAACAGTGTTTCCTGTGCTTTCAGGCAGCTCAACTATAAAATCCATAGAGATCTCTCACCAGGGTGATGAAGGGCTCACTATCAGCTGCAGGAGGCCAGGTGTTTTTCCCTGCCTATATTTAGCAGCATCACAAGTAGGGCAGCTAGCCACATAACTTTCAATATCCTTTTTCAAGGAAACCCACCAAAATTGCCCTTTGAGCAGATGGAGAGTCTTTATGAACTGAAAGTGTCTGGCCATTTTGGAATCATGACAGGCCTGCATGATTCTTAGTCTCTGATTTGTAGGGACACACAACTTTCCTCCAACCCAAGCTAACCCATCTTGCACTGAAGAGAGATTTTTATGGTTCATCTTTCTCCAAGGCCTTCCCGAACTCTTTGATCACCACACTGTCTAA
Source organism: Vipera berus (assembly GCF_964194415.1). NCBI lineage: Eukaryota > Metazoa > Chordata > Lepidosauria > Squamata > Viperidae > Vipera > Vipera berus. The sequence continues at coordinate 65,311,682 of NC_138205.1, read as the reverse complement.
GGGAGGGTTTTCTTTGTCTGCGCTCTTTTCATGGTTGGGGTGGCCAATTGCTGTGGTGAAAATAGAGGTTTAACCACTTCTGCCTTTACACTATTATATTGTGGCATTTGTGACAAAGTGTCTGCTAGGAAGTTTTTTTTTTCCCCAGGCAGGTATTGGAAGGAGAAATTAAAATGATGGAAATGCTGGGCCAAGCACACTTGTTTAGGAGACAACCTCCTGGGGTTTTCAAAGTTTACAGGTTCTTATGATCAGTCCAAACCTGGAAAGGAACTGTGCTTCCTTCTAAGAAATGCCTCCAAGTTAAAAGGGCCCATCTCACTGTGTCTGCTTCTTTTTCCCAAGCAGCCCACCATTTTCAGTCTCCAACAACTTTTTGGATGGACAAGCACAGGGCCATAACTGTCCCTGCTGATTTTTCTGCAGTAACACTACCCCCACTGCCACATCACTAGCATCTGCCTGAATCACAAATGGATTTTCTGGGTCTGGGTGTTTCAGTACCGGTTCGATGGGAAAAAGTCTCTTAAGATTCTCAAATGCTGTTTGACACTCAGGGTTCCATTTTAGTGGCTGGCCAGGCTTTGGTTTACTCCCTCCCTTAGTTTTTAATAGGTTTGTGACAGGGAGTGCAATCTGAGCAAATGTGGGGATAAATTGCCTGTAAAAGTTGGCAAACCCCAGAAAACTCTGCAGTTGCTTTCTGGTGCAGGGAGGAATCCATTCCATGACAGCTTGCACCTTTTTTGGGTCCATCTCTACCCCCTTCATGAGAAATGCGGTAGCCCAGAGGGTCAATTCTGTCCTTATGGAATTCACATTTTGAAAGCTAATGTACAGCTTAGCAGCTTGGAGTTTTTTCAAGACTGCCCTAACCAATTTCACATGTTCTGTCTTAGTCTTGGTGTAGATCAGGGTGTCATCCAAATACACCAGAACCCCCTTATACAGGTGCTCATGGAGGACCTCATGTGTTTATCAGTTGCATAAACACAGTACGGGCTCCCTGTAGCCCAAAAGGGAGCACCCTGAACTGGAAGCAACCTAAAGGGCAATTGAAAGCAGTCTTCCATTTGTCTTCCTCGTTAATCCTGATATGATAATAGGGTTCTCGCACATGTAGCTTAGAAAAAATTCTCCCTTTCACCAGGGGGCTAAGATGTCCCTCATGAGAGGCAAGGGGTACCCATTTTCTACTGATACCATGTTCAAACTTCTACAGTCCATGCAGAGGCGAAGAGACCCATCCTTCTTTTCCCTGAATAGGACAGGGGCTGCCACCCAGAATCTGGCAGGCTGGATGACATCCCAGGCTAGGTTCTTGTCAATGAACCTGTGGAGCTCATCTAATTCCCTAGGGGTCATCAAATACAGCTTGGGCTTTGGCAATGTAGCCCGGGGGACGATCTCAATAGCACAGTCCATAGGTTGGTGATAGGGAAGCTCAGCTGACCTCTTCTCACTGAAAACCTCAGCTAGGTCTTGGTACTCTTTCGGGATGCCCTGAAGCTCTTGCTCACTCAGCGTGGAGACAGGTTCCTGCTTTGGACCCACCATCTCATCTCCAGGCAATCCCTTCTCCTGGGGAACCTTAGCCAGCCTTCTCTCCAGTCAATTAAGGAGGGTCCCTTTCTTTAACCAAGTTAGCCCCAGTACCAGGGGCCATTCCATACTGGGAGCCACAATGAATGCTAAAGTCTCTGAGTGGCTTCCCATAGTTAGTCTCAAGGGCTTGATTACAAAACTGGCCAGGATGCCTCTGGCTATGGACCTATCAAGCTGGCAAAAAATGATGGGGTCCTTGAGTTTTCTTCGGGGAGACTCCAACTTCAGTTCCTTGGGGGAGTCCTCTCTCTAAGTGATCATTGGGTCCGAGCTCTCTGGGGGGTTGCTTGTGGAGTTGTCTCCACCTTCTCTGTGGCTCCCACCTGCAGGTCCAGATCTTCCTCATCAGACAGCAGTCCCATCTTTTTCTTGTGAGTTCTTTCCCCCCCTCCTTGGGTGAGGGTCACTTTCTGGGATCTTTCCTTGCAGTTCTCTTTTTCCCCAACCCTGAGCAACTATCTTGGTCTTGAGGCTTCTTCTAGGGCAGCGGCTTCCTCCACCCAGGCAGAGGTGCTTTCTCTGGGATAAATCTGAACGGCTGCCTCACTGCAATCTTCATTCCAAGAGACATACTGTGCATGATCCCCCTCAGTAGGGCAGATGCCTCTCTGGGTTGAGCTTTACTGCAGATCTTGCTTTATGTAACGACCTGCCTCAACTATATCACCCAAGTAAACAGAACTCTTGAAACAGGCATTGTCTCAAAAGGAACTTTTTATTGAGTTACTGATGGCAAGAGAGCAAAGCAAGGTCTGAGATTTGGCTTGCAAAGGATTATATCAAAAAGGCATTTTACAACTCCACCCCAATCCAATTCCATCCAATCCACAGGTGCCACCGTGTTATGAGAAGCTGGAGATTCAACGGGCTTCTCAAGGTCTATCTTGGTTTTGTTTCCCAACGGCCCCAGGTTCCGTTGTCTGTAGATAAGGCAGATGTGTTTTCAGGTCACATTCCTTTCACCCAGAGGGAGGACATCTCATATAAACCAGAGCAATAACAATTCCCCTGCAAGCTCCCTCACCCCATAGTATGGCAAGCCCAGAAAATACATAGGCAAAAGCAAGAGAGGGAAAAGAGGAAGGGGTTAAGGCAAATACATTTGAGGGGCTCTGACAATACTTTCTAAGGATACTTGATGATACCTCTTTTGATGATGTCTTTTTTCTAGGTATCTGCATGCTGTATCTGCATGCTGTATTTCAGGGGTATGCTATGAAATCAACTGCAGTGGGGCGGCACTGGAGGGGACTGGATTAGACAGTAGCAGGGGCATTGTTTTTGGTTGTTGTTTTTTTTCCCTATGAATTACATATTTCCATCTGTCTTCATCTAAAGATTCATATACAGAATTATTTCTTTTAGAAGTTGTTTGTTGCTTATTATGTTCAGTTTGGATATAATCTTCTTGCTCAGTTTGGAGTTTCTCATTTTGTAAGCTTAGTTTCAGAGTGATTAGAATTACCTCTAGACCCTTTACTTTGTCTTCCAGTAATTAAACTAGTTTACTTTTGGTACACATGTAGCTTCAATCTTCCATGGGCATGTATATACATGGAACATATTTTACAAATCACAATAGTGTCAATTTCTGTTTTCATGACTATGTTTGTTTTGCTACTGGGATGGGGCTGCTTAACAAAGGAAGGGTTGCTTTTTTCCCCACAAAGTGAGTTGAATTCTCAGGCTACTTTTTAGGAAGTGCTTTTGTCAACGCTGCTAACATCGAATGTTATTGCTTGACAAGAGATTTAGTTTAAGGTTGGGAGGGGGGACGAGTAGGATTGCACCTTTCAAGGCCATCTCTAACTAGAGAAGATAAGACCTTGCCGGGTTTTCTAACAGAAGGGGAATTGATTCTTTAAATTAATTGGAGAATATGATTAATGACAAAATTAGAAAGGTGGAGAATTGTGTTTTAATATATTGTGCAAGGGGCAGAGATTTCAGATTCCAGCTTCCTTCGAGCAAGCATTTGCTGGTGTATTAGGCTAATAAAGGACTTTTAAGGTAAACAATGCCTCAGAGTCACTTGAAAAGCCCATACGTCAGAAACTTGACAGCTTTGTTCTTAGCTTTCAACTTTATGCTTTTAAGATTTTCATGGAATGGGTCTGGGTTACTTGAGGAATTGTCTCAGTCCCCTGGGACTGGCTCATCCCACTCATGCTGGCAGAGGTGGCATGCTACAGCCCAATTATTCCAGCTGCTGTACTCCTTTTTTGTTGTTGCTCCTGCCCTTTGGAATATTTTGCCTCCTCCTAATGTTAGGTTGGCCCCAATTCTCCTATCCATTCATACCTGGCTTTCCCAGTTGGCCTGGGGCCCCAGTGGGGGAACAACACAGTGGAGGTAGTTGATTGTGTAACAACATCCCATCTCTTCCCATTCTGTCCCTGCCCTCCTGTGTCCTTGATTTTAATCTATGGTCTTAATTTATTCAGGTATTAATGTAGATATATTTTTTATATCTGTAAGCTGCTCAGAGTTACTTTATGGTTAAATGGGTGACTAACAAATTTTATAAAAAGAGAGAGAGAGAGATGACAGATAGATCGATAAATGTGATTGCAGTTTTTGGTTCCTATACAGAAAAATAAATGTTCAATTTCCATTGAAATAAATAACATTTTATTTCACCTGGATTATTTCTTTAATCCCTTCTTATAATTTGATTCAGAAGGATTCTTTAGTTGATGTATATAATGAGAGCAATTAAGCCTTACTGAATTTGTTGAAAATGGAACATCCAATGCATTTAGTTAAGAATGCAACTAAACTGTGTAACCAGAAGGAAACAAAAGTTATCTTGGCAGCAAATCAAATTCATCAAACATTTCACAGATCAGTGGGGTTTTCCTGTCTCCCCATCCCTGCTCTTATGCTCTCTGTCTCTCTGTCTCTGTCTCTGTCTCTGTCTCTCTCTCTTTCTCTCTCTCTCTCTCTCTCACACACACACACACACAGAGAGCAAAATCCACAAGAGTGGTAGCTTAACTGCAGGTAGTCCTCGCCGTACAACAGTTCATTTAGTGACCGAAGTTACAATGTCACTGAAAAAGTGACTGTTTTTCACACTTATGATTGTTGCAATACCTTCAAGGTCATGTCATCAAAATTCAGACGCTTGGCAACTGACTCATATTTATGACAATTGCAACGTCTTGGGATCATGTGATCACCTTTTGTGACCTTCTGACAAGGAAGTCAATGGAGAAACCAGATTCAATTAATAACCATGTAACTAACTTAACAACTGCAGTGATTTGCTTAACAACTGTGGCAAGAAAGATCATAAAATGGGGCAAAACTCACATAAAAACTGTCTCACTTAGCAACAGAAATTGTGGGTTCCATTATGGTTGTAAGCTGAGGACTATCTGTATTTTCTTTAACCAATGAGTTCCACAAAGGAAAGAAGGCTGTTCAGGATACAAAATAAAGCTCAATTATTTCTTCTACATCTTTTGTGAATTAGAATGTGCTCTTGAATTAGCACTGGCTGAACTTGTAGAATTACAAGATCTGTTTGCAAATTATTTCTTCTGACATTTTTTTGTTTGTTTTTCTGCCATTTTGTTGTTTTTTTTAATCCTGAATTAAAAAACCTAGACCAGAATTCTATAATTCAGGCCTGTGAACCATGGGAGCACTCTCTGAATCTTTGTCAGAATTATATACTCCATCTACATAGAATCACTTTTTTCACATTCTCAGACTCTCTAAAAAACTAATTTAATTTAATTTAATTTAATTTAATAATTTGATTTCTATACCGCCCTTCTCCCGAAGGACTCAGGGCGGTGAACAGGGCAATACACAATAAAAATCGAATACAAAAATTAAAAAACCATTAAACATCATGCCCATAAAATCAATACATATTAAAGTTAAAACTAGTTTTAAAAACCCAACCCCATCCCATCAGACCAGGCCAGCTTGTTCGAAAAAGAATGTTTTGAGATCGCGTCGGAAGGAGCGAAGGTCGGGGGCCATCCGGAGCTCAACCGGTAGGCGGTTCCAAAGGTCTGGCGCACCCACAGAGAACGCTCTCCCCCTGGGGGTCACCAATCGGCATTCTTTGATTGGCGGCACCCTGAGGAGGCCCTCTCTGTGGGAGCGCACTGGACGGAGGGAAGTTGACGCCGGCCGCAGGTGTTGCCGTAGGTAATCCGGACCCATGCCATGAAGGGCTTTGTAAGTCATAACTAACACCTTGAACCTCACCCGGAGAGCAACCGGTAGCCAATGCAGCTCGCGGAGCAAAGGTGTAACATGGGAGTATCGGGAAACTCCCAAGACAACTCGCGCGGCTGCATTCTGCACCAGTTGGAGTCTCCGGGTGGACCTCAAGGGCAGCCCCATGTACAGAGCATTACAGTAGTCTAGACGAGAGGTCACGAGCGCATGAGTGACTGTGCGCAAGGCATCCCGGTCTAGATAGGGCCGCAACTGGCACACCAGGCGAACCTGGGCAAAGGCCCCCCTAGTCACAGCTCCAATATGCTCTTCCAAAGAGAGCTGTGAGTCTAGAAGGACCCCCAAGTTGCAGGCCCTATCTACGGGGGGTAATAGCTCACCCCCATGACCAATGATGGAATAATCGGAATTTCCCAGGATGCCGGCACGAACAGCCACTCAGTCTTGTCAGGGTTGAGTCGAAGCCTGTTCTTCCCCATCCAGACCCGGACCGACTCCAGGCAATGGGACATCACATCGAGGGCATCACTGGGGTGGTTTGGGGTCGAAATAAAAAGCTGGGTATCATCAGCATATTGGTGATACCCAACTCCAAAACCATGAATGATCTCACCCAGCGGCTTCATATAGATGTTGAACAGGAGAGGCGAGAGAACCGATCCCTGAGGAACTCCACAAATGAGAGGTCTCAGGGTCGATCTCTGCCCCCCTGCCAACACCGACTGCGAACGTCCCAGAAGATAAGAGGAGAACCATTGGAGAACTGTGCCTCCCACTCCTAACCGCCTGAGACGTCGCAGCAGGATACCATGGTCGATGGTATCAAAAGCTGCTGAGAGGTCTAAAAGGACTAGGACAGGGGAACAACCCCTGTCCCGAACCCGCCAGAGATCATTCACCAGCACGACCAATGCCGTCTCCGTGCTGTACCCGGGCCTGAAACCCGATTGGTACGGGTCTAGGTAGTCAGCTTCATCCAAGAACAAAGGGAGCTGCTGCGCCACCACGCTCTCAACAACCTTCGCCAAAAAGCGAATGTTGGAGACCGGACGATAGTTGTTTAAAATTACTGGGTCCAGGGCAGGCTTCTTGAGGAGGGGTCTCACCACCGCCTCCTTCAAGGCAGCGGGAAAACTACCCTGACTCAAAGAAGCAGTAATCACTGCCTGGAGCCAGCCTCGTGTCCCATCCCGGGCTGCATAAGTCAGCCAGGAGGGGCACGGGTCCAATAAACACGTGGTGGAGCTCAGCTTCCCCATGATCTTGTCCACTTCTTCAAGAGTCACAGGATCGAACTCTTCCCAGATTGAATCGACAAGGCCGCCCGTATCCTCTTCGTCAGACTGCCCAGTCGGAGTCCAAACCGGTCCGGATCCGAGCAATTTTGTCCAACAGAAATCGACTAAACTCCTCAGCTCGACCCTGCAAGGGTTCCTCCCTCACCTCCTGATTAAGGAGAGAGCGAGTTACCCTAAACAGGGCGGCCGGGCGATTATCTGCGGACGCGATGAGGGTGGCAAAGTGGTTAGACCTAGCCACCCTCAACGCTGCGAGATAAGTTCTCGTAAACGACCTTAGTCGTAACCGGTCGGATTCGGATCGGCTGGACCTCCAACAGCTCTCTAGGCCCCGTCTCCGACGCTTCATCTTGTGGAGCTCCATGGAGAACCATGGGGCCCGTTGGGATCTGTGTCGGGTCAAGGGCTAGAATAAGATCTCAAGGTTTTTCTAGTGAGATCATGTGCCAGATTTACCTCCTTCTTTTTCACCACTTATACATCCCAAAGAAAGTTTCAGTGTCTTCCTTTTCTCCCAAAGGAAGAATCTTGACATGTAGAGGATGTCATGGACATAGCATGTGGATTGACCTAGTGTTTGGCACCTCTTCCCCTTCTTCCTCCTTTCCCTTCTCTCTCTCTCTCTCTCTCTCTCTCTCTCTCTCTCTCTCTCTCTCTCTCTCTCTCTCTCTCCTTGTTATATAGCCACTTCTATCTTAATCTCTTTTTAGTAAACTTGAGTGATCTTGTATCCTGTATCTCTTCAACAGCCAAGACTGATCAATTCTCACTTTGCTTACTAGTTATCTTTCTTCTCTTCCTTCTCCCCAGCTTCCACACAAACTACTTTACACCAGGTTCTAGTTCTTTTCAACTTTCCTCACTCTTTGTGAAACCCCTTATCTGTTTCCTTTTTACAAATTCAACCTGTTACCCACATATACAGTTGGTAAGTGTGGGAGACCATTTGGCATGATGGCAGATAGTAAAGTGTCTGCATTCTGTCAAAGTTCCTGTTTTTGGAGCATACAAATACTAATACTGGGTAAATGCATGCTAGAAATGTTAGATGTTTTGTGCCAGCCATTGGCAGTTCCCCAAAAAGGTCATCAGATGGGAGCAAAGAGGCTTCTTTGCTTCCACTGATGGGTCAGGGGTCCCCGGCCCCTGCAGCCCCATTGGCGAGAGAGTTTTATGGTTAGGGAGGTGCTGAGACTCCCCATAAATACCTCTGCTCAAGGGGCTGCTCTTCATCTATTCTAGTCTAGTACAGCTATGCTATGCTTGCTTGCTCTCTATTCTCTCTTCTGCTAGCTTACAATCCAGGCATGGAGGCCTCCATGCCAGGAAACACTTTCTACTTACTTTATCGTTAAATAAAGCTTTGAATGATTGCATCTCTGCATGATGCCTTTTTACTTGGAAGCACCTTAACGATCCATCGACCTCGTGAGACCATCTCACAATTTGGAAGCAAGAGGATGGTTTAAGGCAACGCTTCCAAGCCAGCAGCTACTGCAAGATGAGTAAGAATCCATTTAAAATGGATGGCAGGAGGTCTCCGATTGTGACAAGGAGTCTTCAATCAAAGACGGCAGCCCTGCATCCAGCCCCTGACGCAAGCTCCGCTCCAGGTGAGAGCACAGATGCAGCGCCAGGGACCCCCTCGCATGCCTCCCTACATCTGCAAGCCACAGAGGGAAGCATGGAAGAATTGCAGTCCGCCCAAGACAGGCACTGCGTGGACCAGATGACAGACCAGGAACACAAGGAGCTGCTACTAACGCTTCTTACAGCACAAAGGACGCCACAAGCCTCTCCACGGGGGATGCCAGTGCAGGAAGCCTCTGGACACTGGGTGAGTCCTTCCCCAGCACCCACGAGGCCCCCTAACATGGCGCCGGCCACCCTGAGTGACCCTGGGACCCCAGAGCTTTTGGCGCGAAATTTCCCACCAAACTGTGACCTACAGCTTCCTGGGGCAACCGGAAACAAGATGGCGGCCCCCAGGACACCCACATGGTCTGATAAAGATAGGCCTCAACCAAGCCTGGAGGCCCAGCAATCGGGAGCATCCAGCCAAAGCAGCATGGAAACCCCCTGGTCCTCCCCACCAGAAAGCCTTAAGGCCTATGATGGCAGTGAAGCCTGCCCAGCCGAGCCTACTGCAGCAGAGATTGGAGCAACTATCCGGACCCTGGTTGCAGCTCTGGAGGCTAAAACGACTTCAGCCTCAACATCGGGGGTAGCCAGCCTCCCTCGCCACCCAAGGCCTCCAATCCTCTCCCCGGGGCCTAACTGCCGGGAGGCGTCTGGCCTGGAGCCTTCCAACTACGTCCTGCAACCCCAGAGGGCCCCCAGTGAACCCCCGGGGCCCCCAGCCTACTTTTTGCCGCCGCCCAGTCACCCTGCTTGGCAGATGGTCTTTGGGGGGGCTTCGGAAGAGCCCCCCCTCCAAATCCATCTTCAGCCGCCCCCAGGTTCTTCAGGACCAGCGATGGGCTTCTCAGGGCAATTCAGGCAATCTGGGCAATCCATGTGCCATCCAGCCTCCATCCTGCGATCTTCGCCCCCCGGTGAGTATTCCAGTGCCGGGGGGGGCTTCAGGAGGAATCTTCAGAGCATTTGCGCCCCCCCCCAAATTTGGGCCTACAGATCCAGGGCTGAGCCTAGTATAGAAGCAGGAAGCGCTCCCTCTGCCTCATGGACACAAATGAACCCTGCCCCCAACCCCGAGCATGCTCAGTTGGAGCTATCCAAAAATCAGAGAAAAATACCACCACCTGCCAGCAGAGGGATCCCTCTTCCATTCACATCAATGGAAAGGTCACAGATCTATAACAATGCATATAGAGCTATGAAAGATTCTCCTCTATCTGCCCCTGTTTTCTCAAATAATTTTGAGAAACTGCAACTTGGGGGGGGGAAATTTCAGCAGATGGAATAAAGAAATGCAGGTATATCTATTAGAGCAAGGGACTCTAGAGATGGTTCTGGATCCCCCACCTCTTCCCTGGGGACCCCAAGAAGAGTGGTATCATAGGAAAGCATATACCACTCTACTGAGTTCACTGGATACTAACTTCTACTCCAGCATTCCAGATGGACTCACAGCTGGTGAACTTTGGCGGTTATTATACAATTTATTCAACAGCGACACCATTGGTTCAATCATCAGACTCACAAATGAGGTTTACACCACCAGACTAAAGTTTGGGGTAGCATGCCTGAACATCTGGGAAAATAGAAGACACTCAGGGCAGAACTGATGTCCAGAGACCACCCTGTAACTGATATGAACATGATCACTGTCATTCTGGCTTCCCTGGACAGAAGTTGGAGCAGCTTCATTGTTTCACTGGAGGGGACAGCGAAGGAAGCCATGACTCTATCCTACCTCACAGGCAGACACATTGAGGAAGATAAGAGACGAAGAGATGCAGGAGAATACGCCACAGTTACCACCCAACGAGCCAGCAGGGGGCACCACAACTCAGAGCAGGTTAATGCTCTACTTAAGTGTTTCATCTGTGGCTCTGAGGGACATCTGAAGAAAGACTGCCCCCATCACCAACAAGGCCCCAAACGCGGTCCCAATCAAGGAAGGGGCAAGGGGCAAGGAAGGGGGCGTGGCGGGGGCAGAGGTAGTGCCAAGGGCAATTTTGTGCATACTTGTTCTCTCACCCCCACCACAAAGGCTGACAGCCCCACTGACTTATGGTTACTGGACTCTGGAGCTTCATCTCACATTACCAATATGAGTCAAGGGTTTAAAAAGGTTAAAGAAAATTAACTCATCTGTCAAGGTGGCCAATGGTGATAAGGCTTTAGTTGTTGGGGCTAGGAAAAGTTGAAGGGGTATTGCATGCTCCCTCCATTGCCAACAACCTATTAAGCATTACCAAATTATGTGACGATGACAGGGTGGAAGTTTTATTTCGCAAAGGGGGAGGTCATGTCACCCGGAAGAGAGTCATTGGAAATATTGCCATCATAAATGGTTTGCCATACTTCTCCCGTGAGAACCCACCCACCTCAGAAGGGGCCTGCGCACGGAATGATAGAAAGCCCCCACAGCCAGCCCCAAGGCTTTCCAAGGGCAGTGTGGAAAAGAAACCCGAACCTTAGCAGTCACCTAAAGCACCACTCAAGGCAACCAGAGCCAAGAGGGTGTCAGTGGGGAAGCCGCTCCACGATAAGTGTGCCCATCTCTTACACCGAAGATTAGGTCATGCGAGCTTCTCTGTAGTTAAAAAGATGGGAGAGTTTGCTGAGGGAGTCCAGCTCAAGGATTGTGAGGTGTTCCTGGACTGTGCCATTTGCAAGAAGACAAAGAGGAAGGCTGCCCCCATCCCTAAAGTGTCACTGCGTAAGGCCCAATACCCGTACCAACTAGTACATGTTGATTTGGTTGGGCCTTTCACACCATCCCTAGGGAAAAGACAGTATTTTCTCACTGCCGTTGACGATTTTTCACGGTACGGCCACGTGTATACCCTCACAGAAAAATCTGAAGCCTTTGACGCCATAAAGTCACTGTACAACTTTGTAGAGACCCAGTACAAGACCAAGATCGCACAACTGCAGAGCGATCGCGGGGCTGAGTTCATGTCCCGAAAATTCCAGGACTGGGTAAGGCGTAAGGGCATCCGCCATTTCCTTACCGCGCCATTCACTCCCTCTCAAAATGGCGTGGCTGAGAAAAGAAATGGAATCCTGCAAACTATGATGCGTAGTCTGATTGCAGATGCTGGGGTCGCAGAATCATACTGGGCAGAGGCGGTGCACTATGCCAATTACACCTTAAACCGCACCTGGAGCAGTGTTGTGGACCAGACCCCATATTTCCTGGTCCACGGTAGGAAGCCAAGTCTGGGACACTTGCGTGTGTTTGGATCCTATGCTTGGGTGCACATCCCCAAGCAGCTGTGGAAGAAGGGGAGATCTGTCTCCCAGAGACTGAGGTTCTTGGGCTATGCTCGTGGCTCCAAGGCCTACCGTTTCCTGGGAGAAGGGGGCAGGACTGTGACTTCCCAATCTGCCTCCTTCAAAGAGGACTCCAATTGGACCCAGATCCACTCAAATGATCTGAGCCCATATGTCAACCGACCCAGCAAGGACACACCGACCACGACATCACCTGAGACGACCACATACCCTGCCACCGACGAAAGTGAGGAACAAGACGAAGATGTCATCCTACCTGGATCAGATGGGGAGGATGAGCCGTCCAGTCCCATGGGGGAAGACACGCTGTCTTCACCCCCAGCGACGCCTCAGAGACCCGCGGAAGAAAAGGGCGGTGAGTGGCAGAAGGTCAGGAGATCAAAGCGATCCAACAAAGGGATCCCGCCAAAGAGAATCGACATTGGGCACATTGCGTCCTTCAACAGCATTGTGGTCACCCCAAAATCCTTCTCTGACATCCAGGAGCTGCCCATCGAAGAACAGGAGAAATGGCAGCTCGCGATGGAGAAGGAAATGGACAGCCTAAGAAGACTCAAGGTCTTCAGCCCCCAGCAACCACCAAAGGAGAGGAAAGTCATTGGCACAAGGTGGGTTTACAAGGCCAAACCACTTGCCAATGGCCTCTACCTGTATAAGGCCCGTTTGGTAGCTCAGGGGTTCGCTCAGCGCTACATGGAGGACTACAGGGAGACCTACTCTCCAACTGTCCGGGCAGAGAGCGTCAAAGCCGCCCTCGTAACTGCAGCCGCTCTGGGGGAGGAAGTCTTCCAATTCGACATCCAGATGGCTTACCTCCACGCCAACTTGGACCGGCAGATCTACACGAGGGCCCCTCCTGGCTACCAGCAGGAAGGGGGAAATACATGGTTGCTCCACAAAGGGTTATATGGCCTCAAGCAGTCAGGGAAACTATGGTATGACTGCCTTAGAAAAAGTTTAGAATGAGTTGGTTTCACTGCATCCCATGCAGATGAATGTGTTTTCACACGCAAGTCCAAGGGTACCACAGAACGGGTGTTAGTTTATGTGGACGACCTCCTATATGTAGGGCCTGACAAGGAAGGGTGTGATGAATTTGCCAAGGCCCTGGAAGAAAAGTTTACCCTGAAATCTTTGGGGCGGGTTGACAAGTACTTGGGTGTGCACATCTTGGCCACTAAGGGGGGGTTCGCTCTATCTCAGAAAGAAAAGATAGAGGAGTTATTGGCCAAATGCAAAATGGCAGAATCTAACCCAACGCGTAGCCCGATGCAAAGTGACTATTACAATCACACTCACAAGGACAGTCCTGAGTTCACAGATAATACACTTTACAGATCTGTGATTGGCTCCTTGCTATACATCAGCAATTGGAGCAGGCCTGACATAGCTTTAGCTGTGAATCTATTGTCCAGGCACGTGGAACACCCAAAGGAATTTCACTGGACTGCTGTTAAAAGGGTACTTAGGTACCTCAGGGGCACGACCGATGCTCTCCTTGTGCTGGAACCAGAGAAGGGGAAGACGGCCCAGCTCTCTGCTTACTCAGACGCAGACTGGGCTGGCGACACCAAGAGTAGACGGAGCACCTCTGGTTTCCTCATATTGCTAAATGGCTGTCCTATCCATTGGCATGTTAGGCAGCAAAAATTTGTTTCTTCCTCCACGGCCGAGGCTGAATATGCCAGCCTGTCAGACACGGCCAATGATTCGATTTGGTTCGATGCTCTGATAACGAGCATCTGGGCATCTCCTCCTCTGCCCATCCAAATTCAAGAGGATAATACAGCCGCAATTACAATCTCGGGGGCATATGCTGTGGGCTCTAGGTCCCGCCACATAGACATACGCTATAAAAATATCAGGCAGCTTGCCAAAGAGGGTTTTATACATATTGAGCATTGTAACACAACTGACCAGATAGCTGATCTGTTCACCAAACCTGTTCCCATTGACCGGCACAACCTTCTGTGTAAGCGTTTGTGTTTGGTCTTCTGAACGTGTTTATGCATGTCTATGACACCTGCTCGCCCCCTCACACACACTCACAGGTCCCTGTCATTGGCTGGCAAGAAGGGGAATTGTTAGATGTTTTGTGCCAGCCATTGGCAGTTCCCCAAAAAGGTCATCAGATGGGAGCAAAGAGGCTTCTTTGCTTCCACTGATGGGTCAGGGGTCCCCGGCCCCTGCAACCCCATTGGCGAGAGAGTTTTATGGTTAGGGAGGGGCTGAGACCCCCATAAATACCTCTGCTCAAGGGGCTGCTCTTCGTCTATTCTATTCTAGTACAGCTATGCTATGCTTGCTTGATCTCTATTCTCTCTTCTGCTAGCTTACAATCCAGGCATGGAGGCCTCCATGCCAGGAAACTCTTTCTATTTACTTTATCGTTAAATAAAGCTTTGAATGATTGCATCTCTGCGTGATGCCTTTTTACTTGGAAGCACCTTAACGATCCATCGACCTCGTGAGACCATCTCACAAGAAATCTATTATTTTCAGGATTGCTGCAAAAGAAGCAAAAGAAAACTATGTTGTATACAAATTTAGAAAGTAAACTAAATTCAACAATAAATCGAAGGACATATTTTATTAAGCAACTGAGATCACCCATGTGATCACCCATGTGAAAGCTATCAAATTTCCCAGATTTCTTTAGCAATCAGTGTTTAGCATTTTACACACTCATTGAAATATTTATATATTCAAGCTAAGAAATGTGTCTTTACTTACAGTCTGAAGATGAGCAGAGATTAACAAGGAGATATCATAAATTGCCTACAAAAACCTAGGTACCGTAGTTTCCGGCATATAAGACTACTTTTTAACCCATGAAAACCTTCTCAAAAGTCAGAGGTCGTCTTATAAGCCGGGTGCTGAAAATTTAGGGACAGGGCTGGCTGGAATACCTGGAGCGGATCTCCCATTTAGTTTGTGCAGGGAAAGCAGGACCAATTGGAGAAGAAGCTGCAGTCTGTGATTTTTTACAGGCTGGGGTCTGGGCGTCTTTCCTTCTAAAGTTGAAGAGCAGCTGTAGTATATCCCAACTTGAAAGGCAGGTGGGGAAGGCAGCAGCCAGAGCAGCGGCTTAGCTCTAGGGACACATTTGACTCAGGAACTGGGCGGGCTGGCTGCAAAACCTGGAGCGGATCTCCCATTTGGTCTTTTTTTAAAAAAATCCCATTTATATCCTGCCCTTCTCCGAAGACTCAGGGTGGCTTACAATTTAAAGCACAAATCAATGTGCTTAGCAATAGCCTTCATTCTGTGTATATGCCTGTTTATTAGGGCTTTCACACACACCCCAAGCAGCATTATTACAAAGTCAGCTTATTACCCCCAACAATCTGGGTCCTCATTTTACCTACCTTGGAAGGATGGAAAGCTGAGTCAACCTTGAGCCTGGTGGGATGCAAACCTGCACTAATTGCAGGCAGCTGGTGTTACTTAAGGCTCTGCGCAGGGAAAGCTTTAGAGTGAATTAGGAAGAGTGAAAAAGTGAATTAGGAAAATAGGGAACGGTTGCTGGAATTGGGTATGTGTACTTTAACGAAGAGAAGGGTGAGGGGTGACATGATAGCAGTGATCCAATATCTCAGGGGCTGCCACAAAGCAGAGGGAGCCAAGCTATTCTCCAAAGCACCTGAAAGCAGGACAAGAAGCAATGGATGGAAACTAGTCAAGGAGAGAAGCAACCTAGAACTAAGGAGAAACTTCCTGACAGTTAGAACAATTAACCAGTGGAACAACCTGCCTCCAGAAGTGGTGAATGCTCCAACACTGGAAGTTTTTAAGAAGAGACTGGACAGCCATTTGTCTGAAATGGTATAGGGTTTCCTGCCTGAGCAGGGGGTTGGACTAGATGACCTCCAAGGTCCCCTCCAAATTATTATTATTATTATTATTATTATTATTATTATTATTATTATTATTATTATTATTATTATTATTATTATTATTATTATTATTGTTTAATCCATTTGCACTGTTTTTTTATTGAAAAGTTTTAAAATACATTTTATCTTTAACAATCCCCCCCTCCCCCTCCCCTACCTATCCCTCCCTACCCCTCCCCCCCTTTCCCCCCTCCCCCCCCGACTTCCCAGAGCTAAGTACAGGGTATAAAAACAAAGAACAATCATAAGCATCCATATGCTACCAATAATAAATTCTTAAATCTATCACTCTCTAGCTCATATAAGATAACTACAAGCAATACTAATATTTCATATAGAAAAAAAAAGAAAATAGAAAGGAAGACTTATTCAAATGCTAAATGAAACTTTTTAGTCCCATATTTGTTCTGGATATATTCAATCCATTTTTTCCACTCCATAATATAACGTTCTTGCGAATGATCTTTCAAATAAGCCGAGATCTTTGCCATTTCTGCCAGGTCAGAAACCTTTAAAGTCCATTCTTCTATAGTTGGCAGTTCCTCCTTCTTCCAATATTGACCTATTAAAAGTCTTGCTGCTGTAATTAAATTCAACATCAACTTAGTGTCCACAACAGTAGCATCTGCAATTATACCCAACAAAAAAAATTGCGGACAAAACTTTATCCTTTGCTTGAAGATCTTCTGCATATTCCACCAAATTTTTATCCAAAAAGCCTTGACCTTTTTGCAGGTCCACCATATGTGAAAATATGTTGCATCTTCGCCACCACACCTCCAGCATTTTGGCTGATAATTCGGATACATACTTGCAAGCTTTTTAGGATCTAGATGCCATCTATAAAACATTTTATAAAAGTTCTCTCTTAGATTTTGAGCTTGTGTAAATTTTACGTTCCTCACCCAGATCTTTTCCCACGTGTCCATTGTAATAACTTCTTGGATATTCTGGGCCCATTTTATCATACAATCTTTAACAAGTTCTGTTTCTGAGTCAATTTCTATCAATGCAAGATATATCCGTTTGATATGTGCTGGACCCTGATTTCTAATTTGCTTTATCAAATTTTCATCAGTCATTGCAAAACCAGTTTTCTGATCTTCTTTCCACCTGGCCCGTAACTGAGTATATTGAAACCAAGTTTGAACAATCTTCTCATCTCGCAAGAGGTTATATGATTTTAAACACCATACACTTCTTTCCAAGCTTAAAATCTCCTTATACGTAGTCACATCATGTTTGAAACCAACATTTATGTTTTCTATTGTGTGTTTTGGAATTGCCCACAATGGCATCTTACAGTCTAACTTATATCTATACTTCTTCCAAACAATCAACAATGCCTGTCTTAAAATATGCACTTTAAACACATTATCTACCTTCTTATCATACAACAAATATGCATGCCAGCCAAATAACAAGTCGTGGCCCTCAAGATTTAATAATCTCTCTTGTGTCAAATTAATCCAATCACTTATTCCTGATAACGCAGCAGCTTCATAATATAATTTAAGATTAGGCATTTTAAGACCACCTCTTTCACGAGTATCCTGCATAATCTTAAGTTTAACTCGTGGCCTTTTCCCTGCCCAAACAAATTTATTGATTCCCCGTTGCCATTCTTCCAAATTAGAATCTTTCTTAAGAACCGGTATCATTTGAAATAAGAATAAAAATTTAGGCAGGACATTCATTTTCACTGCTGCGATTCTTCCCAGCAAAGACAATTGCAATTTTTCCCAACTCTCCATTTCTTTTTGAATTTTTCCCCATAATTTTTCATAGTTATTTTTATATAACTTTGTATTAGAGGGTGACAAAAACACCCCCAAATATTTGACCCTTTTAGCAATCTCAAATCCAGTTAATCCTTCTAAAAGAGCCTTTTGCGATACTGTCATATTTTTGGCCAGAATTTTAGTTTTTTTGTGCATTAACTTTAAATCCAGAAACCCTCCCATATTGCATTATTATCTCCATCAGGTCCACAACAGAGTTCTCCGGCTGGGTCACCGTAACAACCAGATCATCTGCGAACGCTCTCAATCTATAATCCTGATCTCTAATTTGTATACCCTTAATTCTTTCCAAATTCCGTATTTTTACCAGTAATATTTCCAATGTTAACACAAATAGTAAAGGCGATAACGGACACCCTTGCCTTGTGCCCTTCTCAATATTACATGCTTCAGTCAAACTATTGTTAACTATTATTCTGGCAGTTTGTTTTTGATATAATGCCCTAATTGGTTGCAAAAATTTATCCCCAAAATTCATTTTACCTAAAACTTTCATCAAAAATTGCCAATTCAATTGATCAAAAGCTTTTTCAGCATCTAAAAAAATTAGCGCTGCAGGGATCTGGTTGTTCCTTTCCAAAAACTCTAACACATCAACTATATACCTCACATTATTTTTCATTTGCCTACCACTAATAAACCCAGTTTGATCCCCATGAATCACCTGTTGCAGAACCCTCATCAATCTGTTAGCCAACACCTTAGCAAATATCTTGTAATCTGTATTTAAAAGTGATATCGGTCTATAGTTCTTTACTTGAGTAGCATCTTGATCTTCCTTCGGAATCAAAGAGATAAAAGCACTTCTCGGACTTCCGGTGGCGGCGCGGCGCCGAAGACAGCCTTCCCGGGCTGCCCGCGGCTCAGCTGTTTGTTTTTTCGCCCGAAACAGCGCCGATCAGCTGTTCGGGCGAAATTGAAGCCCCCTCCTCGGGAGAAGAGGAGGGGGTGAGGTCTCAGGTAGGGGTAGAGTTCTCCGGGGCCGCCTGAGCTTGGAGCTTGGGCGGCTGAAGGATTGAACTCCCCCGAAGCCTGGGCTGCTCCCAGCTGGCCGGCGTCTCTGCTCCGAACTTCTTGGAGCAGAGCCAGGCGTCTGCGAACCATCCCTGCCTGAGGAAAGAACTATGATTTAAAGGAGCAGGCAGAGCGGTGCAAGAGGGAAAGGTGAAGAGGATTATTTTACTATACTTTCTAGCTTTTTGGACTTTTTAAACTTTAAGTGAAAGTGCGTCATAATTGAGGACTAAAAGATGGCGGCGAAACCTCCCCCTAAAACTCTTCGGAGCGGTGGATCCTCGCCGGTGCAACAATCATCGCTACAGGCGTTGCACCCTTCTGAAGTGCTGACACCGAAGGATTTACGAGATGCTCTGGATAAACTTTTGGAATCAATCAATCAATCAATCGGTGATAAATTTGCACAGATGGAGGAGAAATTGGAGAAATTGGAGGAGAGAATGGAAGAGAGGATGGAACAGAAGTACAGCGTGATGAAGGTAGACATTTTGTCTTCAGTGCATAAAGTGGCGGGATGTGTGGAAGAATTAGATGAAAAAATGGATGATCTGGCTCAAAGGAACGCTATATTAGAAGTAAAAGCACGGGAGAATGAAAATGCAAGAGACAAAATGGAAAGGGAGTTAAGCCTAGCCCAATATTACCAGATGCAGTTTGCTGTTAGAATCAGAGGGTTAAAAGAGAACATTAAAGAAGATTTAAAGCAGCTGATTTCTGAGGCTCTTGAAGTGGTATTAAACCAGCCAGCATCTGAAATAAGAGCAGTTATGGATAAAGTGTTTCGGGTGAATTCATGGATTGCCAGACAGAGAAAATTGCCTAGAGATGTGGTGGTTTATTTTGCAAAAAGAGAGATTAGAGATCAAGTTATACAAGCTGCCTATGATGCTAAAGTGGTGATCGCTGAACAAGAAGTCTTGGTTTTAAAAGAAATTCCTCCAAGGATTTTAAGGGGAAGGAAGGACTATACATTTCTCGTGCATGAGCTTAAGCAAAGAGACATAAGGTTCAGATGGGAGATTCCAGATGGGCTGATGGTGATGCATGAAGGTAAAAGGTATCGGCTGATTACTGTGAAGCAAGCGCGTGATTTCTACAATAACGTCTTAAAAGCAACCCCATCAACACTTCTGGAAGCTGGAAAGGGATCGGGAGAAGGAGAACATCAAGAGGATGAAACAGAGGAAAGTGGCCCTGGAGTAGATCAAGATACAACTTCTTTGGATGATCCTAGAGAGCAAAGAGTAACGCGTGCTGCTTTAAAACGAGCAAAGAAAATAAAAGAACAAGATCAGCAAAAGTCTTCAGATTCTTCACAACGTACGCAAGCTGTGGGAGGAGCACGGCCTAAAGAAATTAGCCCTATCAAAGCTGTGCTCCAAGAGCTTTGGGAGGATATGCATGGCAACTAAATTTCTAACCTGGAATGTTAATGGACTAAATTCACCGCAGAAGAGGAAGAAAGTTTTTCAATATTTAAAACAATTTAACATAGATGTTATATGTTTGCAAGAAACGCATATTAGAGTTTTGGATCAAAAGTATTTATTGAACTCGAGACTGGGTACGCAATTTGTTGCCTCTGCAGAGAATAAGAAAAATGGAGTGGTTGTTTATGTTAAAAGTGCCTTAACAGCAGACTTAATTGAAGTAGATAAGCATGGAAGATATGTTATGATTGAGCTGTTGTTAGAAGGCAAAAAGACGCTTCTAGTTGGATTATATGCACCTAATCAACAACAAGCGGATTTTTTTAGTTTACTCCACACAAAACTTACCCAGTTGGATTATAAATCTTTTATTCTTATGGGAGACTGGAATGGTGTCTTGGATGCACAGTTGGACAAGGCTGGAGCTTTTAAGCGCATTCCAAGTCATGCTAGACTGCCTAAATCTTTTTTTGAAATGAAGGACGACTTGGAATTGAGAGATATTTGGCGTGAGAGGCATTTGCAGGAGAAGGATTATACTTTTTATTCTGATAGACACCAATCTTTTTCGAGGATTGATTTTATTTTGTTGACTAATGATTTTTTTTTGAGAACTAAAAAGGTGAAGATTTGTGCAAGAACTATTTCCGACCACAGTCCAGTTTGGTTGGAGATTGATAAGGAGAAAAGAGACAGGCGCTCATGGCGTGTAAATGAGAATTTGTTTAGAAATCAGAGAAATGTGGAAGAATGCAAACAGCGGATGAAGGATTTTTTTGAGATTAATATGAATAAGGGTACCTCTATGGATATGGTTTGGGATGCTAGCAAGGCATATATGAGAGGGGTGTTGATATATATGAATAATAGACATAGACGTGCAGTGGAAACTAGAAGGAAAGAACTGGAGAATGAAATAAAGGAAAAAGAAAAGGCTTTGATTCTGAATCCAGAGGATGTGAAGGTTAAGGAGGCTATTAGACTGCTAAGAGGACAATTTGATAAATTAATGGCAGATCAAGTGGCAACCAATCTGCGGTTTGCTAAGCATAATACTTTTTGCAACGCTAATAAGCCAGGCAGATGGTTAGCTTATAGACTGAGGAAAAAACAAAGGGCCTCTAATATAGATAAGATTGAGTATAAAGGAAGGGTTGTGTTTCAACAGAATCTTATTAAGGATGCTTTTGTGGATTTTTATTCGAAATTATATACTAAAGAGGAAATTAATGTAAAAGATATTGATATATATTTGGAGAATGCTAGCATCCCAGTTCTTACGCAAGTACAAAAAGAGGG
Source organism: Vipera berus (assembly GCF_964194415.1). Classification (NCBI taxonomy): domain Eukaryota; kingdom Metazoa; phylum Chordata; class Lepidosauria; order Squamata; family Viperidae; genus Vipera; species Vipera berus. The sequence goes on along the minus strand of NC_138205.1, from coordinate 65,290,209 downwards.
GATTAATCAACTGATTACAGAAGAAGAAATTCTTACAGCAATTAAGGAATTGAAGTTGGATAAAGCGCCAGGTACGGATGGCTTGACTGCAGCCTATTATAAAAATTTACAATTTGAGATGATAAAGCCGTTAAAGGAACTGTTTCAGACAATTCAGAGGGAGGGAAAGGTGCCACCGTCTTGGAGAACAGCTTTTATCTCTTTGATTCCGAAGGAAGACCAGGATGCTACTCAAGTTAAAAATTACAGACCGATATCGCTTCTGAACACAGATTATAAGATATTTGCTAAGGTTTTGGCTAATAGACTGATGAGGGTTCTGCAACAGGTGATTCATGGGGATCAAACGGGGTTTATTAGTGGTAGGCAAATGAAAAATAATGTGAGACATATAGTTGATGTTTTAGAGTTTTTGGAAAGGCACAACCAGATCTCTGCAGCGCTAATTTTTTTAGATGCTGAAAAGGCCTTTGATCAATTGAATTGGCAATTTTTGTTGAAAGTTTTAGATAAAATGGATTTTGGGGAAAAATTTTTACAGCCGATTAGGGCATTATATCAAAAACAAACTGCCCGAATCATAGTTAACAATAGCCTGACAGTAGCATGTAACATTGAGAAGGGCACAAGGCAGGGGTGTCCGTTATCGCCCTTGTTATTTGTGTTAACATTAGAGATATTATTGGTTAAGATTCGGAGTTCGGGAAAAATTAAGGGGATACAAGTTGGGGATCAGGATTATAGATTGAGAGCATTTGCAGATGATCTGGTTGTTACAGTGACCCAGCCAGAGCACTCTGTTGTGGACCTGATGGAGATAATAACACAATATGGGAAGGTTTCTGGATTTAAGGTAAATACACAGAAAACTAAAATTTTGGCTAAAAATATGACAGTTTCACAGAAGGCTCTCTTAGAAGGATTAACTGGATTTGAGATTGTTAAGAGGGTTAAATATTTGGGGGTGATTTTGTCGCCCTCTAATACAAAGCTATATAAAAATAATTATGAAAAACTATGGGGGAAAATTCAAAAAGAATTGGAGAGTTGGCAAAAATTGCAATTGTCTTTGTTGGGACGGATTGCAGCAGTGAAAATGAATGTCCTGCCCAAATTTTTATTTTTGTTTCAAATGATACCGATCCTTAAGAAAGATTCTAATTTGGAGGAATGGCAGCGTGGTATCAATAAATTTGTGTGGGCAGGGAAAAAACCACGAGTTAAACTTAAGATTATGCAGGATACTCGTGAGAGAGGTGGTCTTAAACTGCCTAATTTTAAATTATACTATGAAGCTGCTGCATTAGTAGGAATAAGTGATTGGATTAATTTGACGCAAGGGAGGTTATTAAATCTTGAGGGCCATGATTTGTGGTTTGGCTGGCATGCATATTTGTTGTATGATAAGAAGGTAGACAATGTGTTTAGGGTGCATATTTTAAGACAGGCATTGCTGAGAGTTTGGAAGAAGTATAGACATAAGTTGAGTTGCAAGATACCATTGTGGGCAATTCCAAAACACGCAATAGAAAATATTCATGCTGGCTTCAAACATGATGTGACTACGTACAAGGAGATTTTAACTTTGGAAAGAAATGTTTGGTGTTTGAAATCATATAGCCTCTTGCGAGAAGAGAAGGTTGTTCAAAATTGGTTTCAATATATTCAGCTACGGGCCAGGTGGAAAGAAGACCAGAAAAATGGTTTTACAATGACTGATGAAAATTTGATAAAGCAAGTTAGAAATCAGGGATCAGCACATATCAAACGGATATATCTTGCATTGATAGAGATTGATTCAGAGACAGAGCTTGTTAAGGATTGTATGATAAAATGGGCCCAAAACATCCAAGAAGTTATCACAATGGACATGTGGGAAAAGATTTGGGTGAGGAACGTAAAATTTACTCAAGCTCAAAATCTAAGAGAGAACTTTTATAAAATGTTTTATAGATGGCATTTAGATCCTAAAAAGCTTGCAAGTATGTATCCGAATTACCAGCCTAAATGTTGGAGGTGTGGTGATGAAGATGCAACATATTTTCACATATGGTGGACATGTAAGAAGGTCAAGGCTTTTTGGATAAAAGTCTGGTGGAATATGCAGAAGATTTTTAAACAGAGGATAAAGTTTTGTCCGCAGCTTTTTTTGTTGGGAATAATTGCAGACGCTACAGTTGTGGACACTAAGTTGATGTTGAACCTAATTACGGCAGCAAGACTTTTGATAGGCCAATATTGGAAGAAAGAGGAATTGCCGACCATAGAAGAGTGGACTTTAAAGGTTTCCGACCTGGCAGAGATGGCGAAGATTTCGGCCTATTTGAAAGATCATTCGCAAGAACGCTATATTATGGAATGGAGAAAATGGATTGAGTTTATCCAGAACAAGTATAGGGTTAAGAAGTTTTATGTAGCATTCGAATAAGTCTTCTTTCGGTTTTTTTTTCTTTTTTCTTTTAGTTTTTTATATATAGTTAATATTGTTAAGGTGTGTCTTATCCTATATAAGCTAGAGAGTAATGGATTTTAGATTTTATAGTGGGTAGTATATGGATGCTTATGATTGCCTTTTTATAGATATATACCTTGTATTTAGCTCTGGGAAGTCGGGGGGGGAGGGGGGGATGGAGGGAGGGGAGGAGGGAGGGAGGTTGGGGGGAGGTAGGGGGGGGAGTAGGGAGGGGGAAGGTGGGTTTTTTAAAGGAAAATTGTATTTTAAAACTTTTTCAATAAAAAAAAAAAAAAAGCACTTCTCCAAGACGGAGGCACCTTTCCCCCTCTCTGAATTGTCTGGAACAGTTCCTTTAATGGCTTTATCAACTCCATTTGTAAATTTTTGTAGTAAACCGCAGTCAAACCATCCGTACCTGGCGCTTTATCCATCTTCAATTCCTTAATTGCTATAAGAATTTCTTCTTCTGTTATCAATTGGTTAATCTCCTCTTTTTGTGCTTGCGTAAGAACCGGGATGCTAGCATTCTCCAAATATACATCAATGTCTTTTTCATTAATCTTCTCCTTAGCATATAATTTAGAATAAAAATCCACAAAGGCTTCCTTAATAAGATCCTGTTGAAACACAACCTTTCCCTTATGTTCGATTTTATCTATATTAGAAGCCCTTTGCTTTTTCCTTAGTCTGTAAGCTAGCCATCTACCTGGCTTGTTAGCATTGCAAAAAGTATTATGCCTGGCAAACCGCAAGTTGGTTGCCACTTGATCAGCCATCAATTTATCAAATTGTCCTCTTAATAGCTTAATAACCTCCTTAGTCTTCACATCCAATGGGTTCAAAATTAAGACCTTTTCTTTTTCCCTAATTTCATTCTCCAATTCTTTCCTTCTGGCTTCCAAAGTATGTCTGTATTTATTATTCATATATATCAACACCCCTCTCATGTAGGCCTTACTAGCATCCCAAACCATGTCCATAGAGGTATCCTTATTCATATTAATTTCAAAAAAATCCTTCATCCGCTGTTTACATTCTTCCACATTTCTCTGATTTCTAAACAAATTCTCATTTACGCGCCACGAGCGCCTATCACTATTGTCCTTATTGATCTCTAACCAAACTGGACTATGGTCCGAAATAGTTCTTGCACAGATCTTTACCTTCTTAATCCTAGAAAAAAATCATTAGTCAACAAAATAAAATCAATCCTGGAAAAAGATTGATGTCTGTCAGAAAAAAAAGTATAATCCTTTTCATGTAGGTGTGTGTCACGCCAAATATCTCGCAGTTCCAAATCGTCCTTCATTTCAAAAAAAGATTTAGGCAATCTGGCATGACTCGGAACACGCTTAAAAGAACCAGCCTTATCCATCTGTACATCCAAAACACCATTCCAGTCCCCCATAAGAATAAACGATTTATAATCCAATTGAGTAAGCTTTGCATGAAGTGAACTAAAAAAATCAGCTTGTTGTTGATTAGGAGCATACAGTCCAACTAGGAGCGTTTTTTTTTACCTTCTAACAACAAATCTATCATAACATATCTTCCTTGCTTATCTGCTTCAATTAATTCCGCTGTTAGAGTACTTTTAACGTAGACAACCACTCCATTTTTCTTATTCATCGCAGAAGCAACAAATTGCATGCCCAACCTTGAGTTCGATAAATACTTTTGGTCCATAACCCTAATATGCGTTTCTTGCAAACATATAACATCAATCTTAAATTGTTTTAAATATTGAAAAACTTTCTTTCTCTTCTGTGGTGAGTTTAATCCATTAACATTCCAGGTTAGAAACTTAGTCACCATGCGTGGCGCCCCGAAGCTTTTGGAGCACATCTTCAATAGCCTCTGTATTTTCTTTGGGCCGCGCTCCTCCCACAGCTTCACTATAAGTACGCTTTGAAAGTTCCATAAACTTCTTCTGGTCTTGCTCTTGTACTTGTCTTGCTCGTTTTAAAGCGGCACGCGTCAACCTCTGCTCTCCAGCAGCAGCCGATGAAGCTATAATTTGATCCCCTCCAGCACCATTCTCCTCTGTCTGTCCACCTTCAGCCTCTTGAGGTTTTCCCTCTCCAGATCCCTTTGCAGCTTCCAGGAGTGATAGAGGTGTTGCTTTTAAAACATTGCTGTAGAAATCACGCGCCTGCGTCACAGTAACCAGACGATATCTTTTACCTTCGTGCATCACCACCAATCCGACTGGAATCTCCTATCTGAACTTAATATCACGTTGCTTAAGTTCCTGTACGAGAAATGCAAAATCTTTCCTTCTCCTTAAAATCTTTGGAAGAATCTCTTTTAGAACCAGAACTTCTTGCTCAGCAACCACAACTTTAGTATCATAAGCAGCTTGAATAACTTCATCTCTAGTTGCTCTCTTTGTAAAATAGACCACCACATCTCTAGGTAGCTTCCTCTGCCTTGCAATCCATGAATTTACACGAAAAACTTTATCCATGCATCCCTCTATTTCAGATGCTGGCTGGCCCAATACTGCTTCCAAAGCCTCAGAAATCAGCTGCTTCAAGTCTTCTTTAGGATTCTCTTTTAAGCCCCTGATTCTAATAGCATACTGCATCTGATGATACTGAACAAGACTCAATTCTCCGTCCATTTTATCCCTTAAATTTTCATTCTCCAGTACCTTTACTTCTAATATAGAGTTCTTTTGACTAAGATCCTCCACTTTTTCGTCCAAACGTTGCACACATTCAGCCACGCTTTCCACTGTAGACAAGATGTCTACCCTCATTGCACTAAACTTCTCTTCCATCCTCTCCACCATTATGTTAAACCTCTCTTCCATCCTCTCCTCCAATTTCTCCAGTTTCTCCTCCAACTTTGCCATCTTATCACCCAGCATTTCTGACATTACCTGGGATTGCTTTGCAAAGGCATCTTGTAAGTCCTTAAGCGTCAATGCCACAGGAGGTGCAGGAGGAAGCAAAGCTTGCAACGATGTCTGTTGCACCGGGGAAGTTCCCGCACTCCGAAGAACTTTAGAGGAAGATTTAGCCGCCATCTTTCCTCACTTTCACTTGTTGCGCACTTTCACTTTAAGTTTATAAAATCCATTGAGCTAGGGAGTAAGAATAAAAATCCTCTTCACCTTGACCTCCTGTACCGCTCTGCCTGCTCCTTTTTACTCCAAAGTCTTTCCTTCTGGCAGGGGTCAATCCTTCAGCCGCCCAAGCTTTCAGCTCAGGCGGCCCCGGAGAACTCAACCCCTACCTGGGGCCTCACCCCCTCCTCTTCTCCTGAAGAGGGGGCTTCAAATCCACCTAAACAGCTGATCGGCGCTGTTTTAGGTGGAAAAACTCAGCTGCGAAGCGGACAGCCCGAAACGGCTATCTTCGGCGCCGCGCCGCCACCGGAAGTCCATTTGCACTGTTTTATGTTTACATGTTTGATGACAAACAGCCTTATGTTTATAAGTGACAGTTTTCCTACTAAGCACCTGCATGTCATAAGCATTTGAATTAAAATTACCATATTAAAATCAAATCTGATGTTTTTTAATTTTTATTTGGTGTGCGTTGGAAGAGGGGTAGTCTTATACGGCGAGTATAGCCCAAACCCTATAATTTAACAGGAAATGTAGGGGGTCGTCTTATACGCCCAGTCGTCTTATACGCCGGCAAATACGGTAATCATTAGATGGCACCAAAGAAATATAGAAAAGTTGTGATCTTTGCTTCCATTTAGTGGGTGTCTGCATTTTTGTAGTTCAGGTTTAATAACCTTAATTAAAAAACATATTTTTAACTGTTGAGATGGCTGGAAATACCAACTGTGATTAATCCTTCGTTACTAAGATCTAAGATGGCGGCACCTGGAATGGCTGTGGCTGCATTGGCTCTTGAAGGCAAATAGTTTTGGGTGGGATAGTAAGGGCTATAGGCCACATGATCAGGAAGATTTTAATGTGTTTGAGGAACTAAGGTAACATACGACCGACAATCTTTGCTGGCATGGCAAGTTTCTAGTTGTTTTGGAACTGTTGGTGAGACCGTTAAAAGTCGTTGGCACTGTTTGAATTTGTTCTACCAGCAGCAAGATCTGACTGTTGGCCCAGTGATGGATTGTATTGCAAATCAGGGCTGTTTCCAGAGGAGGCAGAGGAGGAGAGGACCTGGAGCTTATGGAATGAAGGAACTGGATGAGGCTGTTGGCAGGCCCAGAGGAAGAGAGAGAGGCTTTTGGAGGAGTTGGTGGCAGCAGCAGCGTGCTCCAGGGGCAAAAAGAAGCAAGGCCTCTTTAAGGAAAAGGTGGAAGAGTTAGGATCAGAAAAAGGAAAGAAGGCGAGGTTGTCAGAATACAAGCGAATTTGAGGGCTAATCCACATGGAGCCCCATTTCCATCTGTCCTGTGTGCCATCGTTCACTCCCTAGAGACTAAAATGGACAATGTGAAATTTGAGCGGGCCACGAACAAGAAGTATATATCGGAGGTGGTGACCCTTTGAGAGCTGTATGCAACGAAATTTCATTTTGATGTATGCCGATTGGTGTACATTCAAAGTGACAATAAAGTTATCATCATCACTTAAAAAAAACTATATGATTTTTTGAGGCCATTTAGCAACTTCAAAAGCCGCTGCAGTTATTCCTGCCTATCCTGAAAAGTAAATGTGTCAAGAAGTGACTCATAAAGCCTTTTCCTTTTCATTGGTTTGTATAAAGATAAATCAGCCTATGATGATCATAAGAGTTTCTTGGGAAAAGACAGGGAGATTCTAGAATATGGATGTTTTTTCTATAATATTTCAACTATCTTACTCTTTATTATTTTTTAATATATAAAAGCAATCACATTATTAATAGATTATGTAGTTTCAAGGTAGATAATTATATTTTTTTGACAATCCTAACTAATCCTAACGGTCTTCAGGGGGGACAAATATCTTTGCTCTAAATTTAAGGCAATCCTTGAGGTCTACTTATAAACCTATGGATATTGAATGTATTAAGAAAATGCCTGTAAAATCAATACCAAGCTGGTAATCTGAGAAGTTTGATGCTGTGGGCAGAATGCCATTGAAACATAAAACAAGATAGGTTTTGGCTCATGGTTGATAGTTGTTGTTGTTGTTGTTGTTAGTTGCGAAGTCGTGTCCGACCCATCGCGACCCTATGGACAATGTTCCTCCAGGCCTTCCTGTCCTCTACCATCTTCTGGAGTCCATTTAAGCTCACGCCTACTGCTTCAGTGACTCCATCCAGCCACCTCATTCTCTGTCGTCCCCTTCTTCTATTGCCCTCGATCTTTCCCAGCATTAGGCTCTTCTCCAGTGAGTCCTTCCTTCTCATTAGGTGGCCAAAGTATTTGAGTTTTAGCTTCAGGATCTGGCCTTCTAAAGAGCAGTCAGCGTTGATCTCCTCTAGGACTGACCGGTTTGATCGCCTTGCAGTCCAAGGAACTCGCAGGAGTCTTCTCCAGCACCATAGTTCAAAGGCTTCAATTCTTTGGCGCTCAGCCTTTCTTATGGTCCAGCTTTCACTGCCATACATTGCAACTGGGAAGACCATAGCCTTGACTATACGCACTTTTGTTGACAGGTACTGTCCATAGGGTTTTCATGGCAAAGATACTGGAGTGGTTTGCCATTTCCTTCTCCAGTGGATCACGTTTTGTCAGAACTCTCTGCTATGACCTTTCCGTCTTGGGTGGCCCTGCACGGCATAGCTCATAGCTTCATTGAATTACGCAAGCCCCTTCGCCACGACAAGGCAGTAATCCATGAAGGGGATGGTTGATAGTACCCTCATGTAAATAAAACTTTAATTTTTAATAAAGTAGCCAAATTGGATATTGCAAGAAAGAAAGAAATAATGCGATTGATTTCTATTTGAATAGTTTTAATAATTTTTATTGTTTCTGCTGTAGAATTATAGCTATAAATTCACCAAAGACAGCTTTGTAAGGTCCTGCCTCAGCTATTCCCTCAGGAAAGCATGACTCTTGAAACAGGCATTGTTTCAAAAAGGATCTTTTACTGAGAGAAAGTGATTGCAGAGAAGAAAGCTGGAATCTGATGTTCCCGCACAAAAGCGTTAAACTGAAAGTCCCATTTATCCAGCCTCACCCACAATGCCCCAATCCACTAATGTCAAGATGTTTTGAGAACTTCAACCTGAAAAGGTGATAACCGGCCATTCTCTAGTGCTTCTTCCTTGGTTGCTGGCAGGAATTAAAACAGTGAAAGTAAAAAGAATGCAGGAACATCCTCAATCCACAATAGTATGTGTTCTCCCTCCCCTTTGGAATGGCAACATTCTGTTAGGGACCTGACAACTTTGAAAATAGATTTGGTTGTTTTAACAGACTTCACCAGAGATACTTCTAACACATTTTTTTTTCTGAAATAGAATAATACATAAAAACATGCTAGAAATCTGAAGAAGTCCCCTAAAATGTGTATACTGCTCCTTTTACATTATCTTTACTTAGCATTTATCCTCCCATTTTTAACATTACCCTTTTCAACCTTACTAAAACATAGCCAAATGATTTCAATGATTGATAAGCAGAGGGTGTAGTAAACTTTGTGAAGCTAACTGGAGCCTTTAGGAAACCATCAGGCTTGGGCTCAGACACAAACCAAGGGCTCAGCTGTAGATACTTGACTAATATTTAACTTTAAAATATTAGAATTTCATCTCATTCTTGGAGGTAGTACCTTTTTTTAAAATACCAGGAATTTTCATGCATACTTTGGCTAGATGCCTGAAACCTGGAAGAAGCCTGGATCGTTTAGAACAGGGGTATCAAATTCACAACATCACTTGACGTGTCACGATGTATCACAACTTTTTTTCCATTGCCGGCAATGGGAGGGGGGAACAATTTTGATATGATGCATCCAGCCTGTGGGCTGGCAATTTGACACCCCTGTTTTAGAATCTCTGAAAGACACTGAAGGCCACAGCTAACTTTATATTTTTGCATTATGCATCTATTGGTAGATAAATTTAAAAATATACAAATTGAAAGTCATTCAGGAAATGTGAACATTATAATCACAGCCTCATAAAACATGGAAATACTAATTTATTTTAACAAAATGGGGACCTTTTTAAATGTCTGTTTACTCACCAAGATATTAAGGCAGGATGTAATCTGCAGGTAAAATGGTTTTTGATGAGAGGAAAAAAAAGAGAAATATACCAATCCATTGCAATATAATGTATGAAGCTGTGAATCACATTTGCCCATGTCTTTAAAAACAGCACCTATATCATATGCTTATCAAAATATGTCCATTTTTGTCTTAATATTCTGTTTCTTCTTCACCAGATGTTGGAGCCTTTTTTGAAGAAGGAATGTGGCTCCAGTATAATTTTTCATCTGTAGGAAATAATGTAAAGGATTCAGGGAGCAGAACTCTCTTGAGCAACAAAGAATCAGAGAACTTTGTATCATACCTCAGTCTCGATAAAGAAGAAATCAGTTTTAGCTTCAGCACTAGCAAAGCTCCTTGTATCCTGCTGTACATCAGTTCTTATTCCCAGGACTATATGGCAGTGCTAGTGAATCCAGCTGGTAAATAATTTGTCCTTTTTCCTGCTATTTTACCTCTCCAGCATACTGTAAAAAAACCTGATGGTACTTAAAAGTGATATTTGAGAACATGTTTTGTATATAGGACAGAAGCATCCAGAAAAGACCCATAGTTACCCATTATTTACTGCTGAATTTTCTCAGAGTTGTCTCTGTGGGATGTAAACTATCTCTTGGATTTCAACTCATTATAACAACCAGCGGTGACAGTACAGTGTCAATCTTGCTTGATTTCAGAAACTAAGAAGGATTGGCCCTGCTAATCAGAGATGAAACAACCTTCCAGGACTATTGAAAAATTCTAGAAATTTTAGACCATACAAGTGGTACTATAAGGCAACCAAAAAACCCTGCATTGATGCATTCACCAGGAGTTCAGCATGCTTTAGGTTAACTTTACATAATATTCTATAATGGTAAAGGGTATAAAAAATTAAAAGTAGGATTTTTAATGGAATAATCTAAGAATGAAATAAAAAACTCAATTATTTTTTACTTCATTCTATAGGAAGTTTACAGGTTCGATACAAACTTGGAGGTGCTAAAGAACCATACATCATCAATGTAGATCACAGGAATATGTCAAACGGACAGCCACACAGTGTGAATATCACACGGACAGGAAAAGACATAATTCTCCAGGTAAATGCATAGCAATAACTTTATAAGGGATGAAGCTGAATAATAACATCACTGCTAAGTATTAAATATTCTGGAAAAATGCAAATTTACAGATTAAATGGAGACAAAATGTGGAGAAATCTTATGTAATATATGAATGAATTATATATGAAAAATTTATTCCATCTTTGAAATAGACTAGAGGATAAACATTGATCAGTGGATTTTTATTACTTATTTCCTATCATTTTTTTCAGGCAAGAAAGAATTTGGCTTATGTTTATAATTGCATCACAATACAATTGAATATCAAAGAAGGAATGAAAGTTGTGGTTTATTTATTCTACAAGGCTTGGTTAAATTTTAATTTTTATCATTATATACCATTATTTTTTAAAAGCCTTAATATTTGACAGTGAAAATTATGTAGAGCTTCAGAGCAATTGTTTCATTTTGCTTTATTTTATGTGAACCTAGCCTCTCTCCTTCCTAGTCTATTTCATGTTTTCTGAAAGCTAAATGTGATTATTCTGTGTCCCTTGTCAGATTTTATTTAAAAGAAATATTATATTTATTATTCAATTATTCATTAGATTTAAATCCCACCTTTCCTACAGAAATATTACTGTGATACAGAATCATAATGTGCATAAACACTTCCATAGTACTGAATTTTGAGTTTACAACTTTTTATAGCAATAGCATCTATTTAGACATTCTTGCTAAAGAAATTTCTAAATATATTTTATATTTTATTTTATATTCATTGTACATAGATATTTTTACAGGTTTTTTCTAGATCATTTTTCTTTTTTTAAAAAAGTTATTAAATGCAACATCTTTTAAAATCTCAAACTACAATTAAATTTGCTTATTTATTTATTAAACATTGTATATCACTCAGAAGACTTTGAATAGTGTACAATATTATAAATGACAACTATGCTATTACATGTCTCTGCAAGTAACACATCCATATAGTATTTTGTAATTGTTAGTCATGCCCTTAAGTTTATTGAAAAAACTAAACCAAGAATGGGTGTAGTGCAGCCACGAGATGGCACCATATCACAACTTCCAGAAAGATTCCTGCCAGCAAAACAGTAACTTCTATATTTCCAGGCCAATCAATCATCCTCTGAGTGCATTTTCCCAGAACTGCTGAGTCTTGTCAGCCATTTCATATGGAGACAGTGTTTTTTTTGAACTGTTGAGCCTGTGAGATCTATGATATGCATATTAATTGTCCATATACACATTAGTAGTGACTGTATATATTTCCTTGGAAAAAGATATCCACATTCCTGTAATACTGGAAAATAATAATATTCACAATGATATTCCTATAAATCCAATGGACAAATTTGCTTGCAATATTACCGCAGTACATCGTAATAAACCAACTCTGATAGGCCTGTATAATTATTATTTTTTATGATCTTGACCATGTGATAACTTTTCTTTAAAAATCAGATTGGGTTACTAAATTGTTAATACTGTAGTGTATTTCTGTCAAAGGATAAGAACACAACTCCCAAATGCACTGAATTTTTAACTTTCTATTTTCAACTTTCTTCTTTGTTTGTGGCATTAACCAATTTCAGCATTTGGCCAAGAATATCTGAATACTTTTGTATAGATATATAAGGAAACTAAAAGGTCAGTTTAAACATCAGAATATTGCATTTATAACAATATATCAAAATTTATTGGGCTATGAAATTTATGCTCTTTTCTCTACATTCCTATTTCTAGCTCGTCTTAACCCCCTAATATCAATGTATGTTAAAGTGAAAAATATTTAAACAACTTTTAAATTTGAATTTAACAGATTTTATATATTTCTATGTTTCAAATAATAGAAATATAAAATTATCCCAAAAAAAATATGGGGGTTTTTATTTTGTAATAAAGAAATCTAAATTTAACAAATCAAATTTGTTGAAAACAAAAAACTGAAAATGAATTTTAAACCTAGAATGCTGTCTTTTTTTTCTTACTCTAATTTCAATCTTAGCAAAATTTGATATCAAATTTACCATTTGGATCTGTGTCAAATCTGAATAAATTTATTTTGCAATCTTCCAAAAATATAATGAGAGATTAAATAAATCCCTCTCACTTCAGTTTCTCACTTAATGGATAACAGAAATTATTGTGTGTCTTATAGACAGACAACTATGTTAATCTATGGAGGCAGCTTATGAAAGTGTATGCCTTTTAGTAAAATGTATTAGTCAGTAAAGGTGCTACTAGCCTCCTGATAGTTGTGATTTTATGTGACCAAGTGAATTTGAGGTGGAGTGGGATTGTATGGATACCATATTTAGGAAGCACCTTTTCAAAGGAATGGCCTGATCTTGATTCTCTAAGTATAACAATGGTGGTAAACTGCTTATCAGGGAGGAAACAAGAACATCTGAAAGCATAGTAATGTATATCCTCAGGGAAGATCCATTTCAGTAACTTTATTAGCCTGTAGCCTTCAAAGTCTGACATCTTTGTTTTCATGTTTCTCTAGCTGGATCTTTATCCCCCAGTAAGCTACACCATACCAGGACCATCAAGCCTTCAGTTCAGCTCACTGAAGTCACTCTTTCTAGGAAAAGTAATAGGTAAAAATCTCTTTCAGAAATTGTTCATGTTTATATGGATATTAGCTTTAATTAGTACATTATTCAACTCTTTTTAATTGTAAGTTATCCAGAGTTTAGAGTTAAACTCCAGTTTACAAAATAAATAAAATATACATACAATGCCAGTGGCTTCTCTGATATACAGTAAGTCCCATATATGATCAGATTTCAAAAAAAATCAATGATTTCAGTTTTTATTATTTTCATCCTTCAATCTTCAAAAGGCCTGCCCTGTTAAAGTAATTGTGATATAAAAATGGAAATCAGATTTATTTTTTTAGCAAATCTGAAGAGCAAGGACTAGCCTACTCTCTAGGAAAGAACAGCCCTTAACTCCATAGGTGTTAGAAAAAAGGTACTTTTACTAGAGATACTGAGTGCAGCTCGAGTGAAGCAAGCTCTGAAGAAAAACCATGCAAAAATCATATATTGAAAGCAATCCCCAATGTCCAAAACCCTGCCCCCAGTGAGAGTGTCCAATCAGGCTCTGTTCCAATGTTTTGGGAACTTGGTGCCTCAGGCACCATTGTAAATTCCTTTCCCAGGGCTGGTGTCCTTGAGGGCATGCACATGGCTCAGTTTGGCACCTCTGGTTCCTGTTAGTGTCCATAATCCCCAAATTCCCACAGCATTCTTTCATACCTCCAGCACTCTTCCCCTCCCAAATGTCCCTCCCCTTGGTTATAGCAGTTGCTACTGAGGTTCAAAGAAAGCAAAGATAATCATCTGACAGATAAAAAATATACATAAATTATTAAATCAGCTCCTATCATTAAGCCACAGAAACGGACAATGAATCACTTCAGTATTTTCCGAACCCTGCTGCAGGGAAGGAGAAAGAAAAATAGTAGCCATTACTTTTTCTCCATCCTTTAATGAGAAAGTAAGGGCAAATATATTTTTCCACTGCAAATCTATTGAAGCAGGGGCTGAAAGGCAAAGTCCAACAATGTGTACAGAGGAGGAGGAGGCAACTTTTAGGGTTTCAACATTATTATTTTTTAGCAAATTAAAATTTATCTTAAAGTTCTGAATGATTTCTGTTATACTCCAGTTCTGTACTCCCAAATTCTACCTGCCTCCAATAAATTCTTATGTCTTACTTGTCAAGGACTTACAAAGCTCCTTTTTTGATAACATTAAAGCAAGTGATCCATGTACAGATAGTCCTCAACTTACAACACTTCATTTATACATATATATAGAGAGAGAATGTATAGAGGTCTTCTGGCTTGAAATTGTAAATTTTTGCTGGTGATGGTAGTAGTGGTAGTGGTTGTGTTTTTTTTATTGAAAAGTTTTTCAATACATTTTATCTTTAACAAAACAACCCCTCCCCACCCCCACCCCCCCTTCCCAACCCAACCTTCCCCCCCTCCCTGATTCATATCAAGAACCCCAGAGCCTCCAAACAGCAAGGGAAACACCGGCCCGGCAGACTTTGACAGTTGACAGCTGTCAAATGGCTGCCGGAAGTAACAGCACATGCGCACTGCCCCGCCGGCCGCCATTCTCAATGACAGCTGTCAGACGGGCTGCCGATAACAAACACGCACGCGCCAGATTTGACAGCTGCCGGAGCTGTCAAATCGGCAGTTCCCGATCAGGTCCTCCAACCGAGCCGAACGCTCAGCTGAGAGGAATTCCCTGACAGCCGCCGAGCTGTCAGATTGCCGTATGTTGATTGGCCGCCGCCCAAGCGGCGGGAGAAACACTGTTATCTGATTGGTTGTAACATTTTGACAGTTCCCTATAAAAGCCGGGTTTGTGTTGACAGTCAGCTGCCCGGAGCTGAACCGAATAAACTCTGTGAACCTTGCCTACGGTCTCCCTCTTGTCTTGTGAAGACAATTCACCTGGCGACGAGGATGGGATCCCGGTACTACAGAGCTGCCTACTGAGCTGATTCACACCGCGAAGGAGTTCCGATCCCTCACGCTGATAAGTCACTGCTGAAGTCGCTTTTTTTGAGGGCAAAGGAATCCTTCTGCAGCTTGAACAGTACTGTGGACCCAGACCATGGCAAACTTAGGTCACATCAGAGAATTCGACGTCCGCCATCCCGAGGGATGGGAATCGCACTGGGGGCAAGTTGAGGGCTACCTCGTCATCAACAAGATAACGGAGGACCGCCACAAAGCTGCAGCCCTCCTGTGTCTCAGTGGGCCCGCCGTCTACGACATCGCTGTAGGGCTCTGCAGCCCAGACCCCGTCGCGACCATTCCATACGCTGAGCTGACCGATCGCCTCAGCAAACACTTTATGCCCCGACGGTCCGAGCTGTATTGGCGCCTCCACTTCGCCCGCCGCCGCCAGCAACCGGGCGAAGCATCCACAGCTTTTATCGCAGGGGTACGTCACGCAGCCCGCAGATGCCAATTTCCCGACCTGGAAGACCGCATCAGAGACCAGGTTATCGCCGGGCTCTCTAACGAACGGCTCCAGCGGAAATTGGTAGCCAAGCCCACGATGGACCTCGCTGAACTCACATTAGAAATCATGGCCTACGAAGACAGCCACCGCAAAGGCTCCCCTGTGTTCAGAGGCAGTGCTGGGTCAGTCCACCATGCCTGGGAGCCGGACAGCGAGCACCCGGAGGCCTGCACCGGCATCGATGATATCATGTCTCGCTTCAACAAAATGAGCGCCGACCAGGGAAGAACCCGTAGGCCATCCAAACCAGCCGGTCCTGGCCAAAGACCCATTTCCACCGGCCCCAAACCGAAATGTGCCAGCTGCGGCGGGGCTCACGCCAGAGCCACTTGCCACTTTAGAAATGCAAAATGCCACGGATGTGGGAAGACCGGGCACATTCGCTCTGCGTGCCACAGCCTGAACCGGGAAACCCTCCACGAGCTTGAGGAAATTCCGGCAGGTAGGACCAAAAACCCCCTCCCTGCCAAGGAAACCTCCCAGCCCTCAGTGTTTTCCATCCTTGCCAAACAAAAAATCTCGACCATCCACCATTTACAACCCAAAATTAAAATCTGGGTTAAGATTCAAGGGGTGCCCTGCGAGATGGAGGTCGACTCCGGGTCCTCCGTCTCAATAATGTCCTGGGACACCCTCAAAAAAATCGGCTTTAAAAGCAGACGCCGTATCTCCCTTCAGCCCTCCAAAATACTCCTCGCAGATTTCCAGGGGGCCGCTATTCAATTAAAGGGACAGGCACAACTGAGAGTGGAATTCAAAAAATTCCTAGGGCACTTAACAGTCCAGATCACAGAGGCACCCAGAACCAGCCTCATCGGTTTAGACTGGTTCGAGGCTCTGGGCATCCGCCTGGAGGGTACCAACCGCATACAATCCCAAACCCTGGAAAACGTTTGCCAAGCGTTCGCAGATGTCTTCGACGGGACGCTTGGCAAATATACTGGCACCCCCATCGACCTCAAACTTAAACCAGAGGTGGGTCCCATCCGCATAAAGGCAAGAAGGGTCCCCTTCGCACTAAAACAAAAAATCGAGGCCGAACTAGATCGTTTAGTCGCCCTCGGGGTTCTAGAACCAACAGATGGGGGAACCTGGGAAACACCCATCGTGACACCAGTCAAGCCTAATGGGGACGTGAGAATATGTGCAGATTATAAAGCGACCCTAAACCGCGCATTAAATCCCCATGCATACCCAGTCCCTGCAGTTAGGGACGTGCTCTCAGAAATAGGTTCTGGCTCAATATTCGCCAAACTCGACCTGGCGCATGCGTTCCTCCAGCTACCTGTCACCCAAGAAACAGCTGAGGCCCAAACCATTGTCACACACCGTGGCGCCTTTAAGGTGAACCGCCTACAATTTGGAATCTCAGTGGCTCCTGGTATTTTCCAGGAAGTCATGGAAAAAACCTTAAAGGGAATCCCAGGGGTCTGCCCCTATTTCGATGATGTACTCATCGCAGGGGAATCCGAAAACAACTTGGCAGCCAGGCTGCAAGAGGTATTATCCAGATTTCGAAAAGCAGGGTTGAAACTCAAACGAGAAAAATGTTCTATAGGCGTTCCATCCGCAGATTTTTTAGGCTACAAAATTGACTCACAAGGAATCCACCCCACCAACTCTAAAATCCTTGCTATCAAAGCAGCCCCAACTCCCAAAAATAAAACAGAGCTCCAGGCTTTCCTTGGGCTTTTGAATTTTTATCACGCCTTCCTACCTGGGAAGGCAACCATCGCAGAGCCACTCCACAGGCTGCTCGATAAAGGGGCAGCCTGGCAGTGGACAACAGCCCATGAAAACAGTTTCAAATCACTCAAACAAATGCTATCCAGCAACGCCACCATTTCCCACTACAAAGAAGACAAACCCCTCTGCATAGCCTGCGACGCATCCCCATACGGGATCGGAGCAGTTTTGAGCCATTTAGACAGTAACGGCACTCAAGCCCCGGTGGCCTATTATTCTAGGACCCTTTCCAAAACGGAAAGAAATTATGCCCAGATTGATAAGGAAGCCCTAGCAATAGTGGCGGGAATAAAGAAATTTCACAACTACCTATATGGCCGCCCCTTCGTGATCTACACAGACCACAAGCCCCTGTTAGGATTGTTCACCTGGGACCGCCAAACCCCCCAAATTCTGTCTCCCAGGATGCTGCGCTGGACAACGTTCCTCGCAGCATATTCCTATCAGCTAATATACAAGCCGGGACACCAAATGTGTCACGCTGACGGCCTCAGCAGGCTTCCCTTACCCCACGTAGAACCAGACCCAGCTCCGGCTAGCAACATTTTGGCCATTCAGGAGCTCCTGGAATGCCCACTAACGGCAAACGATATCGCCGCTGCAACCTCCCAAGACCAAACGCTTAGCAGAGTGTTAGCGTGGGTACACACTGGTTGGCAATCCTCCTGTCCAGGCACAGAATTCCAGCCATACTTCTCCAGGCAAAATGAATTAACCTCTCACCTGGGATGCATACTCTGGGGGTGTAGGGTAATTGTGCCACCCAGGCACAGACCCAAGGTCCTGCATACGTTGCACGAGGGCCACCCTGGCATCGTAAAAACAAAAGCCTTGGCCTGCAGCTACGTTTGGTGGCCGGGCATCGACCAAGACATAGAAAAACACATTGCTGGCTGCTATTTGTGCCAGCAATCCCGTCCGCTCCAACCCAGAGCCCCAATTCACAAATGGGAACTCACAAAAAACCCCTGGTCCCGCATCCACATTGATTTCGCTGGACCCTTCCAAGGGCAATTTTTCCTTATAGTCGTGGACAGTTATTCCAAGTGGCTGGAGGTTCTCCCGGTTCACAGCACAACAACTACCGCAACCATCCAAGCCCTCAGGGGAATCTTCACAACACACGGCCTCCCCGACGTTATAATATCAGACAATGGCCCTCAATTTACTTCTCATGACTTTCAGATCTTCACGAGGAGCAATTGTATTAGGCACTCGACGTCGGCTCCCTTCCACCCATCGTCCAACGGCCTTGCGGAGGTTATGGTGAGGGCCACCAAAGACGCCCTCAAAAGAATCATCACGGGGAACTGGCACCGTCGCCTGGCGCAATTCCTCCTGGCCCACCACGCTACGCCCTGCTCCTCCACCAGGAAAAGCCCTGCCGAACTGCGATGGGGCCGCCGCCTGGTGACAAGACTCGACAGACTCCACCCAGACAGACCAGCAGCCGAAATGGCCTCCAACGCCCAACCAAAAACTTTCTCCCGGGGACAAAATGTCTGGTCTCGGGATTATGGGGGAAGGGATAAGTGGGTCCAGGGGGGTATCCTGGACCAAACAGGGCCGTTATCATACACGGTGGACACGGGGATGGGGCTAGCACAACGCAGACACGCAGACCAGCTTCGACCCAGGTCACCCCCCAACCCCACTCTGCAACCAACCCCAGAGGAGCCTGCGCCATCCAGCACCCCCAACCCCGACGAACCTTCACCCCCCCAGGACTTACAACCACCAACCGACATCCTTCCGGAAACAAACCCACCGGCAACACAACCAGAAGAAATCACCCCCTGCCTCCGCCGATCCAGCCGAGTTAGAAGACCCCCCGCATACCTCGCAGACTTTGAATGGGAGGGAAACACGCCAACAGACAAAAACCCCGTTAATAATGTTTGCTTTAAAAGTTCAACTGTTGTTACAAATAACATACCCATTTCAGGGGGGGGAAAGGGGGTGATTCATATCAAGAACCCCGGAGCCTCCAAACAGCAAGGGAAACACCGGCCCGGCAGACTTTGACAGTTGACAGCTGTCAAATGGCTGCCGGAAGTAACAGCACATGCGCACTGCCCCGCCGGCCGCCATTCTCAATGACAGCTGTCAGACGGGCTGCCGATAACAAACATGCACGCGCCAGATTTGACAGCTGCCGGAGCTGTCAAATCGGCAGTTCCCGATCAGGTCCTCCAACCGAGCCGAACGCTCAGCTGAGAGGAATTCCCTGACAGCCGCCGAGCTGTCAGATTGCCGTATGTTGATTGGCCGCCGCCCAAGCGGCGGGAGAAACACTGTTATCTGATTGGTTGTAACGTTTTGACAGTTCCCTATAAAAGCCGGGTTTGTGTTGACAGTCAGCTGCCCGGAGCTGAACCGAATAAACTCTGTGAACCTTGCCTACGGTCTCCCTCTTGTCTTGTGAAGACAATTCACTCCCCTTCCCCCCTCCCTGACTTCCGAGAGCTAAATACAAGGTGTAAAAATAAAAAACAATCATAAACTACCATATGCTAACAACAATAAACTATTAGGTCTGTCGCACTTTAGCTCTTATAAAATGACTACAAGCAATATAAATGTCACATCGATACTTATGCAAATGCTAAATGAAACTTTTTAGTCCCATATTTATTCTGGATGTAATCAATCCATTTTTTCCACTCCAGGATATATCGTTGTTGCGAATGGTCTTTTTTGATAACATTAAAGCAAGTGATCCATGTACAGATAGTCCTCAACTTACAACACTTCATTTATACATAAATATAGAGAGAGAATGTATAGAGGTCTTCTGGCTTGAAATTGTAAATTTTTGGTGGTGATGGTAGTAGTGGTAGTGGTTGTGTTAATGGTAGTGGTGGTGGTGCCAAGCTTAGCCAAGTTTGATTTTGTATAAGTTCATACAACAATATTAATCAAAATAATAGTTTTGAAATATATTTCATAGATGTACTTCATATTCTTCATGAAATTAGATGAAAGCAGAGATGGCTGAATTATCTCTACAACCATTTTGAAATATGATTGGTTAAAAAACTCTCATCTGCTTAAAAAAATTAACAGTCAAATGATAAAAATAGAAATATGTATGTACTGTATGTATGACTTCCGGTTTGTCGATGAGGCTGCCGCGTACTTTTGAAAAGCAAGCTCCGTCTTCCATGCCTGATTTCGCATTGCTGGGGAACCCTGGAAAGGGCAACAAGCAAAGAGGGGATTCTCAGGAGGGTGGTAGCCCTTCCACTCAATCCGGCACAGTCATCCAAACTGGTGGACAAAAGACCAGCCATAGCACTATGGCTCATCACTGGGCTGCAGACAGCCGAAGTCAAACTTACCACCAGGCGCCTATAAAGCAGTACAGATGAGACTGGGTGAGATCTGAACCTCTCTTCAATCCTAACTATTTTTCCACCTGTATAAGTTACTCATTTTCCCCACTGTGGAGAGAGGGAAGGGAAACTCTATCCCACCATCTAAAAACAGCAGTGACTGACTATCCAGGGGAGATTAAAACATTGAAGCAATAACCTGATTTTAACTGGATTTTTATCTTTCTAAAACTTGAGGACTAAAAGATTTCCTATTCTTATTGAAGATTTAGGTTTTTATTTACAGAAAATAAGTAAAATTGGAAAAAGGACTATAAAAATCTTGGATTTTTTTTTAAAAAAAATCCTAAACGATATGGGCAACATCTTGTGGCTAAACCTGATATTGCAATCTGTTATTTTTTTTTATTGAAAAGTTTTAACATACAATTTTTCCCTTAAAAATCCCCCCTCCCCCTCCCTTCTCCCTCCCCCCCTTCCTCTCCCCCCTCCCCCCCTCCCCCCCGACTTCCCAGAGCTAAATACAAGGTATATATAAAAAAAAAACAATCATAGACAACCATATACTAACAACCATAAACTCTAAAATCTATCACTCTCTAGCTTATATAGGATAAAACAAACCTTAGTAATATTAAATATATATAAAAAAACTAATATAGAAAAAGAAAAAAGGAAAGAAGACTTATTCAAATATGAAACTTCTTAACCCTATACTTATTCTGGATAAACTCAAGCCATTTTCTCCCTTCCATAATATAGCGTTCTTGCAAGTAATCTTTCAAATAGGCCGAAATCTTCGCCATTTCAACCAGGTCGGAAACCTTTAAAGTCCACTCTTCTATGGTTGGCAGTTCCTCTTTCCAGTACTAACCTATCAAAAGTCTTGCTGCCGTAATTAAATTCAACATCAACTTAGTATGTTCCACCAGACTTTTATCCAAAAAGCCTTAACCTTTTTACAAGTCCACCATATATGAAAATATATTGCGTCTTCGTCACCGCACCTCCAACATTTAGGCTAATAATTCAGATACATACTTAGCTTTTTAAGATCTAAATACCATCTATAAAACATTTTGTAAAAATTCTCTCTTAGATTTCAAACTTGTGTAAATTTTACATTCCTCACCCAAATCTTTTCCCACCTCCCACTGCTTGGCTGTAAGTACGTTGTGAAAGTTCCATAGACTTCTGCTGATCTTGTTCTTTTATCTTTTTTGATCGTTTTAAAGCAGCACGCGTCACCCTCTGTTCCCTGGGATCATCCAAAGGTGTTATAACTTGATCTCCTCCAGCACCATTCTCCTCTGTCTGTCCATCTTCAGCCTCTTGATGTTCTCCTTCTCCAAATCCCTTTGCAGCTTCCAGAAGTGTTAATGGGGTTGCTTTTAAAACATTATTGTAAAAATCACGCGCTTGCATCACAGTAACCAGACGGTACATTTTACCTTCATGCATCACCATCAACCCAGCTGGGATCTCCCATCTGAACCTTATATCTCATTGCTTGAGCTCTTGCACAAGAAATGTAAAATCCTTCCTTCTCCTTAAAATCTTTGGAGGAATTTCTTTTAGAACCAGAACTTCTTGATCAGCAATCACGACTTTAGTATCATAGGCAGCTTGTATAACTTCATCTCTAATTTCCCTTTTTGCAAAATAAACCACCAGTTTATTCTCTGTCTAGCAATCCATGAGTTCACACGAAACACTTTATCCATGCCTCCTTTTATTTCAGATGCTGGCTGATTCAATACCACTTCGAGAGCCTCAGAAACCAGCTGCTTTAGATCTTCCTTAATATTCTCCTTTAAACCTCTGATTCTAATGGCAAACTGCATCTGGAAATATCAATTCTCTATCCATTTTGTCTCTTAAATCTTCATTCTCCAATACTTTTGCTTCTAATATGGCATTCTTTTGAGTCAAATCTTCCACTTTTTCATCCAGATCTTCCACACATTCAGCCACTTTATACACTGAAGACAAAATGTCTACCTTCATCACACTGAACTTCTGTTCCATCCTCTCCTCCATTCTCTCCTCCAACTTCTTCAATTTCTCCTCCATCTGTGCAAATTTATCACCCATTGATTCCAAAATTACCTGGGTATGTTTTTCAAGAGCATCTTGTAAATCCTTCGATGTCAATACATCAGGAGGATGCAATGCCTGCAATGATAATTGTTGCACCGGAGAAGTTCCAGCACTCCGAAGAGTTTTAGGGGGAGGTTTAGCCGCCATCTTTTACTTTCAATTGTGACACACTTTCACTTTAAGTTTAAAAAGTCCATCAATCTCGAGAGTAAAATAAAATAATCCTCTTCACCTTTTCCTCTTGTACCGCTCTGCCTGCTCTTTTTATTCCATAGTCCTTCCTTCAGGCAGGGGTGGTCGCAGACGCCTGGCTCTGCTCCATGAAATCAGGAGCAGAGGCGCTGGCCAGCTGGGAGCGACCCAGGCTACGGGGGAGTTCGATCCTTTGGCCGCCCAAGCTGCAAGCTCAGGCGGCCCCGGAGAACTCGACCCCTACCTGGGGCCTCACCCCCTCCTCTTCTCCCGAGGAGGGGGCTTCAAATTCGCCCAAACAGCTGATCGGCGCTGTTTCGGGCGAAAATCACTCAGCTGAGCCGCGGGCAGCCCGGGAAGGCTGTCTCCGGCGCCGCGCAGCCACCGGAAGTCCAATCTGTTATTGTCTAGAAGAGACTTGGCTTGAAGCCCAGACTATAGATAAGAGATAAGACTTTTGTAACCTTGGCAATCAGCTGTAAGAAGCCCAGCTGTGTTCTATACTCAGTGATAAAATTAATTTTTACTCTCTGGTTGTAAAGCTTTTAATTCACACCATTAAGAGAACATGGATGAAGCTCAGGAACAGATTTTATTTATGCTGAAAGCAATACATGAAACTATTCTTAAAGCCACTGATGAAATAAGAGGCTATAGAAAAGAACAAGATGTCAGTCTAGATATACTAACCCAAACTTTGATTATAACCAAAGAATTAACTACACAGAATAGAAGAAGTGGAGAAATCAAATACTGTGATAGAAGATTCAACTGATCAACAAACACAGTTAAAGAAAAACTCAGAAAAGGGATTGACAACTTTGAAAATGGAAAAGACTTTCTATATAAACCAGAAGAAACCTGAGGATCAAGAGGAAGAACAGACCAAAGGGAAGATAAACATTTCAGGACAACTACGCCAAGAGAAAAAAATAGACGATTTGTTAGCTCCTTCAAAAAAAATGGTGATTGGATGGACTTTCTTATTTCAAACAATATATATATAATAATAGAGGGAGATCTATGCAATGATTTAAAAGCACAGATATGGAAGGCGAGTTGGCAAAGAAACAAAGCTAGAATAAGGCTGAAGAAAATTGGGACTTTGATTTATTAGTAAGGATTAAAATAGAATATACTCGATTTGACAAGATAAGTACTTTGAATACGAGATTTTGTTATAAATTGAGATAAAGAAAACTTTGGTTATTTTAAAATTTGGAAGTATAAATATTAAAAGTTAAATTTGAATATTGATTTGTTTATAAAGATTGAATGTAGAGCTAATTAAGATATATATAAGCTAAAAATATATTAATAAATGTAATAAACATGATATTACTTAGCTGATATAATAAAAACTGTACTAGCTCAAATACGAGATAAATAGACATTAAGAGAAAAAGAGAGGAAGTATTTGATGTTGAAACAAGAGAAAATTTGGTTACTAAATTTAAGATGTTTGGAAATTAATAGAAAATAAAAATGTTATACTGAATTATCAATTAGTTGATGTAAGATGGTGAGAAATACGAAGAATATATCCAAATAGATAATATGTATATTCTGAATATTAGACTTCATGATGAATTGTGATAACTGGAACTTTGGTTACTTAAAACTTGGAAATTATAAATACTAAATGTTAAACATTACCAGGAATTAAAAATTGGAGAAAACAAATTAGGACATTGATCATCTATAAAGACTGAATGTTAAAATAATAAGGATATCTATAAGCCAAAAATTATTGATAAATGTAAGAATGTCATTTTTATTTAATTGATTTAATAGGAATTGTATTAGTTTAGACAGGAGACAGTGAATACTGAGGGGAAAAGAGAAGAAAAATTTGATTTAGTAGCTTGAGACTTGTAGTGAAGATACTTGTATATTATTATATTATTAATTGGCCCAGCCGCCATGTTGCTTTTTGAATACAATTTAAAACTAGAAAATCAATAAAACATTTATTTAAAAAAGAAATATGCATGTATTATATTTATCACAATCATAATATCAGTGATGATAAGTAAACGATAGCTTGAGAAACCTGTGCTCAGGTTTTCTGTCTCCTTAATTTTTGTTAAAATGCAGCTATGAAAGTTCCTGGATTGTTTTCTAATTCTGGCACTGAGATGAAAGTTGAAAGACATGAGGACAAGGCTGAATGTACATCTCAGCTACAGTCAGGAAAAGATGATCTCCCTAGAAATGCTCATGACCATTAGAAAAGCAAATGCTCATTATAAGATACGGGGCTAACATGATAGTTGCAAAACAAAAATAGTGCCACAGAAAGTAAAGAGGTTGGATATACAAACACTGCTTCCTGAAAAGGAGGTCTTAGATGCTAGATGAGTAAGCAGTTGACAAACTGGAATGTCAGAAAACTAGCCCTTTAGTGTTGTCATTTAAGGTGTGTCAGTACAGTTTGCACTGGAAGAAGGAAAGAATGTCTATTATTATTGCTTAGGGCTTCGAGGGTCTATGCAGTGCATATTCAGCTGCACTCAATAGAGACTAAATCCTGGCACATCATTATATCAGTTTGAGTATACTGGCTTCCAGCTGCAAATAACATTATATAATGCATACTGTAGATGTAAAACAAATCTGTATTGCAATTAAGATCAAAGTGATTGCCATCAAACTCAACTAAGGATAACTGAATTGCTTATTCCTACCATGTTTCCCCCAAAATAAGACCCACCCAGAAAATAAACCCTAGCTTGATTTTTTAGTGTGCTCCTAATATAAGCACTACCCCAAAAATAAACCCGGGGAGGTGGGCATGGCCAGCACAGGAAGCCACAGATCACATCCAGATTGCCTGCTTCTCCCCTGTGCCTCTGCTTCCCCCTGCTAATGGTGCCACCAAGCCTCTCATCAGCCAAATGGCTACGTGGCACGTCCCAATTGCCTGCCTCCTCCCCCCATGTATCTGCCTCTGCATGCTGCTTGGACAGGTAATCAACTCGCTTGCAGCCCCAGAGTGAGCCAGCCGAGGGGCTGGCAGGCTGCAGATGCTGTGCACTCGCTGCCTCTTGTGCCTGCACCAGCACATGGGATGCCCAGTCAGGCTGATCAACCCGATATCGTGTTTCCCTGAAAATAATCCTAATGTGTCTTTTGGAACCCCCAAAAATATAAGACTGGGTCTTATTTTTTGGGAAACACAGTAGCTTCTGAAGGGCTGCTATTGAAACTATTCGTACCTATCTCAGTCATTATACATCTAATAACAATACAGATTTGTTTCTAATGTAAATCTCCAAGTCAAAAATAATGTACAGTACTCAGATTGTTACAATGATGTAGTTCAATATTGTTAGTCAAAAAAATACCTGTTAGTTAAAAAATAGTATTCTACCCCATGGTCTCTTTATCTCTGTTAAGTTATCAGCAAATGGAAATGCTCCATCTTATATAAGTTGAATCATTGTAGCTACTCTCTGGAAGCCATGGTAGCCTTAGGTTATGATCAAGCCAAAGTTAAGATAAGGCAGAAAATAATAAATATAGAAAGTCAAGACACTAAATTGTATGTGCCAGTCAAGGCTCATCTAGATGCCCAGCCTTTAAGTTTACTCTAGCCAGATATCTAAAGGCAGATAGAAATAGCCGTAATAGGCAAAATATGACATTAACATGATTTAATGTTTTGCCCAAGTTCTCTTGGTAGGGAGGTATTTTAAAAATCCTCATATTGACCAGTTTTCCCCATTTGGAACTGTACATGTTAAAAGTACTGCTCATTTTCTTCTGTATCATTCTTTTTATCTTGATATTCACATTATTTGTCATCATTAATAGCAAATAATCCAGGCCTTTTGGATTTATTTTATCCCTGATATTTATTATTTGTTACATTGCCTTCAGAAAAAGAACAATTGTATGATTATTTACAAGATCACAGTATCCTATCATTTCATGTCCATGTTTTATAATTCTGTACTTTAGTTTACTAGTTAGTTATTAACTATAACAAAGTACTGGTATTCTGTTGTTTACATTGCTGATATTCTTGTTGGATCTTAGCATAAACATTATGCTAATTTATAAGGATAACAAATTCCTTTTAGGTTTAATTACTCTTCCTGATTTTATAAATGTTAATGCTTATAATTCCAGTATATTGTATTACTGTATTTATAGTTGTAGATGCTTTACTGTATCCTATTAGCAGGGCTTTTCAACCTTTTCACAGATTGTACCTGTCAGGACCCACCCCACTCCACATCCCAGGAAAGAACGAACTCTTGAAACAGAAATTGTCCAAAAGGAACTTTTACTGAAACATGATTGGTAATGGGAATACTAGACAGGATCTGAACTGTGTTACAGTTTGGTGCTTTTTTAAAGAGTCCCCGGGTCGAACCCCCTCCCTCCAAGCCATCTGGTTTGTCCTGGATCAATTTAAATTCAGGTGTCAAATCCTTCCATGGGAAAGAGGGAACTCTCATGTCTTCACAACAATTGCTCTCTTCCTTTAGAGATTCTAATAGGAGATACAAACCAGATCTCTTCCCCCCTTCCTTTGTTGTTCTCAGTTCAAAGGTTCTTCCCCTCATCTTTGAAGACAGCCTCCCGGCAGGCAAGCCCTGTTCCAACAGACAGCCCCGGTGTTGCAGGTACAGGATCCCCTCCGTTGTCTCTCCAGTTGCGGCCCCAGGAGCTGCTGCGACTGTGGTGCTCAGCTTTCTCCTCTCTTAGTGAGCTAAGGGTTGTCTTCATCAGGTCAATAGCTTTTTCTAGCACCCGCTCTTCTTCACTGACATGCAGGGAGCTCTCCATCTCTTGCTTCCATCCCGGTTGGTGGCCGCCCTGCCTCAGGGTCACTTTCCTCGATGCCTTTCCCCACTCACTTTTCCTTCCAACGCCCAACGACCACCACGGTTTGCGGTTGTTCATCTCTGCTGCCTCTTCCCCGGAGGAATCTGATGCTTCCGCTTCCCCCCATTGGGGGGGTTTCAGTTGAGGGGAAAACTCCCTTTCCATGGGGCTTTCCTCCTCCCTTGCTTCGTCGTTAGACATTGTATTTTTTGCAAAGTCCCCCCGTAAGGGTTTTCCTTCCAGGTTGACTCTTACTGCAGATCCTGTCTAATGTCAGGACCCACCCCAATCCACATCCCAGGAAAGAACGAACTCTTGAAACAGAAATTGTCCAAAAGGAGCTTTTACTGAAACATGATTGGTAATGGGAATACTAGACAGGATCTGAACTGTGTTACAGTTTGGTGCTTTTTTAAAGAGTCCCCGGGTCAAACCCCTTCCCTCCAAGCCATCTGGTTTGTCCTGGATCAATTTAAATTCAGGTGTCAAATCCTTCCATGGGAAAGAGGGAACCCTCATGTCTTCATGACAATTGCTCTCTTCCTTTAGAGATTCTAATCAGAGATACAAACCAGATCTCTTTTCCCCCCCCCCCACTTCCTTTGTTGTTCTCAGTTCAAAGGTTCTTCCCCTGGTCTTTGAAGACAGCCTCCGGCAGGCTGAATACACATCCTCTCTTCTCCTCCTTGGAGAAATGGCAGAATCCAGGGGGAGGGATAAGATTTTAAAAACATACAGATAGAGTTTATTGAATGGGATATAAATGGATTCTGACAGTACCACATTTAAGACATGACAATATTTGAATACCATCAGTGTTTAGCAATGTGTCAAAAACTTGATGACTGAATAAAGGGGGCAGGATTTGGGGTTTTATTCATTAGATTACTTTGTTGTTATAGAAATGACTAGTTTATAATATTATGGAAAAGTAAAAAGTTGAAGTTCAATGTTAATGCTTCCTTCTACTGTAACAGAGAAAGACTGTTCTTTTTCCCTTCTCCCCCTCACTTTTTCCCCCTTTTTCCTCCCCACTGTGTCCTACTATTTGCTTTTGTATTTTTGTATTTTATTCTATAATCTAATAAAATGTTACAAACTGTAAAAAAGGGGGAAAGTATTGGTTTTAATTTCTTTGGTGGCAGTTCCTTTGCTGAATGACTTTCCATTTACATTGACAAATGTATGATGAATTTATCCATATTTTTTAATATGCACCACTACCAGGTGGCTGGTCAACTGTTCTTCCTCTCTCCCTGTCCTCTTCTTCTTCCCTACCTTCTGAACTCTCCTTCCACTGTGTAGTAATAATGCACCCCCCTGTCCCTTCATTGTACCCCTAAAGACACAGGAATCAAGCGCAAAGTAAGAAAGGCTCACAAAAGCCTCCCAGAATAAAGAAACACAGACACTGGGTTTTTTCCTTCAAGCTGCCAAATAGCCTCAGGCATGTCTTAGTTTAAACAAAGGCTCAAAGGCTCCAGCAATTGCAAAAAATCTGTTTACCTACAAAGAAAACTTGCTAGAAGCCATAGACAGACTCAAAATAAGGGGATAAATTTAATTACATTTGTTTAAAGGAATTAAATGTATGTAAGCCAACATTTTGGACACATTGCAAACCTTTGTGAAACAGACTAAAATATTCCAATAACCAAAGCACACAAACCAAGCCTCTGAATTACAAAACACTGTAAAAATTGTATAAAAATCCTTATGGTAACCCAATCAAACTGCCAGCTGACCCAGAACCCACTGGCTTCTGAAATAAACCAACCTCCTTAAGTAACACCAGCTGCCTGCAATTAGTGCAGGTTCGAGTCCCACCAGGCTCAAGGTTGACTCAGCCTTCCATCCTTCTGAGGTAGGTAAAATGAGGACCCAGATTGTTGGGGGCAATAAGCTGACTTTGTAAAATGCCGCTTGGGGTGGGGGGCAAAAGCCCTAATAAGCAGGCATATACATAGAATGAAGGCTATTGCTAAGCACATTGATTTGTGCTTCTTAGATTGTAAGCCGCCCTGAGTCTTCGGAGAAGGGCGGGATATAAATGGGATTTTAAAAAATCCCAGTTTTTCATTTCATCAGCACTGATTGCATTCTCTTGGCTGGAGAAAATGAACCAGGCGACCTTTTATTCCCAGCAACAGCTTCTTCTTCCTTGTCTCTTTTTCCTCCTTCCCTATCTGCTGGGCTCTCCTTCCACAACTGCTTCTCTGTCCCCTTCTCTTTCCCTGTCATCTTTTTTCCCCTTTCCCACCAAAACCACCTCCTTTTATATCCTCTCCTCTCTTCTCCCCCCCTCCTTTTCTCTTCGGCTCACCTCCAGTTATGTGCTGCTTCCAGAAGCACCAATCAGCTGGAGCCTGGTGGAGATCTTGGGGCCCAGACAGTCCTGCAGCTCCAGCTGCCTGTCCCTCAGGCTTGGGTCACTTCAGCTCATTCCCCTCCCCCACAACATTTGTCTAGGAGGGTCATGTACCACCTCCCAGGTGCCAAAGTACCACTGGTGATTTGCATACCACTGGTTGAAAAGCCCTGTCCTATAGGAGTCTTAGCTTACAAATGGTAATTGGGACTAGGAACTCTGTCACTAAGTGATAGTCGGAAGATGCAATGTCATGAGACCACACTGACTTATGATGGAATTTCTGGCAGTCCCAGAACATCATAAGGCAAAACGTACGCTGCTGCAACATCCCACAATCAAAAGATTGCCATTTGCCAAGTCCTACCAGCTTCCCCATTAATTTTGATTGTTGGAAGCTGGTATTGAAAGTCATAAATGGCAACTATGTCTCTGGGGAACACTGCATAATTAAGAATGATTATAACTGACAATTGCATAGCTGCAGGGATGTTGTGACACCCACAATTACATGAATCCATTGTAAGTAACCAACCATAGTAAGCAACCAACCATACTCAGCATGTAGTCCTTAGTGGAACTACATGGAGGGAAGCATGCAGTGGGTTACCTCAAGGATCTGTCCAAATATTCACTGCAAAAAAAATGAAATATAGATATTTTATTGGTTTTTAACTATAACAATCTTCAGTGCCTGGTGGACAGTGTGTTTTCTTGGTTTATATTTTAACAAGAAAAAAAGGACAGTAATAATTAATTAATAGTCATTAATGATTAAATTTGATAATTCCATAATTAATATATTAATTAATAATACATTTCTTTGATCTTCCCTTCTCCCCTTTGTATTTTCCTTCTTCAACCTTAGCCAAAATATAATTCTTAATATTTTCAATATATAAATGATTATGTATAGGCATTTTTTAAATTTATACAAATAATAATAATCTCTCTATATAACATATTTTTATCTTATATTATTCTCATAACCATCATCTCATTAGTTCAGCATACATCCTATTTTTATAATTTTTGTTTGCTTAGATTCCCTTATATTCAATCCAATTGTTATCAGTCATAATTTCTTCATATTAGTCATCTCACTGTCTAAATTTTCCCATTTAGGTACATCATCCTAATATTTTATGTCATGCATTATAAAAATACTATGCTTTTTATCTGTCTTATAGTATCGAGATATAACATCCTTTTTAATCAGTTTATATTTTACTTATATTTTAATAAAAGTTACATCAACCTACTATTTTAACATTTAATATATTATAAAACATACTATATTACTT
Source organism: Vipera berus (assembly GCF_964194415.1). Taxonomy (NCBI): domain Eukaryota; kingdom Metazoa; phylum Chordata; class Lepidosauria; order Squamata; family Viperidae; genus Vipera; species Vipera berus. Next base: position 65,258,614 of record NC_138205.1, on the reverse strand, counting down.
AAATCTCATTTTCCTTCTTGTTTCAAGGTCCCTTTATGTTTGAACCATATTCATACAATTGTTTATTCACATAATAGTCCATCTGGTAGGGTGAGCCAAATCTCTTGTATCTGTCTGTGATCTTCTTCTTTTGACAAGTAATTCTCCAAGTTGATGTAATCTGCTTACCCAATAGTTCCTGTATTTTTACAAATGTTGTTGGGAGAACAAAAGATGAAGTAAGTAAGATAATTTTTTTTCTGTCCCACAAACTTTAATAGTTCTCCTAATAATTCAATTTTTCTTGTTGTATCAGAACCTTGTAGATTTTTTCCTGTTTGTGTCAAATTGTAATTCTTTTCCTTTGTTATTTCATCAATTTGATCATATTCTTCTAGTTTGTAATCTGCTGTCTGATATGTTTGTTCCTTTGTTGTTATTTCCTGGGTATTTTTAATTATAAATTTAGATTGGAAATATGCTTATTTAAATCCTCAAAGTTGTTTTGGATTTTGTCATGGTTTGAATCTATTGTCATTTGTATTTGTTCTAATATTACATATATTTCCTCTGGGAAAGTATTTATCTTGCCTTGAAGTATTGCTTCTGGAGGCAATACTTGATTTTCCAGGCTAAGTCCTTCAAGAGAAAAATATTGAATGTGGCATCCTGTCATTTTTTGATACATATGTGATATTCATATTGTCTCCCCCCTTCAAATAATCTTTCATCAATGTTTTAATTCAAAAATTAATTTATCAGTCAGTCAAAATTACAGATTCAGTATATTAAGCCACGTTAAATCCTGCAAATTCTCCTTTAAAAGATTAGCCAAAAAGCCAAAGGTTTTTTTCCCATAAACAGTTCTTAGTTTTAAGCAACAGTCCAGGTGTTGTTGTTTTTTTGTTCCAAACACTTTTTAATCTTATAGCTGGTTCTTCCTTTATTTCCAGCTGTCTTTAAGTTTATTTGCAATTCAAAGGAACAACTTTTTCTTTGTTTCTGGGCATTCTGCTAATTTCGGAGTCATTATTGTTAGTATTCTATTTGATTCTCCATTAGGTGTCAGCAGTTATTTCTTTTTTCAGTTTTTCTTTCCATCAAAAACTTATTTTTGTTATATATTTTTATAATTCCATCAGAATTTTTTTAGGTTATAATCTTGACACTGTTTAATTCCTAGATTTGTCTAGACTGAAATATTTTAAATCAAATTTTAGTATATCTCTTTCAACTTTTTATGTAAAGGAATGGGGATATAATTCCCTCCCTCCACTTCTGGAAGTTTTCTTGCTTTGGGGAACTTTTCAAGGATTTATATAGTAGATAGAAGAAAGATCAGTACTCTCACCAATTCCAAGCACCCTGTTCACCAATGTTTAAATTTGTGTTCTGGGACTTTGGCTGCAAGCAGCTTGGGCTAGACACTGATCTCACGCTTAGTCTTTGTCCTGTTGGGTTTGGAGAGCTTTCCCTGGATCAAATGAAGTGATTGCCATCACTTCATGATCAACAGGGCCTGCCTCCTTCACAGTCTCCTCTCAGGGCAACTTCAGACCCATCTACAGTTCCCCAAGCAGGAAGAAACTAGCCGTGAGGAGAGGAGGTCCACTCTCATGTGGCCATGCACTGCAGATACAAAAAACAGAAGCTGGAGGCTGACAATCTTGAGGAGGTCATAATTTTATTAAATTGTAATTGTTTGTAAAATCCAGATTAAGTGAAGATTCTTTTCACTGAGAAAAGATTTTTGTAGATAGATGGGTTTTTTTGTCTCCTTAGCGCATTTGCGTAAGATGCTATTACACTCCAAATGACTCAGATTTCCAAAGAAATCCACACTATGGTGCAGAAAACAAAAAAAACTCAACATCTTTTTCAGTTCCAATATGGGATGAGTTCCTGTTTCTCCATTTTTTCCAAACACCTACACACACACACACACACACACCTACACCTACACACACACACACACACACACACACTAACTGATAGGATAAAGGAATAATGCATTTCCATTCAGGTATATTCAGGACATTTCCCTAACCAAATTATTTTTCTTGGTATGCAGAAAGCTTCTCTTGACAGTCTAAATCTCTTTCTAGGATCACTGAAAGACCCTTCAGAACAACTCTCCAAATTTATTATATGTATTTAAATTCCCATGCTTTTCTTAAATCTTCAGGATTATATGGGCTATAAAATATTAACTCATGTTAAAGGAAAAGATCTAGTCAGGTGCTTCAAAACAAAAGCATCTACCCTGATATCAACTGGGAGACAAATTCTGCACCAAGTGGAAGATCTAACAGATTCCTGACAAACCTAGCAGACAACTTTCTTTCCCAAAAAGTAGAGAAGGGAACTAGGGGATTAGCCATATTGGATTTAATTCTCACTAACAGAGATGAAATAATAGAAAGTGTCGAAGCCACAGGAACCTTGGGGGGAAGTGATCATGCAATATTGGAATTCAACATTATGGAAGCACAAGCAATAGAACACAGCCAAACTAGAGTCTTGGACTTTAAAAGAGCTAATTTCAATAAACTTAGAGAGACCCTGGGAAGAATTCCATGGATGAGAATCCTAAAGGGGAAAACAACTCAAGAAGCTTGGGAAATTTTGAAAAGTGAGATAATAAAGGCCCAGTCTAGCACAGTACCAACAAAGAAGAAAAAAAACAGCTCTCAAAAGAAACCAGCATGGCTGCATAAAGAACTCTCTGATAAACTGAAAGATAAAAAGGACAAGTATAAGAAGTGGAAAGAGGGGCACATAACTAAGGCAGAATATCAGCAAACAGCCCGTGCCTGCAAAGATGAAGTGAGGGAAGCTAAGGCTCAAAATGAACTAAGGCTTGCGACCAAAGTCAAAAATAACAAAAAATCTTCTTTCAACATATAAGAAACAAGAATAAAGTTAAGGAAATGATTGGTCCATTAGTGGGGGAAAGTGGCAAGAAGGTGACAAGCAATAGGGAGAAAGCAGAACTATTTAATTCGTTTTTTGCATCTGTCTTTACACAAAGGGAAAAAACAGTCCAACCTGCCAAAAACAGTGCCATAAAAAACAGAATAGAAACGCAAGTTAAGATAGGCAAGAAAATGGTAAGTGAGCACCTGTCCAGCCTAGACGAGTTCAAATCACCAGGACCAGATGGATTACACCCCAATGTTCTCAAGGAACTGGCAGACATGATAACTGAACCACTGAACTATATTTTTCAAAGATCCTGGAGCACTGGGGAACTACCAGAGGACTGGAAGAGAGCTGATGTAGTTCCCATCTTCAAAAAAGGGAAAAAAATAGATCCAGGAAACTACAGACCTATCAGCCTGACCTCAATACCTGGGAAGATTCTGGAAAAGATAATCAAAGAACAAATTAGCAAACACCTTGATGCAAACAAAGTTATCACTAAAAGCCAACATGGGTTTGTCAAAAACATATCCTGCCAGACAAATCTTATTGCATTCTTTGACCAAGTGACAAAACTAGTGGACCAGAGGAATGCTGTACATATAATTTACTTGGACTTCAGTAAGGCATTTGATAAAGTAGATCACAACCTACTACTTGATAAGATAGAAAAATGTGGGTTAGATAGCATCATCACCAGATGGATTAGTAGCTGGCTGACAGGCCGTACTCAGCGTGTGGTCCTCAATGGAACTGCATCTACATGGAAGGAAGTGTGTAGTGGGGTGCCCCAGAGCTCTGTTCTGGGCCCAGTGCTCTTCAATATCTTCATTAACGATTTGGATGAGGGGATAGATGTGGAACTCATCAAATTTGCAGACGACACCAAGCTGGCAGGAATAGCTAATACTCCAGAAGATAGGCTTAAGATAGAGGAGGATCTGGACAGACTCGAACACTGGGCACTATCTAACAAAATGAAATTCAATTGTGAAAAAAGTAAGGTTCTACATTTAGGCAGGAAATATCAAATGCACAGGTATAGTATAGGTGGTACCTTGCTCAATAGTAGTAACTGTGAGAGAGATCTCGGAGTCCTAGTGGACAATCACTTAAATACGAGCCAGCAGTGTGCTGCAGCTGCCAAAAAAGCCAACACGTGCTAGGCTGCATTAACAGAGGGATAGAATCAAGATCACATGAAGTACTAATACCACTTTACAATGCCTTGGTGAGGCCACACCTGGAATACTGCATCCAGTTTTGGTCACCACGATGTAAAAAAAATGTCGAGACTCTAGAAAGAGTACAGAGAAGAGCAACAAAGAGATTGGGGAACTGGAGGCTAAAACATATAGGGAACGGTTGCTGGAATTGGGTATGTGCAGTTTAATGAAGAGAAGGGTGAGGGGTGACATGATAGCAGTGTTCCAATATCTCAGGGGCTGCCACAAAGAAGAGGGAGTCAAGCTATTCTCCAAAGCACCTGAAAGCAGGACAAGAAGCAACGGATGGAAACTAGTCAAGGAGAGAAGCAACCTAGAACTAAGAAGAAACTTCCTGACAATTAGAACAATTAACCAGTGGAACAACCTGCCTCCAGAAGTGGTGAATGCTCCAACACAGGAAGTTTTTAAGAAGAGACTGGCCAGCCATTTGTCTGAAATGGTATAGGGTTTCCTGCCTGAGCTGGGGGTTGGACTAGATGACTTCCAAGGTCCCTTCCAACTTGTTATTATTCTTATTATTATAAAGCCAGTAAAGTGAGGGTACTGTGTACCACCTGCGTTATCTGCCAGCAGTCAATAGTAGCTTTATCTATTTATTACAGTATATGCCCACCATCTCACATTCTGACTATATATATAGTGACTTGTGCCAGATATCCTCTCAACTATCTCTTGAATGATATCACTGCCTACTTCTCAGAATGAAGGTTAAAAACAGATAAAACTTTATGGTTGAAATGAATATAAATGAAATTAAATGACTTTGTCAAGGCAAAATTCAGATCTAATCACAGTGCTGCAGTGCTCCATGATATAGTGATAATCAACCTTGTGTACAATATTTAATACCATTTGTATAATTAAAGATTCAATAGTAATATGAATGAAAGTCTTTTTAAGGATTACTGTTAGCACTTCAGCAAAGACCATTTCACGTGTTTGGAAAATTGGGTATCAACTGCTGAATATTTTATCAAAATAAATGCATTAGCATTTAGTCTCCAATTTTAACATCTCTACAGCATGATCTTGGCTTGGCACAAAATATACAGGTGAAACTCGAAAAATTAGAATATCGTGCAAAAGTTCATTTATTTCAGTAATGCAACTTAAAAGGGAAAACTAATATATGAGATAGACTCATTACATCAGACATGTCAAACACAAGGCCTGGGGGCCAGAACCAGCCCGTGAAGTGGTTTCATGTGGCCCGCAAAGCCATCCTGGAAAAAGTGGGGCAACGGCCCCCGCTGCCTTGGTCCCGGCCCAGGCCAGCCAGAAGCCAATGAACAATTTTGTGGTGGCCATCTATGCTGAAACGTATTCCTAGCTCCACAAGGCCATCTGGAAACAGCGATGGGCCAGCCCCTGCCATGTCAGCCCCACCCCCTAGGCACATGTTGGGGAGGCATCATCCTTTGTGAGGAATAAAGACATGCACCATTGCCTGGAAGTGGCCAGCAAATGGCCCTCACCTACTTCACATATCTGGCTTGATGGGCTCTGGGGGACAGGTTTTGGCAGGCTATGGGGCATTCTCCTCACAGTGCTGAGAGGCTGAGCCGGCCAGCATGAATCCAAAAAAAAGCATGATGCTGCCCACCCCCCAGCCTGCAATGTAGTGCAGGCTGAAGGACCACACAAGACAGCTGGCTTCCAATGAAGAACTGTTTTATTTAGTGCAGACCCGGACAGCTGACAGTGTGTTTAGGTTGCCCTTTTATACCTGAGCTGTCAAACCAATGACCAATCAGAGCAGCAGATTCTCCTGCCACGGAAACTCGACCTATCCACTCGCAGCTGCCCTGACAGCTCTGAGCTGTCAACCAGCCGCCGTGTGTGCGCAGTTACTCGGCGGCTGCTTTGACAGCTGAGAGCTGTCAACAGGCCACTGCACATGCGTAGTCTACTGGCGGCCGCTATTGACAGCTGAGAGCTGTCAACAGCGGCTGTGTGTGTGCTGTCAGCAATTTACCTCACGCGTATTGCTTTTCCTAACATAACAATATAACACAACATAACACCCCTTTCCCACCCTTAACTGGACTGAATAACCGGAACTGATTTTTTTACATTTGCTTGAGGACATGAATTCTTTCTGGTGTTTCTCTAATTGTTCCTGGACCATTCATAATCTTTTAAATAAGCAGGAGCCCTTTTGCTTCTGCTGGAACGTCGGAGGGGTACTCTAGTATTCTGTTCCCCTTCCGCCAGAATGGGAGGAGAAGGTGGTGGTATTTGTTCGGCTCCTATGTCCTCAAATGTTAGGTCAGCCTGTGGGGGAATGGCAGGGGTTAGGACTTGGGGCATATAATTAGATTCAGTGGGAGTCTGTTGCCCTTGTGGCCCCTTAGTCACACTGAGTGGTGACAAATTTTGTATTTCCCGTTTCCTTAGTTGGTCTACAGGCCTCCTGATGTGGCTGCCTTCACCCAAGTCAACAATGTAGGATAAGGGGCCAGTTTGCTCCAGGATGACTCCCTGGATCCATTTGTCCCCCCCCCCCGTAGTTCCTTGCCCACACAAGTTGACCTGTAATGAATGTCCTGGTAGGAATGGGTTGTTCAACCTTGGCTGCAACTCTATTGGGATGCAGTCTGTCCAAATTGGTTACAAGCCGATGAACCCAACCTAGTTCTGCAGGTGACTTCCCTGTGGCTGTGCAAGGGGTGGAATGTTGGGCCAATAAGAACTGGGCCAAGCAACGGTTCCAGTCCCCTCTGATGATTCTGTGCAGTGCTTCTTTTGTAGATTTTACCATAACCTCTGCAAGGCCATTTGACGACGGGTGGAACGGAGCCGAGGTGAAGTGCCTAATTGAGTTGTCCCTGGTGAAAATTTGGAAATCATTAGAAGTAAATTGGGGTCCATTGTCGGAGACCATCACATCCGGGAGACCATGAGTGGCAAAGAGCCCCCTTAGTACTTTCACAGTGGCCGCAGTGGTCATGCTAGTAACAGGGATCCAGCCATCTAGAATAACTCTCCACCACAATAAGGAATACTTGACCCTGGAAGGGCCCAGCAAAATCTAAGTGTATCCTGGACCAAGGATTCCGAATTGTTTCCCATTTGTGAACTGGGGCTTGAGGTTGTGTGACCCAGATTGTTGACATAGATAGCACCTGGCCACATGTGCCTCAATGTCCTTGTCAAGGCCCGGCCACAATACATAGCTTCGGGCCAATGCTTTCATTTTGACTATCCCTGGGTGTCCCTCTTGTAATGTTATGATGGTTCTAGTTTTGTGCTTGTCAGGTATTACTACTCTGATGCCCCAGAGTACACAACCAAGGTGGCAAGAGAGTTCATGTTGTCTGGAAAAGTAAGCCTGAAACTCTGTTCCAGGGCTATTTGTTCACCATCCAGAGGTAACCCAGGCCAACACTCTGCTAAGAATTTTGTCTGTGGCTGTTGCTGCTGCAATGTCCTTTGCTAATAGTTCAGGCAGTTCCTGGCTTGCCAGGATGTGACCAGCTGGTGCCGGGTCTAGGTCATTACCAGGCAAGGGAAGTCTGCTCAACCTATCAGCGTGACACATTTCTTTACCTGGCTTGTGTACTAGCTTAAAGGTATAGGCGGATAGGAATGTTGACCATCTCAGGATCCTGGGAGACAGAATTTGAGGTTTCTGTTTATCACAGGTGAATAATCCTAACAAGGGTTTGTGGTCTGTAAAAATTGTAAATTGTCGACTGTTATAAGTAGTCGTGAAACTTTTTTACACTAGCTACTATTGCTAATGCTTCTTTGTCAATTTGGGCGTAATTATGTTCTGCTTTGGAAAGTGTTCTTGAATAATAAGCAACAGGTTTTTGTGCCCCATTTTCCTGTAAGTGACTTAGGACTGCTCCTATCCCGTATGGGGAGGCATCACAAGCCACACAGTGTGGTTTGTCCTCTTTAAAATGGGTGATAGTGGAGTTGCTGGAGAGTAATTTTTTAAGCTGCCTGAAACTATTGTCATGAAGTGAAGTCCACTTCCAAGGGGCCCCCTTGTCGAGTAACCTGTGTAAGGGTTCAGCAATGGTCACTTTTTGGGGTAGGAAAACATGATAAAAAATTTAGAAGCCCTAGAAAAGCTTGCAATTCCGTTTTATTTTTTGGAATTGGGGCTGATTTAATGGCTGTTACCTTGAAATCAGTGGGGTGGATTCCCTGGGCATCTATTCTATATCCTAGGAACTCAGTGGTAGTTACCCCAATAGAACACTTTTCCCTTTTAAGCTTGAGACCTGCAGTGCGGAATCTGCTTAATACTTCCTGCAGTCTCTCAGCTAAAACTTCTTCAGATTCCCCTGCAATTAATATGTCATCGAAATAGGGGCAAACCCCGGGAATTCCCTTTAAAGTTTTTTCCATTACCTCTTGAAATATGCCTGGAGCCACCAAAATGCCAAACTGGAGGCGTTTTACTTTAAAAGCCCCACGATGTGTCACAATAGTTTGTGCGTCAGCTGTTTCCTTGGTAACGGTTAGCTGTAAATACGCTTGTGCCAAATCAAGCTTGGCAAAGATGGTGCCGGACCGGATTTCAGAGAGGACGTCTTTGACAGCGGGGACCGGGTAAGCATGCAGATTTAATGTGCGGTTTAGGGTCACCTTGTAGTCAGTGCAGATTCTCACTTCCCCGTTAGGCTTAACTGGGGTGACAATCGGGGTTTCCCAAGTGCCCCCCTCTGCTGGTTCCAGGACTCCAAGTTTTATCAGCCGGTCCAGTTCATTCTCAATTTTATTTTTGAGAGCGAATGGGAGTCTTCTTGCCTTAATCCTGATAGGTAAGACCTCAGGCCTTAGTTTTAAAGCAACGGGGGGGCAGTGTATTTCCCTAAAGAGCCATCGAAGACGTCTGAAAATTGTTTGCAGACAGCTTCGAGGCCTTTGGCCTGAGTGGAGTTGACTCCCTCTAATCTGATTCCCAAAGCTTCGAACCAGTCGAGGCCGATTAAACTGGCTCTCTTCCCCTCGGTGACCAGAACGTCTAATTTCCCTCGGAACCCTTTAAATTCAACCTGAATTTTGGCCACTCCCCTTAGTTTGATTGGTGCTTTTTGGAACTCCACTAATAGGATTTGGGTGGGTTGCAAGGGGATTTGTTGCCTGCTGTGGCTGAAAATTTCCTGAAAAGTTCCCTGTGAGATGATGGAGACCGATGAGCCTGAGTTTATTTCCATCTCACAGGGGACCCCTTGTAACCGAACCCCAATTCTAACTTTTGGTCTTAATTGGTGGATTGATGGCGGCCCCCTAATCATGCTCACGGTTTGTACCGAGGACCAAGGGGGCTGTTCACTTTGGGAAGGCGAGGGTCTCATACCTGGCAGGGATGCTTCGATCTCGTAGAGGTTGTCACGATTCCGATTACAGCACGTGGTACGGATGTGCCCAGTTTTACCGCACCCGTGGCACTTGGCATTTTGGAATCAGCAGGTGGCTCTGGCGTGGGCTCCTCTGCAGCTGGCGCATCTTGGTCTGGTGTTCTGATAACTGGAGTTTTTTGTTGGCTGTCCCTGGTTTGTTCTGTCTTTTCTCTCCGTTGTGGCGGCTTTGGAGCTTATCGAACTTCTGTAAGATAGCGTCGACCTCATCCTTGTTCTCATTTTCCCAGTTGTCACTCTCTCTTATGTTGTCCTGATGGACTGACCCATTCGGCCCGTTGCCGAGTTGAGCTGGATTTTCTTGATGGCTGTCTTCGTGTGCCAAAATGTCCATGGTGACGTCCACTAAGTCCATCGTAGGCTTCACAACTATTTTCCTCTGCAGCCGTTCGTTTTTTAGTCCAATCACTATTTGGTCACAGATTGTATCCTCGAGGTCAGGAAACTGGCATCTGCGGGCAGGATGACGTACCCCCGCAATGAAGTCAGTCACGAACTCCCTCAGTAACTGACACCGGTGGGCAAAGTTTAGACGCCAAAATAGTTCCGATTTTTTCCGGCATAAAATGTTTACAAAGACCCTCAGTGAGGTCTGCGTAAGATACTGTAGCAATTGGGTCCAGGCTGCAGAGTCTGACGGCAATGTCGTACACCACCAGTCCGCTGAGGCACAGCAGTGCTGTGGCTTTATGCCAGTCTTCTGTGATTTTGTTCACCAAGAGGTAGCCTTCCACTTCTCCCCAATGCGACTCCCAGCACTCGGGGTGTCGTATATCGAATTCTTGGATGTGACCGAGGTTGGCCATGCTGTCCTGGTCCTGGATACTGCTTTGCAAGAGAGTTTGGCGGGAGAGATTTCCTCTTCCACCACCCAGTGACTTCAGCTAGTGACTTCGTGGCCAGATCGGTGGAAGAGGTTTTTTTCCACGGTTCTGTGACTTCAACCAGTGACTTAGCTCTGTGAAGCAGTAGATCTCATCCTCGTCGCCAGTGCAATGTAGTGCAGGCTGAAGGACCACACAAGACAGCTGGCTTTCAACAAAGAACTGTTTTATTTAGTGCAGACCCAGACAGCTGACAGTGTGTTTAGGTTGCCCTTTTATACCTGAGCTGTCAAACCAATGTCCAATCAGAGCAGCGGATTCTCCCGCCGTGGAAACTCTGACCTATCCGCTCGCGGCTGCCCTGACAGCTTTGAGCTGTCAACTGGCCGCCGCACGTGTGCAGTTACTCAGCGGCTACTTTGACAGCTGAGAGCTGTCAACAGGCCACCGCGCATGCGTAGTCTACCAGCGGCCGCTCTTGACATCTGAGAGCTGTCAACAGCGGCCGCGTGTGTGCTGTCAGCAATTTACCTCATGCGTATCGCTTTTCCTAACATAACAATATAACACAACATAACACAGCCTGTCCAATTTTGGCAGGCAGTGGGGCACTCTTCTCACAGCGCTGAGAGGCTGAGCCGGGTCTCCTCCCATGGAGAGGGAGTGGGCCTCCCTCTGACTTTGCCCTTGTACCCTTCATGAGCAACCTGGCTAAGGAAAGTAAAATGAGGACCCAGATTGTTGGGGGCAATAAGCTGACTTTGTAATAATGCCGCTTGGGCCCGAAAGCCCTAATAAGCAGGCATATACATAGAATGAAGGCTATTGCTAAGCACATTGATTTGTGCTTAGATTATAAGCCACCCTGAGTCTTCGGAGAAGGGCGGGATATAAATGGGATTAAATAAATAAAATAAATACTCATTGATTATGTGATGGGCCTGCCTGTTCTAATTGACTGTAGTTGCTGTAGTTGTCCCACATCTCCCTGTTCACATTTTAATCCTATTGCCCTCTTTCTTCCCATCGTTTCTTTCCCTGCTTGTTTTGTTCCACTCGCTCCAATCAGTCCGGTCTCTCCTCACTGTGTGTGCCGTTTTTCATCTTGCTCCTCTTCCTCCTTGCAAGTCATGCCACTTTCATCTCTTCATCGTCCTTGCATCACTCTATCCTCATCCATTTGCAGAATCCCCTCCAATATTTGGGTTGCACACATCTATGTATCAACCTCATCACCCTGCCGCTCCTGCTTGTCATCACCTTTCATGGTCGATCCCATTTCCTCTGGGTGCCCCACATCCATCTGTATGTGTATTGGACACTGTCCTCTCTCCCCTTGCTTCATCCACTTCTGGTCATTGTAAGTTGCTGGATCATTCCTTATCTGTTCCTTTCCTCTAAACTTGGCAGGATGCTGTGCATGTGGTCTTCTTTCACTTGCATGGATTGTGTGGTCCCGATCTTTCTTAGTTCCTCTCTTTCTGAGCGTGGGTAGTGTTTTTGATCGCTGTTCGTGCACCTTCAATGCCTGGTATACCGGTGGTAATTCTATGTGTCTCTCCACTATAATTGCACTGGCAGTCTTTACTTTGCACTCTATAGACCACTGATGACTTCTTTTCCTTGGGCAGTGGCTCCTTGGGACACATCAACAAGTGGACACAACAGAGGAAGGAGAGTGGGGTGATAGCAGAAAGACACTCATATCACTGGATTGGGATACACAGTTAGCAAGGGCCATGGGAGGAAGGGAATTGGAGGATAGATTGGCAACAACACTAGATGCCAGGTGCAAGAAAGGTGGGTGGAGAAGATGAAAAAACAGAGACAAGAACCTCCAGAATTAGCATATATATTAGGGGATAAGAAACAGCAAGGAGAGACCGGACTGATTGGAGCAAGTGGAACAAACCAAGCAGGGAAAGAAACGATGGGAAGAAAGAGGGCGATAGGATTAAAACACGAACAGGGAGATGCAGGACAATTAGAGCAACTAGTTGTCCCGCCAAATCCAGTCTGAACATCTGGCTGACTGTGCGATTAATAACAATAACAACAACAACAACAACGATGATGATGATGATGATGATGATGATGATGATGATGATGATGATGATGATGGAAGGGTCCTTGGAAGTCATCTACTCCAACCCCCTGCTCAGGCAGGAAACCCTACCATTTCAGACAAATGGCTGTCCAGTCTCTTCTTAAAGACTTCCAGTGTTGGAGCATTCACAGCTTCTGGAGGCAGGTTGTTCCACTGGTTAATTATTCTAACTGTCAGGAAGTTTCTTCTTAGTTCTAGGTTGCTTCTCTCCTTGATTAGTTTCCATCCGTTGCTTCTTGTCCTACCTTCAGGCACTTTGGAGAATAGCTTGACTCCTTCTTCCTTGTCGCAGCCTTTGAGATATTGAAACACTGCTATCATGTCACCCCTCGCCCTTCTCTTCATTAAACTAGACATACCCAATTGCAGCAACCGTTCCTTATATGTTTTAACCTCCAGTCCTGTAATCATCTTTGTTGCTCTTCTCTGTACTCTTTCTAGAATCTCAACATCTTTTTACATCGTGGTGACCAAAACTGGATGCAGTATTCCAAGTGTGGCCTTCCAAGGCATTGTAAAGTGGTATTAATACTTCACGTGATCTTGATTCTATCCCTCTTTTAATGCAGCCTAGCACTGTGTTGGCCTTTTTGGCAGCTGCAGCACACTGCTGGCTCGTATTTAAGTGATTGTCTACTAGGACTCCGAGATCCCTCTCACAGTTACTACTATTGAGCAAGGTACCCCCTATACTATACCTGTACATTTGGTTTTAGTTGCCTAAATGTAGGACCTTACTTTTTTCACCATTGAATTTCATTTTGTAAGATAGCGCCCAGTGTTCACGTCTGTCCAGATCCTCCTGTATCTTAATCCTATCTTCTGGAGTATTGGCTATTCCTGCCAGCTTGGTGTCATCTGCAAATTTGATGAATTCCCCATCTATCCCCTCGTCCAAATCATTGATGAAGATATTGAATAGCACTGGGCCCAGAACAGAGCCCTGAGGCACCCCACTACACACTTCCCTCCATGTAGTCTAGCATCCCAGACAATACTGCGGACTCTGCTCAAAAATTTCTTATATGCTATGTCCTGAATAGAAGGAAGTAAACTACCAATAATCTTTTCTGTCATCCTCCCCACTCTCTGTACCATCTTCGTGTCTGAAGCAGTAATGCTTCCAAACCAGACTGTAACGCAATATAACAGGATGCTCTCAATTTTCCCTCTATAGAAAGTGATAAGGACAGGGGAAGGAAGATGTACTTTTCTCATGTGATGCTGAAAATGCAGGCACTGCTGTGCCTGCTTCACCAGTGTATCGCTGTTGAGCACTCAAGCTAACCTACTGGTTAGCTGCACACTCAGAAACCTGATGCTGTTAACCACTTCCACAGGTGAATCATTAATACACAGGGATATGTGGCTGTGCATGCCTTTTCTGAAATCAACAATAATCTCTTGCATTTTTCCAACATTTAAAATAAGGCTGTTTTTATTACACCAGCTCACCAAAGCCTCTATCTCTTTGCAGTAAGCAAGGAGTCATCCTCAATAAGGCCCACTACTGTTGTATCATCTGTACATTTCACAGTATGGTCATGGGTCAACAGGATGAACAGTGAACTTATGACACACCCCTGAAGAGAACCTGTGCTCAAGAAAATGGTGTTAGAAATATTAGTCTCAACTGATACATAATGGGTTCTATCAATAAGAAAATCAAGAATATAGTTGCACAAGGGAGTATTAAAGCCTAAAAGGTTCAGTTTGTTTACTAGATACAGAGGAATGTATTAAATGCCAAAATGAAGTTGACAAACAGCATTCACACGTAAGTATTTCTTTCCTCTAAGTGTGCCAAGCTCAGATGGAGAATAGAAGAAATAGCATCATCTGTAGAGTGATTTGGACAGTAAAGAAACTGAAGTGAGTCAAATGCTAGAGAGAGGCTAGATAATAATGTCCTTTATCAACATCTCAAAATGTTTCATAATGAAGGATGTAAGTGAAATGGGAAGGTAATCTTTGAGAACTGTAATTGTAGACTTTTTTGGCACTGGAAAAATAATGCCATCTTAAAGCACAATGGGGCCACTGCCTGCTGCAGCGAAGGACTGAAAATATCTGTAAGAATGCAAGCCATCTCATCTGCACATTCCCTAAGAACACCCTCAGGAATATTATTTGGGACTGCTACCTTCCGAATGTTAACTTTCTACAGTTTCCCCTGGACAGAAGTAATATCAAAGATAAATAGTTGCTTGTCAGGATGGGTCACAGCTTTCCTCACAGGGGTGCTATTTGATACCTCAAATCTTCCAAAAAATGTGTTCAGCTCATTTATAAAGTTTGTGTCACCCTTAGAACACAATGGAGCCATCTTATAGTCTGTGATGGACTGGATACCTTGCCACAAAAGTCTGGTGTTCATGGGGTCCTGAAGAAAGTTCTGAACTTTCTGACAGTGGGCATGCTTTGCTCTTTTTATGGCACTTTTCAAATTAGCTCTGGTTGTTCTTGAACAATGGGCCCTATCCTACAAAATGAATTTCAATGTAGAGAAAAGCAAAGTCTTACATCTAGGCAGGAAAAACCAAAGGTACAAATACTGATTGGATGAGACCTGGCTTACAAACAGCAACTGTGAGAGGGATCTTGGAGTCTTAGTGGACGATCACTTGACTATGAGCCAACAGTGTGCAGCAGCAACCAAAATAGGTAATACAATCCTGGGTTGTATAAACAGAGGCATACTTCACGCAAAGTATTATTACCGCTTCATAAAACCCTAGTAAGACCACACCTGGAATACTGAAGCCAATTTTGCTCATCATATCACAAAAAAGATGTTGCGAGTTTGGAAAAAATCATAGAAGAGCAACTAAGATGATCAAGGCTTGGAGTCTAAAACATACAAAAAATGGCTATGGGACTTGGGTTTGGTTAGTCTAAAGAAAAGAAGAAATAGGGGATATATGATAGCAGTATTCCAGGAGCTGAAGGGCTGCCACAAGGCAGAAGGGGCCAGATTGTTCACCCAAGCACAGAGGGAAGGACAAGAAACAATAGTTGGAAATTGATCAAAGAGAGAAGCAACCTGGAATTAAGGAGAAAGTTCCTGACAGTGAGGAAATTAACCAGTGGAACAGCTTGC
The DNA here is from genome assembly GCF_964194415.1 of Vipera berus. Taxonomy (NCBI): domain Eukaryota; kingdom Metazoa; phylum Chordata; class Lepidosauria; order Squamata; family Viperidae; genus Vipera; species Vipera berus. The sequence continues at coordinate 65,243,075 of NC_138205.1, read as the reverse complement.
CTTCAGAAATCGTGGGTGCTCCATCACTGGAGATTTTTAAGAAGAGACTAGACATTCACTGAGCTATTCAAAATCTTAAAAGACGATGCAGTAAAAGTGCTACACTCAATTTGCCAGCAAATTTGGAAAACTCAACAGTGGCCACAGGATTGGAAAAGATCAGTTTACATTCCAATTCTAAAGAAAGGCAGTGCCAAAGAATGTTCAAACTATCGCACCATTGCACTCATTTCACATGCTAGTAAAGTTATGCTTAAAATCCTACAAGCTAGACTCCAGCAGTATGTGGATCGAGAACTACCAGAAGTACAGCCAGGATTTTGAAGAGGCAGAGGAACTAGAGATCAAATTGCCAACATACGCTGGATCATGGAGAAAGCTAGAGAGTTCCAGAAAAACATCTACTTCTGCTTCATTGACTATGCTAAAGCCTTTGATTGTGTGGATCACAACAAACTGTGGCAAGTTCTTAAAGAGATGGGAGTACCAGACCATCTTATTTGTCTCTTGAGAAACCTATATGTGGGCCAAGAAGCAACAGTGAGAACTGGACACGGAACCACTGATTGGTTCAAAATTGGGAAAGGAGTCCGGCAAGGCTGTATACTGTCACCCTGCCTATTTAACTTATATGCAGAGCACATCATGAGAAAGGCAGGACTAGATGAATCAAAAGTTGGAATTAAGATTGCCGGAAGAAATATCAACAACCTAAGATATGCAGATGATACCACTCTAATGGCAGAAAGTGAAGAAGAACTAAAGAGCCTCTTGTTGTGGGTAAAGAAGGAGAGTGCAAAAATTGGGTTGAAACTTAACATTAAGAAAACCAAGATCATAGCATCCGGCCCTCTCAATTCCTGGCAAATAGATGGGGAAGAAATGGAGGTAGTGACAGATTTTATTTTCCTGGGCTCCAAGATCACTGCAGATGGGGACTGTAGCCAAGAAATTAAAAGACGCTTGCTCCTCGGGAGGAAAGCCATGGCAAATCTAGATAGCACACTAAAAAGCAGAGACATCACTCTGTCAACAAAAGTTGGGCTATAAAAAAGGCTGGGCGCCAAAGAATTGAGGCCTTTGAACTATGGTGCTGGAGAAGACTCCTGCGAGTCCCTTGGACTGCAAGGCGATCAAACTGGTCAGTCTTAGAGGAGATCAACCCTGACTGCTCTTTAGAACAGACATGTCAAACACAAGTAGGGCATGAAGTCAATTGGGTTTATAAGCAAACTCCCCATCCCCCTAATGCCTACTCTGATGACGCTGACAGTGGATCAGCGAAAGCTAAGACAGTTGATTTTTAAATTTTTAGATTTTATAAATGGTTGATTTTATTGTTTTATCGTTCTTAAACAATAAACAGCTGTTTTACAATTATCCCAGAGTTCAAGGATTTTATACATGTCATGGTTGCGATAAATGAGACAGTTCAAACAAAATTCAGGCATTGTTTATCTAAGTCTTAATATGAAAGGAAGCATCGGCACTTAATAATGAAAGGAAGCATCGGCACTCATGGAGAGATGCCAGAATCTGAAATCTCCTTCCCCCAAGCCCCTCGTATCATACACAATTCCCACCCTTATTTACACATCATTATCACATTATCCAATTAGTTTTACATATGAAGTTTCACTTCCCTTTCTGTGCACGGACTTTTTCTTATCTTCTCAAAACATGTGGTTGACATTCCCCTCCCCTTCAGTGATTCAAAGTGAAGCAGTTAAAATAAAAGGTTGCCTCTTATATTGTCAGTGCAAAAACATGTTAATGTTTGCAGCATTGACATCCGTCCCCCCTTACAAAAAGAACAGATCCTATAATGTAAACAAACACAAGTTAGGAGCTGGCTTTTGGTTTGTTGGGGTGTTTCTCATAAAACCTTTTGATAAGTCTGTCAGCTTTCACATTGCTAGACTTCACCCAAATAGCTTCAGACAATGGGTATCCCTTCCATTGTACTAGGTACTGCAAATTTCCCTTAAAGATTCCCTTAAAGATACATTTCACTTCATAATGGGTCTGACCCACTACTATGAGTGGTCCAGGTGCCTTCTTAGGGGGAGTCTTAAAGTGGAGGCCTGAAAAGGTTTCAGTAAGCTACAATGGAAAACTGGGTGAATTTTTCCCAAAGGTCTGGGGAGTTTCAATTTTACTGTGACTGGGTTGATGATTCTCATAATGGGGAAAGGACCCAATAATTTTGGTTCCAATTTGAGATGTAAATATTTAGTTGACAGATAAACCTTTTTTCCAACTTGGAATGTTCTTTGGGGAGCCCTCTTTTTATCAGCCTGTTTTTTATAACTCTCAGAAGTCTTTTTTAATGCCATTTTTGTCTTTCTCCAAATCTTTTCCCACCCCCTTACCCATTGATCAAGTGTCTGGGAAGTGGAGGGCACCTGAGGGTAGTCAGGCATCGGGCTGAACACTTTTCCTGTGGCTACTATAAAAGGTGTGTAGCCAGTGCTGCTATGAACAGAATTATTATAGGCCACCTCGGCAAAAGGGAGGAGGTCAGTCCAGTTTGTCTGTTGGTAGGAAACATAGCATCTGAGGTATTGCTCCACCATTTTGTTACTGGATTCTGCAGCCCCATTGGTAGCTGGATGAAATGCAGATGTTAAGCCTTGAGATGATCCAATTAATTTGAGGAAATTCCTCCAAAACTTTGCTGTAAACTGCACTCCTCTATCTGAAATTATTCACTTAGGGGCGCCATGCAGTCGGTAGATATGTTTCAGGAACAATTTAGTCAGTCGTTGTGCAGATGGGAGTCCTTTACAGGTGATAAAATGAGCCTACTTTGAAAACAGATCTATTACAGTCCAGATGACAGTATTTCCTCTGCTGTTGGGTAGGTCTACAATAAAGTCCACAGCTATTTCTTCCCATGGTTGAGAACAATCTGCCACCTACTGCAGTAGCCCAGGGGTTTTCCCTGGAATTCTTTTCATGGTGACACATACGGTACAACTCCTGACATAGTTTTCTACATCTCATTTTATCCCCGGCCACCAAAATTGCCGACGGGTGAGGTGTAAAGTTTTTAAATATCCAAAGTGTGCAGCCTGTTTTACATCATGGCTGTGTTTGAGATCATTGAGATGGAGGGTTTCAGGTAGATACAATTCCCCCTCTTTATATGCCAAACCATCCCTGCATGTTATGGAGGTTTGATTATCTTTGAACCATTGATCAGTAAGGAGCTCTCATTTTATCTTCTTTGCTCACGGGTCATCAGGATTAGGGGTTCTGCGAGGTGTGAGTTGTGCCGCAGGTTGTGAACTGGGGATAATTGCCTTGTAGATTTCATCGTGTTCACTTTTGTACTGTGGCAATCAGGATACCGCATCAGCTAGGAAGTTTTTCCTTCCCGGTATGTACTTTAAAGTAAAATTAAAATGGTTAAAGTACTGTGCCCATCGCACTTGCTTTGGGGACAATTTGCAGGGAATTTTTAGTGCCTCTAAATTTTTGTGATCTGTCCATACTTCAAAAGGCACTTTGCTCTCTTCTAGTGTCGCCAGTTTAATAGCCCCCACCTAATTGCAAAGGCCTCCTTCTCCCAGACTGTCCATCTCTCACCTTCCGTGAATTTCTTAGATGTGTAGGCACAACATTGCAGAACCCCACTTTTAATCTTTTGCAGTAACACCACTCCGACTGCCATGTCACTGGCATCTGCTTGAATTACAAAGGGCTCCCCTGGGCAGGGGTGCTTTAGGACCGGTTCAGCCGCAAATAGCCTTTTTAAATTCTGACAACCCATAGTCCATGCTAGTGGTTGGCCAGGTCATGGTTTTCCACCTCCCTTGCCCGTTTTGAGTAGTTCTGTAAGGGGTAGACCAATCTTGGCAAAAGAGGGAATGAATCGATGGTAGAAATTGGCAAACCCTAGGAAGTTCTGGAGCTGTTTGCGAGTCTTTGGGAGCTGCCATTCAATTATAGTTTTAACTTTGTCTGGGTCCATTTTGATGCCCTTGTCGGAAATTCTATAGCCAAGATAATCTAATCAGGTTTGGTGAAATTCACATTTCGACAATTTGACGTAAAGTTTGGCATTCAGTAGTTTCTTTAACACTTCTCTGACCAGTCCTATGTGGTCAGTCATATTCGTACTGTATATCAGAATATCATCAAGATACACCAGAACCCCTTTGTATAAATGATCATGTAGGACCTCATTAATCAACTGCATAAATACGGCTGGGGGCCCCTGCAGCCCAAATGGCATGACTTTGAATTGGTAGCTTCCCAAGGGGCAGTTGAAGGCCGTTTTCCACTCATCCCCCTCCTTTTTTCTCACCCGGTAATATGCTTCTCTCAGGTCTAACTTGGTGAAGACACTCCCCTTCACCAGGTGGGTTAGTAAGTCTTTCAGGAGGGGGAGAGGGTATTTATTTTCCACACTCACAGCATTGAGGCCCTTATAGTCTATGCAGAGATGAAGAGACCCATCTTTTCTTTCTTTGAACAACACAGGGGCTCCCACAGTAGACTTGGCCCATTCAATGAATCCCCTCGCTAGGTTTGTATCCACATATCACTGCATCTCCTCCATTTCAAGGGGGGACATAGCGTACATTCTTGGTCATGAAAATTTGGCCCCCACAACAGTTCAATGGAACAATCATTGGCCCGGTGAGGAGGCAAGATATTGCATTCTTTCTCACTAAATGCCTCTGCTAGGTCCTGGTACTCGCTAGGGATGAGCGGCTCTCCAGGTGGCTGTAAGATAGCCATGTGCACTCGATCATTGGGTGGGCTGAAATCCCCTGTAACATCTGTTGAATCAATGGGGGGATCGGGCCCTATAGGTAGTCTCACAGTTCTCATTCATTTTTTACCACCAGATAAATGGTTTCCATTTGTCCAACCAGGCTAATCCTAAGATCACAGTCCCAGTCATTTCTGGGACAACCAGGAAGGGAATAAATTCCCAGTGCTCACCTATTTTTAAGTGTTGGGGCTCCGTTCATTGCGTGACTAAAGTCCCTCCCATCAAGGAGCCATCAACTTGCTTGAACCTCACAGGTTTGGAGAGTAGTTTTGCTCATATGCTCAGTTTCATGGCAAATGGCAAGCTAATGATGCATTGGGAACATCCAGAATAAACTAGCACCTTTAAATCTGCCTGCATACCCAACTTAGGGATTATGAGCTTGGCAGGTAGTAAAGAAGGTGGGATGTGTCAGCTCACCATCAGGTCATTCTCTCCTTCGTCATCGCTGTCGAAAGAGGGTAGAATGGGGGTGTATCCAGTCTGAGTTCTGGCATCCTCCCGTGTGGGGGATGTGACCTGGACAACAGGTTCCTGTGTCATCCAGTTGGATTTCTCTCCCTTTAGCCACTGTGCAGGTCTGTTTCTCACTGCTGGTCCTGGTCTGTTCTGCTGTTGGGGGAAGGGGACTGGGCAGTTGGATGCTTGATGTCCCTGATGTCCACACCGGAAACATTTAATTGCCGGGTCTACAGGTGGCTTGGGTCTTTCAGCCAGCACAGTAGTTGGAGATTTTCATGGGGGTGATTGCCATTCAGGTAGTTCTGACCTTGGCTCAGTTTCAGGTAGGAGAGGCTTCTTATAGCATCACCCGCTATACATCTAATTTCACCGCTGCCTGGTACAACTCACACAGTTGGTCAGGCACAGCTTGGTAGATACAGGCCTGAGAAAGGTGGTCATCTAACCCTTCTCTAAAAAGATGAATTATGGATTGCTCGGGCCATCCCTCTATCCAACCGGCCATCTTGCAAAACTCCCGCACTTACTCTAGGGCAGGCCAGCCAGCTTGCTTTATCTTATGGATTTGTTCTTCCACTTTGAGGGCAATGGATGGGTCCTCAAATCTTTCCCTCAGCCCCAGGAGGAAAAGGTGGGGGTCCTCCAACTCAGGGGCCTGCTCGTTATATAAATTGTTCAACCATTTGGATGCTTCTTCCTCTAGGCTGGACACAATCACATCTACCATAGCACCTGGGTCTGGGTAGAGATGGGCCCAGCAATTCAAATGAGAGCATACTTGGATAAGGAAGAAAATCAGTTTCTCTGGGTCCCCATCGAAGGTTGCTCTGAAGGGTGGGCTCATCATTGGTTGCTGGGGGGCCCATTGCTGCTGGCCCCACCCTGGTTGTTGGTTAAATGGTTACTGGGGCCCCTACTGCTGTTGTTGTGTCTCCAGTTGCTGCTGGCCCCACTCTGGTTGTTGATTTAATGGCTGCCAGGGGCCCCACTGCTGCTGGCCCCACTGGTCCTGCTGCATGTTCAGGGGTTGCACGTTCGGGCCCTTCTGCTGCCACCCTTGCTGTTGTCCTCCCACCAGCTTCTGATCTCCAGGCTTCTGCCCCACCCCCAGCTGTTGCAAGGCCTCTATTAGCTGGGGCAAGCTCAGAGGTTGTTGGCTTTTCACTTGTGGGGGTTCCCCAACCTCCCATTGCTTCAGAGGCCCCAGGCTGGGGTCCTCTGTCTCTGTGGGTCTGGAGGACCTGGCAGGGGACTCCTGGGGCTGGCAGGCAGTCTGGTCTGCAGACAGGATTTTCCACTCACTCAAATTCTCAGTGACAGATGGTCTGGCAGCTCTCCACTATTCTGCTTTTACGGGCTCCGGCTGTGCAGTCTCAAGGTATGTGTAGTTTCTACTGGAGTGGTTCCAGCCTGATGACCAGCTGATCTCTGCTAACTGCTTGGGGTCTGCCCCCAAATGGGCATCCTGCAAAAACTCATCTTCCCACAGCATGCTGTCTGTTAATTCCTGCTCTGAGCTGTCAGCAGCTGCCAGGTCACTCTCTCTAAGCCGATTCTCTTTTCCCATGATAAAGATTCTCCCCTGAATCTTTGCCAGATTCTCTCAAGGCTAGAAACAGCAGCAGGTTGTTTGAAAGAAAATAGATTCTGGCATGATGTCAAGGTTCCAATAAATGAGACAGTTCAAACAAAATTCAGGCATTGTTTATCTAATAAGTCTTAATAATGAGAGGAAGCATTGGCACTCATGGAGGGATGCCAGAATCTGAAATCTCTTCCCCCCAAGCCCATCGTATCATACACAATTCCCACCACCTTATTTACACCTCATTATCACATTATCCAATTAGTTTTACATATGAAGTTTCACTTCCCTTTCTGTGCATGGGTTTTTTCTTATCTTCTCAAAACATCTGGTTGTCATTTTTCCCCTTCCTTCAGTGATTCAAAGTGAAGCAGTTAAAGTAAAAGGTTGCCTGTTATATTGTCAGTGCAAAACCATGTCAATGTTTGCAGCATTGACAATACCATTGCATAAATATGCCTGGGATTGATATATTTAGAATTATTAGGGATATATATATATTGTATGTATGTATGTGTGTGTATATACTACTACTACTACTGCTACTGCTACTGCTACTGCTACTACTACTACTACTAGTAATAATAATAATAATAATAATAATAATAATAATAATAATAATAATAATAATAATAATAATAATAATAAAGTTGGAAGGAATCTTGAAAGTCATCTAGCCCAACCCCGTCAGGCAGGAAACCCTATACCATTTCAGACAAATGGCTGTCCAGTCTTTTCTTAAAAACTTCCAGTGTTGGAGCATTCACCGCTTCTGGAGGCAGGTTGTTCCACTGGTTAATTGTTCTGTCAGGAAGTTTCTTCTTAGTTCTAGGTTGCTTCTCTCCTTGATTAGTTTCCATCCGTTGCTTCTTGTCCTGCCCTCAGGTGCTTTGGAAAATAGTTTGACTGTATGTATGTATATACATCTGTAAATGCATGTTATGTATGGATATGGGTAGTGCAATGTTCTGCAAACCATAATGACAGCTGTCATAGGCCGCACTTACGCGGCCGCACTGACAGCTGTCAAATCTGACACATGCGCAGACGCTCCCGCAAGCACACGCGGCCGTTTGACAGCTGTCAAACGCCGCGCATGCGCACACAGCCGCGAGCTGTCAAAACCGCGGCTATCCCACAGCGGCAGCCACGAGCTGTCAAATACTGACGCATGCGCATTCACCACTCATCTGTCAAACTCGCGGCAACCCCCGGCGGCCGCCGCGAGCTGTCAAAGTTGGCGCATGCGCAGTCGCGGCAACAAGCTGTCAAACACCGGCCGCCCGCCAAAACCAGCTGACAGGATTCCCTGCCTAGTTACCTGCTAAGCGCTGTCGCTGGGGAAATTTCTGCCCTAACAGCTGACTGATTGGCCCCCTGTCTTGGAGGGAAAAATGCGCCCAGCTGATTTGCTGTCCCGTTAGACAGCTACCTATATAAGCATGTTGTTTACCGTTCCCGTTGTCCGGGCTGACTAAATAAATCTGTTAACGAAGACGCGTCTCCCTTGTCCTTCCTGCCGACAAACCACCTGGCGACGAAGGTGGGATCCCGGTACTAGCTGAAGCCACGGGCCAGGAGTGTTGCTGTCCGGTCAACCGCTGAAGTCACTTGCTAAGTCACTGACCGGACAAGCCAACCTACCAGGCGCCCAAGTACCGCGGACCCGGAATGGCAGCCCTAGGACACATAAGGGAGTTCGACGTCCGGCACCCTGAAGGATGGGAGTCGCATTTGGGCCAGGTTGAGGGGTACCTCCTTGTAAATAAGATCACGGAGGACCGCCACAAGGCCGCCGCGCTCCTATGCCTGAGCGGGCCAGCGGTGTACGATATCGCCGTTGGCCTCTGCAGCCCGGACCCGGTCACTACCATTCCGTTTGCCGAGCTCACGGACCGCCTCAGCAAACACTTCGTGCCAAGGCGGTCCGAACTATATTGGCGGCTCTCGTTCGCCCGACGGAAGCAGCAGCCGGGTGAAACCACCACCGCTTTCATCGCGACCGTCAGGCACGCCGCCCGCAAATGCCATTTCCCTGACCTGGAGGACCGGATCCGCGATCAAGTTATCGCCGGTCTCCAGAACCCGCGCCTGCAGAGGAAACTTGTGGCGAAGCCCACAATGGACCTCGCAGAGCTCACGCTGGAGATAATGGCATACGAAGATAGCCACCGCGACGAAATCGAGCCGTTTGGCGAAAACCCGGGCAACTCTGTCCATCAGGCCAGGGAGCTCGGCCAGGGGCCGCCAGAGCCCGAATCTGGGGTCGATGCGATCCTCTCCCGCTTCAACCGGATGACCGCCGGCCGGGAAAGGAGCCGCAACCAAGACCGACAATCGGGCCCCAACACGAAGAAGCCGCAGACCAACGCCAGAGCAAAGTGTGCCAGTTGCGGCGGAAGCCATGCCCGAGCCACCTGCAGGTTTAGGAACGCAAAGTGCCACGGCTGTGGCAAGACCGGCCACATCCGATCAGCATGTCGCAGCCTAAACCGGGAGACCCTCCACGACCTTGACGAGATCCCCGCAGGTAGGACAGTCCCTCCCCGCCCTCAACCAAGGGTCATAGGGTCCGTATGCTCCTTAACAAAAACCCCCGCTAACAACATCCCCAGAGCCAAAGTTAGGACGTGGGTCAAAATACAGGGAATCCCCTGTGAAATGGAGGTCGACTCAGGATCCTCCGTTTCAATCCTGTCAGGAGACACCCTCCAAAAGATAGCCACCAAAACAAATCACCACATTCCTATCCAACCCTCCAGGGTCTTGCTGGCAGATTTTCAAGGGGCGCAAATAGATTTAAGGGGACAAGCCGTCCTGAAAGTCGATTTTAAAAAATTCTCAGGCCACTTAACAGCCCAAATAACTAAGCAACCAAGAACTAGTTTAATAGGACTAGATTGGTTTGAGGCATTAGGCATTCGCCTCGAGGGAACAAACCGCATCCAAACCGACTCTTTAGATACTATCTGCAAAAAATTTGCGGATGTGTTTGACGGCTCACTGGGCAAATACAATGGCCCCCCCATCGACCTCAAGTTCAAACCAGAGGTCGGACCAGTTAGAATAAAAGCCAGGAAAGTTCCCTTCGCCCTAAAACCAAAAATAGACAGAGAACTAGACCGCTTGCTCAAACTAGGAGTCCTAGAACCCACTGACAGCGGAACTTGGGAAACCCCCATAGTGACACCTGTCAAACCCAATGGTGACGTCAGAATCTGCGCAGACTATAAAGCGACCCTCAACCGTGCACTCAACCCGCATGCGTACCCAGTTCCGTCAGTAAGAGATGTTCTATCAGAAATAGGGTCCGGCTCCATTTTCGCCAAACTAGACTTGGCACATGCCTTCCTGCAACTCCCTGTAACCAGGGAAACCGCAGAAGCCCAAACCATAGTGACGCACAGAGGGGCGTTCAAAGTGAACCGCCTCCAATTTGGCATCTCCGTGGCACCTGGAATATTCCAGGAAGTCATGGAGCGCACCCTCAAAGGCATCCCCGGAGTCTGCCCGTATTTTGATGACGTCCTCATCGCGGGCGATTCCACCCAGTCCCTAGCAACCAGGCTGCACGAAGTCCTCTCGAGATTCCGCGCAGCTGGCTTAAAATTAAAACGTGAGAAGTGCTCAATCGGAGTGCCCTCCGCAGAATTCCTGGGGTACAAAATAGACGGCAAGGGCATTCACCCCACCAACGCAAAAATACAGGCAATACAAGCCGCACCCCCCCCAAAAAATAAGACGGAGCTCCAGGCATTCCTAGGGCTCCTGAATTTCTACCATTCATTTCTACCCGCAAAAGCCACAATAGCAGAACCCCTTCATAGGCTCCTGGACAAAGGGGCCCCCTGGAAGTGGACTCCACTTCACAATGACAGCTTTAAACAGCTAAAACAATTACTTTCCAGCGATACAACCATATCGCACTACAACGAAACCAAACCTCTATGCATCGCCTGCGATGCTTCACCTTATGGCATCGGGGCAGTCCTCAGCCACTCCCTTAACGATGGCACGCAAGCCCCAATCGCTTACTACTCAAGGACACTTTCGAAAACCGAGCGCAATTACGCGCAAATAGATAAAGAAGCCCTGGCTATTGTGGCTGGAATTAAAAAATTCCATGATTACCTCTACGGCAGACCTTTTACAATCTATACAGACCACAAACCTCTCCTGGGCATATTCACATGGGACCGCCAAACCCCGCAAATTTTATCCCCGCGAATGCTTCGCTGGACGACATTCCTCTCTGCCTACTCCTATCAGTTAATCTACAAACCTGGGAAGGAAATGTCCCACGCAGACGGCCTTAGCAGGCTCCCACTCCCCCAAATAGACCCTGATCCAGCCCCAGCCGGCCAAGTCCTGGCCATACAAGAACTCACTGAATGCCCAGTAACAGCTAAAGACATCGCACTTGCCACAACCAGGGACCCCACCCTCAGCAGGGTACTCTCATGGGTCACATCAGGTTGGCAATCAACCTGCCCCTCACCCTCGATCCAACCTTATTTTGCAAAAAGACAAGAGCTTTCAACACATTTAGGCTGCATCCTTTGGGGCTGCAGGGTAATAATCCCCTCATGCCACAGAGCAAAAGTTCTCCAAACACTACATGAGGGCCACCCGGGCATCTCAAAAATGAAGGCTCTGGCACGCAGCTACATCTGGTGGCCATCCTTAGACAGGGACATCGAGCAGCATGTAGCCGGCTGCTATCTCTGCCAGCAAACCAGACCCTCCCCTCCACACGCCCCAGTCCACAAATGGGAAACCACTTCCAATCCTTGGTCCCGCATCCACCTCGATTACGCAGGACCGTTCCAGGGACAAACATTTTTAATTATTGTAGATAGTTACTCTAAATGGCTGGAGGTTCTCCCGGTTTCAAGCACCACATCAGAGGCCACTATTCAAGCCTTAAGGGGAGTTTTTGCCACCCACGGTCTACCAGATGTCATAATCACTGACAACGGACCTCAATTTACCTCCCGTGATTTCCAGATCTTCACGAGGAGGAACTGTATTAGACACGCAACATCGGCTCCGTTCCACCCGTCCAGCAATGGCCTTGCAGAGGTCATGGTAAAGACCACCAAAGACTCTCTGCGCAGAATGATCGTCGGAAACTGGCACCGTCAACTCGCCCGCTTCCTCCTCGCTCACCACTCCACTCCCGTGTCCACCACCGGTAAATCCCCAGCAGAACTAAGATGGGGTCGCCGACTAGTCACTCGACTTGACAGACTGCACCCAGACAGACCAGCGGCCGAAAAAACCAACAACTTGCCACACAAAACATTCTCTAAGGGACAAAATGTCTGGGCCCGAAATTATGGGGGAAGGGATAAATGAACCCAGGGGGTGGTTCTCGATCAAACCGGGCCCCTGTCATACACCATCAATGCTGGCTCGGGACTCACACTACGGAGACATGCAGATCAACTCCGACCCAGGTCACCCCCCAACACCTCCACGCCAGAAACAGCGGTGGAAGATCCTGCACCCCCCAGCACCGTTCACCCAGAGAATGTCCCCGCTCCAGCCGACCTTCCTCCCGAGGAAGCCCCCGCAACAATGGAGAAACCTTCACCTCGCAGATCCACGCGACAGAAAAGGCCGCCAGCATACTTACTGGACTTCGAATGGGCCGGGAATGCGCCAACAAGTTCTAACACTGTTAAAAGTTAAAATTAAATTACCTTGTTCAGTTCAAGGGGGGGGGAAAGGGGTGCAATGTTCTGCAAACCATAATGACAGCTGTCATAGGCCGCACTTACGCGGCCGCACTGACAGCTGTCAAATCTGACACATGCGCAGACGCTCCCGCAAGCACACGCGGCCGTTTGACAGCTGTCAAACGCCGCGCATGCGCACACAGCCACGAGCTGTCAAAACCGCGGCTATCCCACAGCGGCAGCCACGAGCTGTCAAATACTGACGCATGCGCATTCACCACTCATCTGTCAAACTCGCGGCAACCCCCGGCGGCCGCCGCGAGCTGTCAAAGTTGGCGCATGCGCAGTCGCGGCGACAAGCTGTCAAACACCGGCCGCCCGCCAAAACCAGCTGACAGGATTCCCTGCCTAGTTACCTGCTAAGCGCTGTCGCTGGGGAAATTTCTGCCCTAACAGCTGACTGATTGGCCCCCTGTCTTGGAGGGAAAAATGCGCCCAGCTGATTTGCTGTCCCGTTAGACAGCTACCTATATAAGCATGTTGTTTACCGTTCCCGTTGTCCGGGCTGACTAAATAAATCTGTTAACGAAGACGCGTCTCCCTTGTCCTTCCTGCCGACAAACCAGGTAGATATATACTTTTTTTGAGAGTAGGCAACAGAATTTTATTTTTATTGTATGCCAGTGTGCCCGCAGTAAAAAAATAACAATAAAAGTTATCCTATCCTATCCTATCCTATCTTACCTTACCTTACCTCACCTCACCTCACCTCATCTCATCTTATCTTATCATCTTTCTTATGAACACTTGTATCTCCTCATTTTGATTTATAATAGCAGATTGTTCCTGGAAGAATCCATGCTGTGTAACAGTCGTGATAATTTATAATTGACTTATGTCAATGTGTGAAATGTGGGTTTCCTGGGGAAATAAAAAATCCCACCATATCTTAGCAATTTCCTATTGTCTTTCAGCCAAATGCTTTTTTCCAATTTCCACAGTTCTATGAGAGAAATTAATTCTATATCTAAATTAATATTGTATATGAGGTGTTGAAATAACAGTTTTGGATAAGAGAAGAATTAATCAACCAGGAGTATTTTGAACTAATAAATTGTGGGATTTAGAGAGAGGTTCAAATCCTTAACTGTTGTAGAACTCACTGAATGATTTGGGGCCAGTCATCCTCTCTTAACTCACAGGGCTGTTGAGGATAAAGCACTATAAATGCTGCCTTGAATGTTTGGGGAAAAGATGAATAATAATCAATTCTACATAGCAGAATTTTTTTACTTTGGGGTTCTACTGTATCTTAATGCCATGGTAGCAGCTTTGTGTATCTACAGGGCATAGTTGTTTTAGTTATTGTCTAATGTGTACAATCATCACAACATTATATGATATTACTTCATAGTATAACTATGCCCAGCAAGAAAAAAACTGTTTTAATGAAAGTAAGCTCTCTCTTCAAAGCATTAAAGTACTTTGTAAGACTGGTATGGCTGCCATGAAGACTGTACCCAGTTGTCTCAATGTGTGTGCATGCACAGTCTCTTCACTTCCCTGGTGGTTTCATCAGGGAAGGCTACATGGACAAATACTTCCAGACATCTAGAGCCAAACTATGAAGCACTCAACCCCACACCAGCCTTGCAAAATGTGATTGCTGTAATATTTAGATAGGGGTTCTTCCTTACACTTATATATTTTATTAAATGCACCTTCCAAATGCTTTGCACAGACCTAGTTCATGGTATCAGTTAGGGACCTGAAACCTTGTTCAAAACATGTAGCAAGCTTTTATTAAAAGTAAAAAAGAATTATTATAATATTCTGTCTCACTTACTAAAACATTATATTTTTCTGTTTCACTCCCAAGTTATTTATTTATTAAATTTGAATGCTGCCCATTTCTTTACCAAATTATTCTCAATGGCTTACAATATCATAAATAACAGAATAAAAGAATTACAGAATTAAAACATTAAAACATTAAAACATAAAACAATAACTGTCAAAAACATTAAAATTAATATTAAAACAGATAAGAACCAATGCATAGACAGTGCAGAAATGGGATCTTCTACAAGTCTACTACTTGTCAAAGTATACCACTCCATAATGCCTTGGTAAGACCACACTTGGAATACTGCATCCAGTTTTCGACACGACAAGGTAAAAAAAGATACAGTATTGAGATTCTAGAATAAGAAAAGAGAAGAATAACAAAGATGATTAGGCGACTGGAGGCTAAAACACATAAAGAATGGTTGCAGTAATTAAGTATGTCTAGTTTAATGAAAAGAAGAGTTAGGGGTGATATGATAGCAGTGTTTCAATATTTGAGGGGTTTCACAAAGAAGAGGGGGTCAACCTATTCTCCAAAACACCTAAAGAAGCAATGGATGGAAACTAATCAAGGAGAGAGGCAACCTAGAATTAAGGAAACATTTCCTGACAGAACAATTAACCAGTGGAACAACTTGCCTTCAAAAGTAGTGGATGTTCCAACACTGGAAGTTTTTAAGAAGAGATTGGACAACATTTGTCTGAAATGGTACAAATTTCCTGTCTGAGTAGGGGGTTGGACTACAAGACCTCCATGGTCCCTTCCAATATTCTTTTATTCTGCTACTAGCCACCTCCAAAATGAGATGCCCCCATCGGGACCCCAAGCCAGTTGGCAGAGTCAGGCTCTTTCAGAAGGCTGAGAGGATGGGAACAGATCTCAACTCAAGAAACATGATATTCCAGTGGGCAGAAGCCATGGCAGAAAAGCATCTTGTCCACTCTTTCTGCTTTTAGAAAAGGAGATCAGGTGTTCCTGTTGAAGTTGAAGTTCTGAAGAAGCTGGCAGATGTTTTCTCAGAACCATTGTACCATAAACCTTGGAGCACTGGGAAAATACCTGAGGATTGGAAAAGGGCTGATGTGGTTTCCATCTTCAAGAAAGGTGGGGGGGGAATGGACCCAGAAAACTACAGACCAATCATTTTAACATCAGTACCTGGGAAGATCCTAGAAAAGATAATAAAAAAAACAGATCTGCAAACAACTAGAAGCAAAGTAACTAAGTAGCCAACATGGGTTTGTTAAAAACAGATCATATTATCTTAAGCATTTCTGGTGTCCCTTTATTATTCCATATGTTTATCAGTTAGAGTGAAATGTGTTAAAACAGATGACTGATTGTCTTCCACTTTTCACTTTTTAAATAGCACTTCGAGGGGAGTGGGGAATCAGATCAAGACCATAGTTTTAATTACTTTAAGAATTATTAATTAATTTAAGACTTAATAACTTTAAGAAATAGACACCTAACATTAGAACCATCATTAAAAAGGCACAAAGAATGTTTGTCAGGTTCCTTTGCAATGCTGCAATGAGAAGGGGAGGGGAGCACCCATGGGTATGGATTGAGGATAGTTCTGTATTACTAGCATTTGTTTCTACTTTCACTCTGATGTCTCTGTATGGCAGGGATGTCAAACTCAATTTCATTGAGGGCTGCATCAGCATTGCAGTTGCCCTCAGGGGGCCGGGTGGGTATGGCCAGGGTGGGCGTGGCCTACTGGGTGGGTGTGGCTAGAGTGCATATGGCCTACTGGGTGGGCGTGGCCAGCTCTACATCGTTCGCATCAAGGGTGCCTATGGGGGCCTGGGCAGAAGTGGAACAGATCTGAGGGTCTCTGGCAGAAGGAGGGTCTCTGGGCCAGGGCCAAGGCAGTGGGGGCCGTTCCCTCACTGTTTCCAGGATGGCTTCGCGGGCCGCATGAAACCACTTCATGGGCCGGATCTGGCCCCTGGGCCTTGCGTTTGACATGTCTGCTGTATGGGAATTAGAGAGGGAAGATTACCCTCAGGGCCATCTATTTCTACTCCTGCTGACTGTAAAGCAGGGCTTTTCAACCTTTTCACCCATTGTATCACTTTTAGGATATGGCAATATCCGAGTACCACCAGTCACCTAGCAAGGTGCCAAAAACTTGATGACCAAAAAAAAGGGAAAAAGTGATGAAATGATGAAGTACAGGTAGTCCTTGACTTACAACAGTTCACTTAGGGACAGTTCAAAGTTACAATGGCACTGAAAAAAGTGTTCCCCCAAGCCACAGCCAAGCAAGACACCTGCCTGCCTGCCCAGAGGCGCTCTTCCTCCTGTCCGAAGTTTTCATTGTTGTGAGCATTTCTGTTGAGGATTGGAAGTGGGGGTGGGGTGGGGGGTCTTTTATTTTTATTCCCCCTGTCTGCTGGGTGGTTGCAGCAGGTTTTGGTCACTTCACATGACCCTGGGACACTGTGACCCTCATAAATATGAATCAGTTGCCAAGCATAAGAATGTAAATCACAAGACCCTGGAGATGCTGCAACATTCCAGCTGATTGGCGCTTCTTCTGGGCTCAGTGAAGTGCCAGGATCAGTGCTGAGCTCCAGCTGGAGCCTTGTGCTGATCCTGGTGCTTCCACTGAGCCCTGACAGCCCCGAAGAACCACTGATCCTGGTGCTTCCACTGAGCCCTGACAGCCCTGCAGCTCCAGCCATCCCTCGCTCAGGCTTTTGTGGTGCTGCCACCATTCAGTTCATTCCCCTCCCCCACTACCACTTTTCTAGGATGGTCACGTATCACCTGTCAGGTGCCAATGTACCACAGGTGGTACCTGTACCACTGGTTGAAAAGCCCTGCTGTAAAGGACAAGGTGCCTGGGAAACAGCTGCTTATAACCTTTTCAGCTCAAAATTCTCATAACACCCTCACACCAGTGGATTGGCTCCAAATAGACTGGGCATTGGGGTGGGGCCAAAGAAATGGGACTTTTAGCGCAACGCTTTTACATGGGAACTTCAGATTCCACCTTTTTACTCTGCAATCACTTTCTCTCTGTAAAAAACTCCTGTTTGAAACAATGCCTGTTTCCTGAGTTGTGCTTTCCTGAGGGGACAGTTGAGGCAGGTCCTTACTTTAGGCAGAATATGCAAAGTGGTCAACCTAGAAAGGCATCTGCCCTACAGTGGGGACTGCACAAAAGATGTCTCACCAAGGCAGTGATCAAGAAGTGTAGTGCTGGGGAAAAGATGATGCCAAAATTCACCCCAGTGAAAACCCTGTCAAAGGGACAGAGGAAGCTGACAGCCTGGAGGACACCTCAAAACCAAGTGGTCTATTGGTGTGATGAAGAAGGAAGACTGGGAGAGGAAGATGAAGGGAGTCACCCTCACCTAAGGCAGCCACCAGCATGGAGAAGAGAGTGTCACTCAACGATGATGAGAAAGAGCCTAATCGTGCAGATGCCCTCATGAATCAAGCAATGCATTTCATGATGGAAGTGTTCCAAGACCTAAAGGTGAGAAGAGCTCAAACCATAGTAATGAGGGACCATAACTGATGAAAACAGACAGCAAATGGGGAGGAGAGATGATGAAGCAGTGGTCACTACCACTGGAATGTCAATGCCTGGGGGATCCAGAGGGGTGATTACTCCCAGAGCTAAAGATGGGGGGCTACCAACACAAGCACAAAAGTCCCCCCCTTAGAATGAAGTTCAATGGAGACTTCCAGCAACTTGAGTTCTTCCTGGCCCAGGACCTCACCTACATGCAGGAGTATGGCTGTGAGATACTCACCGAGGGGGCCAGAGTCAGGGTTGTCACCCTGGCACTGGAAGGCACCGCTGCCAGATAGATAGTGATCCTCCACAATACAAATGCCCGGGAGCTACAAAACTTCAGTTGCTTCATGACTGCTCTGAGATGGCACTTTGAAGATCCACTGGATCACTGCAAGGCTTGTGATCACATTAAAACAATGAGGCAGTGGTACTGACCAGTAGCCAAGTACACTAAGGAGTTTTTGGGATCTGGATTACTGGCCCAGTTGGCTGGAGGATATCCTCATGAGTTGTTTCAAGGATGGCCTAAATGACAAGCTATACAATGCTGGCATCATGGGGGTGGGGGGCTGCATGCCTCCACATGCTTGCATGCTTGCTTGTGTGCATGCTTGCAGAGAAAGCCAAAATCAACCAAGCTCATAATAATACTGATCCAACAGGGTTTGCAAAACATCATCCCCAGAAAGGAAGAGAGAGGTGACCAAAATTCAACTGCAGCCAGTATGTTCCTCTGCCTGTTTTAAATGCAGGAAGAAGGGCTATCAAGCAGCTGAGTACAGAGCAAGAACCCTGGCAAAGAAAGGAGAGCATGCAGCAAGTGGGAAAGCTGTCAAACCATAGCCTCACACGAGGGAGACAGCTCTGAGGAGCACTGAGGTCATGGAGTTCGAACCTTCACCCAAATGGGGGGGGGACTCTGACCACACAGGAGGAAGACCAAGGGTTCTCAGACACTGACTATGAGGACAACACCTTGGTAAGTGGGCTGATCGCTCTGATCACACCAGTGACTGTGCCTATAGAATTATACCTCCATGAGGCTGGGAAGGGCACTTCCCTAAAAGCCCTGCTATTTGGGATGTACCAGATGTTTGGTTAGCCCAGCTTTAATGGAGAAGTTGGGGATCTGCTTGAGAAGGCTAAAAAAAACCATCGCCTTCTGCCAACTAGATAGGTCAGTCGCAGGAGGCATTCCAGCCATTTTTGCCACTATGCCCCTGGGTATGAAAATGGGAGTCTTTAAGTTTCATATTATCACCAGGAATAGAGAGATCCCTCATCCTGGGCTTGGCCTGGCTAAAGAAATGGAACCTACAGTTGGACTGGAGGAAAGGGATCTTGAAATTCCCAGGGAGGGGGAAAGTGCCATAGGGCATTTAGCATCAAGCCTCTCCATAGAGGGGCCCCCAACAGGAAGCAGTGGCAACTGCAAGGGGAGAGCAAATGTCAGACATAACAAAAGAATACCAGGACCTAAGGGATGTCTTTAGTGAGTGTCGGTCGGATGAACTCCCTCCTCACTGATCCACTGACTGTGCCATTGAGATTGTTCCCAGAGCTAAGTTGCCAAATCCAAACTTTACTCGATGACTCCTAGGGAGCTAGATGAACTGCATGCTTTCATTAACAAAAATCTGGCCCGGGGGTTCATCCAACCAGCTCAACCTAGAGTGGTAGCACCTGATTTGTTCTGAGAAAAGAAAGATGGTTTTCTTTGTCTCTGCACTGATTAAAAAAAAAGGTAAAGGTTCCCCCGCACATGTGTGCTAGTCATTTCCAACTCTAGGGGCCAGTGCTCATCTCCATTTCAAAGCTGAAGAGCCAGTGCTTGTCCAAGGACGTCTCCGTGGTTATGTGGCCGGCATGACTAGACGCCAAAGGCGCACAGAACGCTGTTACCTTCCCACCATAGTGGTCCCTATTTTTCTACTTGCATTTTTATGTGCTTTTGAACTGCTAGGTTATCACAGATTAAATGCAGTGTGCAAGAATGAGTATCCCCTACCCCTCATAATGACATGTTAGCCCACCTGGCCAAGGGAAAAAAAATCAAAACTAGACTGGACTTATTAGTGCATGAGAATCAGGGAAGGAGATGAATGGAAAACAGCTTTCAACTGTCTGTTCAGCTGTTTCCAGTTCAAAGTACTCCCCTTTGGCCTGCAAGGAGCACCCACAGTGTTCATGCAGCTGATAAATGAGGTGCTCCATGAACAATTATACAATTTACACCAAAATGAAAGCAGAGTGTATAAAACTAGTCAATGCTGTACTGAAAAACTCTGTGCAGCCAAATTTCATGCCAAACTATCCAAATGTGAGTTCCATAAAAAAAAATTGACTTCATAGGCTATCCAATCTCCCATGAGGAGATCAAGATGGATCTGAGATGGTGCGGGCATTGCTGAAGTGGGCACCTCCCTCAACCAGGAAACAACTGCAAAGCTTCTTGTGTTTTGCCAACTTTTACTGGAAGTTCATCCCATCATTTGCTCAAATAGCCCTCCCTATCACCAATTTGCTAAAGATGAAGTTGGGGGGGGGGGAACAAACCAAAACCCAGCCAACCCTTGAAATGGACTATGGAATACCAGGCGGCATTCAAAAAACTCAAAAGACTTTTTTCTGCTGAGCCAATACTGAAACACCCAGACCCGGGAAAAACTTTTGTCATCCAAGCAGATGTGGCAGTAGGAACTGTACTGTTGCAAGAGAATGAGGAGGGAAAACTGCCACCGTGCATGTACACATCACGAAAGCTGACCGAAATGGAGCAACAGTGGGCAGTGTGGGAAAACAAAACTTTTGCAGTTCGATGGGCTCTCCACACATGAAGGTACTTCTTAGAAAGTAGCAAAATCCCATACCAGGTCTGGACCGATCACAAAAACCTAGAAGCTCTGAAAAACCCTGGAGGTTGTCTCCAAAGCAAGCACACTGAGCTCAATACTTCCAGTGCTACACTACCTACCAGGAGGGAAAATGTCCTAGACCTAGCCAATGCTCTGTCAAGAATGCCACAATACAACAGCTCTAAGATGGAAATATCAAGCCACTTCTCCCTATTTATCAGCAGGTGGCTCAAGTAACCACCAGAGTGCAACATTAAGGGGAAACACCCATAGACAACACTTTCATTGCCAATTTTTTAAAAGTCTTGGAAACAGATTAATGATCCTGTAGCCACAAAAAGCTGTGCTCCATGCAGGATGGATTGGCATGAGTAGGTGAAAAGTTATACGTGCCTGCCAACCAGAGACTAAAAACTATGCAAACATGCCATGACTCGAAATTAACAGGACATTTTGGGTTCTTGAAAACCTTACCCTTCTCAAAAGAAAATTCTGGTGACCCTCACTCAAAAAAGACATTGAAAGTTATGTGTTCAGCTTCCCCATATGTGCTTCAGCCAAATGGAGGCAGGGGAAAACACCAGGTCTACTCCAAACAGTAGTTGAGCCTTCAGCACCCTGGAGACAGATTTCTATGGATTTCATCATAGAACTCCCTGAAAGCTCAGGAAACACAGTAATTTTGGTTGTGTCTCACTTATTCTCCAAGGAAGTCCATTTCATCCCTGTCCAGAAAATTCCCACCGCTAAAGCACTGGCAAAAATGTTTCCTCCATCACATTTACCCCTTACATGGAGCACCACAATGCATTATTTTGGACAGAAGGGTCCAATTCACATCAAAGTTCTAGAGAGCTTTTCTGGACCTCCTAGGAACTGACCAAGAACTCAGTTCTAGTCACCATCCACAGACAAATTGCAGGACAGAATGATTGAACTCAGTACTGGAGCCATATCTGCACTGTTTTATTAACTATCAGCAAGATGACTGGACAGACCTCTTGCCATTTGCTGAAATAGCATATAACAACACTGTGCATTTTGAGTGGTAACTGGGCAAAATTTTAACCCAATGCCTGAACTACAACCCCAGGAGCCCATGATCCCCTCTTTAAAACAGTAGATCATTCAATTGAAAAAAATATGTGGCCTGTGGTGCTCAAAGCTTTGGCAGATGCCCAAGCAGCTTATAGAGCCCAAGCTGACAAAAAGAGAGTGAAACCTAAACCACTCCAATTGGGGACCATGTATATTTGTCTACCCTGTTCCTACAATCCTTATAACCTTCAAAGAAGTTAGGCCCAAAATATATAGGACCTTTCTCTATAAAATGAATTATTAACCCAGTAACAGTGGAATTAGATTTACTCAAGTCATTAAGAAAAGTCCACCAGGTGTTCCATTGCAGCTTCCTCAAACCAGAAGTGATTTCGCCCTTAAGGCCAGCACCCCCTCAAATCCCCACACCTATTATGGTGGAGGGAGAATAGCATTTCGAGATTAAGGAAATCTTAGACTCATGCACACATCACTGAGTCACCCAATACCAAGTAACATGTAAAGATCTCTCTGGGGCTCAGCCTGACTGGGTGCAAAAGAACCATGTGAAAACCGCTAGACTAATTAAACACTTTCATGACTGTTACTCTGATAAACCTAAATAAATACTGCACCACTATTTCTTTTCCCATTTTTGTTATTTTTTTCTGTTCTCAAGTGGATCTTCCCTTCTTTTAGGGGGGAAGTATGTTAGGTTGGAACACTGCCATGAGAAAGGGGAGGGGAGCACACATAGATATGGATTGAGGATGGTTCTGTATTACTAGCATGTTTTTCTACTTTCACTTTGATGTCTCTGCATGGGAATTAGGGAGGGAGGAATACCCTCAGGGGCATCTGTTTCTACTCCTGTTGACTGGAAAGGACAAGGCGCCTGAGAAACGGCTGGTTATCATCTTTTTGGCTCAAAGTTCTCATAAAGCTCTCATGCCAGATTGGTTCTGGATGAACTGGGCATTGGGATGGGGCTGAAGAAATGGGACTTTTAGCTTAATGCTTTTACACAGGAATTTCAAATTCCACCTTTTTACTCTGCAATCACTTTCTGCCAGTAAAATATCCTTTTAAACAATGCCTGTTTCCTGGGTTATGCTTTCCTAAGGGGATAGCTGAGGCAGGTCCTTACAATGTTCTTCCTGCGTCAACTCAGAAAGTTCAGACTGCCTCAGGAGCTGTTGACACAGTTCTAGAGAGGAATTATTGAGTCTGTTATTAGTACTACTGTAAGTGTCTGGTTTGGTAGTAGTTTTACAGCTACTAAACAGGACAGATACAGACTTCAATGGATAGTTAGCACTGACTGCAAAAAGAACAACTTGCAATGAGCCTGCCTCCCACTGAGGACCTGCATACTGCACAAGCCAGAACGAGGGCTGAGAAACTATCTACAAGCCCCTGGATGTAAACTGTTTCAACTCCTCCCCTCAGGATGCTGCTATAGGGCATTGCATGCCAAAACAACTAGACACAAAGTTTTTTTTCCCTTGTAACATTACTCTGCAGAACACCTAATTCTCATAGGATATTTACCCATGTAGTAGGGCTGTATTACTATTATCCTTCTTATCTTTTGTGATATTTCCTCACAAGCAAGCATATTTGGGTCACCTTGCTTGAAATTATGAAATTTGGTACTGTATTAAAAAACAGTGAGTCAAAGTGAATAGAATAGAATAGAATAGAATAGAATAGAATAGAAAAGAATAGAAAAGAATAGAAAAGAATAGAATAGAATAGAATAGAATAGAATAGAATAGAATAGAATAGAATAGAATAGAATAGAATAGAATAGAATAGAATAGAATAGAATAGAATAGAATAGAATAGAATAGAGCTGGAAGGGACCTTGAAGGTCTTCTAGTCCAGCCCCCTGCTCAAGGAGAACCTATACTATTTCAGACAAGTGACTGTCTAGTCTCTTCTTAGAAACCTCCATTGATGGAGTGCCCATGATTTCTGAAGGCAAGCTGTTCCACTGGTTAATTGTCCTCACTGTTAGGAAGTTTCTTCTTAATTCCAGGCTGCTTCTCTCTTTGATCAGATTCCAACCATTGTTTTTTTGTCCTGCCCTCTGGTGCTTTGGTGAATAACGTGACCCCCCTCTTCTTTGTGGCAGCCCCTCAAATACTGGAATACTGCTATTATGTCTCCCTTATTTCTTCTTTTGTTTAGACTAATCAAACCCAAGCCCTGCAGCCATTCTTCATAGGTTTTAGTCTCCAGGCCTTTGATAATTTTAGTTGCTCTTCTCTGATTAAAGATATGGGTTAGATTTTTGCACTCAAATATAGCTGTGGCTGTATGTATTCTTTTTAATTCTTTAGTTATGTGTTTATATAAGAAATGAAGCACAACTGATACCTTGCTGATGACATTCCAATTTTTCTGGAATCAAAAACAGAATTGGACTCCAATATTACAGAAGAGGCATTGCAACAGTGTACTTGTAAATCCATTGTTCCCACTCAAAGAATATTGGCTGAACATAAAACAGATAGGCCTGATTCATTTCTACTTCCTGTGCTTATTTCTTGCGGAATAATGCACTTAACATTTATTTTTAATGGAAATAATATATTGATTCTCCTGTTTACTCAGAAAAGGACACCTAACTTCTAATATGTTTTTTGCTTGTTTTGTTTTTTGTGCCTTTGAATCAGTTTTTGATTCCTGGTGACTGCCTGGTCAAGTTCCTACAGTTTTCTTAGCAAAGTTTTTCAAAAGTGATTTATCATTGGGTCTTTCTCAGAGTGACTGGCCCAAAGTCACACAGCTGGCTTTATGGCTAAGGAGTGGCCAGAACTCACAGACTCCTGGCTTCTGGCCTGATCATTTAACCTGGGGGGGGGCTTCAAACCTGGCCCTTTTATGACTTGTGGACTTCAACTCCCAGAATTCCTCAGCCAGGCAAGCTGACTGAGGAATTCTCGGAGTTGAAGTCCACAAGTCATAAAAGGGCCAAGTTTGAAGATCCCTGGTTTAACCACAACACCAAACTGTTTTTAGCCACTCAAAATTAACTATTTTAAAAATATAGAAAAAGTTCCAATTTCTAAATATGCTTTCCCACTAAAATTCTGAAATATTTCGCTCAAATGCTAAAGTGTTGCTTTTGATTGTAACTAAATCTTGTCTGATATGAAATGTCATGAATAAAGTATTAGTTTTCATTTCCATCTAAATGTTAAGATTTTAAAAAATGCATGCATTATAGTTACACCTAAGGGACAAAAATTCAATCCATGTTTTCCATTTTTCCTGCGCTGCCTTTTCCCCCCTTATACCGAATTTCTACTAAAAGAAATAGTACTCCAATTACTTAAAAATCCAGCCCAGATTTGCCATCAGCTCTTCACCTGCATTTCTCTGTACTCAGTATGTCCGTGTGTGTGTGTGTGTGTGTGTGTGTGTGTGTGTGTGTGTGTGTGTGTGTGTCTGTGTCTGTGTCTGTGTCTGTGTTTGTGTGTGTGTGTGTGTGTGTGTGTGTGTGTGTGTGTGTGTGTTCCTGTGTGGCTTACTATTGGCTGCAGTCATTTGGCAGAAAATTCCTCTTGCCAACAAAAGGTTTATATATAAAGGTTTTCCAAGACTTGGCTATCTCCACATGAAAGAAGTGATTGCTGAAGGGAGCAGCAGTGAGTAGAGGAAAGAAAATCAGGTAAGAGTATAGGAAATTATTCTCAACTGTTCTTGTTTTATGAGCTCTTCCTTGCTTTCTTCTGATCCTAAACTGTTACCAGCCATAGACTGTATAATTGCTATTGTCCACACATTTAACTAGAAGAGGCTTTATTCATCTATAAATTCTATTTTGTGTGCAAAGCACTTTTAGGTTATTTCACTTTTAGCAAAAATGATTTTGTTTTGTTTTTGTTCTTCCCCAGACTGCAGCTAGAATTTGTTTTAACAAGACATAGGAATAAAATACCAAAAAAGATGCAATGTGAGTCTCCTAAAGCAAAATGACAGGCTCTCTGAGCCTTGAAGACTTAACACATGTATTGGTTTAAATAAAACTGTGTATATATATATATATACCTTGGCTAACTTGGTATTTATTAAATCCTTGACATACATAATGTAGAATATCATCCTAGTTTGCTCAGAAGATGAAAGATTTGTTCGATGATGCTCACAGGAACAAAAGGAATACAGCTGCCACAGATTCTCTCCCACCTGTAAATTCTCTACACTATAAGAATATGTAATAAGGCAATAAAATCATTAATATGTATGTTAGTTTTGTTTCAGTTACCAGAAATTAACTGCTTTCAAATGCAGTTTTTTTGGATTGACATTCCAATAAAAAATTAAAATATTTGACCAAAACTTAACATACAAAATTAAGAGAAATACACTAAAATCATCTAGTAAGAAAATAATTAACTAAAGTATCCTATTATGCATTTTCTCAGGAAATACATCTTAAATGTCCACAGTAACATGTCAGACTTTTTTTAAAAATGCAGCCTTAGTACAGACCCAGTATTGATAAAAACCAATAATCTTAAACCAGTTTTACAGTATATACATCCATTGTGCACTAGCCTAAACTTCAGTGTCAAAGTTAATGCTATAAAATTTGATGAGGGTTACTACTTCAGTGATTTTAAAATAGATTAGGTAGTGACATGCTAAGCTAAATTGCTGAGTTCTTGAGCAAACAACACAACATGACAGTGAATTTTCCTTCTGCTTTTTAGTTTTCCAACAGTACCTTGTCAGCAATTGTTCACTATTCTTACACACCCAAATTATCCCAAGCCTATTGTATCTTTATCTTTGTCCTCATATGCCTCAACTCTATAAGGCCTCTATCAGTATGGTAATCTTTTATCAAAGGAATTGCAACTATGCTGGAGGGTTAGAAAGCTACATATGCCTTCTAGAGAAAGTAAATGTTTCATATATTTTCCCCTTTGATAGTGTGAAATGTGATGTTACTGAATGACCATGGAAGATAAATATGGTGGACCAAAAACCAAATATTTCATTCTCTTTTTAAAAAATATATATTTTAATGATTTTTTTAATGCAAACACCTTAATATTTGGCAAACAGTGTGTTGTCTTAGCTTATATTTACAAAATAATCACTAGAAATCAGTTTTTATATTCCAAAGGTCCACCTAATAGCTTTGCTAGATTTCCTCTTCTTCCAATAATATTCTCTTTGCCAACCTTCAATTAATACTATTCTTATTAATTCAATAGGTAACAATTTAAATATTTTTTCTGAATTTTCTACCTATAATAATCACATCAAGATCATATTTCTTTTCTGTCTAGTCATCTTGGTTGCCTTGTCATGAATCCTGTTTACAATTCTTATTTAAACTTGTTTTCCTTACAAAGTTCAAAACATTCTTACTGGCTAAACATTTCTGAAGGTTAATTACATTTAAGTATTTAAATCTATTTTCATATCTTAAAAAGTAAATAAAAAAGACAGCAAAGAAAAAGAAAAAGAAAGAAAAGAGAGAGAAGAAAAAAGAAAAAAGGAAGAAAAGAATAAGAAAATAATATACTACTTAAAATACATATCCTTGTTAAACTGGTATACATTTATTTCCAAGTTTTTTTCCCTGTTCTTTTTGCCATAATTAAACCTATGTTAAATTTTTAGATGTTCCATTTAATTAATCCAATCATCTAATATTTTAACTATATTCAAAACATTTTTATTTATCTATTAAAATTTTCTTAAGATCAATTACATTTAAATATCTAAAACATTTTCTTTTTTTTATTAAATAGTTTTACAAAAACAAAATTTTACAATATATCCCCAAATCCCTCCCACCCCAAACCCGCTCACTTCCCCTCCCACTTCCCAGAGTTAAATACAGGATTATAGTTGCAATAATCATATTTTAAATAAAAATTATGCAGAATATACAATTAACCAAATTCATAATGTGCTTTAACTCCCCTTTAACATAACTACAAACAAAGTACCAATAACAATATCCCACTAAAATCTACTCATAAGCTAAATGGAACTTTTTAGTCCCATATTTGTTCTGAATATAATTTATCCATCTCCTCCAAACTGAAATATATCTTTCCTGTGAATGATCTTTCAAATAAGCAGAAATCTTAGACATTTCTGCAAGATTCGAAACTTTAAACACCCATTCTTCTATAGTGGGCAAACTATCCTTCTTCCAATATTGTCCCACCAGTAACCGTGCTGCTGTTATCATGTTCAACATCAAGTTAGTTTCTTTAACATCACAATCTACAACAATACCCAATAAAAACAATTGCGGAGAAAACTTTATCTTTCTCTTAAAAACCTTTTGAATGTCCCACCAAATTTTAATCCAAAAAGCTTTTATATTTCTACAAGTCCACCACATGTGAAAATAGGTAGCTTCTAAACTACCACACCTCCAACATTTAGACTGTAAATTAGGATACATGTTAGACAACTTCTTGGAATCCAGATGCCATCTATAAAACATTTTATAAAAATTTTCTCTTAAATTTTGAGCCTGAGTAAATTTAACATTTCTGACTCAAATTATCTCCCAGGTGTCCAACGAAATTGGTTCTTGAATATTTTGTGCCCACTTTATCATACAGTCTTTAACCAGTTCCGTTTCCGAATCCAATTCAATTAAAGCATTATATATCCTCTTTATATGTGCACAATTTAAATCTCTAATTTGCTTTACTAAATTTTGATCTGTAATTGTGATGCCAACCTTTTGATCTGACTTCCACCTAGCTTTCAATTGAGTATATTGAAACCAAGAGTAACTTATGTTTTCTTGTCTTAACTCCTCTAATGGTTTAAGTTGCCAATCATTCCCTTGCAATCTAAGTAGTTCCTTATAAGAAACCATATCCATACTCACTCCCATAGATACGCCCTCTATCGCGTGTCCAGGAATTCCCCAAATCGGTATTTTATAATTTAACTTATAATAATACTTTTTCCAGACACGCAATAAAGCACTTCTAAGAATATGGGATTTAAAAGCCCTGTCCACCTTCTTATCGTAAAGCAAATATGCATGCCATCCATATACCAAATTCCATCCCTCAAGATGAAGTATTCTCTTGTTAGTTAAATTAAGCCAATCACTAACCCACATCAAGGCAACCGCATCATAATACAATTTCAAATTCGGCGCCTTGAGTCCCCCTCTTTCCCTGGCATCTTGTAAAATCTTAAATTTAACTCTTGGTTTTTCCCCGCCCAAATAAATTTGTTAATACCCTTCTGCCATTGATCAAGGTTGGCATCCTTTTTCAATATAGGTATCATTTAAAACAAAAAGAGAAACTTTGGTAGAACATTCATTTTAACAACTGCAATTCTTCCCAATAAGGATAATTGTAATTTTTTCCAATTATTTAAGTCCCTTTGTACCTTCAACCATAGTGTTTCATAATTATTCTTATACAATTTTACATTTGAAGCTGCAATATATACTCCTAAATATTTAACCTTCTTCACTATTTCAAAACCTGTTAATTTTGATAACATATCCCTTTCACTCATAGATAAGTTCTTAGATAATATCTTAGTCTTATTACTATTCACCTTAAACCCAGAAACCTTACCATACTGAGTTATAATTTCCATCAAATCTATAACCGACTGTAACGGTTGAGATACTGTCATAACCAACTCATCAGCAAAAGCTCTCAATCTATAATCATTCTGTTTTATTTTAATTCCCTTTATCATAGAAGACTCTCGAATTTTAATTAATAAAATCTCTAATGTTAAAAAAAACAATAATGGTGATAGGGGGCATCCCTGTCTTGTACCTTTTTCAATTTTAAAGGTCTCTGTTAGCCCCCCATTAACTATAATTTGTGCAGTTTGTTGTTGGTATATAGCTTTAATAGTATGTAAAAAACCTTCTCCAAAATTCATCTCCTCAACAACTCTCAATAAAAATTGCCAATTCAATTGGTCAAAGGCTTTCTCTGCATCCAAAAATATCAATGCTGCGGAGACTTGGTTGTTCTTATCCAAATATTCCAGCAAGTTTACAATTTGTCTTACATTATATTTCACATACCTCCCAGATATAAATCCCGATTGATCACTATGAATCATTTGTTTCAAAACTTGCATTAATCTATTAGCCAATACTTTAGCAAAAATCTTATAATCTGTATTTAAAAGCGATATAGGTCTATAATTTTTAGGTTGAGTAAGGTCTTGATCCTCCTTTGGAATCAACGATACAAAAGCTGTCCTCCATGATGGAGGAACTACACCTCCAGTCTGAATTTCATTAAAAAAAATCTTTAAGGGTTCAATCATTTCAGGCAACAACTTTTTATAGTAAACTGCTGTTAATCCATCTGTTCCCGGAGCCTTGCCCAATTTCAACTGTTTAATAGCTAAAGAAATTTCTTCTGATGTAATTGGGCAATTCATCTCAAGTTGTTGTTCGTTTGAGAGTCTCAGAAAAAGAGCTCCCTGTAAATACTTGTCTATATCTAAAGCTTGTATATTTTCTTTAGAATATAATTTTGAATAAAAATCTAAAAAACTCCTCTTAATCAAATTTTGTTGGTAGACTTCTTTTCCTTTATATTCTATTTTATCTATAGTACGTGATTTCTGTTTCTTCCTTAATTGATAAGCCAACCATCTACCAGGCTTATTAGCGTTACAAAAAGTATTACGTTTAGCATAGCGCAAATTAGTTGCTACTTGATCAGCCAGTAGCTTGTTAAATTGTTCTTTCAGTAAATGTATTGAGATCCTTAAATTATTATCCAATGGATTCAAAATAAGCTTTTTCTCCTTAGATTTAATCTCTTCCTCAAGATCTAAACATTTTTGCATTTGCTTATGCCTGTAAGCGTTGTTCATATAAATCAAAACCCCTCTCATATAAGCTTTACTAGCATCCCAAACCATTTCCATCGATGTACCTTTATGCATATTTGTAACAAAAAATTCTTTCATATGTTCTCTACATTTCTGCAAGAACAAGTCATTTGTAAATAAATTCTCATTCAGCCTCCAGGATCTTCTACTACCATCCTCAGCAAAAAAACTCCAACCAAACAGGACTATGATCAGACATTGTCCTAGGGAAAATCTTTATGTTCTTAACCGAAGAAAAAAGATCAGTAGTAATCAAAATAAAGTCAATCCTGGAGAAAGATTTATGTCTATCCAAAAAAAAGGTAAAATCTCTGTCTCTCATATTCCTTTCCCGCCATACATCTCTTAATTCCAGATCTTCCTTCAAGTCAAAAAAAGCTTTAGGCAATTTCAAATTTAAAAAGTTTTTGGAGGATCCCTTCTTATCTTCAGATGGCACCAAAACTCCATTCCAGTCCCCCATCATGATAACAGATTTATAATCCAATTCGATTAGTCACT
The DNA here is from genome assembly GCF_964194415.1 of Vipera berus. NCBI lineage: Eukaryota > Metazoa > Chordata > Lepidosauria > Squamata > Viperidae > Vipera > Vipera berus. Next base: position 65,211,894 of record NC_138205.1, on the reverse strand, counting down.
GATGTAAAAATTTGAAGAATTTTTGCTGTTGTTGATTTGGAGCATATAATCCAATAAGAAGAACTTTCTTTCCTTGTAATATTAATTCAATACTAACATATCTCCCTTGTTTATCCAATTCAATCAATCTTGCCGAAAAGTCTTTTCTTAAATAAATGGCCACTCCAGCCTTCTTGTCCAGAGCAAAGGATGCAAAATGTGTTCCCAATCGGGAATTAATCAGATACTTTTGGTCTTTTAATGCAATATGTGTCTCTTGTAAGCAAACAATGTTATTTTTATGTTGTTTCAAATAAAAAAATAATTTCTTTCTTTTCTGTGGTGAATTTAAGCCATTAACATTCCATGTCAGGAACTTCACCATCTCTGGTGACCATGAGCCTTTGGAACATAGCCTGAAGATCAGCTGTTGCTCTCTTCGGACGTGCTGCTCCCACAGACTCTGAGACAGCCGCATCTTGCGTAGTTGGACCAGATACAGGCTTCTGTTTTTGCTCTTTTTCCATACGCTTATATGCAGCTCTTGTCATCCTCTGTTCTTTTGGGTCTTCCTTTAATGCCAAACTCTGCTCCATAACCTCCACCTGCTGTATCTCCTCAAGAGGCAATGACATTGCCCCTTCACTCAATTGTTTATCTTCTTGTCTTGCTTCTGTTCTTTTAATTCGAGGAGACGGTGGTGAGCCTGCTTTCAGGACCTTAGTGTAGAAATCTTTTGCTTTTAAAATTGTATCCAATCTGTATCTGGTCCCTGCGTAATTTACCACAATTCCATTAGGTATTTCCCATCTGAACTGGATTTGTCGCTTCTTAAGCTCATCGGACAGAAAGGCAAAATCTTTCCTTTTTCTAAGAATTTTTGGAGGTATCTCCTTTAAAATCATAATGTCTTGGCCTGCAATTTGAAATCTTTTTCGATAAAAGGCCTGGATAATAGAATTTCTGGTTGATCTCCTGGAAAAATAAATCACTACATCTCTGGGTAAATTTTTTTGCCTAGCAATCCAGGAGTTAACCCTAAATGTGTTATCCATTTTTTTAAGTAGTTCTTCAGGTTCACATTTCAAAACAGGAGCCACTGCTCGTGCTACTTCCCATTCCAAATCTTCTTTAGGATTCTCTTTAAGGCCTCTGATACGCAATGCAAACTCCATGTTCTTATATTGTGATATTATAACTTCGTCCTCTGTTCTGTCAATCTTAGCCTCTGCTCTATCAATCTTCTGTTCAGCATCAATGATTTTATTTTCCAAATTCTCCACATACTCCATAACTGAGTCCACACGAACATCCAGGCATTCTATATGTGCAGCCAAACCCTGGAGTGCAAGCACTATATCTTCCCTCATCTGGTTGTTTTGGTTAACAAATTCTTCCCTTGTTTCCTTTATTTCTTGCTGCAAAACTTGTGTTGACTGCATCACAACTCACTGAATGTCTGTCAGTGTAAATGCAGGAGGTGGGGGGAGGGTGGTTGTACTGTAGGTTTCATCGAAGTCTGCCCTACAACTTGTGGTAAAGGTGAAGAAATAACATTCTTAGAAATTGGAGGCCCTCCCCCACGTCTCGCAGCCATCTCTTAGGTTTCGATTTCCTCTTTCACCCAGCAGAATCAAAGTTCAGAAAAAAAAGGGGAAAAAAGAAGGGAAGGGAAAGAAAAAATAAAAATTCTCCCAAAGTTCCTTAACCTTCAATAAGAAAAAAGGGAACAGGCTTTGAAATAAACAAAATCCGGTACTGGGTAAAGTCAGTTACAAATTGTATCTCTTGCTATGTAGCAAAATATAACAGTTTTCCAACGCAGTCACTTCACACAGGAAAGAAACATTCCAGCGCCATTTTACTCCATTTCAAACTTAAAACTTGAAGAAGATAATGAATCTGAGTTAAAGTTAAAATCCAACTTGAAAATTCAGATCTTCCTGCTTTGCTCTGCCTGCTTCTCAAAGAAACAAAATACTCACAGTCCCATCTAAGCAGCAGGTTCAGTTGTCGCGTCTGGTTCCACTCCTTATGGAGTGAAAACGTCCTGAGAGTGGAGAAAGCCTGGGCTTCGAGGGGGCTCACCCTGTTATCCCCCAAAGTACTTGGGAGAATCGCAGGGGAGCTCTACCTCCACCCAGGCAGGCTCGCCTCTCCCTCTTCTCCCGAGGGAGAAGCTCCAGCACCGCAGGACAGCTGATTTTCACTGCCTCTGAGCGCTTTGACGCTTCCCAGGATCGGGCGGCTTCAAAACGCCACCATTCAGCGCAGCAGCGCTACCGGAAGTCACTGGTGGGTTTACCTTGTTGGGCTTTTCAGCTGGATTCATGACGTGGTATATAAATCTAAGTGCTATTGCTATTGCTAAAGGACATATAAATTAAAACATGCATTTAAGTCTTAACTGTCAGGCATGAAGGAACAGGACTACATGTTAAGTTTCAATTAAAAATATCTATTGGACAAGCCTATATACTGTATATATATAAGAATCTAGTCAACTAATGCTTGGCACTAAATTGGCACTAAATAAAGTCAGTGGGATTCAAAGGGGGGCTGGACTTGGATCACTGGTGGAAACATAATACCTGCAAACTAATTCCTGTCTTGACTCTGCCCTCAGGCTCTGCTTCTCATCTCCTACATTAATAAGTGGAACATATATATTAAAATATAAAGCATAAGAAAATAAGGAGGTCAAATAAATTTGATATTTCATTCATAAGTAGAAGAATCATTTTCTTTGGTTTCATTTAACAAAAATAATATTGTTCTGCTAGCTATTTGCAGTAAATATTTGCTTACCCTTTTTTGCTACTTCTTGCTTTTTGCCTCATTTGAATTGGACAAGCATCAATCATATCAGTAGCCAGTAATCTAAGATTTTATAAACTATGGGTTTGACTTACAGTCCTATCATAGAACCAAATTAAGCAGCACACTTAATAGAATTTGCACTTTTTAAAGATTAAGACAATTTCTTTATCTCTAGAGTCATCCTATTCACCAAGATGTTTAGTCTACTTAATGTTGCTACCCCAGAAGTATTACTCCAATACCAAATAAGTAGTGAACATAGTACATTACTTGGGCTGTGCAGCTGTTTCATTTCACCAATTATCCTGGTGGAAGTGCTTTTATTTGGAGGCATAGACAGAATATCATGATTTGCATGACAGATTCAAAGGGAGATTGAAGGATCTGTACAGATTAATATTTGTCATCCATAATATTCACATGAAATGTCACTCCATTAGTAAACATCATATGGGGAAAGAAATTATATTCCATATTGTAAATAGCATCGATTGTCAATTTCTTACATATTTTTAAAGAAATTGTTCATTAGAGTGATTAGTACACTAATAAGGGACGCGGTGGCTCAGTGGGTTAGGACGCTGAGCTTGTCGATCGGAAGGTCGGCAGTTTGGCGGGTCGAATCCCGAGTGCCGCGTAACAGAGTGAGCGCCTGTTACTCGTCCCAGCTTCTGCCAACCTAGCAGTTCGAAAGCACGTAAAAATGCAAGTAGAAAAATAGGGACCACTACGGTGGGAAGGTAACAGCATTCCGTGCGCCTTTGGTGTCTAGTCATGCCGGCCACATGACCACGGAGATGTCCTCGGACAAGCGCTGGCTCTTCGGCTTTGAAACGGAGATGAGCACCGGCCCCTAGAGTCGGAAACGACTAGCACGCATGTGCGGGGGAACCTTTACCTTTACCTTTATAGTACACTAATAATAGGTTTCTCTCTCTGCTATTCTCAGAATGGGGGAGAAATCTGAAAATATAAACACACTGTTTTGTTTAATGTATTTCTGAATGTTATGTTTCTATAAATCTTGCTTGTTTCTTATGAAATAACCTTTTCCTCAACATTTTCTAAAGATTTTTTTTAAAAAATAAACACTATGAAAGAATTGTGATGTCACCTAACTAATTGTTCGGGAACTTTCTGACAATAGGGTTGGGTTTTCAAAAGAGGAAACAGGAAAATAACTCCCTATTCTATTGGAGAATAGGAAAACATGAAATTCTTAAACCTCGTGGTAGCTTTTATTAAAATTTTAATTTTGTCATAAATATACTCTATGAATGTGAGTTAGTGCTTAGCATTTTCTAAGCAAGATTTATAGACACATAACATTCAGAAATACATTAAACAAAGCAGTATGTTTATATTTTCAGATTTCTCCCCCATTCTGAGAATAGCTGAGAGAGAAACCTATTATTAGTGTACTAATCACTTTAATGAACAATTTTTTAAAAAAAATATGTAAGAAATTGACAGTCGATGCTATTTACATTATGGAATGTAACTGGTCTACCTGCCCCTCACTCTCCCCCAGTCAGTCGTATTGCTCCTAATCGCATCGCATCTGCCTGTGTGTTTGAATCCTGGCGGTTTCCCTCCCCTGCCGATCATTTTCTAAAACAGGCCATAGACCTGACGGTGGAAGCTTTCGAAAACCTGAAGGAGGAGGAAGTCAACACCTGCAGAAAACTGAGTGAAGAGCAACTGGAGGAGGAAGCTGGAAGCAGGGAAAGTGACCTCTCCATCCCTGAGGCATCAACCAGTGCCACGGACTCCCTTAAGGGGGCAATGGCATTGGCAGCTATCCCAGCTCTATGAGCAGATTGTTGAAACAGCTAGCTACGTATATAAGCAAACCTTGCAGACACTGGCTTTCACTCTGACAATGTCTGTTTAGTATTAAACAGTTTGTTTTTATATTTATCCTGGAGTTCAGTAACTTTTCTGTACTACTAAAGAAGAAAAAGCAGGCAACAGATTGAGCTAAAAATTACACTAATCTTCAAATCTCTCTGTTAACCATCTGTTATTATATTTAGCATGTAGAAAGTCCACAAACAGTTTCCAGTCTCTTATACAGCTGTCTAGTCCATTACCTCTAATCAAAGCAATTAGTTTAGCCCTCTCTGCTAATTCAGTCGATTTCAAAATCTATTCTTCAATAGTCAGCATCTCTTTTCCTTTCCAGTGTTTGACAAGTATAATCCTCGCAGATGTCACCATGTGAAGGAATAGTACCCCAATTTTTTTTTCAATTAGCTTGTCCATCATACTTAAAAGAAAAACTTCAGATTTCATTAATATTTGTATCTTAAATCTTTTTGCATTGTCATTGTTATGTTTCTCCAGTATGTTTTCTCATATTTGCAAGACAACCACATATGATAAAATGAACCTGGATTCTGACTACATTTCCTGCACTTATTAGAAATCCCTTTGTACATTTTCACTAATCTATCTGGGTCACGTACCAACAATACGACATTTTATAAAAGTTTTCTTTCAGTCTATAATTCAATGTAAATGTTAGTCCCTTCATCCATACATTCTCCCATTTATTTTCCATACACTCAAATCTTTGCCCATTTTACCATACACATTTTTTTTATTGAAAAGTTTTAAAATACATTTTGAAAACATAAACATAAACTCCCACCCTCCCCTCCCCCCCTGCTTCCCCTCCCTCCCCCTCCCCCCCCCAACTTCCCAGAGCTGAATACAGGGTATTAACTTTTACCAACCTAAGCTAAAATATACTAACTAACTAAAAAAAACACTTTAAATTCTATCGCACTTTAACTCCTCTTAAACATAAATAAATAACTAAATAATAATAACTAACTAATAATACATCATATAATACTAATACTTATTCATATGCTAAATGAAACTTTTTAGTCCCATATTTATTCTGAATATAATCGATCCATCTTCTCCATTCCAAAATATATCTCTGTTGCGATTGTTCTTTCAAATATGCTGAAATCTTTGCCATTTACGCCAGGTTTGAAACTTTTAAAGTCCACTCTTCTATAGTAGGCAGTTTCCTCCTTCTTCCAATATTGCGCTACCAAAAGTCTTGCTGCCATAGTTAAATTCAACATCAATTTAGTATCTATAACAGTACAATCTGTAATAATACCCAACAGAAATAACTGTGGAGTAAACCTTATTTTTTTCTTAAATATCTTCTGCATATTCCACCAAATTTTAATCCAAAAAGCTTTAACTTTTTTACAAGTCCACCATATATGATAATATATTATAATAGGTTATTATTATTACCATATATGATAATAGGTTGCATCATCACAACCACACCTCCAACATTTAGGCTGATAATTTGGATTGTTGTTGTTGTTAGTTGCGAAGTCGTGTCCGACCCATCGCGACCCTATGGACAATGTTCCTCCAGGCCTTCCTGTCCTCTACTATCTTCTGGAGTCCATTTAAGCTCACGCCTACTGCTTCAGTGACTCCATCCAGCCACCTCATTCTCTGTCGTCCCCTTCTTCTAGTGCCCTCAATCTTTCCCAGCATTAGGCTCTTCTCCAGTGAGTCCTTCCTTCTCATTAGGTGGCCAAAGTATTTGAGTTTTAGCTTCAGGATCTGGCCTTCTAAAGAGCAGTCAGGGTTGATCTCCTCTAGGACTGACCAGTTTGATCGCCTTGCAGTCCAAGTAACTCGCAGGAGTCTTCTCCCGCACCATAGTTCAAAGGCTTCAATTCTTTGGCGCTCAGCCTTTCTTATGGTCCAGCTTTCACTGCCATACATTGCAACTGGGAAGACCATAGCCTTGACTATACGCACTTTTGTTGACAGGGTGATGTCTCTGCTTTTTAGTGTGCTGTCTAGATTTGCCCTGGCTTTCCTCCCGAGGAGCAAGCGTCTTTTAATTTCTTGGCTACAGTCCCCATCTGCAGTGATCTTGGAGCCCAGGAAAATAAAATCTGTCACTACCTCCATTTCTTCCCCATCTATTTGCCAGGAATTGAGAGGGCCAGATGCCATGATCTTGGTTTTCTTAATGTTTAATTTCAATCCAAGTTTTGCACTCTCCTTCTTCACCCGCAACAAGAGGCTCTTTAGTTCTTCTTCACTTTCTGCCATTAGAGTGGTATCATCTGCATATCTTAGGTTGTTGATGTTTCTTCCGGCAATCTTAATTCCAACTTTTGATTCATCTAGCCCTGCCTTTCTCATGATGTGCTCTGCATATAAGTTAAACAGGCAAGGCGACAGTATACAGCCTTGCCGGACTCCTTTCCCAATTTTGAACCAATCAGTGGTTCCGTGTCCAGTTCTCACTGTTGCTTCTTGGCCCGCATATAGATTTCTCAAGAGACAAATAAGATGGTCTGGTATGCCCATCTCTTTAAGGACTTGCCAGAGTTTGTTATGATCCACACAATCAAAGGCTTTAGCATAGTCAATGAAGCAGAAGTAGATGTTTTTCTGGAACTCTCTAGCTTTCTCCATGATCCAGCGTAAGTTAGCAATTTGATCTCTAGTTCCTCTGCCTCTTCGAAATCCTGCCTGTACTTCTGGTAGTTCTCGATCCACATACTGCTGAAGTCTAGCTTGTAGGATTTTAAGCATAACTTTACTAGCATGAGAAATGAGTGCAATGGTGCGATAGTTTGAACATTCTTTGGCACTGCCTTTCTTTGGAATTGGAATGTAAACTGATCTTTTCCAATCCTGTGGCCACTGTTGAGTTTTCCAAATTTGCTGGCAAATTGAGTGTAGCACTTTTACTGCATCGTCTTTTAAGATTTTGAATAGCTCAGCTGGAATACTGTCACCTCCACTAGCTTTGTTGTTGCTCAGCTTTTCTAAGGCCCACTTCACTTCACATTCTAGGATGTCTGGCTCGAGGTCAGTGACCACCTCATTGTGATTATCAGGGACGTTAAGCTCATTCTTGTATAGTTCTTCTGTGTAATTTTGCCACCTCTTCTTAATCTCTTCTGCCTCTGTTAGGTCCCTGCCATTTTGGTCCTTTATCATGCCCATTTTTGCATGAAACGTTCCTTTCATCTCTCCAATTTTCTTGAAAAGATCTCTGGTCCTCCCTATTCTATTGTTTTCTTCTATTTCTTTGCATTGTTCATTTAAGAAGGCATTCTTATCTCTTCTAGCTATTCTTTGGAATTCTGCATTTAATTGGGCATATCTTTCTTTTTCTCCCTTGCCTTTCGCTTCCCTCCTTTCCTCAGCTATTTGCAAAGCTTCCTCAGACAGCCATTTTGCTTTCTTGCATTTCTTTTTCTTTGGGATGGTTTTGGTTGCTACCTGTTGTACAATGTTGCGAACCTCTGTCCATAGTTCTTCAGGCACTCTGTCTATCAGATCCAATTCCTTAAATCTATTTGTCACCTCAACTGTATATTCAACAGGGATATGATTTAATTCATACCTGACTGGCCTAGCGCTTTTCCCTACTTTCTTTAATTTAAGCCTAAACTTTGCAACAAGAAGCTCATGGTCTGAGCCACAGTCAGCTCCTGGTCTTGTTTTTACTGACTGTATAGAGCTTCTCCATCTTTGGCTGCAGAGCATATAGTCAATCTGATTTCTGTGTTGACCGTCTGGTGATGTCCATGTGTAAAGCCGTCTCTTGGGTTGTTGGAAAAGAGTGTTTGCTATGACCATCGTATTCTCTTGACAAAATTCTATCAGCCTGTGCCCTGCTTCATTTTGTACTCCAAGGCCAAACTTGCCTGTTATTCCGCTTATCTTTTGGCTTCCTACTTTAGCATTCCAATCCCCCATGATGATAAGGACATCATTTTTGGGTGTTAGTTCTATAAGGTGCTGTAGGGCTTCATAGAACCGGTCAATTTCATCCTCTTCAGCACTGGTGGTTGGGGCATAGACTTGGACTACTGTGATATTGAATGGTTTGCCTTGGATTCGAACTGAGATCATTCTGTCATTTTGAGGATTGTATCCCAGTATTGCTTTTCCTATTTTTTTATTGACTATGAAGGCTACTCCATTTCTTCTGAGGGATTCTTGCCCGCAGTAGTATACCTGATGGTCATCTGAATTAAATTCACCCATTCCTGTCCATTTTAGTTCGCTGATACCTAAGATGTCAATGTTTAGTCTTGTCATCTCTTGTTTGACCACGTCCAGCTTTCCTTGATTCATGGATCTTACATTCCAGGTTCCTATGGAGAAAAAATCTTTACAGCATCGGACTTTCCTTTCACCACCAGACATATCCACAGCTGAGCGTCCTTTCGGCTTTGGCCCAGTCGCTTCATTCTTTCTGGCGCTACTAGTACTAGCCCTCTGCTCTTCCCCAGTAGCATATTGGACGCCTTCCGACCTGAGGGGCTCATCTTCCAGCGTCATATCGTTTTGCCTTTTAGTACTGTCCATAGGGTTTTCATGGCAAAGATACTGGAGTGGTTTGCCATTTCCTTCTCCAGTGGATCACGTTTTGTCAGAACTCTCTGCTATGACCTTTCCGTCTTGGGTGGCCCTGCACGGCATAGCTCATAGCTTCATTGAATTACGCAAGCCCCGACAAGGCAGTAATCCATGAAGGGGGATAATTTGGATACATACATGCTAATTTTTTTGGATCACATTTCTGACCCATATCTTTTCCCAGATATCCATCACTACGGGCTCCTGAAAATTCTGGGCCCATTTTATCATGCAATCTTTAACAAGTTCCGTTTCTGAATCTATTTCTATCAGTGCATTATATATCCTCCTTACATGCGCTGGACTTTGATCTCTTATTTGTTTAACCAAATTTTCATCGGTTGTCAAAATACCAACTTTCTGAAAGCCCTAATAAGCAGGCATATACATAGAATGAAGGCTACTGCTAAGCTTGTAAGCCGCCCTGAGTCTTCGGAGAAGGGCGGGATATAAATGGAATAAAAATAAAAATAAAAATAAAAATATGATAATAAGTTGCATCATCACAACCACACCTCCAACATTTAGGCTAATAATTCGGATACATACTTGCTAATGTTTTAGGATCTAAATGCCATCTATAAAACATTTTATAAAAATTCTCTCTTAAATTTTGTGCCTATGTAAATTTTACATTTCTGACCCATATCTTTTCCCAGATATCCATCATTATGGGCTCCTGAAAATTCTGGGCCCATTTTATCATGCAGTCTTTAACAAGTTCCGTTTCTGAATCTATTTCTATCAGTGCATTATATATCCTCCTTATATGTGCTGAACTTTGATCTCTTATTTGTTTAACCAAATTTTCATCAGTTGTCAAAATACCAACTTTCTGATCTTCCTTCCATCTAGCTTGTAACTGCCCATACTGAAACCAAGTCTGCACTATTTGTTCTTCTTTTAAAGTATTAAATGGCTTTAATTGCCATACATTCCTTTCCATTCTAAGAATTTCTTTATATGTAGTCACATCATGTTTGAATCCCACACTTATATTTTCTTTTTTTTTTATTGAAAAGTTTTAACATACAATTTTTCCCTTAGAAAATCCCCCCTCCCCCACCCTTCTCCCCCCCTTCCTCCCCCCCTCCCCCCCCCGACTTCCCAGAGCTAAATACAAGGTATGTATAAAAAAACAATCATAAACAACCATATACTAACAACCATAAACTCTAAAATCTATCACTCTCTAGCTTATATAGGATAAAACAAACCTTAGTAATATTAAATATATATAAAAAAAAACTAATATAGAAAAAGAAACAAAGAAAGAAGCCTTATTCAAATATAAAACTTCTTAACCCTATACTTATTCTGGATAAACTCAAACCATTCTCTCCCTTCCATAATATAGCGTTCCTGCAAGTAATCTTGCAAATAGGCCGAAATCTTCGCCATTTCAACCAAGTCGGAAACCTCTAAAGCTCACTCTTCTATGGTCGGCAGTTCCTCTTTCCAGTACTAACCTATCAAAAGTCTTGCTGCCATAATTAAATTCAACATCAACTTAGTATGTTCCACCAGACTTTTATCCAAAAAGCCTTAACCTTTTTACAAGTCCACCATATATGAAAATATATTACGTCTTCATCACCGCACCTCCAACATTTAGGCTAATGATTCAGATACATACTTAGCTTTTTAAAATCTAAATACCATCTATAAAACATTTTGTAAAAATTCTCTCTTAGATTTCAAACTTGTTTAAATTTTACATTCCTCACCCAAATCTTTTCCCACCTCCCACTACTTGGCTGTAAGTACGTTGTGAAAGTTCCATAGACTTCTGCTGTTCTTGTTCTTTTATCTTTTTTGATCGTTTTAAAGCAGCACGCGTCACCCTCTGTTCTCTGGGATCATCCAAAGGTGTTATAACTTGATCTCCTCCAGCACCATTCTCCTCTGTCTGTCCATCTTCAGCCTCTTGATGTTCTCCTTCTCCAGATCCCTTTGCAGCTTCCAGAAGTGTTAATGGGGTTGCTTTTAAAACATTATTGTAAAAATCACGCGCTTGCATCACAGTAACCAGACGGTACCTTTTACCTTCATGCATCACCATCAACCCAGCTGGGATCTCCCATCTGAACCTTATATCTCGTTGCTTGAGCTCTTGCACAAGAAATGTAAAATCCTTCCTTCTCCTTAAAATCTTTGGAGGAATTTCTTTTAGAACCAGAACCTCTTGATCAGCAATCACGACTTTAGTATCATAGGCAGCTTGTATAACTTCATCTCTAATTTCCCTTTTTGCAAAATAAACCACCACATCTCTAGGCAACTTTCTCTGTCTAGCAATCCATGAATTCACACGAAACACTTTATCCATGCCTCCTTTTATTTCGGATGCTGGCTGATTCAATACCACTTCAAGAGCCTCAGAAACCAGCTGCTTTAGATCTTCCTTAATATTCTCCTTTAAACCTCTGATTCTAATGGCAAACTGCATCTGGAAATATTGAACAAGACTCAATTCTCTATCCATTTTATCTCTTAAATCTTCATTCTCCAGTACTTTTGCTTCTAATATGGCATTCTTTTGAGTCAAATCTTCCACTTTTTCATCCAAATCTTCCACACATTCAGCCACTTTATACACTGAAGACACAATGTCTACCTTCATCACCCTGAACTTCTGTTCCATCCTCTCCTCCATTCTCTCCTCCAACTTCTTCAATTTCTCCTCCATCTGTGCAAATTTATCACCAATTGATTGATTAATTGATTCCAAAAGTACCTGGGCATGTTTATCCAAAGCATCTCGTAAATCCTTCGGTGTCAATACATCAGGAGGGTGCAACGCCTGTAATGATGATTGTTGCACCGGAGAAGATCCACCACTCCGAAGAGTTTTAGGGGGAGGTTTAGCCGCCATCTTTAACTTTCAATTGTGACGCACTTTCACTTAAAGTTTAAAAAAGTCCCTCAAGCTCGAGAGTAAAATAAAATAATCCTCTTCACCTTTCCCTCTTGTACCGCTCTGCCTGCTCCTTTTAATCCATAGTCCTTCCTTCAGGCAGGGGTGGTCGCAGACGCCTGGCTCTGCTCCATGAAATCAGGAGCAGAGGCGCTGGCCAGCTGGGAGCGACCCAGGCTACGGGGGAGTTCGATCCTTCAGCCGCCCAAGCTGCAAGCTCAGGCGGCCCCGGAGAACTCGACCCCTACCTGGGGCCTCACCCCCTCCTCTTCTCCCGAGGAGGGGGCTTCAAATTCGCCCGAACAGCTGATTGGCGCTGTTTCGGGCGAAAATCACTCAGCTGAGCCGCGGGCAGCCCGGGAAGGCTGTCTCCGGCGCCGCGCAGCCACCGGAAGTCACACTTATATTTTCTATTGCATGTTTAGGTATTGCCCAAATTGGTATTTTATCATTTAACTTATATCAATATTTTTTCCAGACTCGCAACAGGGCATACCTTAATATATGTGTCTTAAAAACATAATCCACCTTCTTATCATACAATAAATAAGCATGCCAGCCAAATAATAAATCACATCCCTCAATATTCAATAATCTCCCTTGTGTTAGATTAAACCAATCACTAATTAATGATAAAGCAGTAACCTCATAATATAGTTTAAAATTGGGCATTTTAAGACCACCTCTTTCACGTATATCTTGCATTATCTTAAATTTTACTCTTGGTCTTTTCCCTGCCCAAATTTATTAATACCTTTCTGCCATTCTTCCAAATTTGAATCTTTTTTGAGTATAGTTATCATTTGAAACAAAAATAAAAATTTTGGTAAAACATTCATTCTCACTGCTGCAATTCTTCCCAATAAAGACAGTTGTAATGTTAGATGTTTTTGTGCCAGCCATGGCAGTTCCCCAAAAAGGTCATCAGATGGGAGCAAAGAGGCTTCTTTGCTTCCACTGATGAGTCAGGGGTCCCAGGCCCCTGCAGCCCCATTGGCAAGAGAGTTTTATGGTTAGGGAGGGGCTGAGACCCCCCATGAATACCTCTGCTCAAGGGGCTGCTCTTTGTTCAGCTTCTTGTTCTGTTCCAGTTATGCTATGCTAGCTTGCTGTCTGTTCTTTTGTTCTCTCTCACATGCAGGCAAGTAATTCTTTCTCTCTAATCTATCGTTGAATAAAGATCATATGATTGCATCTCTGCGTGATGCCTTTTACTTGGAAGCACCTCAACGATCCATCGACCTCGTGAGACCATCTCACATGTAATTTTTTCCAACTCTCTAACTCTTTTTGTATTTTTAACCATAACAATTCATAATTATTTTTATATAATTTCACATTTGAAGCTGAAAGATATACCCCCAAATATTTAGTCTTTTTAACTATTTCAAATCCTGTTAATTTTTCTAGGACTACCTTTTGTTCTGTAGTCATATTTTTAGACAGTATTTTAGTTTTTTGCGTATTTATCTTAAATCCAGAAACTTTTCCATATAGCAATATTATCTTCATCAGGTCTACAACCGACTAAGTCGGTTGACTTAATGTAATAACCAAGTCATCTGCAAACGCTCTCAGTCTATAATCTTGATCTTTTATTTTAATTTATTTTAATTTAATTTTCAACTTTCAGAGCTGCTGGGAAGTGCTCCATGCTGTACGTTTTGGAAGGGCTGCACCAAAAAAGTAGCGGCCCGCGTGCCTAACAGCACACGAATTATATAACTAAATATCAAAAACAGCAGCGGTACATTCAGGGCAAGTGCATCTGAGATTCGTTGTAACTCAGCATGTCTGGCTTAGTTCAGTGCAACACCTGTTTTGCAGCTGTCTTTCGCAGTACCCTTTTCAAACTTGGAAACTGTCCTATCTGTAAACAAATCACTAGTCTACAAGGACAGATGATTTATCTAGGGTCTGTAATCTGTGCTCTTCAGGCAGAAATTAGGTGTCCAGTGCAGCCCTTCTACCCTATTGAGCCTCCGTGCTATCAGCCCCCTCTACCACAAAGATCCTGCAGGAGAAGGGCAGTGTAGACAACCGTGGGATCTGGCAGGGTGAGATCTGTGAACCATAAACCCAAAGCTTTCGCTGTGTCCCTGCACAACAGATACAGTGCCCTTTCTGACCTTAATAAGGACATTAAGGAGACTGGTAAAGGTATCTGTGATAATAACTCAAATAAGCAGGGGATCGTGGTCCAAGATGAAAAACTTGTTTTCGACAGGGAAAAGTGTGAATCTGGTATTACACACCAGTCATGCAAGAACAGAAAGGCATCCAAAAAGAGAAGCCACCTTCTGGTTGGTGATTCAATTATAAGGGATGTAAATTTAGGAAAGGACACAGAGGTTTTGAAAGAGGTCAGGTGTCTTCCAGGTGCTACTGCCAGTAGGGACAAGAAGCGTATTTCCAAAATAATCAAGAATGCCAGCAAGGACTGTGATGTGGAGGCTATTGTATATCTTGGCACTAATGATCTGTCCCAAAAAGATGTACTCTCTGTGCAGAATGATTTCCAGAGCTTGGGGCAGGAACTTAGCAGAATAGGCTGTAGGCTTACTTTTTCAGAGGTTTTACCAGTGTATAAGGAGCAAAATGGAAAAGGCCAGCGTATAGCAGAATTTAATATGTGGCTAAAGGAGTGGTGTAAAGGAGAAGGCTTTGGTTATATTAGTCATGATGTCTGTAGCTGGTCCAATGAAAAAATGTATAAAAGAGATGGTCTGCATCCATCCAAGAAAGGGACTGAGTTACTTGGCAATAAAATCACAGCTTTTTTGGAGGAACATTTAAATAATGGGGATAGTGAGTTAATTGATACAGAACATCACTGTCCCCGGCAATCTAAGAAAATAGGGGAAGCCAGGCACCACACAAGTTATGCAGCAAGTAAACACACGGTCAGTCATAAAGGACTCAAATGTCTATAAACTAATGCACAGAGTATGTGTTCTGAACCAGCCTGCTACCGGCCTTGCAATAAGGCAAACCCCTGTTCAAACAGTAGAGACTGGAGAGCGTCTGAGGCTGAAAAGCGTCTGCCAAGATTTATTACTCAAACAAGAAACAAAAACACTGGAACTTGAATCCTCAAACGGAAGAGTTGCTTTCAGCAACCAGCCCTTCCCCAAACACTCCTTTTATTTAGAGTTCAGGGTGTGGCCTCCCTGTGCCTCCTCCCGAGGAGTCCCACAGCCTTTCTCTGTTTGGTCCTGCTCAACTGCCTCCTGCGTCGGGCGTCCTTGAACAGGGCCAGCTGTGGGTCATCATCCTCCGCACTATCGGGCTCACGCAGCTGAGAAGAGGGCCCCGGCTGGGGGCTCTGCGAAGCCTCCAAGCCATCATCAGCCGGTTCGTCTTCCACACACTCCTCCTCCCCCTCATCTGAGTCATCCGAGACATCTGAGCCGGCTGCCGGACCCACAGGCTGGCCCTGAGTCACAACAGTATGAACAGTAAGCAGGGTGAACTAGAAATTCAGGTAAATGAGGGCAGATATGATATTGTTGCCATTACGGAAACATGGTGGGACGAAACCTACAAATGTAACACACAGCTAGAGGGATTTAAACTATTTAAAAGAAACAGACTAAACAAAAGAGGAGGAGGAGTTGCTCTCTATATAAGAAATAACTTTATCTCTACAGAAATAGAGCACAACAATGATGAAAACTGTAAACTTGAAAGCATTTGGGTCAATATAAAAGGGGGAAAAATGGCATTGCCATAGGTGTATACTATAGGCCGCCCAACCAAGCAGAGGAAATAGATGAACTTTTTGCTAGTCAGCTAACTAAGGTATGTAAGAAGCACATCACAATAGTAATGGGGGAGTTTAATTACCCTGATATCAACTGGGAGACAAACTCTGCACCAAGTGGAAGATCAAACAGATTCCTGTCAAACCTAGCAGACAACTTTCTCTCCCAAAAAGTAGAGAAGGGAACTAGGGGATTAGCCATATTGGATTTAATTCTCACAAACAGAGATGAAATGATAGAAGGTGTCGAAGCCACAGGAACCTTGGGGGGAAGTGATCATGCAATATTGGAATTCAACATTCTGGAGGCACAAGCAATAGAACACAGCCAAACTAGAGTCTTGGACTTTAAAAGAGCTAATTTCAAAAAACGTAGGGAGACCATGGGAAGAATTCCATGGATGAGAATCCTAAAGGGGGAAAAAACTCAAGAAGCTTGGGAAATTTTGAAAAGTGAGATAATAAAGGCCCAGTCCAGTACAATACAAACAAAGAAGAAAAATAACAGCTCTCAAAAGAAACCAGCATGGCTGCATAAAGAACTCTCTGATAAATTGAAAGATAAAAAGGACAGGTATAAGAATTGGAAAGAGGGGCACATAACTAAGTCAGAATATCAGCAAATAGCCCGTGCCTGCAAAGATGAAGTGAGGAAAGCTAAGGCTCAAAATGAACTAAGGCTTGCGACCAAAGTCAAAAATAACAAAAAATGCTTCTTTCAACATATAAAAAACAAGAAAAAAGTTAAGGAAATGATTGGTCCATTAGTGGGGAAAAGTGGCAAGAAGGTGACAAGCAATAGGGAAAAAGCAGAACTATTTAATTCGTTTTTTGCATCTGTCTTTACACAAAGGGAAAAAACAGTCCAACCTACCCAAACCACTGCCATAAAAAAACAGAATAGAAACGCAAGTTAAGATAGGCAAGAAAATGGTAAGTGAGCACCTGTCCAGCCTAGACGAGTTCAAATCACCAGGCCCAGATGGATTACACCCCAAGGTTCTGAAGGAACTGGCAGACGTGATCTCAGAACCACTGAACTATATTTTTCAAAGATCCTGGAGCACTGGGGAACTACCAGAGGACTGGAAGAGAGCTGATGTAGTTCCCATCTTCAAAAAAGGGAAAAAATAGATCCAGGAAACTACAGACCTATCAGCCTGACATCAATACCTGGGAAGATTCTGGAAAAGATAATCAAACAACAAATCAGCGAACACCTTGATGCAAACAAAGTCATCACTAAAAGCTGCAGAGACCTGGTTATTTCTCTCCAACAATTCCAATAAATCTACAATATGTCTCACATTATTTTTCATTTGTCTACCACTTATAAATCCTGTTTGGTCACTATGAATCATTTGCTGCATAACCTTCATTAATCTATTTGCTAAAATTTTAGCAAATATCTTATAATCAGTATTTAAAAGCGATATTGGCCTGTAATTTTTGGTTTGGATAAGATCTTGATCTTCCTTCGGAATCAACGATATAAAAGCTGTTTTCTATGATGGAGGCACTTCTCCTCCAGATTGAATTGTTCTAAATAATTCTTTTAAAGGTTCCACCATTTCTAACTGTAAATTTTTATAATAAATGGCAGTCAAACCATCTGTTACTGATGCTTTACCCACTTTTAATTGTTTAATTGCTAAAATAAATTCTTCAGCATTTATCAATTGATTCATCCCTTCCCTTTGCTTTTGTGTAAGAACAGGGATATTCACTTGTAAATATCTATCTATATCTAAAGCTTGAGTTATATCCCTAGCATATAACTTAGAATAAAATTCAACAAAAGCCTTTTTAATATAATTTTGCTGAAACACCTCTTTTCCCTTATATTCTATCTTATCTATGTTACGTGACCTTTGTTTTTTCCTTAACAAATAAGCTAACCACCTACCCGGCTTATTAGCATTGCAAAAAGTATTGTGTTTAACATACCTTAGGTTAGTTGCCACTTGATCTGCCATCAACATATTAAACAGACCTCTTAACAAAGTAATTGCTTCTTTCACCCTCTTATCAGATGGGTTCAAAATTAGAGCTTTCTCTTTCCTCTTAATTTCCTCCTCTAAATCTTTACGCTTATATTCCAATCTACATCTATATTTATTATTCAAATATATTAACACTCCTCTCATATAGGCTTTACTTGCATCCCAAACCATTTCAATAGGAGTACCCTTATACATATTTATATTAAAAAATTCTTTCAACTGTTTTTTACATTCATCCACATTTTCTTGATATCTAAACAAATTTTCATTTAATCTCCAAGACCTCTTATCTTCCCTCTCCTTATCCAACTCCAACCATACTGGACTATGATCTGATAATTCTTGGACATATGTTAATCTTCTTAACCTTAGAAAAAAAATCATTAGTAGTTAATACAAAATCAATCCTAGAAAAAGATTGATGTCTATCAGAAAAAAAAGGTAAAATCTTTTTCTTCCAAATTTCGTTCTCTCCAAACGTCTCTCAATTCCAAGTCATCTTTCATCTCAAAAAAAGATTTAGGCAGTCTGGCATGATTTGGAGTACTTTTAAAAAGACCTTTTTTATCTTTTTTTTTTTTGCCCAAGATGGCGACGGCCGCAACTTAAGCTTCGGGCGCTCTTCAAGGGCCCCAAAGGAATTTGCTCCGGGAAGCCCTAGGTATGTTGAGGCGATTCTGGGGGTGGGGGAGCTAAAAACAGCTGCTATGTGCTGTCTTCGGTGGCACTGAGCCCCCCCCCTTTGAATTAGCGGCGTTTTAACATCTGCCGTCTGCCGATCTGCCGGCCTCACGATGGCGCCGAGCACAGCTATACTGTGAATCCTGGATGTCTGCCTTGCTTCTTTTCATCTGCTGCTGGCTGAGCTGATTTCATGCTGTTGCTGGCCGAGGCGACTTTGGGATTGGGGGTTTTTCAAAACAGCTGCTGGGCGCTGCTTTTCGTAGCGCTGAGCCCCCCCCCCTCCGGAATAGCGGCTTGTTGATTCAATCGAGCGGCGCTGAGAACTGAGAACTGCCTGCCGAACTGCTGAGCTCTATTATGGCGCTGAGCGCTGCTTCGCTGTGAAACTCGGGACGTCTGCCTGTTTTTTATCTGCTTGCGGATTGAGGCGACTTTAGGGATTGGGGGATCTTTGAAACGGCTCCTGGACACTACTTTTCATGACGCTGAGCCTCCCCCCCCCGAGCTAGCGGCCTGTTGATCTGAATGAGCAGCGCTGACAATCTCTGCTGACCTGTTGAGCTCTGTTATGGCGTCAATCACCTCTACAGTGCCGTGCAGCCCAGGACGCCTCACCTGCCTTCTTTCCTCTGCCTGTTCGCCGTGGATACCCTCTGCTTGTCGGAGGGGCAGCGGCGACGACCCCACCGGATGGAGATCCTTTTTACGACCATCTGCTGACCGACACCGTTCTTTGGTGGCGAGGAGCCTCCTTCTTCTCCCGGATGGTGGTTGCAGATTGTGGGCCTGGTCATCGGCCCCGGTGGACATGTTAGTGAATTCCAGGACCCAACATGACTGCTGGGATCACTTCTTTCCGCCGTTGAAGGATGGCTTGGACTGGTGGATGGACATTGGGGAGAGAATGTTTTGTTCTCCCCCCCCCAGACTGGCGGTGTGGGCTGGCATTGTGAGGATTGACAGAGGCCTGGCCTGCCTGTTCCTTACTTCTTTTGTTGACAGGCAGGCATTACGGCTAGCTCCATACCTGATGGGAACTAAGATCCCCCTATGGATAATCCAGTGTGGACGGGACCGAACCGTGGTGGGAGGACAGTTCTGGACTGGTCAGCGACCACCTCTCTGGTGTGGGAGACCAGTTGGGGTGGGCCTGGCTTAGGACTCCCCTTTTCTCTCTCTGTTCCAGCTAGACTCCTCAGCCGGAGTGAGAGGACGGCTGAGGTTGTCCCTTGGAACTCCATCTCGGGTGAGAGCTGAGATGGCTTTGCAGATTGAGAGATATGCCCACTGGACCTGTTCTTTTTCCATCTTCGTACCATCAATGAACAATCCTTTGGCCATATTTTCAACATCGGCCCCAAGAGACTAATTGAGTGCTATATGATCCATCGTTATTCCGAAGCGGACTTGTATGCCCTTAGGGCGGTTCCTGCCTCATGGGCGCGACCTGTCGCCTGTTTTCATACTCCCCTTAATGACGGGCCCAAGCCTTGGGACTCCGAGAGGTGGTTGGGCTTGGATAGGGGCCTCGAGTTAAGACGCGCTAAGAGGCCCCTGATCAGATTTTTAGCCGGTTATTTTAGGAGGTTAGGGAGGGGGAGGGAAGGGGGGATGGGGAGGGAACTTGTAACCGGCACTCAGTCTGGTCCTGTTAGAGGTCCTGGTGGGACGGGGTTGGGGGAGGTGGCTGCTGGCGCTGGGAATGTGGGGGTGGGGTATCGAATCCCCACGGCGATAGGGTATGGCAGCAGGTGTTTGCGAGGAGGGTCATATCAACATCTGGGATCGCGCCCCCGCTATCTTCGAGCGGTGGCGCGCTCCGACCCTCCGGTTAGCACCCTCTTACCCGGGGATGAGGGTGATCAGGCCCCTGAGCTCAGGCTGGTCTATTTTAACGCTAGATCCGTAGTTAATAAAGCTCCCCTCATCCGTGATCGGATTGAGGAGGAATGTGCGGATCTAGCGTGCATCACGGAAACTTGGCTGGGCTCGGAGGGAGGGGTGCCTCTCACCGAGTTATGCCCGCCGGGTTTCCGGGTGCTGCACCAGCCACGGGCTCAGGGCAGGGGTGGTGGGGTGGCAGTGGTTATTCGGGAGACATTGTGTCCCCGGGAGGCCACCATTGTCTAGATGGCCGGGAGTGAGACCCTCCTCTTGAGGTGTGGTCCTCGGGTTCAGTTGGGCTTGTTGCTTACATACCTGGCGCCCAGCTGTGTGGCAACAGCCCTGCCCGAGCTGCTCGACACCCTCTCAGGGTTGGCGGTGGAGTTCCCCAGGCTCGTAGTCCTGGGTGACTTCAACCTGCCATCACTGGGAGGGTCGTCGGAGTTAGCTCGGGAGTTCATGGCTTCCATGACAGCCATGGGCCTGACCCAGGTTATTGAGGGCCCGACTCATGAGGGGGGTCACACCCTTGACCTGGTGTTTCTGTCTGGACAGTGGTTGGATGATCTGGGAGGGGGTTCTCCGTCCATCACCCCTCTGTCATGGTCAGACCATTACCTCCTGAGGCTAGTTTTCCGTCATGCCATCCCCCGCCGCTGGGCGGCGGAGCCGACCAGGTGGTTCCGCCCCAGGCACCTAATGGACCCAGATCGGTTCCAGAGGGCGCTTGGGCCTATACCTATCACCCTTACCCACAGCCCAGTCGATGCCCTGGTGGAGGCCTGGGAAACGGCAGCCACCAGGGCACTCGACTGCGTTGTACCCATGCGACCTCTGACCCGACGCAGATCCCGTTGGGCCCCATGGTTCTCTGTGGAGCTCCGGGAGATGAAGCGGCGGAGACGAGGTCTAGAGAGCGGTTGGAGATCCAGCCGATCCGAATCCGACCGATTGCAGTTAAGAACCTTTATAAGGTCTTATCTTGCGGCGATAAGGACGGCGAAGTCTAACTACTTTGCCGCCCTTATCGCGTCCGCAGATAATCGCCCGGCCGCCCTGTTTAGGGTGACTCGCTCCCTCCTTAATCAGGAGGTGAGAGAGGATCCCTTGCAGGGACGAGCCGAGGAGTTTAGTCATCATCTGGCGGACAAAATCGCTCGGATCCGGACCGGCTTGGACTCTGACTGGGCAGAGTCTGATGTGGAGGAATCAGGCGGTCTTGAGCACGTTATCTGGAATGAGTTCGACCCTGTTTCCCCTGATGATGTGGACAGGATCATGGGGAGACTGAGCACCACCACCTGTTTGTTGGATCCGTGCCCCTCCTGGCTAGCTTATGCGGCTCGGGAAGGAACACGAGGCTGGTTCCATGCAGTAATAACTGCTTCCTTGAAGGAGGGTGTCTTTCCTGCCGCCTTGAAGGAGGCGGTGGTGAGACCCCTTCTCAAGAAGCCTGCTTTGGACCCGGCTGTTTTAAACAACTACCGTCCAGTCTCCAACCTTCGCTTTCTGGCGAAGGTTGTTGAGAGTGTGGTGGCGCATCAGCTCCCTCTGTTCCTGGAGGAAACTGATTATCTGGACCCGTACCAATCGGGCTTCAGGCCCGGACACAGCACGGAGACGGCATTGGTCGCGCTGGTGAATGATCTCTGGAGGGCTAGGGACAGGGGTTGCTCCTCTGTCCTGGTCCTATTAGATCTCTCAGCGGCGTTCGATACCATCGACCATGGTATCTTACTGCGGCGTCTCAGGGGGCTGGGAGTGGGAGGCACCGTTTTACGGTGGTTCTCCTCCTACCTCCAGGGCCGCTCGCAGTCGGTGTTGACAGGAGGGCAGAGATCCGCCCCGAGGTCTCTCATTTGTGGAGTCCCTCAGGGGTCGGTTCTCTCGCCTCTCCTGTTCAACATCTCGCTGGGCGAGATCATTCGTGGTTTTGGGGTGGGGTATCATCAGTACGCTGATGATACCCAACTTTTTCTTTCCACCCCGAACCAACCCAGTGATGCCCTCTCCGTGATGTCCCGGTGCCTGGAGGCTGTTCAGGTCTGGATGGGGAGAAACAGGCTTCGTCTCAATCCCGCCAAGACTGAGTGGCTATGCATATCGGCATCTCGGGTTAACCAAGTTATTCCATCCTTAATGATGGGGGGTGAGGTGTTACCCCCCGTCGATAGGGCTCGCAACTTGGGCGTCCTCCTGGATTCACGGCTCAATTTCGAAGACCATATAGGAGCCGTGACCAGGGGGGCTTTTGCCCAGGTTCGCCTGGTGCGCCAGTTGCGTCCCTATCTGGACCGAGACGCCCTACGCACAGTTACTCATGCGCTTGTGACCTCCCGTTTGGACTACTGTAACGCTCTCTACATGGGGCTGCCCTTGAAGACCACTCGGAGGCTTCAACTGGTGCAGAATGCGGCCGCGCGAGTTGTAATGGGGGTTTCCCGATACTCCCATGTAACACCTCTACTCCGTGAGCTGCATTGGCTTCCGGTTGCCCTCCGGGTGAAATTCAAGGTGCTGGTTATCACCTATAAAGCCCTACATGGCCTGGGTCCGGGATATCTGAGGGAACACCTGCTGCCGGCATCAAATGCCCTTCGCCCAGTGCGCTCCCACAGGGAGGGTCTGCTCAGGGTCCCGCCGGTAAGAGACTGCCGGCGGGTGACACCCAGGGATAGGGCCTTCTCGGTGGGAGCGCCTGCCCTCTGGAACCAGCTGCCAGTGGAGCTGAGAACTGCCCCCGACCTTCGATCATTCCGCCGGGACCTGAAGACCTGGCTCTTCGAGCTCTCGGGCCCAGACTGAGGAGGAATTTTTAATTTGGGGTTCTTTTTAACTGACTACAGGGTTAATTTAATATTTTTTAATTTGGTTCTTAATTTTTGTATTTGGGATTTTTAATTCCCTGTAAACCGCCCTGAGTCCTCAGGGAATAGGGCGGTATATAAATATAACTAAATAAATAAAATAAATCAATAAATCTCTCTGTGTGTCCAGCACTCCATTCCAGTCTCCCATCAAAATACATGATTTATAATCCCATTGAATTATTTTGTTATGTAAAAGTTTATAAAATTCTCCTTGCTGTTGATTAGGTGCATATAATCCAACTAAAAGTATTTTCTTGCCTTCTATTAAAAGTTCAATTATAATATATCTTCCTTGTTTATCAGCTTCAATTAGATTAGCTGTTAAATTCTTCTTCACATAGTTATCTACTCCATTTTTCTTATCTGGAGCAGACGCACTAAACTGTATACCCAGTCTGGAATTTATCAAATATTTTTTGTCTGATACACGAATATGCGTTTCCTGTAAGCACACATCATTTTTAAGTTGTTTCAAATACTGAAATACTTTCTTTCTCTTTTGCGGGGAGTTTAATCCATTAACATTCCAGGTTAGAAACTTTGTCACCATCTTTTGCAACCTGAAGCTTTCAGAGCGCATCTTGCAAAACCACAAGCACCTGCCTCTTTGGTCTCGCTCCTCCCACTGCTTCACTATAAGTAGATTCTTGAGATGTAATTGTAGATTTCTGTTGTTCTTGTCTCATTCGTCTGGTTGCAGCCCATGTCATTCTTTGATCCTTAACCTCTTCTAATGATGCCTAGGGCTGCACAATTTCTGAAGTTTGTTGAAGTTCTTTAACCATCCACAAGATAACTTCTTCATCTCCCTGTATACTCTCCATTTGTGTCTGTCGCGCTCCTTCTTCCTTCCTTCCTTTAAATTATGGGGATGGTGGAGAACCTGCTTTCAATATGTTAGAATAAACGTCTCGTGCTTTCAAAACTGTATTAAGACAATATCTCGCACCTGCATAATTCACCACCAAGCCTATTGGTATCTCCCATCTGAACTGAAGCTGCCGTTTCTTTAATTCATCTGCCAAAAAAGCAAATTATTTCCTTTTCCTTAAAATTCTTGGTGGAATTTCTTTCAAAATTAAAACTTCTTGATCAGACACTTTAAATCTATTATTATAAAAAGCTTGAATAATCACATTTCTAATCGATCTCTTTGTGAAATAAACAACCACATCTCTAGGTAATTTTATTTGCCTGGCAATCCAAGAGTTGACATGAAATATTTTATCTATATCCACTATAATATCTTCCGCTTGGCACCCCAAAATCAGTTCCAAGGCTTGTGCCAATAACTCTTTCAAATTTTCCTTTGGATCCTCTTTCAAGCCTCTTATCCTCAAAGCAAACTCCATATCTCTATATTGCATCATAACCATATCTTCATCCATCTTATCCATTTTATTCTCAGCTTCAGACATTTTAGCATCCAATTTCAAATTATTTTGATTCACCTCTTGCACATGTTCATCCAAACGCTCAATACAAACTGCCAGCCCCTGAAATGCCGCTAAAATGTCCTCTCATATTTCTTTATTCTTCTCATTAATAAGTTCAGATATTTGCTGAGATTGAATTTTTAAAGCATCTTGTAAATCTTTTAATGTTAATGCGGGTGCAGGTGCCACAGGGGATGGCATCAAAGCCTGTAATGCAGAATGTTGAACTGGTGATGCACCAGCACTTCTAGGAGCAGAAACTTTAGCTGGTTTAGAAGCCATTTTAACACCCAGTTAACTTTTGTTGTGCACTTTCACTTTTCCACTCAGCTTGCAACTTTGTTACTTCCCTATTAAATGTCCAAATCTTTAAGTTCACTTTTAGACCAATTTCAAATATTCTCCGCAGTGACTTTAAAAAACACAATTTCTTCCTTCTCAATCTTTTATTTTATAATATTTCCCTTGTCCTTTTGTTCTTCCCATTTTCACTGGCAATTCACTCCTGCGCCATCTTTCTTCCTTTCTTTTAGAATAAACCAAAGATCATATACTTGCTATTTCAATACTCTCCTGCACAGCTCTGCCTGCATCCAAGTAATCCAAAATATGATGTTGATTGCAGGGATGTTTGCAGCGTCCTGCTCTGTTCCAAAGCCTTGGAACAGAGGAGTCCCCGAGTCCGGAGCTAATTCAGGCTCCGGGGGAGCTCTCACCCTTCAACCCCCAGAATAATAATTCTGGAGGTATATGGGAGCTCTACCCCTACCTGAATGCTCACCCTCCCCTCTTCTCCCGAGGGAGGGTTTCCGAACCACGAAACAGCTGATTGTCGCTGTTTTGCGATTCAATGGAAAACAACGGGGCTGACGGTCAGAACAGCCACCATTGACGGAGCCTTGCCATCCGGAAGTCCTTTACCATACACTTTTAACTTATTCATCTTCTAGATTCATCTTGAGTAACATTTTATATACTTTATATAAAAAGTATATTAAAAAAATTAGCTACAACTTCTAATTAATCTCCTTTACCTCACTATAGGGACGCGGTGGCTCAGTGGGTTAAGACACTGAGCTTGTCAATCAGACTTTTGGCAGTTTGGTGGGTCAAATCCTGAGTGCCGCATAACAGAGTGAGCACCTGTTACTTGTCCCAGCTTCTGCCAACCTAGCAATTCGAAAGCACGTAAAAATGCAAGTAGAAAAATAGGGACCACTACGGTGGGAAGGTAACAGCATTCCGTGCACCTTTGGTGTCTAGTCATGCCAGCCACATGACCACGGAGACATCCTCGGACAAGTGCTGGCTCTTCAGCTTTGAAACGGAGATGAGCACTGGCCCCTAGAGTTGGAAACGACTAGCACGCACGTGCGGGGGAAACTTACCTCACTATATTAACTAGTATCTATCAATCGATCGATAGATTGATTGATTGATAGATAGATATCTGCCGTATACCTATATCTATACTGACTACTGTTGTCAGACTCTCAGTGCATTATACCCATTGCATTTACTTATGAATTTCATTTTTGGGTACTGCCAATCTGTTGGGAGGGGGAAAGTTTGCTCTATCAGGAAGGGGAAAGATCTGCGGGCTCTGGCATGTGTTTCTTTTGCTTTGTTCTATCTTTTTTAAAGTAACTTTCTCTGGGTGTGAAATGAGGGAGGGATGTGCCTGCAGCCATCTGCCTTATCTTCAGTTGGATGAGACAGAACAGCAGAAGAATTGAAACCCTGGGAACTGCACTTTATTACCTGGTTCCCATAACAACTGCACACCTATGGATTGGCCAAAATCAAACCTAATGGTTGGACACTGAGGAGCAGTTGAAAGGGCAGTTTTAATGTAACTTCATGTGGGAAAAAATTAGATCTTGCCTAGCTCTCCTGCTATAACTATCTCTCAATAAAAGGTCCTGTTGAAATAATTCCAGTTTCAAGAGTTCTGCTTTCTTGGGAGCACTAGTTGAGCCAGGTCCTTAAATTAGGCAAGATCTGCAAAATAATCAACCCGGACAGGAGGAAAACCCTACTTTGGAGACCATGCACACAATATCCAACCACGGCAGCAAGCAAGAAGAGGCTGAGTGCTGGGCAGAGGCTTCCCCGAGGGCTTGCCTAAGTGATAGCTCCTCTGATTCAGGAGAGAAGCCTCCCAAAACTGAGATGGTTGACTGGTGTAGGAAGAAGGAAGACTGGGAATGGAGATCTCAGAAGGTGACCATCACCCGTGGCAGCAGAAAGCCAAGGTGGAAACATAAAATGGAGTGCTCATTCAACCTGGATGAGGAAGAGGATGAAGCACAAAACCAGGCCGATCATTTTCTAAAACAGGCCATAGACCTGATGGTGGAAGCTTTCAAAAACCTGAAGAAGGAGGAAGTCAACACCTGCAGAAAATCGAGTGAGGAGTAGCTGGAGGAGGAAGCTGGAAGCGGGGAAAGTTACCTCTCCATCCCTGAGGCATCAACCAGTGCCACGGACTCTGTTATGGGGGCAATGGCAGTGGCAGCTACCCAAGCTTGACCAGCATCCACCAGAGCCTGAGGAGCCCCAGCCCTTCTCCATGATTGGCCAAAGAGGCAGAGATCAACCAAACCTGAAACCAACATCATTCCGGTAGAGTATGGAGACAGTCCCCACCAGAAGGAAAGAGGAAAATGGCAAAGACCCCCACAGCAGCACTGTACTCAACTGCCTGCTTTAAGTGTGGCAAGGAGGGCCATTGGGCCACAGAGTGATGTTCAAAAACCCCAGTGAGGAAGGGAGACTGACCAGGGGGGGAAGTCAATTAAAAACCCCAGTACCCCAGGGAGGTTGATTAAAACTCCCCCAGTGCCCCTGGGAGACAGCACTTAAGAGCTGTCATAGAGTTCAGCTCCTCTGTAAAGTTGGGAAGGGGAACTCCAACCCCACTAGAGAAAGACCCAGAGATGTCCCCAGCAACTACAACAATGAACCCTTGGTAAGAGGGCCGATTGCCCCAGTAACCATGCTCATAGAACTTCTAATCCCAGGCATGGAGAAGAAAGTAGTCCTGAAGGTCTTACCGGGCTTGGGTTGCACAAGATGTTTAATAACTCTAGTGGGGAAGTTGGAGATTCACTTGAGGAGGCTAAAAGAGCTGATCTTATTCTGCCAGAGAAATGGATCCGTTGCAGGGGGCATCCCAGCCACTCTTGCCTTAACACCCGTCAGGCTAACTATGGGGAGCCACTCCAAGTCTCTAACCTTTACAGTGGCACCCGGCATGGAATGGCCCCTCATCTTAGGACTGGCATGGCTTAAAAAATGGAACCCATGGGTGGATTGGAGAACAGGACACTTGAGGCTCCCCAGGGTACAGAGTGCTGTCCCTCATAGCTATTTCAGCCCCTGAAAAGAACCTAACCATGAGGTGGCAGAGGCAATAAGTGAGGGGGAACTGTGAGGCATACTCCAAGAGTACCATGACCTAGCTGAAGTTTTCAATGAAAGGGGCTCCAATGAACAACCCCCCATTAACCAAGGACTGTGCTATTGAGATTCTTTCTGGAGCCACACTACTAAAGCCTAAGCTCTGCTCAATGATTCCCAGGAAGTTACAAAAGGTGTGGGCTGTTTTAAAATGGACTGCTCCCCACACCCAAAAGCAGTTGCAGAGTTTCCTGGGATTCACAAACTGGGGCTGGTGCAGGGGGATAGTGCAGTCCCTATGGTTCAGGAGGAATGACCTGAGAATGAAGATAAGGTAGTCCCAGATCCATCGGGCCTCGGAAGAATAGGTAAGGAGGAAGAGAGGGCCTAGAATGATGACAGAAGGGGGGAGGAGATGGAAAGGGCAAGCAGCAGAGCAGAAGAGCGGTGGACTCCAGAGATGAACAAATGCCTCCCCTCCCCCAGATCCTGGAGTGCGAAGAATGGAAAAAAGGCATAATCAGCACAGGCCATCCCGACTACTTGGACTGCTTTTGCCTTGCTATGAGGACTGTTCTTGGCTTGCCCTAGCCCTGAAAATTCTCCCTTCAGACCTGTCTTGCCTTGTACCCTGTCTTGTTTTGAGAAATGCTCTTTGCCTTTTGGTTTGAACTGTGTTCTTCTTTTGTGAACTGCATTTGCCTTTTGTTTCACCTTTGGAAATTGCTCCTTGTTTTGGACCTTTGCCTTGTTCTGAGGACTGCCCTTGCCTTATGTCTGAACTTCTGCTAATAGCAGCAGTTGATCTTGTACCACCCAGAGCCAATCATGCGTAACATTTTGTACATTATTCTCCAAATATATTCATTTACTGATCCACAGATGTCACTGGACACATTTTTCTCTTATTTCTTTTTCACTTATGACTATGGCCATAGTGATGCTCTGCACATTTTATTGAAGATACACAGCAAGTTTCATTGTAGAGCTGGCTAGGTTTTTTTTATAATCTTTATTAATTATTTACAATAAGAATGACAACAAAATAATACATAGGGAAAGGGACAAGGGGTTTAAAGACACAAACCATATAATCACGTAACACAAACCGTGGAAAACAAACAAACAACTACTCTCCTATTAACAAAAAATATATCATCCCAGCTAAACTTTCCAATGCATAGAATATCCTTATCATTAAGAGAAAAAACAAAACTACCATTAGTCATATCTTGTCACCTTGTAAGCCTAATAAATTACACAGATAAATTAAGTGGGCGATCTCATCACTCGTCTCCTGAATTGAACCTTCTTTTAAGCCATACAGAGCATTTGTTCCAACTTAAATTATATAGTGATTCACGTTTATCTTTTAAAATGTACGCTAACCTGTCCATCTCAGCACAACGGAGAATCTTGTTTATTATCAAATGGTCAGGGGGTATATCTGGGTCCTTCCACAATTGGGCAAAGGCCATCCTCGCCGCTGTTGAGACATGAACAAATATATACCAATCTCTTTTGTCGATATTGTCCGCTCTTATATCCAATAAGTAGAGGTCTGGCTGCATAGGGAAACTCACGCCTGTTATTTCCAACAGCCACTGTTGAATTTTTCTCCAATATCGTCTGGCATATAAACAGTTCCACCATTGGTGAAAGAAGGTACCCTTGGCCGAGCAACATTTCCAGCATCTATCAGAAGATCCTGGAAACATTTTAACGATTCTAACAGGGGAGAGATACCAATGGTAGATCATTTTATAGAAATTTTCCTTAAAGGAGGAGGATAGAGTCAGTTTCATGGTCTTATTCCATAAGTTCTGCCACATATCAAGCTGTATTGTCCTCCTGATATTTCTCCCCCAGGCAATCATCATGTCTTTTACAATCTCTTCCACCATAAGGCTGGACAGCAGAAGACTGTATGCGTTAGAGATAAATTTCCTTTGACTACCCAAAAGGAGTTTATCAATTGTTTGTAGTTGAAGAGCAATACCATACTCTGGTTTGTCTCTGGCAGTTCTAGTTTGTATTTGGGCATAGGACCACCAATCTATATTGTATCCTCTAATTTGAAGATCGGCTCTGGGTCTAAGTCTCTCACCTTCATCCAACAAGTCACTATAAGTCCAATTTCTCTCTATGCTATGTATAGTCGGGAGGGTCACCGCTTCTAACAGAGATACCCATTAGGGGATCTGGGTATACACTTGTTTTTTAACCGCCTACCAAACCCTTTGCAAATTTCCTCTAATGAAATGAGTGGTAAAATACTTAGATTTTTTATCTTTCTGTGGCCATAAAAAGGAATGCCAACCTCACTGCAAATCATACCCTTCAAGTATCAAAATACATTTCCTTGAAAGGGTCACCCAATCTTTTATCCAAACCAAGCAAGAGGCTTGGTAATAGATCTCCCACATAGGGAGCCCCAAGCCACCTTTTGATTTATACTCCTGCAACATTTTCCTTTTTATACGAGGTTTTTTCCCTCGCCAAATAAATTTACCCAAAATTTGATCTAATTTCCTAAAAAAAAATTCCCCAATCTTGCAGGAGCCATTTGGAATAAAAAGATCCATTTCGGTAGGATATGAACTTTTATCATGACAATTCTACCCAAGAGTGAAATCTGTATATGCTGCCATCTATCCAAGTCATTCGCTGTATCTACTAACAGTTTTGAATAATTAAGTTCTTTGATGGTGGAGCACTTGTTTGTCAACCAAACACCCAAATATTTAATTTTTTTAACACAATTAATCCCCATAATATTTTGGATCTGTTCCCTTTGATTATACGACAAAGTTTTTGTTAGCATTTTAGTTTTATCCTTGTTAATTTTTAATCCCGCTACCTCTCCATAGTTATCCAGTTTTACAAGTAATTTTGGCCCTGTAGTCAGAGGGTCTTCTAATATAAAAACCAAATTGTCAGCGAATGCTTGAAGTTTATATTCCTCTCCTTTTACTTTTAAACCCTTAATTTCCGAATCCTGTCTAATCATCTGAAGAAATGGTTCCAGAGTTAAAATAAAAAGCAGAGGTGAAAGAGGGCATCCTTCTCTGGTACCCTTACAAATCTGTATCTCCTCTGATATTAATCCGTTGAACAGCAGCCTTGCCGACTGCTTAGTATAAATAGCTTGAACTGCCTTTGTAAATTGAGAACCGAAGCCCATCACTTCCAATTGTTGTATTATAAAGTTCCAGTTGACTCTATCAAAAGCCTTTTGGGAGTCCCAAAAATCATTACCATAGATTTGTCTGGATGGGTCTCATAGTATTCTAAGGCATTCAATACTACTCTTAAGTTATCCCTCAGGTGTCTATGGGGTAAAAAACCATTCTGGTCTTGCTGGATAAAATGGGACAGAAACACCCGAAGCCTCTCAGCTAAGATTGTCACAAAAATCTTATAGTCTACATTCAGGAGCGCGATTGGTCTATACTTCTGGGTCAAAGTTCTATTGGTATCAGGTTTCGGGATTCGGGAAATATAAGCCTCTGTCCAGGACTGGGGTATCTTTGATTCCATTAGGACCTCATTAAATAGGTCCTTCATTTGTAAATTAATTGAGTCAAAAATCTCTTTATAAAATTCACTAGGGATTCCATCTGGTCCTGGGGTCTTACCACCCGCCTGTTTCTTAACAGCTACTGCAATTTCCCCACTAGTAATTTCTGCATTTAGAATTTCTTTACAAAAATCAGGGATTGCTTCAATCTGCAAATTCTGGAGATAGCTCCTGACCTTATCTCCCTGGTAAGTTTCCTGGCTATAGAGGGAGGAGTAAAACTCTTGCGCCACCTTTGCTTTTTGTTCTGTCATACCGACCAAGTTGCCTGTGGAATCCCAAAGCATTTCAATCTTTCTAGATTTTGTTTCTTTTCTTAATCTGTAAGATAACCACCGGCCAGGTTTATTGGCGTACTCAAATTGCATTTGTCTACACTTCCAAATTTTCTTCATTAAATCTTTTTGATCTAAAATAGATAAGTCATATCTAATCAAATATATTTTCTCTTTAGTCAAATTATTAGATAAATCTAAACGTAACTCCTCAACTGTCTCTGAGCTGGCTAGTTTAATCTACTGGGTAAGGAACCAAGGAACTAAAAGATGGCTGTGAATGCAAATTATACATACATATATATATATATATATACTGTATATATATATATATATATATATATATATATATATATATATATATATATATATATATATATATATATATATATATATATATATATATATACATACACACATATGTATGTATGTATGTATTTTTAGATTGCTAACAAAGAATTAAAGGGAGACTGATATGCATTTCAAACTTATTTGTTTTTATCAGTCAGCCATACCCTTCTGAGATTCGAACCTGGGCTGATTGCACATTAGGCAGTTGTTTTTACCTCTAGGCCACAAGCTCTATCTCACTTTGTTAGCTGAGAAGCAAGGGAGATATGTGTTAAATGCTTGTTAACTATTTAGATTACCTTGCTAGGCCCCAAACATGGGACAAATCTTTATTTCCTGTTTCAGCCTAACCGAAGGCCATCGACAGGCAGTAGTCACAACAGTGACAGCTCATATTTGTGTAATTTTCTTTTAGATTGCTAACAAAGAATTAAAGGGAGACTGATATGCATTTCAAACTTATTTGTTTTCATCAGTCAGCCATACCATTCTGAGATTCGAACCTGGGCTGATTGCACATTAGGCAGTTAATTATACATATACATATATATGCATATATATATATGAGAACAAATAAGTTTGAAATGATCACATCGGTCTCCCTTTATTCTTTGTTAGCAAGCCAAAAAATTTACATATATATGAGTCAGAAACTGGAACACCAGAGGCAGATTTATGGCTATAATCTTATCATTAACATTTATATTTACTGCACAATACAATGGAACTAGGGCTAATAAAAGTGATTGAAAGTAATTTTTTTCTTCAAAAGTTTGTAAGCTGATTAAGCTACCATCCACAGTGTTCTCCTTGTAATACCTGAAAATTTAAGCAACATAAATCAAGATGAATTATTTTAACAGTGAGTAGATAAGTTCATGATCCCAGAAATCCCATTAATATAACTAACATAAATAATTCTACAATTTCAGCCCTGTAATTGTAGTTTTATGAAAGTACAGAAAATGGTATACTATAATCTTTAGTGCCTCCATAAAAGCTAAAATGTTGTTACATACCAACCCTTTTTATTAATTTCATATTTATTTATTAATTGCATCATATTATATTTAATTGAAATTTTGATTCAGCAATTCATAAGAGCTGAATTTTATTTTAAAATTATTCAGGAATTATTTTGAAAATGTAAGTTTTAATTTTGCATCCTATATGCTGTTGATATAGAATAAAATATGCTATATTTTCCTATCTAACCTAATAGGCTTTCTTAATGAGAAGATGAAGCCTGTTCAATATCAGATAATTGGAGAGGTTGAGATTTGTTTTCTTTCCATTTGGCCAGTAATTTTACAAGGAAAACCACTGATAAGATGTTTATCCCTTGATAAGTTTAGGTGAAATTTGAGGGCAGAATAATTTCCTTCTGGGTCAGTTTTTTAAGGAAGGTCAATGTGTATATCTCTCAATGTTTGAAAGGATAATTATTATGAAAATGATATAGCATAGCCTTGTTTAAGAAAAAGTATTTTAGAGAGTAGCAAAAGTGGCTCTTAAGATAAAATATAGTTAAAACTTGGGTGGGGAAAGAAATGTGTTTTTTCCTTCTGTTGTGTTTTCAGAAAGTAAAGACAGGTCATATGAAAATGGCATACATCCAGGGCTTTTTTTCTCATAGAACGCTCAGAACGGAGTTCCGGCACCTTTTTTGGATGGAACCTTGTAGGTTAGGCAAGGTGGGTTGTATGACATGTGTGAGTTCCGGCACCTTTTTCTTTTACAAAAAAAGCACTGCATACATCATATACCAAGTTAAAAAGAAAAACTGCAATAACAGAAGCGATTCTAGGAAATTATGAACAAGATTCAAATCCAGAGGAGGGAGGGAGAGCAATAATGGGATTCAAATAATTTAACAACCGGTTCTCTGCCCTTTATTCTATTTCAAGAATAAAGGACAAATATATAAGGGAACAAAAGAATATATAATCACAGAACATAAAAGAGAAAAGAAAAAAATATAAAGTATCAACAATGGAAGTTACATGGCAACACATCAGAACTATGAAAAATGGTCATAAGTTACTTTTTTCAATGCTGGTCACTAAATGAATAGTGGTAAGTTGAGGACTACCTGTATAGAAGTTATCTCTGACAAAATCAGTGTTTAGTATATGCAATTACATATCTATGGGCTAAAACCAATGTTTCTGGAATAACAGCTTATGAAATCTCTGCTACTTATAACAGTTTACTCCATAAAATGACAAAATTGCTTAACTAAATAAGCATTTGCTATATGAAATCACAGGTTGCTGCCATGGAACTGCTATCTGCCGTTTGAAATAGCACCTGTCACTTAAACAATGCTTATTATATTAAAACACTAAGCTAAGGTTTGATATATGAAATTGAAATTCTGCTGTTTAAATTTAAATCATAGGTCTTGGCAGGGCTTTTTTTCTAAAAAAGAAAGGTGCCAGAACTCTCATTTTGGCGAGCGCAGGAGGCAGGGGGTTGGGGGGCGGCACTGCTGCAGTCACGGGCATGAGGGGTGTTGGTGGCGGGCTGCCCCCCAGAGCCAGAGCCAGTGCAGCTGCAGTGGGAGCAGTGGGGCCTGCTCTATATGGTGGGGCTGCGTGGGGCAGGTGGCAGAGGCATGGCGGGCCAGGCGATGCAGGGCAGCCACTTAGGTGGTCAGGGCGAGGCGACAGTGGTGCAGGTCCAGCACTGGGTAGGCCACCAGCCTGGCTGACACGGGTGAGCACAAGGAAGGAGTGCACATGGACTCCGCAGAACCCACCTCCCACTTCTTGTTCTCTCTTACTTACCTAGTTGAGATGGTGGAGTTGGGCAGCAGAGAGGGATGCAAACTTCCTGCCAACTCACCTTGGCTGCAGACAACTTGCCCATGCAACTTTGCTGGCCGGGTCTTTTGGCATGCTCAGCAGCAATTCCTATTGGCTTTCGAGTAGCATAGCTTGTGGGAGGGAGGGAGTAGCATAGCTTGTGCAAAAGCTTTTTTTGTGTGTGCAAAAATAAAGGTGCTGGAACGCCATTCAGAGCGTTCAATGAGAAAAAAAGCCCTGCTTTTATGTTTTAATCTTATGATTTTAAATATATATTTTTTTCTATTGTAAGTTACCCCAAACCTCGCCATGTGGATTGCATACAAATATTATATAATCAGTAAATAAAGGCAGAACATATATTAAATATACATCAAATGATAATATGCTTCCCTACAAAGTCAATTCTTGCTCAGTGACAGACCAAGGAGTTAACTCGGAAAGGCAAGAGGAAAAACTAGAAGAGGTCTGTGCAACTTGTAGAAGGGAAAGGCCCACACTGATAAATTAAAAATCTTTGTGGTCTGCAAGGGAATGCTGGTGGGCTAATCAATGATTTGGTGACTAGAGGAGCATCTACAGTGTTGGAGCTCGTGGTCATGGTAAGCCATGGAGACACTTGGCAACATTACTTTTAGGGCAGTGGTGGTGGTTTTATTACTTTTTTAAAAAAAATGTCTGTGCTGTGTCCAAGGGTGCTTGGCAGGCTGCATGTACAGGCCTGGTCTAGAATTTATTTTGGAGCATTCAATTATCTAGAGCAGGCATGTCAAACTCATTTTGTTTGAGGCAACTTCTTATAAAAGAATCGCCATTAATTTGTTTTAATAAAATAATTTAAATCAACTTTTCACTTGATTTCAAATTAAAAGAATTATATTGGTAGACAATGAGATTTTTTTTAGTACAATTGCCAAATGCAATAAACTGATTTTAGGTATATGTTACTGGAAGGAAAAAGCAATCCCTGCTGTGTTACTGATCGCAGAGAAGCATTTGCATGTATGCAGGTATCCTTAGGGTGCCATAGTTATGGATGAGAAATATTGCTTGCAAAGTTGGCATTTCTGGATGTAATACAGATATTTTGGACTTATTTTTGTTTCTTTGCATGTTTGATATTTTTAAAAAGGCACATGCTACTGACTACACTTATGCACATATGTAACATTTTTTGGTAGAATACATGACCACTGCTTGTCCAGAATGTGAAAAGTGAAAGATTGTGACTAAACAAAATTTTAATGTACAGATAATACACCATAAATTATTTTAGCCTTTTTAATAAATGTTGTTATTGATGTTAAGCTCACCATGGAAAACATCATATATTGTTATGTATATACTAGGTTAATTATTTAAAGACTGAAGTGCAACATAACTAGATTCTAAATAATCTATTCTTCAAAACACACAACAGTCCAAACAGTAAAAGTAAACTCCAAATTAAAAATATTTCATTCTTAAGAATTGTTTAATTTAAAGTGGTTTAGTTGTAATAAATGGTTAGATTCAAAATAGTTTTCAATAGTACAAAATAGTACATAAGATACTATTTTTTTCTAGCATCAGCTAAATTAGACATATTACATTGAGAAAAATGTTTCTCATTTCTTTCCTGTTACCTTTATGAAATCATCATTGCAGAGATGTTAACATAAGAAATAGATTATTTTGTTATCTAATTTTACCTTCCAAAAGACAGAAGCAGATGAAAAATGTGAGGTTCTTTCCTGTTGGCTTTTTTTGAATTAGCTGCTTTAGATTCTAAAAGTTTAGTTACTAAAGAAGTAACCCTGTAAATAATTTTAATGTCCTCCTCTAGTTCAGGGGTAGGCAACCTTGGCTCTTTTATGACTCAAGGACTTCAACTCCCAGAATTCCCGAGCAAGCATGGCTCAGCTTGGAAACATCTCCCTTTCCCCTCAGCATGGCTGGCTCAGGATTTCTGGGAGTTGAAGTCCACGAGTCATAAAAAAAGAGCCAAGATTGCCTAGCCCTGCAATAGGCTTAGGAAAGCCAATAGAGGGAGCTTCTCTTTTTTTTGCAAAAAAAAATGGTGCCGGAACGCCGTTCTGAGTGTTCTATGAGGAAAAAAAGCCCTGGGTCTTGGTATAAAATAGGAAAGCCCATTCTGCTACAAAAAATACAGTTTAATGCATGAAATCACAGAACCCTTTAAGACCTTTCCCATTCATCATTAGTTGCGCTCTGTATAGTTAGACAGGAAAAAGTTCCAAAGCCACAACCACAGCTAATACTTGGTGCCTTGTCCCCTTCCCTGTATGCACCAATCAGGAAACTAGAGAGCTGAAAAAAGTCAAGGAAATTGTAGGTCCACTAAAGAGAGAAAATGGCAAGGAAATAACAGGCAACAGGGAGAAAGCAGAGCTGCTTAACTCATACTTTGCATCAGTCTTCACACAAAAAGAAACTACAGCCCAACATACCAAAAAAACCCACTGCAGAAGACAAATTAGAAACAAAAATTAAAATAAGCAAGAAAATGGTAAGAGAACACCTATCCGATGTTAACGAATATAAATCACTGGGGCTCAACAGATTACATCCCAGAGTTCTGAAGGAGCTGGCAGATGTCATCTCAGAACCATTGCACCACATCTTTCATAAATCCTGGAGCATCGGGGAAGTATCTGAGGATTGGGAAATGGCTGATGTGGTTCCCATCTTCAAGAAAGGAAAAAAGCAGACCCAGTAAACTATAAACCAATCAGTTTAACATCAATACCTGGGAAGATCCTAGAAAAGATAATCAAAAAACAGATCTGCGAACAACTAGAAGCAAACAAAGTTATAATTAGTAGCCAGTACAGGTTTGTTAAAAACAGATCATGCCAAACCAATCTTATTTTATTCTTCAACAAAGTGACTAAACTAATAGACCAGCGAAACACAGTGGACGTAGCATACTTAGACTTCAGTAAGGCATTTGATAAAGTAAACCACAACCTATTCCTTGGTAAGCTAGAAAAAGGTAGAATAGACAACATCACCACCAGATGGATCTGTAGCTGGCAAACCATACTCAATGAGTAGTCCTCAATGGCACTACATCCACATGGAAAGAAGTAAGCAGTGGGATACCACAAGACCACACCTTGAATACTGCAGCCAATTTTGGTCACCATATCACAAAAAAGGATACTGAGAGTTTGGAAAAAATTCAGAGAAGAGCAACTAAGATGATCAAAGTCCTGGAGACTAAAACATACAAAGAACGGTTGCAGGACTTGGGTTTGGTTAGTCTAAAGAAAAGAAGAAATAGGGGAGACATGATAGCAGTATTCCAGTATTTGAGGGGCTGCCACAAAGACACATTATTCTCCAAAGCACCAGAGGGCAGGACAAGAAACAATGGTTGGAACCTGATCAAAGAGAGAAGCAACCTGGAATTAAGGAGAAACTTCCTGACAATGAGGATAATTAACCTGTGGAACAGCTTGCCCCCAGAAATCATGGATGCTCCATTACTGGAGATTTTTAAAAAGAGGCTAGACAGTCACTTGTCTGAGATGGTATAGGTCCTCCTGCTTGAGCAGGGAGCTGGATTAGAAGACCTCCAAGGTCCCTTCCTTCTCTATTCTGTTCTGTTCTGTTCCATTCCATTCTACCTCTGACAAGGATCAACTAGTTTTTGCCTGATTGACATGATAGAAGGCATCATGCCTCCATTTGGTTTTCATCACTCCTCCCTTGGACTTTTGGGAAGGGTATTTTTTTCCCACCTGAAAGGAAGTTGAATAAAAACCAGAATTTTTCTGGAAAACATAGATTTATCATAACCGGTTCACCAAACTCAAAAAACAAAAAAGGTATCAGTTCTACCAAACCGGTGCAAACCAGCTGAATCCCACCACTGGGTGAGATGGTGTGCTGATTGATAATAGAGATGAGAACAAGTGGTGGAAAAGGAAGGGCTGTATTTTCTGAGCATGAAACGTTAGTTGCTTTAAAGTTTAATTTTTCTGCTCCTGTAAGGAAGGGACAAAAGAAGTCGGGAGACGGAATATTAATGCTGTTTTGGATTTTGACATCCTTCCCTGAAAGACTACAATTAGAAGCACCAGGAAACATCACTCACTGTGTGTACAAACTTGAAGTATCAATCACAAAATGATACATTCTTCTCTTCATCTTGAAATATTCTTTAGGCAAAATGCAGAGCTGGAAATGTAATAATGATACAATAATGAACTATCTCAGACATGTCAAACACAAGGCCCGGGGGCCGGATCCGACCCACGAAGTGGTTTCAAGTGGCCCGCAAAGCCATCCTGGAAACAGTGAGGGAATGGCCCTCGCTGCCTTGGCCTGTCCGAGGCTGGCCGGGAGCCAATGTACAATTTTGTGGTGGTCATCTATGCTGAAATACATTCAGTATTAGCTCCATAAGGCCGTTTGGAAACAGCAAGGGATCGGCCCCTGCTGCATTGGCCCTGCCCCCTGGGTGTGCGCTGGGGAGGTATCACCCTTTGTGAGGAATGAAAAAATGCACCATCACCTGGAAGTGGCCAGCACATGGCCCTGCCTAGTTTGGGCAGGCTAGGGGCTGGGCAGCATTGTGCTTCTCTTCAGATTCGTGCCACCTGGCTCAGCCTCTCAGCACTGTGAGAAGAGAAGCCCGCTGCCTGCCAAAACTGGGAAGGCTAGGGGCTGGGCAGCATTGTGCAGGTAACATCAGCTCTCATGCTGCTCATGGCATCCCCTCCCCTGGAGCCCACCAAGCCAGATATGTGAAGTAGGCGAGGGCCATTTGCTGGCCACTTCCAGGCGATGATGTATTTCTTCATTCCTCATG
The DNA here is from genome assembly GCF_964194415.1 of Vipera berus. Taxonomy (NCBI): domain Eukaryota; kingdom Metazoa; phylum Chordata; class Lepidosauria; order Squamata; family Viperidae; genus Vipera; species Vipera berus. The sequence continues at coordinate 65,171,866 of NC_138205.1, read as the reverse complement.
AGGATGACACTTCCCCAACTGTGTTTCTTGCCTGTTTTTCTCCCTCCCTCATCTCAAATATTTTTCCACCACTGTTCTTAGGAGGGAGGGAAGGAAGGAAGGAAGGAAGGAAGGAAGGAAGGAAGGAAGGAAGGAAGGAAGGAAGGAAGGAAGGAAGGAAGGAAGGAAGGGGAGGGTCTGAGGGAAATCCTGCCTTAGTCCTGCCCTGCTGCCCTTTCACCATCCCCTTGCCCCCTCCTCCTGGTCTATCCTGGGGGGTCTCCCATCCTATTGCTAAGGAAGCTTTGGATACAAAGCCAGGTCTCCTCACATGGAGAGGGAGTTGGCCTCCCTCTTGACTTTTCCCTCATACCCATCATGAGCAACCTGGCTAAGGAAAGCAAGCACAGCAGCAGCAGCCTTGAAGAGGAGGTAAGTGCAGCTGGGCACCCCCTTGGGGAAGTGGGGCTGGGCTTAGTGCCGCAGGTGCTTGAGGGCTGGGCTGGGCATTTGACCATTGCGCCACCATCCAGCCCCCCACTGCATGGCCTGAGAAGAAAAGTGAGGCTCCTCCAGTGGACCATGCCTTGGCACTTGCTCCAGTCCGATCTCCTGCCAGAGACCCTCAGATCTATCCCACTCCTGCCCAGGCCCCCATAGGCACCCTTCACCCGAACAATGTAGAGCTGGCCATGCCCACCCAGTAGGCCACATGCACTCCAGCCACACCCACCCAGTAGGCCGCACCCACCCTGGCCACACCCACCCAGCCCCCCGAGGGCAACCGCAATGCTGATGCGGCCCTCAGTGAAATTGAGTTTGACACCCCTGAAGTATCTGGTAGGAAGCACCATGCCTATTTGAGCCATGGGGCCACAGTGGTTAGAATGCAGTATTGCAGGCTTTCATCCTTCCAAGATCGGTAAAATGAGGACCCAGGACCTGCAATATGCTCACTCTGTAAACCATTTAGAGAGGGCTGTAAAGCACTGTGAAGCTGTATATTAGTCTAAGTGCTATTGCTATTGCTATTGCTATCGGTCACTACTTCTATCTGAGCAGAATCCTGAGATATCTTTCCAGGCTGCTTCATTATTTGTTATATACATCCTATGGCACAAATTTTGTTCACTGTTATTTCTATTATAACTATAGTTAATATAATAATACATTTTATATAATTTTATTTCTTGTTTTAACACTTTTTTAATAATTACAACCTATGTATTTTATAATTGTGCTTTATGGCACAAAAGCCATAGCAAAGGGTTTATTTGATGACAATAAAAAAAGAACAAATATTTGCACAAGTGACTCCACAAAGAGCTCACAGAAACAAAATTTTTACCAGCTTCTTCAAGGCTATGAAAATCAGAACCATTGTGAGGTGTTCTCACGATGAATCGTTAAAGGAGCTTCCAAGCAAAGGCATCACGCAGAGATGCAATCATATTTAGCTTTATTCATGATAGATCAAAGAGAAAGAAGTACTTGGCATGAAAGCATTCATGCCTGCATGTAAGAGAGAAATAAAATAGAACAAAACAAGCTAGGATTACATGACTAAAATAGAGGTTAGGAGTAGAGATAGAACTGGAGACTGAAAATGGAGAGAACAAAGAGCAGCCCCTCATGCAGAGGTATTTATGGGGGGTCTTGGCCCCTCCTTGACCATAAAAACTCTCTCGCCAATGGGGCTGTGGGTCTGGGACCCTTGGCTCATCAGTGGAAGCAAAGAAACCTCTTTGCCTCCATCTGATGACCCTTTTGGGGAACTGCCAATGGCTGGCACTAATCATCTAACAATTCCCCTTCTTGCCAGCCAATGACAGGGACCAGTGAATGTATGTAAGGGGCGAGCAGGTGTCATAGACATGTATGAAAACATTCAGAAGGCCAAACACAAACGCTTACACAGAAGGTTGTGCCGGTCAACGGGAACAGGCTTGGTAAACAGATCAGCTATCTGGTCAGCTGTATTACAGTGCTCAACATGTATAAAACCCTCTTTCGCAAGGTGCCTGACATTTTTATAGCGTATGTCTATATGGCGAGATCTGGAGCCTACTGCATAAGCCTCCGAGATTGCAATTGCGGCAGTGTTGTCCTCTAGAATTTGGATGGGCAGAGGGGGAGATGCCCAGATGTTTGTTATCAGCTCATTGAACCAAGTCAAATCATTGGCCGTGTCTGACAGACTAGCAAATTCAGCCTCGGCCGTGGAGCAAGAAATAAATTTTTGCTGCCTAACATGCCAATGTATTGGGCAGCCATTTAGCAATATGAGGAAACCAGAAGTGCTCCGTCTACTTTTGGAGTCGCCAGCCCAGTCTGCGTCTGAGTAAGCGGAGAGCTGGGCCGTCTTCCCCTTCTCTGGTTCTAGCATGAGAAGAGCATCAGCTGTGCCCTTTAGGTATCTGAGCACCCTTTTGACAGCAGTCCAGTGGAATTCCTTTGGGTGTTCCACGTGCCTGGACAATAGATTCACAGCTAAAGCTATGTCAGGTCTGCTCCAATTGCTGATGTATAGCAAGGAGCCAATCACAGATCTGTAGAGCGTGTTATCTGTGAACTCAGGACCGTCCTTATGGGTGTGGTTGTAAAAGTCGCTTTGCATTGGGCTATGCGTAGGATTGGATTCTGTCATTTTGCATTTGGCCAGTAATTCCTCTATCTTTTCTTTTTGTGATAGAGCGAACCCCCCTTTAGTGGCCAAAATATGCACACCCAAGTACTTGTCAACCCGCCCCAAAGACTTCAGAGTAAACTTTTCTTCCAGGGCCTTGGCAAATTCATCACACCTTTCCTTGTTAGGCCCTACATATAATAGGTCGTCCACATAAACTAACACCCGTTCTGTGGTACCTTTGGAATTGCGTGTGAAAACACATTGATCTGCATGAGATTCTGAGAAACCAACTTGTTCTAAACTCTTTCTAAGACAGTCATACCATAATTTCCCTGACTGCTTAAGACCATATAACCCTTTGTGAAGCAACCATGTATTTCCCCCTTCTTGCTGGTAGCCAGGAGGAGCCTTCACGTAGATCTGCCGGTCCAAGTTGGCGTGGAGGTAAGCCGTCTGGATGTCAAATTGGAAGACTTCTTCTCCCAGAGCGGCTGCAGTCACGAGGGCGGCCTTGACGCTCTCTGCCCGGACGGTTGGAGAGTAAGTCTCCGAGTAGTCCTCCATATAACGTTGAGCGAAGCCCTGGGCTACCAAACGGGCCTTGTATAGGTAGAGGCCATTGGCAAGTGGTTTGGCCTTGTAAACCCACCTTGTGCCAATGACTTTCCTCTCCTTTGGAGGTTGCTGGGGGGTGAAGACCTTAAGTTGTTTTAAGCTCTGCATTTCCTTCTCCATCGCGAGCTGCCATCTCTCCTGCTCTTCGATGGGCAGCTCCTGGATGTCAGAGAAGGATTTTGGGGTGACCACAACGCTGTTGACAGACGCGATGTGGCCAATGTCAATTCTCTTTGGCGGGACCCCCTTGTTGGACCGCTTTGACCTCCTTACCTTCTGCCACTCACCGCTCTTTTCTTCCGCGGGTTTCTGAGGTGTCGCTGGGGGTGAAGACGGTGTGTCTTCCTCCATGGGACTGGACGCATCTTCGTCTTGTTCCTCACTTTCGTCGGTGGCAGGGTACGAGGTCGCCTCTGGCGATGTCGCGGTCGGTGTGCCTCTGCTGGGTCGGTTGGCATATGGGCTCAGATCATTTGAGTGGATCTGGGTCCAATTGGAATCCTCTTCGAAAGAGGCAGATTGGGAAGTCACAGGCCTGCCCCCTTCTCCCAGGAAACGATAGGCCTTGGAGCCAGGAGCATAGCCCAAGAACCTTAGTCTCTGGGAAACAGATCTCCCCTTCTTCCGCAGCTGCTTGGGGATGTGTACCCATGCATAGGAGCCAAACACACGCAAATGTGCCAGATTTGGTTTCCTACCGTGAACCAGGAAATATGGGGTCTGGTTCACGACACTGCTCCAGGTGCGGTTTAAAGTGTAATTGGCATAATGAATTGCCTCCCCCCAGTATGATTCTGCGACATTAGCGTCTGCAATCAGACTACGCATCATGGTTTGCAGGATTCCATTCCTTTTCTCAGCTACACCATTTTGCGACGGGGTGAACGGTGCAGTTAGAAAATGGCGGATGCCCTTACGCCTTACCCAGTCCTGGAACTTCTGAGACATGAACTCAGCCCCGCGATCGCTCTGCAACTGTGCGATCTTGGTCTTGTACTGAGTCTCTACGAAGTTGTACAGCGACTTTATGGCGTCAAAGGCTTCAGATTTCTCTGTGAGAGTATACACGTGACCGTAACGTGAAAAATCATCAACGGCAGTGAGAAAATACCTTTTCTTTCCTAGGGATGGTGTAAAAGGCCCAACCAAATCAACATGTACTAGTTGGTAAGGGTGTTGAGTCTTACGGGATGACACCTTTGATATAGGAGCAGCCTTTCTCTTTGTTTTCTTGCAAATGGCACAGTCCAGAAACACGTCACAGTCCTTGAGCTGGACTCCCTCAGCAAATTCTCCCATCTTTTTAACTACAGGGAAGCTTGCATGACCCAGCCTTCTGTGCAATAAGTGGGCGCACTTATCGTGAATTGGCTTCCCTATTGACACTCTCTTGGCTCTGGTTGCTTTGAGTGGTGCTGCAGGTGCCTGCTGAGATTCAGGCTTCTTGCCCACACTGCCCTTGGAAAGCCTTGGGGCAGGTTGTGGTGCCTTGGGAGAAAAATATGGCAAGCCATTTATTATTGTAATATTTCCAATGACCTTCTGGTCTCGGGTGACATGACCTCCCCCCTTGCGAAATAGGACTTCCACTTTGTCATCGTCACACAATTTGGTGATGCTCAAAAGGTTGTTGGCTATAGAAGGGGCGTGCAAGACACCCTCAACTTTGCCAAGTCCAGGCAGAGAAACAAAACCCTCCCCAACAATTGGAGCAGTGTCACCGTTTGCAACCTTGACAGATGAGTTAATTTTCTTTAACCTTTTAAAACCTTGACTCATATTAGTAATGTGAGAAGAAGCTCCAGAGTCCAGTAACCATAAGTCAGTGGAGCTATCAGCCCTTGTTGTGGGGGTGAGGGAACAAGTATGCAGTGAATTTCCTTTGCCCCTGCCACGCCCCTTTCCTCCCCCTTTGCTTCTTACTTGATTGGGACCACGTTTAGGGGCTTGATGTTGATGGGGGCAGTCTTTCTTGAGGTGCTCCTCAGAGCCACAGATGAAACATTTAAGCAGAGCATTAATTTGCTCTGAGTTGTGGCGCCCCCTTCTGGCTTGCTGAGTGGTGACTCTAGCGTATTCTCCAGCATTTCTCCTTCTCCGATCTTCTTCGATCAGTCTCCCTGTGAGGTAGGACAGATTTATGTCTTCCCTCTTGACCGCTTCGAGTGAAACAATGAAATTGCTCCAACTCCTGTCTAGAGAAGTAAAAATTATGGAGAGCATGCTCACATCAGACACAGGAAAATCTCTGGAAATCAATTCTGCCCTGAGTGCCTTTAATTTCGCAAGATGTTCAGGCATGCTGGCACCAAACTTCAGTTTGGTTGTATAAAGCTCAGTTGTATATCTGGTGATGGAACCAATGGTATTGCTGTTGAATAAATTGTATAACAGTTTCCAGACCTCAGCAGCTCTGAGACCAGCTGGAATGCTTGGGAACAAGTTATTGTCCAGAGAACTGAGTAGAGCAGAATAAGCCTGCAAGTGTCGCAGCTCTTCTTGACGTCCCCATGGGGGAGGGGGGGGGTTCCGAACCATTTGTAGAATCCCATTCTTTAAGAGATGTAGCTGTATATCTTTACTCCAACTGCTATAATTCTCCCCATCCAGCTGTAGTTTTTTAAAATCATTTGGCAAATTTGTTACAGGAATAGAGTCCTTATCAGACCCACTTTCAAAATTTTTTGATATGTCCATTGATGTAAAAGGAAGTGGAAAAATGCTTAAGTCTGAAGTGAGTCCTTCAGTGAAAGGGTTCCCTCTAGTGGTCGAGGAGGGAATCCTTTCTTGAGTACTTATTGACTCCAGGTGGGCGTGCCCGGGAACCATGTGACCCGGGGGAGGGCGTTGTTCAGGGTTTCTCCCTTCTTCCCATGAGGCATTGGGGGGGCGGAGCCCAGATTTGCCGGCCGGCATCCCTTTCTTGTTGCTGCAAGCACATGGATTTTCATCATTGTCTGTTTTTCTTTGCCCTCGCTGGTCATGAAGACCTGAAGAGAAGGTGGGAGGCCTCGGGGGTTGATTGTTGGGAGGCTGCAGGCTGGATTCCCCCCGGCAGTTGGGCCCTGGGGAGAGGATGGGAGGCCTTGGAGGGGGGGTGGGCACCCCCGACGTCTGCTTGGCCGCTGTCTTGCTAGCCTCTAAGGCAGTGGCCAGAGCTTGCATTGCTGTCTGGAGAGCCGTTGTAACAGTTTTGGCTGGACAGACATCATTGCTATCATAGCATTTTAGGCTTTGTGGGGGGGAGAAATCAGTAATATACATGCTGTCTTGCTCGGAAGCCAGGGATTGCATGTCATTTCTGCTGTATGCCAGGGACTGCAGGCTATTCTGGTTGGAAGCCACGGATTGCTGGCTTTCCAGACTTAAAGAAATCAAGTCTTTGTTAGATATAGTGGGGGCCGCCATCTTGTTTCCTGTGCCAGACCACGTGGGCGGAGCCATCTTGTTTCCGCTTGCCCCAGGAAGCTGTAGCTCACAGCTGGGGGGGCGGGTTCGCGCCAAAAGCCTTGGGGTCCCGGGGTCACTAAGGGAGGCGGGCGCCATATTTGGGGGCCTCGTGGTCTCTAGGGAGAGGCTCACCAGGGGTTCTGAGGCTTTCTGAGCTGTTCCCTGGGCTGCCCCTCCCTCCTCCTGCATTGCAAGGATCTCTTTAAGCAGCTCTTCACGTTCCTGTGCAGTCAGTTTACTCACGCGGCGTTTGGTCTCAGCCAGGTCCGTCTCTGCAGCATCTGAGCAGCCTTGGACAGTCTGTAATCCTTCTATGCTCTCCTCTGTGGCGTTCAGTTGTAGAGAGGCATGTGAAGGGGTCCTAGACGCTCTGCTGGATCCTCTGACGGGATGAAGGCCATTTGTGCTTTCATCTGCAGCTGAGGTTGCTTCAGGGACTGAAGTCTTGGATGTAGGCAGGGAGGCTGTCTTTGATCGATGACTCCTGGTCACGATAGTAGAAGTCCTGCCATCTGTTATAAATGGATTGGTGCCGGGCCTTTCAGACATCTCGTTGGCTAGTTCCTGGCTGGCTTGGAAGCTTTCCTTTAAACCATCCTCTGACTACCAACATGTGAGGTGTTCTCACGATGAATCGTTAAAGGAGCTTCCAAGCAAAGGCATCACGCAGAGATGCAATCATATTTAGCTTTATTCATGATAGATCAAAGAGAAAGAAGTACTTGGCATGAAAGCATTCATGCCTGCATGTAAGAGAGAAATAAAATAGAACAAAACAAGCTAGGATTACATGACTAAAATAGAGGTTAGGAGTAGAGATAGAACTGGAGACTGAAAATGGAGAGAACAAAGAGCAGCCCCTCGTGCAGAGGTATTTATGGGGGGTCTTGGCCCCTCCTTGACCATAAAAACTCTCTCGCCAATGGGGCTGTGGGTCTGGGACCCTTGGCTCATCAGTGGAAGCAAAGAAACCTCTTTGCCTCCATCTGATGACCCTTTTGGGGAACTGCCAATGGCTGGCACTAATCATCTAACAACCATCCTCTCTGCAGGAGCACTTTCTTAACACATTAATGATAGGTTGTAACCCTTAACATCACATTCTATCAGCCTGATTCAATTTAGCAGAATCTTGCCAGGTTTAAGGTAAACAGGATCGGACATAAGCAGAATAGACATCACTATAGTGAATGTTCTGCTGTTAGATTGCTGCTGGCTCACGAATTGATGTGTAGTATTTTAATTCAACTATGAAGAAGAGCCTTTATATTATGGTTTTGATTTAATTAAGAATGAATTTAGTCTGATGGATTGTTCTCTTTGTATGCTTGCTGTTTTAAACGAGAAAATCCCATTAGCACATTCTTTACTGGATACAAATGAGAAAAACAAGTCTGTGTTCTAGACAGTTTTCCAATTGTCATCCATATAGTCTCTCTGCTTTTGCCAATCATGAAAATTGTTGCTGCATAATGATGCCTCAGGGACCTAAACAAGCTGGGCAATATAGTTTGTTGCATATTTTAAATCTCCTATGCATGATCAATCATTGTAGCAAAGGCAGTCACATCAACTGATTTGCTTTAGGAGTGAAATTATCCTTTGTAAATATCTGCAATCCAAACATTTTAAAAATAAAAATGAAACAAACTTTTGGTTTTTAAAAAATTGCAGCTTTCTTTCATCAGGAATAAATACTATAAACCTAAGGGAAAATTATATTCTAAATACATGAAATTGGGGAATAGTCATTTATATAAAGTTCAATAAATTTGGAGACAGTGATAATGTCAATTGATTACTATTTAAAGCATTACATCTAAAAGTTCCTTTTAATTATTTTTATGTTTTGCATTTATCTTGTTTGATAGAAGATAAATCTTTCTACATTTTAAGGCATATATGCTATGTTCAAAAATAAAAAAAATATAGATAAAAAGAACAAAGCAAGATTGTTACATATCGTGACTTTTTTCCCATTGGTGGCAACAGGATACACACGATTTTGGCGTGACACATCCGACCCACGGGCCAGCAGTTTGACACTTCTATGTAGAATGATTCATTCTTGGGCTTATAGTAAGGTAAATTCCAAGAGATAGAATGTATTTTGACTGCATTCACAAACAATATCTTTGCAAGTTCCTAGTACCAATGAAGCTTCTGTGCTAGACAAATTATTACAAACTCATTTCTGTTTTTTGTTTTTTCCTTTTAGAATTTGGAAAGATTGATGAAGACATAGATAAATATAACACACCAGGATTTTCTGGTTGTCTGTCACGTGTGCAGTTCAATCAGATTACTCCACTCAAGGCAGCCTTGAGACAGACCAATATCTCCTCTCACATTTACATAGAAGGAGAACTTGTAGAATCCAACTGCGGAGCAAATCCACAAACCATCCAACCAATGTCTTCTACAACAGACCCTTGGCATCCAGATTCAGGTACAGTGGGAATGACATGTTAAGCAGAAACATTCAATATTTTTTTAAGATCCAGGACTGCTTATAAAAAATACAGTTTTTCCCAGTTTATTATTGCTTTTATTTTTCAGAGTTTTCTGAGTACTAAGCAGTAAAACTTTTAACTACTGCCTCCTCATAAACATTTTTTTTACTTTTGTCAAAGGAATGAAAGGAACTAATAAAAGAACTGACAAATACATAAGAATTTTGCCTAAACGTGGGTATGTGTTAAATTCTAGCAAGTATATAGGAGACATTTCCATTTCCAATGAAATCCATTATTGAAATTAGGGTCAAACTGGATATTAGCACTTTGGAATTCACATGCCTTTATTTTACTTGTGAAATGAAGAATCGGTGGATGCTTATTACTAATGAGAATATTTTACAGTTGCTTCCAGTGGTGGGACTCAAATATGTGAACAATTGGTTCTCTGTGTGGATGCCGCTTCCAGAAGTCCATTCTGGGCCAGGACAAGAAAAAATTAGCTACCGGTTCTGCTGAAGTGGTGTGAACCAGCTGAATCCCACCACTGGTTGCTTCCATATACTGCACAGTTTTGATCCATAAAGTATCTTTGTTTTCTTGACAGTTAGGGACTGAAACAGATATTTGTAGAGTTAACATCATTGTTACTTTGCTGAAATGACAAATAATTACCTAAAACATTATCTTGTGTGCTAGCTGTTAATCATTCATTATTGATAATTTTGCTCTGTTATCATGGTGACTTTTCATACTATTGACATAATAATAAGACTACTCAATAATAAGACTACTCTCTTCAACTTATTTTCCTTTAAATTTAATTATTTTATAACTTTATCTAGAAGTTATTTGAGCCTGCCATAGCATGGGAATAATGCTAGGAAGAAGATTTTTTTCATGCAGTCTTTTTATTGCAAAAACTGAGATTAAGGCTAAAATATTTGCATTATTTAGTGTACATCTTAGGGATAAGTTTATATTTATGTCTATATATTTGCACATCAACATTATGTATGTATTCTTTGACTATTTAATGATTCAAAAAGTGCTAGTATACCCCAAACTATATACATCTACAATTGGAAAAAACATTATTTGTCCACCCTTTAACTTCTATTTTGTTGTAAGGTTATAGTATAAGGATCTGCTAGATGTACTACTTCAAGAAAATCAAAATAAGAAAAAGAAAGACTGCTAATTATTAAGGAAACAAAATGATCTAATATTGTCTTCCAAATAAATTGCAGATAGTCCTCAACCTAGAACAGTTTATTTATGGTGGCCTCAGAGAGGGTCCATATTATAGCCTATAAAGCATTTCCAGGCAACATAAAATCTTGTGCCACACATGCCTTAAAGTCACATGACCACATTTCAGGTGCTAGGCAACCAACTAACATTCATGAGTGACAGCAGCATAGTTATACAAATGCAATATGCAACATTTTTTGCCAATTTGTTTGCATTTTTTGCCATTTTGGGAAGAAAATGCAATTTGTAATGACCACCCCAAAATGGCTGTAAAATTAGGTGCAGTGTGAATGCCTTGACTTATCACTGTCACAACTTACAACTGAAATCCCAGTCCCAATTGCCATAAATTGGGGATTATCTGTAAACATAATCAGCCATGATTCAAATTCATAGTGACTATGATAAAGACAAGCAATGAGAGTTTCAGTGCCTGGTGTGCATAACAGTGAATTCAAAATTGGTTATTCCCCGAGTCTTACTCCCAGGTGTCATACTTCAGGTGTTTTTTTAAAAAAGTGCCATAGTAATTTTAACTTCTTTATTCATAAATTAATTGCCATGGTTCTGATAGATGAGACCAATTAAAGCAGAACTCCGAGGCTTTAGTTTTCCTCTAAGAACATGCTTATTGGCTACAAAGTATCGGCACGATCAAAAGTGTAACCAAGACAAAAAGTTCCCTCCAAAAGCAACAGTATTACAAAGTTAAAATTCCCACCCCAAATCTATGCAATCAGCTACATTTCCCATAGAATAGTTTGCTAGGCTTTCTGACATTAGTCTCAACCCCCAGCTGAGGGAACAGAAATGACCTTGGTTTCCACAGGACATAGAATTGTTTAGGCTAGCATAAAACCTCCCAAACCTCCTCCCCCCAATCATGTGGCAACCGAAAATGAACAAGATGGCTTCAGGCAAATTCATTGCAGATTTGATATTAATAATGGATCTTTTAAATCACAAACCAGAGACATAGAAAGAAGGTTCATGGCCAATTTGTATTCTTTAGCTCCAGAATTGTTTTCCTTGGAGTTCAGTTCTGAAAAAAACACCCACAAAGTTTTGGACTGACCACAGAATGGAAGCAATTATACATCATCTCTGTCATAAAACAGATGTAGCATTAATCTTTTAGACTAGACTAAAAAATAAGATATTTCTTTAATCCAGGTCAAACCATCTCCAAGACCTATCTACTTGAAAAAGGAGTACCCTTTGATAATCTTGGAAAGTATCTTTTCACATCATTTCTTATGTGATCTTTTTAAACTGGAAATAGCAGTTGAACCATCCTTTTCCTTAGCAGTTAGACCTGAAACCAAAGTAGAGTTTGTTTACTTCATCCCACCCATTGATAAATGTACCTGCTCCAGGAAGAACAAATAGAAGAGAATATACAGTATGGCATTTCTGCCAGAAAAATACTTTGACCAACACTGAAAGATGTACCGGTAATATATAACAAAGGCCATGATGAAGTCCTTTATTATATCTTCTATAAACAGAAAGTTTGTAGAAGATCAAAAGCTTTCCAAAGGCTCTCAGGAGGGCATATCATTCTTTTTCTTATTGTTAAGAGCATCACAAACCCAAACACGTAGTATTGTGACTGATTTGTTCTTTACACCAGGTCAACCATCTCCAAGACCTATCTACTTGAAAAAGGAGTAGCCTTTGATAATCTCAGAAAGTATCTTTTTGTTCATGAAAACATATATCTAAGCTTTATCTTTTCAATTTATAGTTTGGAAAAAAATGTATGCTGTATTACATAGTATAGCAGTGCTCAGGATTTTTTTTTTCATTAAAGAGTTTTACAAAAACAAAATTTTACAATATATCCCCAAGTCCCTCCCACCCCAAACCCACCCACTTCCCCCCCACTTCCCAGAGCTAAATACAGGATTATAGTTACAATAATCATATTCTAAATAAAAATTATGCAGAATATACAATTAACCAAATTCATAATGTGCTTTAACTCCCTTTTAACATAACTACAAACAAAGTACCAATAACAATATCCCACTAAAATCTACTCATAAGCTAAATGGAACTTTTTAGTCCCATATTTGTTCTGAATATAATTTATCCATCTCCTCCAAACTGAAATATATCTTTCCTGTGAAAGATCTTTCAAATAAGCAGAAATCTTAGACATTTCTGCAAGATTCGAAACTTTAAACACCCATTCTTCTATAGTGGGCAAACTATCCTTCTTCCAATATTGTCCCACCAGTAACCGTGCTGCTGTTATCATGTTCAACATCAAGTTAGTTTCTTTAACATCACAATCTACCACAATACCCAATAAAAACAATTGCGGAGAAAACTTTATCTTTCTCTTAAAAATCTTTTGAATGTTCCACCAAATTTTGATCCAAAAAGCTTTTATATTTCTACAAGTCCACCACATGTGAAAATAGGTAGCTTCTAAACTACCACACCTCCAACATTTAGACTGTAAATTAGGATACATGTTAGACAACTTCTTGGGATCCAGATGCCATCTATAAAACATTTTATAAAAATTTTCTCTTAAATTTTGAGCCTGAGTAAATTTAACATTTCTAACCCAAATTATCTCCCAAGTGTCCAACGAAATTGGTTCCTGAATATTTTCTGACCACTTTATCATACAGTCTTTAACCAGTTCCGTTTCCGAATCCAATTCAATTAAAGCATTATATATCCTCTTTATATGTGCACAATTTAAATCTCTAATTTGTTTTACTAAATTTTGATCTGTAATTGTGATGCCAACCTTTTGATCTGACTTCCACCTAACTTTCAATTGGGTATATTGAAACCAAGAGTAACTTATGTTTTCTTGTCTTAACTCCTCTAATGATTTAAGTTGCCAATCAGTCCCTTGCAATCTAAGTAGTTCCTTATAAGAAACCATATCCATACTCACTCCCATAGGCCCTCTATCGCGTGTCCAGGAATTCCCCAAATCGGTATTTTATAATTTAACTTATAATAATACTTTTTCCAGACACGCAATAAAGCACTTCTAAGAATATGGGATTTAAAAGCCCTGTCCACCTTCTTATCGTAAAGCAAATATGCATGCCATCCATATACCAAATTCCATCCCTCAAGATGAAGTATTCTCTTGTTAGTTAAATTAAGCCAATCACTAACCCACATCAAGGCAACCGCATCATAATACAATTTCAAATTCAGCGCCTTGAGTCCCCCTCTTTCCCTGGCATCTTGTAAAATCTTAAATTTAACTCTTGGTTTTTTCCCCGCCCAAATAAATTTATTAATACCTTTCTGCCATTGATCAAGGTTGGCATCCTTTTTCAATATAGGTATCATTTGAAACAAAAAGAGAAACTTTGGTAGAACATTCATTTTAACAACTGCAATTCTTCCCAGTAATGATAATTGTAATTTTTTCCAATTATTTAAGTCCCCTTGTACCTTCGACCATAGTGTTTCATAATTATTCTTATACAATTTTACATTTGAGGCTGCAATATATACTCCTAAATATTTAACCTTCTTCACTATTTCAAAACCTGTTAATTTTGATAACATATCCCTTTCACTCATAGATAAGTTCTTAGATAATATCTTGGTCTTATTACTATTCACCTTAAACCCAGAAACCTTACCATACTGAGTTATAATTTCCATCAAATCTATAACCGACTGTAACGGTTGGGATACTGTCACAACCAAGTCATCAGCGAACGCTCTCAATCTATAATCATTCTGTTTTATTTTAATTCCCTTTATCATAGAGGACTCTAGAATTTTGATTAATAAAATCTCTAATGTTAAAACAAACAATAATGGTGATAGGGGGCAACCCTGTCTTGTACCTTTTTCAATTTTAAAGGTCTCTGTTAATCCCCCGTTAACTATAATTTGTGCAGTTTGTTGTTGATATATAACTTTAATAGCATGTAGAAAACCTTCTCCAAAATTCATCTCCTCAACAACTCTTAATAAAAATTGCCAATTCAATTGGTCAAAGGCTTTCTCTGCATCCAAAAATATCAATGCTGCGGGGACTTGGTTGTTCAAGCAGGTTAACAATTTGTCTTACATTATATTTCATATACCTCCCAGATATAAATCCCGATTGATCACTATGAATCATTTGTTTCAAAACTTGCATTAATCTATTGGCCAATACTTTAGCAAAAATCTTATAATCTGTATTTAAAAGCGATATAGGTCTATAATTTTTAGGTTGAGTAAGGTCTTGATCCTCCTTTGGAATCAACGATACAAAAGCTGTCCTCCATGATGGAGGAACTACACCTCCAGTCTGAATTTCATTAAACAAAATCTTTAAGGGTTCAATCATTTCAGGCAACAACTTTTTATAGTAAACTGCTGTTAATCCATCCATTCCCGGAGCCTTGCCCAGTTTCAACTGTTTAATAACTAAAGAAATTTCTTCTGATGTAATTGGGCAGTTCATCTCAAGTTCTTGTTCTTGTGAAAGTCTTGGAAAATGAGCTCCCTGTAAATACTTGTCTATATCTAAAGCTTGTATATTTTCTTTAGAATATAATTTCGAGTAAAAATCTAAAAAACTCCTCTTAATCAAATTTTGTTGGTAGACTTCTTTGCCTTTATATTCTATTTTATCTATAGTGCGTGATTTCTGTTTTTTCCTTAATTGATAAGCCAACCATCTACCAGGCTTATTAGCGTTGCAAAAAGTATTGTGTTTGGCATAGCGCAAATTAGTTGCTACTTGATCAGCCAGTAGCATATTAAATTGTTCTTTCAATAAATGTATTGAGATACTTAAATTATTATCCAATGGATTCAAAATGAGCTTTTTCTCCTTAGTTTTAATCTCTTCCTCAATATCTAAACGTTTTTGCATTTGCTTACACCTATAAGCATTATTCATATAAATCAAAACCCCTCTCCTATAGGCTTTACTAGCATCCCAAACCATTTCCATCGAGGTACCTTTATGCATATTTGTGACAAAAAATTATTTCATATGTTCTCTACATTTCTGCAAAAACAAGTCATTTGTAAATAAATTCTCATTCAGCCTCCAGGATCTCCTACTAGCGTCTTCAGCGAAGAACTCCAACCAAACAGGACTATGGTCAGACATTGTCCTAGGAAAAATCTTAACGTTCTTAACTGAAGAAGAAAGATCAGTAGTAATCAAAATAAAGTCAATCCTGGAGAAAGATTTATGTCTATCTGGAAAAAAAAGTAAAATCTCTGTCTCTCAAATTCCTTTCCCGCCATACATCTCTTAATTCCAGATCTTCCTTCAAATCAAAAAAAGCTTTAGGTAATTTTGAATTTAAAAAGTTTTTAGAAGATCCCTTCTTGTCTTCAGATGGCACCAAAACCCCATTCCAGTCCCCCATCATAATAACAGATTTGTAGTCCAGTTCAATTAGTCTCTGATGTAAAAATTAAAAATTTTTTTGCTGTTGTTGATTTGGAGCATATAATCCAATAAGAAGAACTTTCTTTCCTTGTAGTATTAATTCAATACTAACATATCTCCCTTGTTTATCCGATTCAATCAATCTTGCCGAGAAGTCTTTTCTTAAGTAAATAACCACTCCAGCCTTCTTGTCCGGAGCAAAAGATGCAAAATGTGTTAATCAGATATTTTTGATCTTTTAATGCAATATGTGTCTCTTGTAAGCAAACAATGTCATTTTTATGTTGTTTCAGATAAAAAAAATACTTTCTTTCTTTTCTGTGGTGAATTTAACCCACTAACATTCCATGTCAGGAACTTCACCATCTCTGGTGACCATGAGCCTTTGGAACATAGCCTGAAGATCAGCTGTTGCTCTCTTAGGACGTGCTCCTCCCACAGGCTCTGAAACAGCCGCATCTTGCGTAGCTGGACCAGTTACAGACTTTTGTTTTTGCTCTTTTTCCATACACTTATATGCAGCTCTTGTCATCCTCTGTTCTTTTGGATCTTCCTTTAATGCCAAACTCTGCTCCATGGCCTCCGCCTTCTGCATCTCCTCGAGAGGCAATGACATTGCCCCTTCACTCAATTGTTTATCTTCTTGTCTTGCTTCTGTTCTTTTAATTCAGGGAGACGGTGGTAAACCTGCTTTCAGGACCTTAGTATAGAAATCTTTTGCTTTTAAAATTGTATCCAATCTGTATCTGGTCCCTGCATAATTTACCACAATTCCAATAGGTATTTCCCGTCTGAACTGGATTTGTCGCTTCTTAAGCTCATCAGACAAAAAGGCAAAGTCTTTCCTCTTTCTAAGAATTTTTGAAGGTATCTCCTTTAAAATCATAATATCTTGGCCTGCAATCTGAAATTTTCCCCAATAAAAAGCCTGGATAATAGAATTTCTGGTTGATCTCCTGGAAAAATAAATCACTACATCTCTAGGTAGACTTTTTTGCCTGACAATCCAGGAGTTAACCCTAAATGTCTTATCCATTTCCTTAAGTAATTCTTCAGGTTCACATTTCAAAACAGGAGCCACTGCTCGTGCTATTTCCCATTCCAAATCTTCTTTAGGATTCTCTTTGAGGCCTCTGATACGCAAAGCAAACTCCATGTTCTTATATTCTGATATAGTAAGCTCGTCTTCTGTTCTGTCAATCTTGGCCTCTGCTCTATCAATCTTCTGTTCAGCATCAATAATTTTATTTTCCAAATTCTCCACATACTCCATAACTGAGTCCACACGAACATCCAGGCGTTCTATATGTGCAGCTAAACCCTGGAGTGCAAGCACTATATCTTCCCTAATCTGGTTGTTTTGATTAACAAATTCTTCCCTTGTTTTCTGTATTTCTTGCTGCAAAACCTGTGTAGACTGCATCACAACTTGCTGAATGTCTGTCAGTGTAAATGCAGGAGGTGGGGGAGAGGGTGGTTGTACTGTAGGTTTCATCAAGGTCTGCCCTGCAGCTTGTGTTATAGGTGAGGAAATAACATTCTTAGAAAGTGGAGGTCCTCCCCCACGTCTCACAGCCATCTCTTAAGTTTCGATTTCCTCTTTCACCCAGCAGGATCAAAGTTCAGAAGAAAAAAAAAGGGAAGAAAAAATAACAATTCTCTCAAAGTTCTTAACCTTCAATAAAAAGAAAGGGGAACAGGCTTTCAAATAAGCAAAATCCGATAGTGGATAAAGTCAGTTGCAAATTGTGTCTCTTGCTTTGTAGCGAAACAATTTTCAAACACAGTCACTTCACACAGGAGAGAAACATTCCAGCACCATTTTTACTCCATTTCAAACTTGAAACTTGAAGAAGATAATGAAACTGAGTTAAAGTTAAAATCCAATTTGAAAATTCAAATCTTCCTGCTTTGCTCTGCCTGCTTTTCAAAGGAACAAAATACTCACAATCACCTCTAAGCAGCAGGTGCAGTTGTCACGTCTTGTTCCACTCCTTTTGGAGCGAAGACGTCCTGAGAGCAGAGAAAGCCTGGGCTCCGAGGGGGCTCACCCTGTTATCCCCCAAACTACTTGGGAGAATCGCAGGGTAGCTCTACCTCTACCCAGGCAAGCTCGCCTCTCCCTCTTCTCCCGAGGGAGAAGCTCCAGCGCCACGGAACAGCTGATTTTCGCTGCCTCAGGGTGTTTTGATGCTTCCCAGGATCAGGCGGCTTCAGAACGCTGCCATTCGGCGCGGCAGCGCTACCGGAGGTCAACAGCAGTGCTCAGGATTGAAGTACACAGTCTCTCAATTATATATTATTTTATTTCTGTATTTCATGAACTGTATGAGAACTGTATGTTTGTTTTCAACTTCTCTTGATTGTTTTGTATCTTCCTTCTTATATTCCTTTGTAAAATCTTTCTCTTGGATACTATCAAATTCTTTTTCCCACTGGCACAATTGGTTTTTTTTTTTCAATCAAAAAGGGAAAAAAGCATACTATATTATTTAGGGAATTCATCCTTCTTAGAATGACATATATATTCCAAATCTTTTCTATTTCTTTAACCATGTTCAAACAAATGTTTCTTTTTTAAGTATTCTCTCTGGTAAGTCCCATCATCTATTTTCTTAGTTTCCACTTTAGTCTTTTTCCTTTGCCCAGTATCTTTCTTAATCAATGTATTTTGCTGAATCAAAAGGTTTCTCCATATGTTTGTAAATGTTACTGTAGATATAAAAACTAAATCAGGTGAAATGTCTTTGTACAGGGCTTCTGCCTTTCCATGTTTATTGGAAATATTTTTCTTTCTCTCTGCTTCTCTTATCATTTCGTTTCTCTCTGATGTTCCTGACATCTCTACAGTCCATTTTATCCAATCCAAGTTATTTTGGATTTCTTTGTGGTTTAAAGTCATTGTTATTTGAATTAGTTGGAGTATACTATATATCTCCTCCTGTGAAGTATTTATGTTTACTTGATATGTTCTTTCTACATGTCTATGATCCATGATGGCCAAGAATTTGTTTTTCTCTTCCTTTCTTTTCTCTGCTTTAGAGTCCCAATTAAATAGATATTTGTAATCCAAATAGTTCAAAAAAGATTTTTTTTCTGAAAATTAAATTCTCTCTTTGTCTACAGCCCAGATGATTGTCTTTTTTGCCACAGCTGTTCTTTGCTGTTAAAACTTTGAAGGTCACAAACACAGATTAGCTTTTTCCAGGTTTTGCCAAGTCTTATATTAAGGTCATAGCTGTTGTGGTCTTAATCCACCACTAGGTGTCAGTAGCTATTTGTTTTTCAATTTCCAAAATGAACAATTATCTTTAGAATGAGAGTCTTAACCATTCAACAATTTTAAATTTATCCAGATTTAAATTTTCAATTTCAGGTTTTATATTTATTGCACTTCCATATATTTTGATCCTTCATAAAAAGATTAATTCATCACTTCCATTAGTATAAGGATGTGGCAGAAATCCCCCTTTCAGAGGTATTTTGCTTCTTGGGGATCTTTTCCAGGAAATTAAATGTAGAACAGAAAAAATAAGATTAAATTCCTCACTCAGTTTCAAGCATGCTGTTCACAGTTGTGGTGGTTAGTACTTTTGGACTTTGGTTGCTAGTAGGTTGGGCTGGTCAATGCAATACAGCCAGCCTTTCTCCTGTCGGGTTTAAAGACTTTCCCCAAGTTGAACGGAATGGCTGCCACCATTACAAAATCACTGGAGCACCCTTCTTTCTTTGCCACCTCTCTGGGGTGACTTAGACCCATTTATGGTCCCCTGGCAGGGCAAAATTAGCTGTGGGGTTGCAGAGAATCCAAGAACCTGTGACCAGTCACTACCATGCAAAAACAAAAGTCCTCTCTTTTGGCCGGAGGTTTGCTGAGGCAGTCCATGGCATGATAACCCTCTTTTCCACATTTGAAGCAGGCTGTTGAGCATGGAGGAGCTCAGCTGAGGGTTTTGCTGCTTCTGTCTTCTACTCTGGAGGGGACAATTTCCATATTTTTCTGGAGTGGTACAGGTTGTGGTGCTGGTTGATCTCCACCTCTTTGGCTAGGAGGCACAAGTTATGTAATCAAACCGGGGCACCCCTAGCTATGCATGCATTCCAAAATGCATTCCAGCCTGTCCTGGAAACAGCTCATTAAGAGGTCTTCATGTCAGAACCCACTTCAATCCACATCTTAAGAAAGAAAGAAAGACTCTTGGAGACAAGATTATCCAAGCAGGAACTTTTACTAAAATATAGATGATAGAGGGTACAAGAAGAAGAATCCCCTCACAGATCAATATTTTTAAAGCGTCCCCAAGCAAACTCCACCCCTCAGTTCATTCGGTCAGTTCCGGATCAGCCAAGCTCCAGGTGGCAAGCCCCTCGTGGGACAAACAGGATCATTCCCTCCCCCTCACATTTCATCCAGAAAAACAATCCAGACTCTGGGCACATTCCTTCCTCACCACCCCCTTTCTTAGCTGTCCACAAGATAAGAGGGAAATGCCTGGTAATTGGTTATATTGTGATGGATAGCAGGCAGGCAGAATACACAAAGGTTACAATTAAGGAAGGAAGTGAAAGTAATAAACTCCCATGCTTGTTCCCTCTTCTCCTTGGGAATGACAGAATCCAGGGTAGGGTGAGATTTGAGTTTTGCACAGAAGAGATAGTTAGAAATGACATTTAAATGGATTCTGACACTTCGGGCCAGTTAAGGCAGCTTGCTACGTCTCAGAATTTCTCCATGTTCTCAACCATCGGTCAACGTCTGTGCCTCAGGTCTAGGATCCTTCTGCTCCTACTTTTGGCCACACCTCCTTTGCCTCGAACCTACCTCCTGCACTCATTTGCCTACAGTGTTCCTCCTTGGCTGGGCCACTCCTGCCCATTCTCCCTGGTCAATGGGCCCCTGGCCCTCTGCCTCGCGCCCTTTGGCCTGGCCCATTCACTGAGGCCCCCTTTGCCCTGGGCTTTTGGCTGCATGGGACAGTTAGCTGCCAGCCAATCAGATGGGTGGCAGGCAACAGCCATGTTGCTCTCAGGGAGGCAGCATATGATAGGTGATCACAGGGGAATGACAGAGCCTACGCAGCTTCTCTGATTGTGGGGGAGAAGCCTGGCGTGGGGCAGGAAGGAGGCAAATGGTACTGGTGCAGCTCCTCTGATGGCAGGGGGGAGCCTGGCATGGGGCAGGAAGGATTCAGTGTGAGGCCAGAATCCAGAACCAGAGGCAATGAAAGGGAGGATGGAAGAAAAAAGGAAGCTGGTGCTCTCTAGGCTTTTTTTTTAATCTGCCAGAGGCTCTAGGCAGAGAGTGCAACAGGCAGGTAGCAGTGGGTGGGGGCTTCCCATTTTGTCCCCTTGCCTCTGCACTTGGCCTCCAGCCTGACAGGCCTCTACATGGCTCTTAGCTCACCTCTCCCTTCCCACTTCCCCCCCATTCCTAGCCAATGTCTGGTCCTTGGTCCCCTGTAGGACCCCTACAACATGGGGGGTCCACGGAGAAATGCATCTAAACGATTTTTCTTTCTCCACCAAGTTTGCTCTCCCTTCCCTTCCCAATGATTGATCACCTTGCACCTTCCACCTTGAGGAAGAAAACAGGAGGTGGATTTGCAGGTGTGTGAGTGTGTTTGTCCATGTGTGAGAGCTGTAACACATTCATGACTGGAGGGGCAGAAGAATCTCTGTACTTTGTTCACACACAGAGAGAGAGGTAATGCTGTGTAAATGTTACATTGGTTTAACACACTAAGGCATACACAACATGTCCCCCTCAATTTCCATTCTTTGTCTGGAATGCAACTGGCCACAACACCAATTGAGGCTGGCTTCTCCACCGTCTCCAAACTTTTTTCCAGTGTTTCTCAATCTTGGGAAGGGAGGGAGGGAGGGAGGAAGGAAGGAGAGGGTGGGAGAAACAAAACAAGATTAAGACATACACTTGAAAGGAGATTAGGAAGTCTGTAATTGGGGAGTTTGGCAAGAAGAAAGAATGCTTATTTACAGGAAATATACACGTGTAAAGCTTCTAACAATTCTAGATGGTTCTGATAAAAGTAACAAAAGAGTTAGGCATCTTGCAAGCTGAGCTAAAACTTAGGAATAGAGATGGGTGGAGCAAATAAAATGTGTATGTCAGAATTCATTTTTATCTCATTTCTAACTTCCTCTCTTGGCAGAACCCAAATCTCACCCTCTTACTGGATTCTGCCATTCCCAAGGAGGGAAAGAGAAGACAGGGTTGTTAATTACCCATCTCTATAGATGCAGTGTTTGTTTATTCAGCCTGCCTGGAGGCCATCACAAAAGACCAGGGAAGAAATCTTCTGAATTACAAAGCACAAAGAAAGGGGGGTGGAATTCTGGTTTGTATCTCCGAATGAAATGCGAAGGGGAGGAAGTAATAATGTTGCAAATGTACTAGTGTTTCCCTTTTCCCACGAGGGATTTTGACACCTGAAACTTGACTGATCCGGGACTGACCAAATGGACTGAGGGGAGGGGTTTTTACTCGGGGACACTTTAAAGGTATCGATCTGTGAGACAGTTTTCAGATCCTGTCTATCCTATTCACTGTCATCTATATTTTATTAAAAGTTCCTGGTTGGACAAACTTGTCTCCAAGAGTTCTTCTTTCCTAAGATGTGGATTGGAGTGGGTTCTGACAGTGTATTAGATAATTCCTGAAGCATTCATAAGCTGAGGCTTAGGAATAGGGATAGCTACAGACCAATAGAACAATTGTTACATCATTATTGAAATGTTTATTAGATGATATTTCTTATATATCCTGCCTTGTCCCGCCTTTTGCTTTAGTGAAAATGCATAAAGCTTTCTTAATTCTGTGGTTTGAGGTTCCTTGGCATTTTGGCCAGGATCCTTTTTCTTGGAGCAAAACCTGAAGAGACAAAACCTGCACCTCGTGTCTTGTGTTCTTCATTGGCCTCAGCACCAGGCTCAGACACGAATTGGGGACAACAAGAGGGAGAAGGGAGAGAGAGTGGGAAGGAAGGAGAGGATGGGTGAGAGGGAGGGAGGGAAGGAGGGAGGGAAGGAAGGAAGGAAGGAAGGAAGGAAGGAAGGAAGGAAGGAAGGAAGGAAAGAAGAAAGCCATGAAAAGAAACATTGAAGAAAATACAGAAATTGTGTTATTTCCATCTTAAGAATGTCTATCAGATCTAATTATTCTTGGATGATGAGATTAAAATACAATTGGCTCATGCTCCAGATCAATGTAATAATTTGTTGGAGGGATTTCCTACCTCTACTCTGCTTCTTACTCAGGTTCAGACTGGCATATATTTTCCATCAATTTTCTCTCACAAATTTCTCTTTTGTTGTGTACACACAGCTTACTGTTTATTGCATACATGACCTGGTAAAGGCAAGGAAAAACCAATTCTAAAGTCCCAAGGTATCAGACTATAGCATATAACAATGACTTTCCCAGCCAAACCCCCCAAATGTCTACGTAGCTCAGGTAAACATGTTCTCTTTCTTATGGGACCCATCTGCTATCTTCTTCACACCTGTTAGAATGTCCTTGAAAGGTTTCCATACTGCTGACTCTCAACAAGCTTCCATAGAACTGGAGAGGTTTCCTTTCTCTAACTAACCCATTTGAAAGCAACTGTCAGGGTTCCAACTAATGAAACCAAATAAATAAAAACTCCAAGACTTGAAGTTTCCTCAAAGCGCATGTTTATTGGATACATAATTTCAGAACAGTCAAAAGTAAAACCAACTCTAAAATTCCCCTCAGGGATTCAGTGTAATTAAATGTAACAAATTCCTCCCCTCTACTATGCTAAAGATTATGCTACCCAATAAAAGCAATTAGCAGGCTTCATGAAACCTCTCCTCTCTACCTTCCAGCTCCTGTGGTAATGACCTTGGTTCCCACGGGACTGCTCCATGTTTAATCTAGCAAAGCTATCATTTTCCTTCCCCTGTCTCCCCAACCTATGGCAACTCAGAACAACAAAGATGGCTTCAGCCAGGTTCACTTCAGAAGTTGACAGCAATACTTCCCTCCCCCTTACTCGAATAGCAATATGAAAACAGACAGGCACGTAGCTACCAAATTTTCACTCTTGACATGCTGCCCCCTTGATAGAAGAATGGATCTGGAAAAATAATAAAATAAACATATGTGTGTGTGTGTATGTATGTATGTATACACACACGCACACATAAAAACTGTTCTGCAGAGTCTGCATTGCCTTGCATTAGGAAAGAATCAACAGCAAAGGTGCCGGTGGTTCACACGGATGGTGAGATGTTGGCCGCAATGTCTGGAGGTACAGGGAGGAAAAAAGGAAATAGCTGGAGGTGGAGTCAGCATTGTGCTCAGCGTTTTGGGTGGTGGAGGCAGAGTGGGGTGGCAACTGTTGCAGCAGGGAAATTTCCCTCTGGCGCTGACCATCTTCAGAAGAGGAAGCCATGTGACCGAAAGAGGAAACGTGGCAAACATGGAGATCTAAAAGCTAACCCATATAGAGTGTCACTTCCATCTATTCTGTTTGCTAATGCTAGTTCCTTAGAGCCAAAAATGGATTAAAGGTAAAGGTAAAGGTTCCCCCGCACACGTGTGCTAGTCATTTCCAACTCTAGGGGCCGGTGCTCATCTCTGTTTCAAAGCCGAAGAGCCAGCACTTGTCTGAGGACGTCTCCATAGCCTTTTTTTTATTGAAAAGTTTTACAGTACATTTTATCTTTAACAATCCCCCCTCCCCCCACCCCTACCTAACCCTCCCTATCCCTCCCCCCCATTCCCCCTCCCCCCCATTCCCCCTCCCCCCCGACTTCCCAGAGCTAAGTACAAGGTATAAAAACAAAGAACAATCATAAACATCCATATGCTAACAACAATAAACTATTAACTCTATCGCCCTCTAGCTCATATAAAATGGCTACAAGCAATACTAATGTTACATATAAAAAGAAAAAAAAAGAAAAAAGAAAAGGAAACTTATTCAAATGCTAAATGAAACTTTTTAGTCCCATATTTGTTCTGAATATAATCAATCCACTTTTTCCACTCCATAATATAACGTTCTTGCGAATGATCTTTCAAGTAAGCCGAAATCTTTGCCATTTCTGCCAGGTCAGAAACCTTTAGTGTCCATTCTTCTATAGTCGGCAGTTCCTCCTTTTTCCAATATTGACCTATTAATAGTCTTGCTGCTGTAATTAAATTCAACATCAACTTAATGTCCACAACAGTAGTGTCTGTAATTATGCCCAGCAAAAACAATTGCGGACAAAACTTTATCCTTTGCTTAAAGATCTTCTGCATATTCCACCAAATTTTTATCCAAAAAGCCTTAACCTTTTTGCAGGTCCACCATATATGAAAATACGTTGCATCTTCACCACCACATCTCCAACATTTAGGTTGATAATTCGGATACATACTTGCAAGCTTTTTAGGATCTAAATGCCATCTATAAAATATTTTATAAAAGTTCTCTCTTAGATTTTGGGCTTGCGTGAATTTTACGTTCCTCACCCAGATCTTTTCCCAAATATCCATTGTAATAACTTCTTGGATATTCTGGGCCCATTTTATCATACAGTCTTTAACAAGTTCTGTTTCTGAGTCAATATCTATCAATGCGAGATAAATCCGTTTAATATGTGCTGGACCCTGATTTCTAATTTGCTTTATCAAATTTTCATCAGTCATTGAGAAACCAATTTTCTGGTCTTCTTTCCACCTGGCACGTAATTGAGTATATTGGAACCAAGTTTGAACAATCTTCTCATCTCGCAAGAGATTGTACGGCTTCAAACACCAGACGTTCCTTTCCAAACTTAAGATTTCCTTATACGTAGTCACATCATGTTTGAAGCCTACATTTATGTTTTCTATTGCATGTTTCGGGATTGCCCACAACGGCATCTTGCAGTCTAACTTATGTCTATACTTCTTCCAAACTCTCAACAATGCCTGTCTTAAAATATGCACTTTAAATACATTATCTACCTTCTTATCATACAACAAATATGCATGCCAGCCAAATAACAAGTCGTGGCCCTCAAGATTTAATAATCTCCCTTGTGTCAAATTAATCCAATCACTTATTCCTGACAACGCAGCAGCTTCATAATATAATTTAAGATTAGGCATTTTAAGACCACCTCTTTCACGAGTATCCTGCATAATCTTAAGTTTAATTCGTGGCCTTTTCCCTGCCCACACAAATTTATTGATACCCCGTTGCCATTCTTCCAAATTAGAATCTTTTTTAAGAATCGGTATCATTTGGAATAAAAATAAAAATTTAGGCAGGACATTCATTTTCACTACTGCAATTCTTCCCAGTAAAGACAATTGCAATTTTTCCCAACTCTCCAATTCTTTTTGAATTTTTCCCATAACTTTTCATAATTATTTTTATATAACTTTGCATTTGAGGGTGACAGATACACCCCCAAATATTTAACCCTTTTAACAATCTCAAATCCAGTTAATCCTTCTAAAAGGGCCTTT
Organism: Vipera berus; assembly: GCF_964194415.1. NCBI lineage: Eukaryota > Metazoa > Chordata > Lepidosauria > Squamata > Viperidae > Vipera > Vipera berus. Next base: position 65,145,605 of record NC_138205.1, on the reverse strand, counting down.
TGCGGTATTGTCATATTTTTGGCCAAAATTTTTGTTTTTTGTACATTAGCCTTAAATCCAGAAACCTTCCTATATTGCATTATTATCTCCATCAGGTCCACAACAGAGCTTTCTGGCTGAGTCACCGTAACAACCAGATCGTCTGCAAACGCCCTCAATCTATAATCCTGATCTCTAATTTGAATACCCTTAATTTTTTCTGAATTCCGTATTTTTATCAATAATATCTCCAATGTTAAAACAAATAATAAAGGTGATAACGGACACCCTTGTCTTGTGCCCTTCTCAATATTGCATACTTCAGTCAGACTATTGTTAACTATTATTCGGGCAGTTTGTTTTTGATATAATGCCCTAATTGGTTGTAAAAATTTATCCCCAAAATTCATTTTATCTAAAACTTTCATCAAAAATTGCCAATTCAATTGATCAAAAGCTTTTTCAGCATCTAAGAAAATTAGCGCCGCAGGGATCTGGTTGTTCCTTTCCAAAAACTCCACCACATCAACTATATGCCTCACATTATTTTTCATTTGTCTACCACTAATAAACCCAGTTTGATCCCCATGAATCATCTGTTGCAAAACCCTCATCAATCTATTAGCTAATACCTTAGCAAATATCTTGTAGTCTGTATTTAAAAGTGATATTGGTCTGTAGTTTTTTACTTGAGTAGCATCTTGATCTTCCTTCGGAATCAAAGAAATAAAAGCTGTTCTCCAAGACGGAGGCACCTTTCCCCCCTTCTGAATTGTCTGAAACAATTCCCTTAATGGCTTTATCAGCTCCAATTGTAGATGTTTGTAGTAGACCGCCGTCAGACCATCCGTACCTGGCGCTTTATCCAACTTCAATTCCTTAATTGCTATAAAAATTTCTTCTTCTGTTATCAATTGATTAATCTCCTCCTTTTGTTCCTGTGTAAGAACCGGGATGCTAGCATTCTTCAAATATACATCAATATCTGTTTCATTAATCTTCTCCTTAACATATAGTTTAGAATTAAAATCCACAAAGGCTTCCTTGATAAGATCCTGTTGAAACACAACCTTTCCTTTGTATTCAATTTTATCTATATTAGAGGCCCTTTGTTTTTTCCTTAACCTGTAGGCTAGCCACCTACCTGGTTTATTGGCATTGCAAAAAGTGTTATGCCTAGCAAACCGTAAGTTAGTTGCCACCTGATCAGCCATCAACTTATCAAATTGCCCCTTAACAAGTTAATAACCTCTTTAATCTTCACATCCGATGGATTCAAAATTAGGGTCTTTTCTTTTTCCCTAATTTCATTCTCCAGTTCTTTCCTCCTAATTTCCATATTACGTCTGTATTTATTATTCATATATATTAACACCCCTCTCATATAAGCTTTGCTAGCATCCCAAACCATGTCCATAGAAGTATCCTTGTTCATATTAATTTCAAAAAAGTCTTTCATCTGCTTTTTACATTCTTCCACATTTCTCTGATTTCTAAACAAATTCTCATTTACGCGCCAGGAGCGCCTATCTCTATTGTCCTTATTGATCTCTAACCAGACTGGACTATGGTCAGATATAGTTCTTGCACAGATCTTTATTTTCTTAATCTTAGAAAAAAAAACATTAGTCAGTAATATAAAATCAATCCTAGAAAAAGATTGGTGTCTATCAGAAAAAAAAAGTATAATCCTTTTCATGTAAATGCGTTTCACGCCAAATGTCTCATAATTCCAGATCATCCTTCATTTCAAAAAAAGATTTAGGCAGTCTAGCATGACTCGGGGCATGTTTAAAAAAACCCGATTTGTCCAGCTGTAAATCCAAGACACCATTCCAATCTCCCATAAAAATAAAAGATTTATAATCCAACTGGGTAATCTTTGTATGTAGTGAACTATAAAAGTCAGCTTGTTGTTGATTTGGAGCATACAGTCCAACTAAAAGCGTTTTTTTTGCCTTCTAACAGCAAATCTATCATAACATATCTTCCTTGCTTATCTACTTCAATTAGTTCCGCTGTCAGAGTATTCTTAACATAAATAACCACTCCATTTTTCTTATTCATTGCAGAAGCAATAAATTGTGTACCCAACCTTGAATTCAACAAGTACTTTTGGTCCATAACCCTAATATGCGTTTCTTGCAAGCAAATAACGTCAGTCTTAAATTGTTTTAAATATTGAAAAACTTTCTTTCTCTTCTGTGGTGAATTTAATCCATTAACATTCCAGGTTAGGAACTTAGTCACCATTCTTGGCATCCCGAAGCTTCTGGAGCACGTCTGCCAGGACCCCTGTAACTTCCTTAGGCCGTGCCCCTCCCACAGCTTAACTGTAAGTACGCTTTGGAGGTTCCATAATTTTCTGCTGATCTTGTTCTTGCTCTTGTCTCACTCGTCTTAAAGCGGCACGCGTCATCCTCTGCTCTCCAGCAGCTGCCGATGAAACTGTAATTTGATCCCCTCCAGCACCATTCTCCTCTGTCTGTGTTCCATCAGCATCTTGAGGCTTTCCCTCGCCATATCCCTTTACAGCTTCCAGAAGTGATAGAGGGGTTCCTTTTAAAACTTTGCTGTAAAAATCACATGCCTGAGTCACGGTAACCAGACAGTATCTTTTACCTTCATGCATCACCACCATGCCCACTGGAATCTCCCATCTAAACTTGATGTCACATTTCTTAAGTTCCTGTGCTAGGAAGGCAAAATCTTTCCTTCTCCTTAAAATCTTTGTAGGAATCTCTTTTAAAACCAAAACTTCTTGCTCAGCAACCACAAGCTTAGTATCATAAGCAACTTGAATAACTTCATCCCTAATTGCTCTCTTTGTAAAGTAAACAACCACATCTCTAGTTAACTTCCTCTGCCTTGCAATCCAGGAGTTCACACGAAAGATTTTATCTATACTTCCCTCAATTTCAGCTGCTGATTGGCCCAGTATCACTTCCAAAGCCTCGGAGATCAGCTGCTTTAAATCTTCTTTAGGATTCTCTTTTAAGCCCCTAATTCTGATAGCAAACTCCATCTGATGGTACTGGACCAGACTCAGGTCTCCATCCATTTTATCCCTTATATTTTCATTCTCTAATACTTTTACTTCTAATATAGAGTTCTTTTGACTAAGATCCTCCACTTTTTCATCCAAGCTTTGCACACATACAACCACATTTTCAATTGTAGACAAGATGTCTGCCCTCATTGCTCTAAACTTCTCTTCCAGCTTCTCTTCCATTTTCTCCTCCAGCTTTTCCATCATATCTGACATTAATTGTGTTTGCTTTTCAAAGGCATCCTGTAAATCTTTAAGAGTCAGTGCCGGAGCAGGTGTGGGAGGGAGCAAAGCTTGCAACGAAGTCTGTTGCACCGGGGAAGCCCCCACACTCCGAAGAACTTTAGAGGCTTTCGTCGCCATCTTCCCCCACTTTCACTTGTTGCGCACTTTCACTTTTAATCCATAAAATCCGTTGAGCTAGAGAGTAAAGATAAAAGTCCACTTCACCTTGACCTCCTGTACCGCTCTGCCTGCGTCTTGATACTCAAGAGTCTTTCCTTCTGGCAGGTGTGGTTGCTAATGCTTGGCTCTGCTCCAAAAATCACAGAGCAGAGACGCTGCACAGCCCGGAGCAAACCCAGGTTTCGGGGGGGCTCAATCCTTCAGCCGCCCAAACTTAAAGCTCAGGCAGCCCCGGAGAGCTCAACCCCTACCTGGGCCTCACCCCCTCCTCTTCTCCTGGGGAGGGGGCTTCCGAATCACCAAAAGCACTCAGGATTCGACCTGCCAAACTGCCGACCATTTGATCAACAAGCTCAGTTTCCTAACCCACTGAGCCACCACGTCCCCCAAAAATGGATTACATGAGGCTAAATTTAACAACAAAGATGAGAGGTGACACTCAGAGAAATGAGAAACTGCTGTGTCATCATTGCAACAGAAATTTGGTTAAAGTATTCTGTCCCAGATAGTGCTGTTAGCTTGATGGGATTTTCAACATTTTGGCTGGATCGGAGTTTTGTTTCAAGTGGCAAATCTCATGGAGAGGGTGTCTGGTTTTATATAAATGACAGATGATGTAATAATGCCAAGGTGGTTTCAAGTCTGCAGCAGTTTGGCAGGTCAAATCCCAAGTGCCGCATAGCAGAGTGAGAGCCTGTTACTCGTCCCAGCTTCTGCAAACCTAGCAGTTCGAAAGCATGTAAAAATGCAAGTAGAAAAATAAGGACCACTACAGTGGGAAGGTAACAGTGTTCCATGCGCCCTTGGTGTCTAGTCATGCCGGCCACATGACCACGGAGACGTCCTCAGACAAACGCTGGCTCTTTGGCTTTGAAACGGAGATGAGCACCGGCCCCTAGAGTCAGAAATGACTAGCACGCATGTCCGGGGAACCTTTACCTTTACCTATACAAATGTGGTATATAGCATGTTTATATGTGTGTTATGTATCTGTACACTTTTGAGAGCAGGCAGTCAGAGCCCACTTCAAAACCTCATCCTAAGAAACCAGGACTCATGGAAGCAGTTTCTTCCAAAAGGAACCTTTATTAGGAGAAGCTGATAAAAGGTGTGATAGGCAGGATCTGAGGGTTTCCCACTCAGATCAATAGGTTAAGAGAGTCCCAAGCAAACCCCAACCCAATAGTTCATCTGGCCAGTATGAATGGGCCAATCCTCAGGTGTTAGTCCGCTGTGGGAAAGGATCTGATAACACTGGCCATTCCCAGGATCATGATGGTGTTGTTGGGTCTTCACACCTTCCCTTCATCACGAGAGATAAGCCAGATGGCCAGAGGCCCATTCCTTTCTCACCCCAAAGTAACATCAAGGGAGAGACAGTTCAAAGAGTAAGTATGCAGGAATAGTGGAAAGGATACAATATAGCAAAACAGAGAAACAAAGAGACAGCCTGAAGCATCTTCCCCCCTCCCCTTCAGGAGAATGGCAGAACCCTTAATAAGGAATAGAAAGAAATAAAATAGAATTCCCCCCACCCAGTATAAGATGGGTTCTGACATCCTGCCCCCTTTAAAAGAAAGAGAGATCCACCTGTGGAACAAAAAAGAAAAAGGGAGTATGCAGCATGAAACTTGCTAAGGAGTCTGGGAGCTCTAATGTGGTGTTTGTGGACCCACTGGTTTTGGGATGATGGTAGATGTTTCCACGCTACCAGGTATTGGGTGGAGCTGTGATGTTTTCTGGAGTCTAGGATTTCTTTAATTTCAAAATGTTGTTCGCCTTCCGCCATAATTAGAGGTGGGGAGGAGCTGCAATTGGCCTTAAGGGTGATTGTAGCTCGCATTTTAAGAGGCTGCAGTGGAAAATTGGGTGAACTTGTCTGAGTGTTTTTGGAAGTTCCAATTCTACTGTGATGGGATTTATAATTCTTTTAATGGGGAATGGTCCACAAATTTTAGTCCCAGCTTCTTAGAGGGTTGTAGGAATTCTAAGTATTTCGTAGACAGGTAAACCTTCTCTTCTATTTTAAATGGTTTTGGCTCGCTTCTTCTTTTTAATCTGCTTGGATCTTATATGCCTCTCTAGCTTTGTCTAATATTTCTGCATGACTGGCCAGGTGTTTCTCAATTGTGCAATCCATTCCTTTAGAGAAGGGATTGTGGGGTCACTGGAAGGGCAGTTCAGGCATCAGTTTAAAACTTTGCCCTGTTGCCATTTGGAATGGAGTGTAGCCAGTGCTAGAGTGGACCGTGTTGTTGTAGGCAACTTCTGTGAACAGAAGCAGTTTAGTCCACTTGTTTTGCTGGTAATTAATGAAGCATCTTAAGTACTGCTCCAGTACTGAGTTCAACCATTCAGTCCCACCATTCATTTGCAGATGATGACTAAATGACAGCCCCTGGTTGGTCCCTAACAGGCTTAGGAACACTTTCCAAAACTCTGATGTGAATTGTACTGCTCTATCTGATATGATATGTTGTGGGGCTCGATGAAGATGATAGACATGTTGAACAAAAAGCTTTGCAAGTGTCTTTACATTTGGGATTTTCTGGCAGGGGATAAAATGTACTTGTTTGGATAATAAGTCCATTACAACCCAAATAAACTCCATGGAAATTTCCTTCCAAGGTGCTGAGGGGGATGCTACTGGTTGCATAAGCCTGGTGATTTCTCTTGCAATCTCTTTGCTGAAACACAAACTGGGCAGCTAGCTACGTAGCCTTTAATGTTCTTTTTTATCGAAGGCCACCAAAATTGTCTTTTCACTAGGTGTAAAGTTTTTACAAAACCAAAATGTCCTGCTGATTTTGAGTTGTGGCAAAGCTGCAAGAATGTTAGTCTCTGGCTTTATGGGATGTATAATTTTCCTCCGACCCATGGTAGCCCATTGGTCATGGTGCATAACTTCTTGTGGATCAGAAATCATTCGTCAGTTTCTAGCACTTTTTTGAATTCAATCCCCGCTTGGCTTGCTAACATTTTTTGAAGTTTGGCTTACACTTGGGTGGTGACTTGTGCTGCTAGTTGTTTGGTTGGCATTAGGGGGTCTGTTATGTTAGTTCAGTTACTATTTTGTTGTTGTTGTTGTTGTTAGCTGCGAAGTCGTGTCCAACCCATCGCGACCCTATGGACAATGTTCCTCCAGGCCTTCCTGTCCTCTACCATCTTCTGGAGTCCATTTAACATCACGCCTACTGCTTCAGTGACTCCATCCAGCCACCTCATTCTCTGTCATCCCCTTCTTCTCTTGCCCTCAATCTTTCCCAGCATTAGGCTCTTCTCCAGTGAGCCCTTCCTTCTCATTAGGTGGCCAAAGTATTTGAGTTTTAGCTTCAGGATCTGGCCTTCTAAAGAGCAGTCAGGGTTGATCTCCTCTAGGACTGACCGGTTTGATCGCCTTGCAGTCCAAGGGACTCGCAGGAGTCTTCTCCAGCACCATAGTTCAAAGGCCTCAATTTTTTGGCACTCAGCCTTTCTTATGGTCCAACTTTCACTGCCTTACATTGCAACTGGGAAGACCATAGCCTTGACTATACGCACTTTTGTTGACAGGGTGATGTCTCTGCTTTTTAGTGTGCTGTATAGATTTGCCATGGCTTTCCTCCCCAGGAGCAAGTGTCTTTTAATTTCTTGGCTGCAGTCCCCATCTGCGGTGATCTTGGAGCCAAGGAAAATAAAATCTGTCACTACCTCCATTTCTTCCCCATCTATTTGCCAGAAATTGAGAGGGCCGGATGCCATGATCTTTGTTTTCTTAATGTTAAGTTTCAACCCAATTTTTGCACTCTCCTTCTTCACCTGCAACAAGAGGCTCTTTAGTTCTTCTTTACTTTCTGCCATTAGAGTGGTATCATCTGCATATCTTAGATTGTTGATATTTCTTTCGGCAATCTTAATTCCAACTTTTGATTCATCTAGCCCTGCCTTTCTCATGATGTGCTCTGTATATAAGTTAAATAGGCAGGGCGACAGTATACAGCCTTGCTGGACTCCTTTCCCAATTCTCACTGTTGCTTCTTGACCCACATATAGGTTTCTCAAGAGACAAATAAGATGGTCTGGTACTCCCATCTCTTTAAGAACTTGCCACAGTTTGTTATGATCCACACAATCAAAGGCTTTAGCATAGTCAATGAAGCAGAAGTAGATATTTTTCTGGAACTCCCTAGCTTTTCTCCATGATCCAGCGTATGTTGGCAATTTGATCTCTAGTTCCTCTGCCTCTTTGAAATCCTGCCTGTACTTCTGGTAGTTCTCGATCCACATACTGATGGACTCTAGCTTGTAGGATTTTAAGCATAACTTTACTAGCATGTGAAATGAGTGCAATGGTGCGATAGTTTGAACATTCTTTGTCACTGCCTTTCTTTGGAATTGGAATGTAAACTGATCTTTTCCAATCCTGTGGCCACTGTTGAGTTTTCCAAATTTGCTGGCAAATTGAGTGTAGCACTTTTACTGCATCGTCTTTTAAGATATTGAATAGCTCAGCTCGAATACTGTCACCTCCACTAGCTTTGTTGTTGCTCAGTTTTTCTAAGGCCCACTTCACTTCACATTCTAGGATGTCTGGCTCGAGGTCTGTGACCACCTCATTGTGATTATCAGGGACATTAAGCTCATTCTTGTATAGTTCTTCTGTGTACTTTTGCCACCTCTTCTTAATCTCTTCTGCCTCTGTTAGGTCCCTGCCATTTTGGTCCTTTATCATGCCCATTTTTGCATTAAATGTTCCCTTCATCTCTCCAATTTTCTTGAAAAGGACTCTCGTCCTCCTTATTCTATTGTTTTCTTCTATTTCTTTGCACTGTTCATTTAAGAAGGCATTCTTATTTCTTCTAGCTATTCTCTGGAATTCTGCATTCAATTGGGTATATCTTTCTTTTTCTCCCTTGCCTTTCACTTCCCTCCTTTCCTCAGCTATTTGCAAAGCTTCCTGAGACAGCCATTTTGCTTTCTTGCATTTCTTTTTCTTTGGGATGGTTTTAGTTGCTACCTCTTGTACAATGTTGCAAACCTCTGTCCATAGTTCTTCAGGCACTCTGTCTATCAGATCTAATTCTTTAAATCTATTTGTCGCCTCTACTGTATATTCAACAGGGATATGATTTAATTCATACCTGAGTGGCCTAGCACTTTTCCCTACTTTCTTCAGTTTAAGCCTAAAATTTGTAATGAGAAGCTCATGGTCTCAGCCACAGTCAGCTCTTGGTCTTGTTTTCACTGACTGTATAGAGCTTCTCCATCTTTGGCTGCAGAGCAGATAGTCAATCTGATTTCTGTGTTGACCGTCTGGTGATGTCCATGTGTAGAGCCGTCTCTTGGGTTGTTGGAAAAGAGTGTTTGCTATGACCATCGTATTCTCTTGACAAAATTCTATCAGCCTGTGCCCTGCTTCATTTTGTACTCCAAGGCCAAACTTGCCTGTTATTCCGGTTATCTTTTGGCTTCCTACTTTAGCATTCCAATCCCCCATGATGATAAGGACATCATTCTTTGGTGTTAGTTCTATAAGGTTCTGTAGGGCTTCATAGAACTGGTCAATTTCATCCTCTTCAGCAGCCGTGGTTGGTGCATAGACTTGGACTACTGTGATATTGAATGGTTTGCCTTGGATTCGAACTGAGATCATTCTGTCATTTTGAGGATTGTATCCCAGTATTGATTTTCCTACTCTTTTATTGACTATGAAGGCTACTCCATTTCTTCTGAGGGATTCTTTCCCACAGTAGTATACCTGATGGTCATCTGAATTAAATTCACCCATTCCTCTCCATTTTAATTCGCTGATAGATGTCGATGTTCAGTCTTGTCATCTCTTGTTTGACCACCTCCAGCTTTCCTTGATTCATGGATCTTACATTCCAGGTTCCTATGGAGAAAATATCTTTACAGCATCGGACTTTCCTTTCACCACCAGACACATCCACAGCTGAGTGTCCTTTCGGCTTTGGCCCAGTCGCTTCATTCTTTCTGGCGCTACTAGTACTAGCCCTCTGCTCTTCCCCATTAGCATATTGGATGCCTTCCGACCTGAGGGGCTCATCTTCCAGCGTCATATCATTTTGCCTTTTAGTACTGTCCATGGGGTTTTCATGGCAAAGATACTGGAGTGGGTTGCCATTTCCTTCTCCAGTGGATCACATTTTGTCAGAACTCTCTGCTATGACCTTTCCATCTTGGGTGGCCCTGCACAGCATAGCTCATAGCTTCATTGAATTATGCAAGCCCCTTCACCATGACAAGGCAGTAATCCATGAAGGCTTCAGTTACTATTATATTGGGGCAATCTGGACAAGGTGTTTGCTAAGAAATTCTTTCCCCTCAGTAAGTGTTTTAACACGAAGTTAAAGCTGTGATCATCTAGCTTGCTTGGAAGTCAGTTTCCTAGGTGTTTTTAGTACTTCCAGGTTCATGTGGTTGGTCCACACCCAGAAAGCAATTTTGTTCCCTTCCAGGAAGTGTCACCAGGTGAGAAGAGCCCATCACACTGCATAAGCCTCCTTCTCCCAGATTGCCCATCTTTGCTCTGTCTCTGTAAGTTTCCTTGAGGTATATGCACAGGGTTGTAATTTTCCCTCATCATTTTCCTATAAGCGTACTGCCCCCACAGCTACATCACTAGCATCAGCCAGAATTACAAACAGCTTCTCAGTGTCAGGCTGCCTCAAAACTGATTCTGCGGGAAATAGTCTTTTAAGCCTTTCAAATGTGGTTTGGTATTCCATTGTCCATTTCAATGGCTGGCTTGGCTTCAGCTTTCCCTCCCCCTTGGATTTAAGCAAGTTCATAATTGGCAACGTAATTTGTGCAAAGGAGGGAATGAATTGTCTGTAAAAGGTGGCAAATCTAAGGAAACTGCAACTGATTCCTAGTGCAGGGCTTTTCAACCTTTTCACCCATTGTACCACTTTTAGGATAAGGCAGTGTCCGAGTACCATCAGTCGCCCAGAAACTTGACGAAAAAAAAGGAAAAAAATGATAAAGTACAGGTAGTCCTCGACTTACAATTCACTTAGTGACTGTTCAAAGTTACACCGACACTGAAACAAGTGACTTATGACCATTTTTCACACTTATGACTGTTTTGACAAGCAAAGTCAATGGCTGCACAGGGAGTGGCCAGCTCATCACTCAGGTTGCAGGGTGCCTGTGTAGGGGGGGAAATACGTGGGTCTCTGGTGGAGGGGGTGGGACTTGGGTGGGTGCCTTCCTTCCCTCCCTCTCTCCCATTGTCCCTACATTTCTTCTTTCCTTCCTTCTTCCTTCCTTCCCTTTTTGTCCCTTCCTTCCTTCCCTCCCATTGTCCCTATCTTTCTTCTTTCCTTCTTTCCTTCCTTCCCTCCCTCTTTGTCCCTTCCTTTTGCAAGCAGGAAATCTTGCACAGGAATTGCAGCCAGATATTTCTACACACACATACACACACACACACACACACACACACTTTCCCTAGCTTGCTCCCAATCTGAGGTTTCCTCATTTTTTTTCTTCCTTCCTTCCCTCTCTCTTTGTCCCTTCCATCCTTCCCTCCCTCTCTCCCATTGTCCCTACATTTCTTTCCTTCCTTCCTTCCTTCCTTCCTTCCTTCCTTCCTTCCCTCCCTCCCTCCCTCCCTCCCTCCCTCTTTGTCCCTTCCTTTTGCAAGCAGGAAATCTTGCACAGGAATTGCAGGATTTCTCTCTCTCTCTCTCTCTCTCTCTCTCTCACACACACACACACACACACACACACACACAGAGAGAGAGAGAGAGAGAGAGAGAGAGAGAGAGAGAGAGAGAGAGAGAGAGAGAGACTTTCCCTGGCTTGCTCCCCATTTGGGGTTTTCTTCCTCACAAGGACACACACAAGATTTCCTGCTTGCAAAAGGAGCAACCAGGATGGGGAAAAGCCCTCCCCCACTGCTTGCCTTTCCTTTTTTTCTGCAAGGGAGGGAAAAGGAGGAAGCCCAGAAGCAGTGGGCAAGATTGCAGCCCAGCCCAGAGAAGGGGAAGGAAGAGCCAGTTGGAGAATGCATCTTTCAGTTCAGGCTCAAATCATGAAGCTGAAGCAAAGACAGAAGGCTTCCCAATGACAATTCACCGCAACGGGTGTCCTAATCACTACAAACCATTAAATCTATCTGTTAATAGGGGAATCAAACAGGTTTTCTTTTTTTTGCCTCCCATCTCTGCAAGTTCTCTGTTTGGTTTTAGTAATTAGGCAGTGGATTGTTCACAGGAAGAAAAGGAAAACTTATTAGCTCCTGGTATTAATTTTGCCTTGAACTGTGGCATTTTCTCTGCATCCAAAAGATGGTATGGGGGGAGGGGAGTTGCAGCACAGCTAATGGGCTCCCCGGAACATTATGTCCAAATCCCTTACTCCTCTCTTTATACACACCTCCTGCTGCTTCTACCCCCACCCATCCTCCGTTTTTTAGGAAGCAAACAAAAGGTTGCTAAGACTGTCAAGAAAAGCCAAAATGTAGGATCCAGTGCAGAACCAAGGTGGCAGAAGGGAGGGAAGAGAAACTTGTGTGTGTGTGTGTGTGTGTGTGTGTGTGTGTGTGTGTACACATATACATATGTATTTATATATGTGTGTGTATACACACACACACACACTCCCTCACCAAGACCTGCTGAGCCCTGGTCCTCTCCCGCCTCCTCCGCCCCCCCAGCCAAACCCTTCCACTGACTTTCAGACAAATTACAGCCCTGCATCTCACCAGGCTCGCCCCATGCAAAGCAGGCAGGAGACATGGCAGCATTTCACCTTCTCAGACATGTTGCACAAATCCTTTGGACCCTGGCTCCCGGCAATCTCGCTAGCTCGCTTTCTGCAAGCAAGTGAGCTGCGCAGGAGTGTGTGATTGGGTTTCTGTGAAACAGTGGGGGGGGAGTCAGGCGGGCGCATTTTTCCCTCCACACCCATGTTCTGATGGCTTCGCCTGGCACGCATCAGCAAAACAAACATGAGCCTTGATTCCCACCTGCTGCTGCCACATGAGCCCTTGGGGAAGGCATGTGCCATCTGGCCGCTTTGCTTTCCCCTCCGTAAAGCCGGGCACCTCAGGAAGAGGAGAGGGGGAAAAGTCTCGATCCCCGGGAGGCAATGTGAGGGCTGTGAGGGGTATTGCAAGCTCATTGGGGGGGAGGAAAAGAAGATGGAAGGCCGCAACAGAGAGGGAGAGAGAAGGGGGGGAAAGAAGGAGGGGTGGTTCTGAGGTTGGTGCTCAGGGCTGCGACGTGCACAGTCTCAAAAACCTACCTGCCGAGGGATTGGATGGCTCTCTCCCTTTCAGGCTCACACTTGCTTGTAAAGTAAGAAGAGGGGGGGAGGACGACATGGATCCTGCACAAGAAGAGGTCAATCCAGTTGCTGCACAACAAGTCCCTGGGGAGGGCAGAGCCTCCACCAAGCAGCATATTTTCTGGCAGCTAGTGAGCTGGGAAAGAGCGGGGGGAGGGAGGGGAGGAAGGCAACGCCACGTACCACCAGCCAGGTGCTTGCGTACCACTAGTTGAAAAGCCCTGTCCCAGTACAGGGTGGAGCCCATTCTAATACTGCTCAGTCTTTCTCAGGGTCCATCTCTATGCCATTTGGCGAGATGCGATAACCCAAATAGCCAATTTTTTCCTTGTGGAACTCACATTTACATAGTTTGGCATATAGACGGGCTGCCTGGAGCTTTTTTAGGACCGCTTTGAATAGAGTCACATGTTCCTCCATCATTTCAGTGAATATCAGGATGTCGTCTAGGTAAACAAGCACCCCTTTGTACAGGTGCTCCCAAAGCACGTCATTTATCAGTTGCGTGAACACTGCAGGTGCCCCTTGCAGTCCAAAAGGTAGGACCCTGAACTGGTAACACCCTGTTCTGTACCAGCCTGCTACCGGCCTTGCAGAAAGGCAACCCCTGTACAAACGGCAGAGGCTGGAATTCGTCTGCCAAATTTATTACACAAACAAACAACAAAACATGAAACAAGATACCGGAGCTTTGATCCTCTATCGGAGCGGTTGCTTTCAGCAAACCAGCACTCCCCCAAACACTCCCTTTATAAGAGTTCAGGGCGTGGCCTCTCTTTGCCTCCTTCCGAGAAGTCCCACAGCCTTTCTCTGCTTGCTCCTACTTGACTGCCTCCTGCGTCGGGCGTCCTTGAACAGGGCCAGCTGTGGGTCATCTTCATCCACACTGTCGAGCTCACGCAGCTGGGTCTCCACCAAGTAAGAGGGGCCTGGCTGAGGGCTCTGCGGAGCCTCCAAGCCATCATCAGCAAGTTCTTCTTCAACACCCCCCTCCTCCCCCTCATCTGAGTCATCCGAGTCATCTGACCCAACTGCCGAACCCACAGGCTGACCCTGAATCACAACACACCCCAAGGGAAAATTAAAAGCGGTTTTCCACTCATCTCTTTCTTTAATTATAATCCTGTAATACACCTCCCTCAGATTTTTCCTTTCAATAGGTGTGTTAGCATGTTCTTTATGAAGGGGAGAGGGTATAGGTTGCTCTTGCTCACTGCATTCAGAGATCTATAGTCTACACAGAGGAGAAAAGTCCCATTTTTCTTTTCTTGGGATAATACAGGCACAGCAGTTTTCAGCTTGGCTGGTTGGATAAACCCCCTTTCTATGAACTTCTGCATCTCCTCTAATTCTCATGGGCTCATGGAATACAGTTTGGGTTTGGGTAACTTCGCGCCTGGGTGCATCTCAATGAAACAGTCTGTGGGTCGATGAGGGGGCAGTTCATCGGATTTTTTCTTGCTGTATACTTCAGCTAGGTCTCCATATTCCTCTGGGATGTCTTGTAATTCATTCTCCCCTCCTACTCCTGCTTTCTTGGAGGGGCTTCTGCCGGTTCAGGGTAAAGTTGGGGTTCTTACTGTTTCTCCATTTGGGAACCTGAGTTCTTCTGTCCTCCTGTCCACCCACGGATTCCATTTGGTTAGCCATGTCATGCTCAGCATAAGAGGGCATTCCATGCCTGGGGCCACTACAAATGTGATAGTCTCTACATGATCCCCTATGGTGAGTTGGACTGGCAATGTGGCAAGTGTGGCAGGCACACACACTCCTGTGATGTACCTATCTAATTTATTTTATTTATTTATTTTATTTATTTATTTGGTTTATATACCGCCCTATTCCCAAAGGACTCAGGGCGGTTTACAAGGCAAAATTTAAAGACAATCCAATATAAAATTAAAATAAATTAAATTAAGTCTAGCCACAAAAATTAAATCACAATTTAAAAACATTAAACCCCTCACTCCAGACCAGATAGCTCAAAGAGCCAGGTTTTTAGGTCCCAGCGAAATGAACGAAGGTCGGGGGCAGTCCAGAGTTCCGTTGGCAGTTGATTCCATAGGGCAGGCGCGCCCACAGAGAACGCCCCCCCCCCCTGTGGATCGAATTGACCGAATGAGATCAGTTTCTTCAGCCTCCTCACCAGAATTCCTAAATTTCCCACTAATGGGCTTATGAGACAACAGTTGCAGCCAGAGTCTATTAGTGCTCTAAGTGTCACCATCTCAGGCATTCTGGGGCTAAATAGTTCTACTGTCCTGGTGAGTGGTGCAGTGGGTCCACTTACCAGGGGTTTGTCCTCCAAGTTGTCATCTGACAAGCTGGATGACTCGGTGGTGTCAAAGTTCCCTCGTTTGGATGAGGCAGGGGACTCAGTGACTTCCACACTCTTCATTGCCATTTCCTTTGGTTTCACTGGGGTCTTCCTGGGCTTCCCAGCTGGGGCTCAAACAGGTTTCCAGACAGGGGTATGTGAGCAGCATTCACATTGTGGTGTCCTTCCTTCCTGCATTTGAAACATCCTGTCATTTTTTTTTGTGACTGGGGCTTGCTTAATTGATTCACGGGCTGGTTCCACTGGCAATCTCCCCCACAATCTCCTCCACCTCACTGTCTCTTGGCCCGGTTGATCTCTGCTTCCTCGGCCAGGACGTACCAGTCTTGGAGTCAGTCAGGGTCTCATACAAGTTGAGGCCATCTTTGAAGTACCCGATCAGGATGTCCTCTGGCCAATTTAACTTACTGGCCAGGGCTCGGAATTCTTGGGTGTATTCTGCCACTGGTAGCCTCCTTGCCGGATGGTTTTTATATGCTCCTGTGCCTTTTGATCAGCCAAAGGGTTTTCAAATCTGCATCTGAGGGCTGCCATGAATTGATTACAGTTTTGCAGTTCTGGGGCATCAGCATCATGGAGATCCACCATCCAGTCTGCTGCAGTGCTATCTAGGGCCACTTGCATGATCCAGATCCGGCTCTGGTTACTCGGTATGTCACGACCATATTCCTCCATTTAGTTTAACACCTGAGTCAGGAAATCCCCCAGGTGGCATGGCTCTCCACAGTACTTCACCCCCAGTGGCAGGAACTTTTAGATAGATCAATGTCCCTTCTTCCATTTATGCCCTCATCCATCTCCATCTGCCATTGCTGCTCGACGGGGTGGCAGCGGTGGCAGTGGTGACAGCTGCTGTTTCCGTGGTGCTTGTGGAAAGGTCTGGAACTGCTGGCTCAGCCCCCTCCTTCATCCATTCCTTTGACAGAGCCTGGATGGGCAATTCCCCAGTATAGATCAGTTTTCTCCTCCCTCATGGAGTCGAAGGCAATTCTCAGCATGTCGATAGCTTGCTCCAGGAATTGGTTAGAATGGGTCATCCTCGTCTTCGCTAAGGCAAAATGATCTTTCCATCTCGACTTTCCAACCCAGTTGCTGACTGCCATGTCTGAGCATCAACTTCCTGGCTTTCTTCTCCCAATCCTCTTTCTTCTGACATACATCGACCACCTGGGCTTTTGGCAGCATTCTGCAACTACTACCTGTTCCAATCTCGAGCATTGGGAACTGTATCTGCAGGGCTCTGCTTAATGGGAAGCTTTCCCCCCATTGCAGGTTCTTCCCTTTCTATTCTGATATCTGATATTGTTTGCTAAGCCCCCTGGTAAGGGTATTCCTTCTGGTCTAACTGTAACTGCAGATCCTGCCTAATGTCTGGACCCACTTTAAAACCTCATCCTAAGAAACCAGGACTCGTGGAAGCAGTTTCCTCCAAAAGGAAGTTTTATTAGGAGAAGCTGATAACAGGCATGATAGGCAGGATCTGAGGGCTTCCTGCTCAGATCAATAGGTTAAAAGAGTCCCAAGCAAACCCCACCCCAATAGTTCATCTGGTCAATTTGAATGGGCCAATCCTCAGGTGTTAGTCCACTGTGGGAAAGGAGCTGATAACACTGGCCGTTCCCAGGCTCACAATGGTGTTGTTGGGTCTTCACACCTTCCCTTTGTCACTAGAGATAAGCCAGATGGCCAGAGGCCCATTCCTTTCTCACCCCAAGGTAATGTCAAGGGAGACACAGTTCAAAGAGTAAGTATGCAGGAATAGTGGAAAGGACACATTGTAGCAAAACAGAGAAACAAAGAGACAGCCCAAAGCAACTTTGCCCCTCCCCTTCAGGAGAATGGCATAACTCTTAATAAGGAATAGAAATAAATGAAATAGAATCCCCCCTAGTATAAGATGGGTTCTGACATAGGCAACAGAATTTCATTTTAATGTGTGCCAATATTCCCCCTGCAATATCTAGAATCTAGGATTCTTCAATTTCATAATATCCTTCTCCTTAACTAAAATTGGAAGTGGAGGTGATTTTCCAATTGGTCTCATTCTTGAACTTTGAACAGGCTTCAGTAAGCTACAATGAAACACTGGGTATCTGTTTAAACTCTCTTGGTAACTGTAACTTCACTGTAAGTGAGTTGATGACCCCTACGATGATAAAAGGACCTATATATTTTGGACTGAGTTTTTTACTAGTTATTTTTAGGTTCAGATATTTTGTGGGCAAATATACTTTATCTCCTACTTTAAACACCTTTTGGGTAGCTCATCTCTTATCTGCTGTCTTTTCTGACTTTTTTGCATCTGTTTCAGAGCTTTGCGTATACCTGGCCGTGTGGTTTTTATATTATTCATCCACGTGTTTAAGGCAGTGGAAGAGGGAATGTCTTGAGGGATCTCAGGCATAGCTACATATTCAATCCCTGAAGTTACTTTAAAAGGTGAAAAAACAGTACTGCTGTGTACTGCATTATTGTATGCTACTTCAACAAATGGCAATAAGTCTGTCCAATCATTCTGTTGATAATTTATATAGTATCTTATGTATTGTGCTATCACTGCATTTGTGCATTCAGACACACCATTCTTGGTACATGGATGAAAACCAGAACTGAGACCTTGTGAAATCCTATTGATTGGATGAACTCTCTCCAAAATCTTGTGGTGAATTGTACCCCTTGGTCTGATATGACTTGGTAAGGCACTACATGCAGCCTGTAAATATGCTGCACAAACATCTTGCTAACCTCGTAGCTGAGGGAAGCTTTGGACAAGCTATGAAGTGTGCTTCTTTTGAAAATAAATCAACGACTGTCTATATTACAGTATTTCCATCACTCTCCGGTAATTCTGTTATGAAATCCAGTGCTATTTCTTCCCAGAGTCTTTTAGGGTCAGCTACTGGTTGTAATAAACCTGGGATTTTCCCAGGCAACCACTTTATGGACACACAAACCGAACAACTAGCCACATAGTCTTTTATATCCTTTTTCATTTTTGGTCACTAAAATTGTTTTTTCACAAGATGAAGAGCTTTTACAAACCCAAAATGCCCAGCAGATTTTGCATCATGTGTTTGGCTTAACACCAAAGTCCTTTGACTATCCAGGACATAGACTTTGAATCCCTTCCATGCCAGACCTTTTTTATCATAAGATCATTTTAATGGATTTGAAACCAGCTATCTTGTTCCATAGCCCCCTTGAATTTCTGCCTTAGAGGATCTAAGGTTAACCAGGATGGTTTTTCCTTTCACTGAATCCCTCGTGCTGGTGCAGCAAGCTGGATGGAAGTGATTATAGAATTTATCACTTCTTTTGTTCTTTTGTATTGAGGCATTCATGAAAGGGCATCAGCTAACAAAATTTTCCCTCCACACTTCAAATGGGATTTTACTACCCTCCAGGAATTGTCTCTGTATTACATGAACTCAGAAGACCACAACTGCTTCTTTTTCCCATACAGCCCATCTTGTCTCAGTATCTGATGGCTTCCGAGAAGTATGCACACATAGTTTTAACTCCCCCTTTCTCATATGTTTGTAGCAATATTGCCCCCACTATGACATCACTAGCATCTGCTTGTATTACAAAAGGCTTTTCTGGATTTGGGGGCCTTAACAGGGATTCTTCCACAAAATCTTTTTAGGTTTTTAAATGCCGCTTGACATTCAAGGGTCCAGCTCAATGGCTGACTGGGTTTAGGGTTATTCTCTTTTCCCATTTTTAATAAATTGGTTAACTCTGGTTGGTACCTTTAAACTGGGGGTGAGGGGGATCAGGACCCTGAGCTCAGGCTTGTGTATTTTAATGCCAGATTCGTTGTGAACAAGGTTCCCCTCATCCGGGATTTGATTGAGGAGGAACACGTGGATCTGGCATGCATTACAGAGACCTGGTTGGGCCCAGAGGGCGGTGTCCCTCTGATTGAGTTGTGCCCTCCGGGTTTCTGTGTGCTGCACCGGCCGTGGGCTCAGGGCAGGGGTGGTGGGGTGGCAGTGGTTATAAGGGAGACCTTATGTCCGTGGGAGACCACTATTGTACAGATAGGCGGGAGTGAGTCCCTCCTCCTGAGATGTGGCCCTCGGGCGCAGTTGGGCCTGTTGCTAACATACCTGATGCCCAGCTGTGTGGCAACGGTCCTGCCCGAGCTGCTCGACACCCTCTCAGGGTTGACGGTGGAGTTTCCCAGACTCATAGTTCTGGGCGACTTCAACCTGCCTTCCCTGGGAGGGTCATCAGAGTTAGCCCAGGAGTTCATGGCCTCCATGATGGCCATGAAACTGACCCAAGTAATTCAGGGTCCGACTCATGGGGGGGTCACACTCTCGACCTGGTTTTTTTATCTGGGCAGTGGTTGGATGATCTGGGAGGGGGCTCACCAACTGTTGTCCCCCTGTCATGGTCCGATCATTATCTCCTGCGGCTGGTCTTCCATTATGTCACCCCCCGCCGCTGGGCTGCAGAACCAACCAGGTGGTTCTGCACCAGGCGCCTAATGGACCCAGATCGGTTCCAGATGGCACTTGGGTCTATACCTATCTCCCCCACTCACAGCTCGGCTGATGCCTTGGTGGATGCCTGGGAAAGGACTGTCACTGAGGCGCTCAACCATGTTGTCCCCTTGCGACCCCTAATCCAGCACAGATCCTGGTGGGCTCCATGGTTTTCTCTGGAGCTCCAGGAGGTGAAGTGTTGGAGACGGGGTCTAGAGAGCTGTTGGAGATCCAGCCAGTGTGAACCTGAGCGATTGTGATTAAGAACCTTTATAAGGTCTTATCTCGCTGCGATGAGGACGGCGAAGTCTAATTACTTCTCTGCCCTCATCGCATCCGCAGATAATCGCCCAGCTGCCCTGTTTTGGGTGACTTGCTCCCTCCTTCATCAGGAGGAGAGGGAGGAGCCCTTGCAGGGGCGGGCCGAGGAGTTTAGTCATCATCTGGCAAATAAAATCACTCAGATTCGGGCCAGCTTGGACTCTGACTGGACAGAGTCTGACGTGGAGGAATCGAGCGGTCCTGAGAGTGTTATCTGGACTGAGTTCGATCCTGTGACCCCTGATGAGGTGGACAGGATCATGAGGAGGCTGAGCTCTACCACCTGTTTATTGGACCCGTGCCCCTTCTGGCTGGTTTATGCAGCCCGGGATGAGACACGAGGCTGGTTCCAGGCAGTAATAGCTGCTTCTTTGAGAGAGGGTGTTTTCCCTGCTGCCTTGAAAGAGGCGGTGGTGAGGCCCCTCCTCAAGAAGCCTGCCCTGGACCCAGCGATTTTGAATAACTATCGTCCTGTCTCCAACCTTTGCTTCTTAGCAAAGATTGTCGAGAACAGAGCTCCCTCTGTTCCTGGAGGAAACTGATTATCTTGACCCGTACCAATTGGGTTCCAGGCCCGGGTACAGCACGGAGACGGCATTGGTCATGCTGGTGAATGATCTCTGGCGGGCTCGGGACAGGGGTTGTTCCTCTGTCCTAGTCCTATTAGATCTCTCAGTGGCTTTTGATACCATCGACCATGGTATCCTACTTTTGCGTCTCAGGGGGTTGGGAGTGGGGGGCACTGTTTTACAGTGGTTCTCCTCCTACCTCCTGGGCTGCTCACAGTCGGTGTTGACAGGAGGGCAGAGGTCCGCCCTGAGATCTCTCATTTGTGGAGTCCCTCAGGGGTCAGTCCTCTCTCCCCTCCTGTTCAACATCTATATGAAGCTACTGGGTGAGCTCATTCGTGGTTTCGGGGTGGGGTATCACCAGTATACTGATGATACCCAACTTTCTCTTTCCACCCTGAACCAACCCAGTGATGCCCTCATTGTGATGTCCCATTGCCTGGAGGCGGTCCGGGTTTGGATGGGAAGAAACAGGCTTCGTCTCAATCCTGCCAAGACTGAGTGGCTGTGCATACAGGCATCTCAGACTGACCAGCTTTTTCCATCTTTCACGATGGGGGGTGAGGTGTTACCCCCCGTTGATAGGGCTCACAACTTGGGCGTCCTCCTGGATTCATGGCTCAGTTTTGAAGAACATATAGGAGCCGTGACCAGGGGGGCTTTTGCCCAGGTTCGCCTGGTGCGCCAGCTGCGGCCCTATCTGGACCGAGATGCCCTACGCACAGTCACTCATGTGCTCGTGACCTCCTGGTTAGACTACTGTAATGCTCTCTACATGGGGCTGCCCTTGAGGACCACTCGGAGGCTTCAACTGGTGCAGAATGCAGCCACACGAGTTGTTATGGGAGCTTCCCAATACTCCCATGTAACACCTCTTCTCCGCGAGCTGCATTGGCTTCCAGTTGCCCTCCGGGTGAGATTGAAGGTGCTGGTGATGACCTATAAAGCCCTAAATGGCTTGGGTCCGGGATATTTAAGGGAACACCTGCTGCCAGCATCAACTTCCCATCGTTCTGTGCACTCCCACAGGGAGGGCCTTCTCAGGGTACCGCCGGTTAAGGAATGCCGGTGGGTTATTCCCAGGGGGAGGGCGTTCTCTGTGGCTGCACTGGCCCTATGGAACCAACTACCCACGGAACTTAGGATTGCCCCCGACCTTCGTTCATTTTGCCGGGACCTGAAAACCTGGCTCTTTGAGCTGTCTGGCCCAGACTGAGGGGTTTTTAATTTTTAATTGGATTTTAGATTTTAATTTTTAGGGCTTAAATTTAATTAATTGTCTTAATCTGATTTTAATTTTTGTATTTTATGTTTTAATTGCCTTGTAAACCGCCCTGAGTCCTATGGGAATAGGGCGGTATATAAACTCAATAAATAAATAAATAAATAAATAAATAAATAAAAAAATAAATAAATAAATAAATAAATAAATAAATAAATAGCAAAGCAATCTGTGCAAAAGTGGGTATGAACTGTCTGTAGAAATTGGCATATTCCAGGAAACTTTGCAACTGCCTTCCTATCCGGGGACCTTCCCTTTCCAAAATGGTCTTTACTTTCCCTGGATCCATTTCTCTGCTTCCAGCAGAAACACAATACCCCAAGTAACCTAAACTGGTTTTGTGAAAATCGCATTTTGATAATTTGGCTACAGATGGTTGTCTAATAATTTTGTTAACACTGCCCTTACTAATTGTATGTGTTGTTTCATAATTTCAGTATAAAACAAAATATCATCTAAATATACCAGCTCCCTTTATATAGATACTCATGTAACACCTCATTTAATAAACTGCAAGAACACTACAGGAGCTCCTTGTAGTCTCAATGGCATCACTTTGAATTGATAACAGCCTAAGTAGCAATTAAAAGCTGTTTTCCATTCATCCCCTTCTTTATCATACTTGATAATAAACTTCTCTCAGGTCTAATTTTGTAAAAAAATTCCCTTTATACAAATATTCTAACATATCTTACGTAAGGAGGTACATGTTTTCCACTGATATAGCTTTGAGATTTTTATAATCAACACACATTCTAAGACCGCCCCCATCCTTCTCCCTGAATAAAATAGGGGCAGCCATTTTCGATTTTACAGGTTGGATGAATCCCCAAGCCAGGTTTTTATCTAAAAATCCTCTGAGCTCTTTCGTTTCTTTAGGTATCATAGCATACATTTTTGGTTTAGGAAATTTGGCTCCTAGAATTATCTCAATGGCACAGTCCAATGGCCAATGAGGTGGGAGTATATCTGATTCCTTTTCACTAAATACTTCCATCAAATCTCTGTATTCGGCAGGCACTCTGTGGTCCAATTGCTGGGTTACTTTTTGTGTATCCCCTTCCCCCACTTTCAATTTTTCAACCACCAGCAAGCAGCAACTAGAGACCTCAATGATTTGTTGAGCCACTTTGGTTCTTTCCTTGATTTTAGATTCTGGCTTTTTTGGCCTCGGCTTACTTGAAGGGCGACAGGCTGCCATTAGATGTGGGGCAGGGCAATCTGTGGCTTGGTGTCCCTCCTTATGACATCAGAAACACACTCCCATCCCTGAAGGGATCTCTCTCTCTTGGTCCCAGTAACATTACTCTTGCTTCCTCAGCCAGCCAGCCATCTCTCACCCATAGAACAAAGTTGAAGATCTTGACCAATATGTTGTAGGTAATCCATCAAAGCTAAATCCACCTCAGTAGTTAAATGGTATCAGTCATGCAGGAGATGGGGCACCCCTCTGGGGAAACAGTTGTAATACAATTCCCTGTTTAACCCATCTCAAAATTGGTGGACTAACATATGCTCCAGCCAACCTGACATGAGCGAACAAGCTACAAAATTCTGGAATATATTCAGCCACTAGTTTCTTCTATTGCTTGATTGTCTGGACTCTCACATTGGCCTTTCTTGCTTCAGCAGAATCTTCAAACCAATTCCATAGCCATGAAGATGGAGATGGGATAATAGGGTAACAAGCCAAACCCATGATTGACCACTTTGGCAGGGCAGCTCCTCACACCTCCAATCCCCTGAACTTCTCTCTTAATTATTCCACAGAAGGGCTGCAAGTTGGTGTAGGGAGTCTCCACCAGCTCTCCCCATTCTGCTGCCCTCTTGGATGCCTTGGACTCTAAAGTCCCAAGGCATCAGAGCACAGCATATAACAATGACTCTCCCAGCCAAACAATCCAGATATCCATGTAACTCATGTAAACAAGTTCTCTTCATTATGGGACCCGTCTGCTATCTTCTTCACACCTGCTAGAATGTCCTCGAAAGCTTTCCATACTGCTGACTCTCAGCAAACTTCCATAGAATTGGAGAGGTTTCATTTTTCTAACTAACCCATTTGAAAGCAACATCTACCCCCCCCCCTTACTTGAATGGCAAGATGAAAACAGAAAAGCACATACCTGCCAAATTTTCATTCTTGACAGCCTGTTCTTACCCTGCCAGTAAGTACAGAAGCAGAAGGGAAGAACTGTACCAGAGTATCTGCTTCAATGCCAAGGGGCAGGAGGCAGAAAGGTAACTACCATTAAGGGTTACTTGATGAGTACAGTTTGTCAATTACAAATCCATCTGGTGGTGATGCTGTCTATCCCACATTTTTCTAGCTTACCAAGAAGTAGGTTGTGATCTACTTTGTCAAATACCTTACTAAAGTCTAAATAAACTATGGCCGCAGCACTTCGCTGGTCTAATAATTTAGTCACTTTATCAAAAAATGAAATAAGATTGGTTTAGCATGATCTGTTTTTAATAAACCTGTGCTGGCTGCTAGTTATAACTTTGTTTCTAGATGTTCACAGATCTGTTTCTCAATTATTTTTTTCCAGTAACTTCCCAGGTATTGATATTAGGCTGATTGGTCTGTAGTTCCCTGGGTCTGTTTTTTTTTTTCTTTTTTGAAGATGGAACCACATCAGCTCTTTTCCAATCCTTTGGTAGTTCCCCAGTGCTCCAAGATTTTTTTTAAGATATGATACAATGGTTCTGAGATAACATCTGCCAGCTCCTTCAAACCTCCATCAGCTATGGGTGATTTAAATTCATCAACATCAGACAGGTATTCTCTTACCATTCTCTTGCTTATTTTAATTTTTATTTCTAGTCTGCTTTATAGTTGTGTTTTTGGTAGGTTAGGCTATAGTTTATTTTTTGTGTGAAGACTGATGCAAAGAATGAGTTCAGCAGCTCTTCTTTCTCTCTGCTACTGTTACTTCCTTGCCATCTTCTCTCTTTAGTGGACTGACTGTTTCCTTGATTATTATTTTTTTTTGTTATTTGTATGTTGAAAGAAACTTTTTTAATTATCTTTGACTTTTGTTGAAAGTCTTTGTTCCTTCTGAGCCTTTGCTTTCCTGACTTCATCTTTGCAAATTCAGACTATCTGTTGATATTCTGCCTATGTGTTCCTCTTTTCATTTTTTGTACTTATCCTTTTTGTCTTTTGTGAGTGATATCTTTGTGCAACCATGCTGGTTTCTTCTTGGATTTCTTGTTTTTCTTTTTTAGTGGTATTGTGTTGGACTGGGTTTTTATGATTATAATTTTCAGTGTTTCCACACTTCTTGAGTTGTTTCCCTTTAAGATTTTTATCTATGAAATTTTGCTTAGGCTCCCTCTGAATTTGTTAAAAACAGCTCTTTTAAAGTTTAAGACACTGGTTGGATTATATTCTATTGCTGTGTTTGCATTATATTGAATTCCAGTATGATGTAGTCACTGTCGCCCAAGATTTTGGCAATTTCAAGTCATTCTATCACTTCTTCTCTTTTAATAAGAATTAGGTCCAGTGTAGCTTTTCCTCTAGTTCCCTTCTCTACCTTTTGGATGATAAAGTTGTCAGCTAAATTGGTTAGGTATCTCCCATTTGCTGCAGAGTTTGTCTCCCAGTTGATATCAGGGTAGTTAAAGTCTCCCATTACTATTGTGGTATGTTTTCTACATACATTTGTTAATTGATTAGTAAAGAGTTCATCTATTTCTTCTGAATGGTTGGGTAGCCTGTAGTATATGCCTATAGCAATGTCATTTTTTCCCCTTTTATATTGACCCATATGGATTCTAGGAGGTTTTAATCCTTGATTTTGTGTATTTCTGCAGAGATGTAGTGATCTTTTATATATAATGCAACTCCACCTCCTCTTTTGTTAGATCTGTTTCTTTTGAATAGTTTGTATCCTTCCATCAGTACATTCCAGTCATGAGTTTCATCCCACCAAATTTCAGTAATAACAACTGTATCATATCTGCCTTCATGTACTAATCTTTCAAGTTCACTCTGTTTGTTTCCTAAACTTTGACCATTAATAATAAAGGCATTTTATTGGTCTTGGGTATGTTTCTTATATCTCCTACTTTGTAATCCTTTCCATCCTCTTTATTTCATTATCTTTTACTTTTGTATGTCTTTTTCCTCTTTACTCCTTTTCTCCTTATGCAATTGGTTATCTAGTGGTTTTTGCTTGTAATTAGGATGCTGAGCTTGTGATCAGAAGGTCAGCAGTTTGGCGGGTTGAATCCCAAGTGCCGCGTAACAGAGTGAGCACCTGTTACTCGTCCCAGCTTCTGCCAATCTAGCAGTTTGAAAGCACGTAAAAATGTAAGTAGAAAAATAGGGACCACTACGGTGGGAAGGTAACAGCGTTCCGTGCGCCTTTGGCATCTAGTCATGCCGGCCACATGACCACGGAGACGTCCTCGGACAAGTGCTGGCTCTTCGGCTTTGAAACGGAGATGAGCACCAGCCCCTAGAATTGGAAACGACTAGCACGCATGTGCAGGGGAACCTTTACCTTTTAGATTCTATAGGTCATAAAGTTTGACCTCTCTCCATTCTCATTTTTATTTAAAGCCCTTTTGTTAAGATGAACCAGTCATTTCTGAATATATTCTTTCCAGTTCTTGTGAGGTGCAGTCCATCCCTTGCCAGTAGCCCTTCATCTAGTTAATACAAACCATGGTTTAGGAAACTGAAGTTCTGTTGATGACACCAGTTTTTAAGCCTGATTTTTCTAAAATCTTTTGCTCCCTTGGATGTTGGCCTTTTGTTAGAAGTATAGATGAAAACACCACCTGTGCTCCTAATACTTTAACTCTCTTACTTAGGTGTTTGTAATTTCTTATTATTGTTTTCAGATTAATCTTGAAGTACTTGGTTCAAGTGGGAAATGCTAGTGAAATTGGCAGCCAAAGCATAATATAGTCTAGAAGGCAGATTTTTAATGCTGAATGAAGAATAGAGGAAATAATGACTATTGGTTCTTCCCTCCCTCAATGCTAAATATGTGATTCCAAATGAGATGATCTTATCTACAACAAATTTTGGTGAATAGTTTAATAGTGACATGTTTTATTACTGACTTCAAACAAAATATCAATCAAATGGAGCTAAAGAGAGAACCATCAATAATTAAGGAAGAGATTGTTATGTGCTCCTGGCTACTTTCCTTCATGACCAGAGGCAAGTCTGTCAGCTTTCACATCGCTAGATTTCACCCAAATGGCTTCAGACAATGGGTATCACTTCCACTGTGCTAGGTACTGCAGTTTTCCTTTAAAAATTCTAGAGTCAAGAATATGTTTCACTTCATAATGGGTCTGACCTGCCACTATGAAGGGTCTGGGTGCCTTCTTAGGGGGAGGCCTTAAAGTGGAGGCCCGAAAAGGTTTCAGTAAGCTACAATGGAAAACCAGGTGAATTTTTCCCAAAAGTCTGGGGAGTTTCAATTTTACTCTGACCGAGTTGATGATTCTCACAATGGGGAAAGGCCCCAAGAATTTCAGTCCTAATTTCTTGTTGGGTAGTTTAAGGCATAAGTATTTGGTCAACAAATAAACCTTTTCCCCAACTTGGAGTGTCCTTTGGAGAGCTCTCTTTTTATCAGCCTGCTTTTTATAGGTCTCAAAAGTCTTTTTAAGGCCATCTTTGTGTTTTTCCAAACTTCTTCCCAACCCTTCACCCACTGATCAAGTGTCTGGGAAGTGGAGGACAACTGAGGGTATTTCGGTACAGGGTTGAATTCTTTCCCTGTGGCTACCCAGAAAGGAGTGTAGCCACTCCTGCTGTGTATTGAATTATTGTAAACCACCTCTGCGAAAGGGAAGTAGCCGGGTGAAAAGCAGTTGATAGGCCTTGAGATGAACCAATTAATTTAAGAAAATTCCTCCAAAGTTTTGCTGTGAACTGCATGCCTCTGTCTGAAATTATTCACTTAGGGGCGCCATGTAGCTGGTAGTCCAATGGAAGTCCTTTGCAGGCAATAATATGAGCCTGTTTTGAAAACAGGTCTATCACAGTCCAGATGACAGTATTTCCCCTAATGTCAGGTAGGTCTACTATAAAGTCCATAGCTATTTCTTCCCATGGTTGAGAAGGGTCAGCCACCATTTACAGTAATCCAGAGGTTTTCCTTGGGATTCTTTTCATGGTGGCACATACAGTACAGCTCCTGACATAGTTTTCCATGACTTGTTTTAGTCCCAGCCACCAAAATTGCCAGAGAATGAGATGTAGACTTTTTAGATATCCAAAGTGTCCAACCTGTTTGACATCATGGCTGTGTTTGAGAGCATTAAGATGGAAAGCTTCAGGCAAGTACAATTTCCCCCCCTCGTAAGCCAGACCATCCCTGCATGTTAGGGATGTCTGATTGTCTTTGAACCATTGATCGGTGAGGAGTTCTCATTTTATTTTATTTACCCTGGGGTCATAAGGATTAGGGGTCTTGTGAGGCATGAGTTGGGCAGCAGTTAACTTCTTCGTGTTTGCTTTTGTACTGGGGCAATCTCGATAGTGCATCAGCTAGGAAGTTTTTTCTTCCTGGTATGTACTTTAGAGTAAAATTAAAATGGTTAAAGTACTGTGCCCATTGCACTTGCTTTGGAGACAATTTGCGGGGCATTTTTAGTGCCTCTAAATTTTTGTGATCTGTCCATACTTCAAAAGGCACCTTACTCCCTTCTAATTGTGAAGGCCTCCTTCTCCCAGACTTCCCATCTTCTCTCACTTTCAGTTAATTTCTTACAGGTGTAGGCACAATATTGCAGAACCCCACTTTTATTCTTTTGCAGTAATACAGCTCTGACTGCCACATCGCTGGCATCAGCTTGAATTACGAAGGGCTCCCCTGGGCAGGGGTGCTTTAGAATCAGTTCAGCAGCACAGTCTTTTTAAATTCTCAAAAGCTTTCTGACAACTCAGTCCATGCTGAAGGTTGGCCAGGTCATGGTTTTCCCCCTCCCTTACCTGTTTTGAGTAGTTCTGTAATGGGTAGAGCAATCTTGTCAAAAGAGGGAATAAATTGAGGTAGAAGTTGGCAAACCCTAGGAAGCTCTGCAGCTATTTGTGAGTCTTTGGGGGCTGCTATTCAATTATAGCTTTCACTTTGGCTGGGTCCATTTCAATGCTGTCATTGGAAATTCTATAGTCAAGATAATCTAATTGGGTTTGGTGAAATTCACATTTTGACAATTTGACATAAAGTTTGGCATTCAATAGTTTCTTTAACATTTCTCAGACCAGTCTTATGTGGTCAGTCATACTCGTACTGTATATCAGGATGTCATCAAGATATACCAGAACCCCTTTGTATAAATGATCATGTAAAGGTAAAGGTAAAGGTTCCCCTGCACATGCGTGCTATTTGTTTCCAACTCTAGGGGGCGATGCTCATCTCCATTTCAAAGCCGAAGAGCCAGCGTTTGTCCAAGGATGTTTCTGTGGTCATGTGGCTGGCATGACTAGACGCCAAAGGCACACAGAACGCTGTTACCTTCCCAACGTAGTGGTCCCTATTTTTCTACTTGCATTTTTTACGTGCTTTCGAACTGTTAGGTTGGCAGAAGCTGGGACGAGTAACAGGCGCTCACTCTGCTATGCGGCACTCGGGATTTGACCCACCAAACTGCCAATCTTCTGATCGACAAGCTCAGCGTCCTAACCCAGTGAGCCACCACATCCCTTTAAATGATCATGTAGGACCTCATTAATCAACTGCATAAATATGGCTGGGGCCCCCTGCAGTCCAAATGGCATGACTTTGAGCTGCTAGTTTCCCAAGGGGCAGTTGAAGGCTGTTTTCCACTCATCCCCCTCCTTTATTCTCACCCTGTAATATGCTTCTCTCAGGCCCAATTTAGTCAAGACATTCCCCTTCACCAGGTGGGTTAGTAAGTCTTTCAGGAGGGGGAGAGGGTATTTATTTTCCACACATACAGCATTAAGATCCTTATAGTCCACGCAGAGATGAAGAGAACCATCTTTTTTTTTTCTTTGAATAACACAGGGGCTCCCACGGTAAACTTGGCCCATTTGATGAATCCCCTGGCTAGGTTTGCATCCACATATCGCTGCATCTTCTCCATTTCAAAGGGGGACATAGCATACATTCTTGGTCGGGGAAGTTTGGCCCCTGGCAACAGATCAATGGAACAATCATTAGGCCGGTGAGGAGGCAAGGTATCACATTCTTTCTCACTAAATGCCTCCGCTAGGTCCTGGTACTCATTGGGGATAAGTGGCTCACCTGGTGGCCATAAGGCAGCCATGTGCACTCACTCAATCCCCTGTAACATCTGTTGAATCAATGGGGGGGATCAGGCCCTATGGGTAATCTCACAGTTCTCATTCCTTTCTCCCACCAGATAAACGGCTTCCATTTGTCTAGCCAGGCTAGCCCTAGGATCACAGTCTCAGCCATTTTTGGAGCCACCAGGAAACGAATAAACTCCCAGTGCTTGCCTATTTCTAGGCATAAGGGCTCCATTAATTGCATGACTAAAGTCCCTCCCATTAGGGAGCCATCAGCTTGCTCAAACATCATGGGTTTGGAGAGCGGCTTAGCCCATATGCCCAATCTCAGGGCACATGACAGACTAATGATGCATCGGGAGCAGCCAGTATCGACTAGTACATTCAAGTCTACTTGGGCCCCTGATTTAGGGATTATGAGTTTAGCAGGCAATGAAAAAGGTGGGACATGTCGACTCACCATTGGGTCGTTCTCCCCTTCATCATCGCTGTCAAAGCTGGGTAGAGTGGGGGTAGGTCCAGTCGGTGGGCCAGCATCCTCCTGGGTGGGGGATGTAACCTGGGCAATGGGCTCCTGGGTAGCCCACTTGGACTTTTCTCTCAGTGGCTGCTGTGCAGGTCTCCTCCTTGTTGCTGGTTCTGGTCTACTCTGCTGTTGCAGGTAGGGAACTGGGCAGTTTGCTGCTCGATGTCCCTGCTGTCCGCATTGAAAGCACTTGATTGGTGGGCCTGTAGGTAGCCTAGGTCTTTTGGCAATAGCAGTAGTTGGAGGTTTTCAGGGTGGTGGTAGCTGCTTGGGTTCTGGCTTTGGCGCAGCTTCAGGTGGGAGAGGCTTCTTATAGAGGGCGAGCTGGACATCTAATTTCACCGCTGCCTGGTACCATTCTTGCAGCTGGTCAGGCACAGCTTGGTAGATGCATGCTAGAGTTAAGGTGGTCATCTAACACTTCTCTAAAATGATGGATTATGGATTGCTCAGGCCATCTCTCTATCCGACTGACAATCTTGCAAAACTCCCACACATATACCAGGGCAGGCCGGCCAGCTTGTTTTATCTTGTGAATTTGTTCTTCTGCTTTGAGGGAAATAGATGGGTCCTCGAATCTTTCTCTCAGCCCTAGGAGGAAAAGGTGGGGGTCCTCCAATTTAGGGGCTTGCTCATTATATAAATTGTTTAACCATTCAGATGCTTCTCCCTCTAGGCTGGATGCAATCACATCGACCATAGCACCTGGGTCTGGGAAGAGATAGGCCCAGCAATTCAAGTGAGAGCCTACTTGGTTGAGGAAAAAAATCAGTTTCTCTGGGTCCCCATTGAAGGTTGCTCTGAAGGGTGGGCTCATCATTGGTTGCTGGGGCTCCCATTGCTGCTGGCCCCACCCAGGTTGTTGGTTCAATGGCTGCCCCACTGCTGTTGTTGTGCCCCCAGTTGCTTCTGGCCTTATCCTGGTTGTTGATTCAATGGCTGCCAGGGCCCCCACTGCTGCTGGCTACCCCATTGGTGTTGTTGCATGCCCAGGGGTTGCACGTTTGGGCTCTGCTGCTGCTCCCCTTGCTGTGGTTGTCTGAGGGGAGGCTGCTGTCATCTACACTGGAATTGGACTGCAGGGAATTGTGGCACCTTCTGCTGCTGATCTACTAGGAGACATATTAGCCTCAAGTGCTGTGGTGCCTCTCTCAATTGCGGGCCACTCAGTGGTTGCTTGGCACTTGGAGGTGGTGACCAGCCTCCATGGAGTTCTCATCCTCCAACTAGCTGTTGCTCCCCAGGCTTCTGCATCACCCCAAGCTGTTGCAAGGCCTCTATTAGCTGATTTAGGCCCAGAGGTTGCTGCCCCTCCTTCTGTGGGGGTTGCCATACTCCCCACCATACTCTCTTCCTCTGTGGGAGTGGAGGCCCTAGCAGGGAACTCCAGGGGTTGGAGGGCTATTAGCTCTGCAAAAGGGAGTCTGGGAGCCTCTCTTGGCAGGAGCTGTTCTGCACTCCTCACTTCTAGCTCTTCAAATCTTTCTGCTAGATAGTCAATTGATTGGCTATGGGCTGCAGATGGATATTTCCACTCACCCAAGTATTCAATCTCAGATGGCCTGGCAACTCCCCACCGGACTGGGGAATGCAATTTGCAGGAGTCGTCTCTTTGTTGTTCCTCTGACTTTGAAGCCCTTGGGGATGGCAAGGTCGTTTTGGGGTGTCTGGAGTCTCCGCTGGGCTTAATCCACTCTGACAACCAGACCAATTCTCCTGGTTGTTTGGGTCTAGCTCCCAGCTGGGAGGATTGCTGAAACTTTTTCCCTACCGGCTTCTTCACTGGCCCTTCCCCACCCCCTGGGGTGGCTGCTGGTGCTGGGGAGCTGGTTTCAGACAATTTTCCTTCCTCCATGATGGGATCTTCCCCAACTCTTTGTCAGCCTGTCTCCCAAACTTAGAGACAGTGACAGAAGGTTGGGACCGCCCCCTAGTTAGTTTGTAAAGTTGGTGGATTCCAGCTTGATGTCGAGTTTCCGCCAGATGATCCGAGGCATTGTTTACCTTAAAAGTCTTTTATTAGAGCCCTATAACATTGGCAAAGCTTGCTAGGGAAGCTGGAATCTGAATTCCCCTCCCCTTAGAACAATATATTAAACACAATTCTCCTTCTTTTCATTGCTGCCATTAATCACATTCTCCAATTAGTTTGAAGGGTCAGTTTTCCCTTGTGTTAGACAACCTGCCAAATTCTTATCTTCTCTTATTTCAAAACAGCCTTGAAAGACATTCTTCCTCCTCCCCCACCCAGCAACAACTGATTCTAGCTCTAAAGTAACACACAAGTTTTAAATATGAAATAGCTGCTTTTTCATCTTTTGTCAAAACAAGAACATCCGATGTTAGCAGTGTTGACACTCAGCTTAGGAGGGACAGTCTTCTTAAACAATACAGTATTTTTTTGTCTATGATATGAGAAATATAAAAATGATTTTTTATATTTAAATATAAATAGATTTATATGAGGGAAATGTATTAAATATTTGAATATAGTGGATTTTGAAGATTTGAATATGTTTTTTAAAATAAAACATTGATTGTTAAGGTATTTTTAAGAGGGATATGGGGTTTTTTTAAGATAGTATATTATTTCTGTCCTTTCTTGTTTCTATTTGAAGATATGAAAAATGTAAGTGTTGGGATGGTTGATATGAGGAAAAAGTTTTCAATATATAAGTGTAATTAACTCCAAGAAAATTTTAACAAGTAAAAATGTTTTCTTTTGAATATTGTGGGGAAAATAAATTTAAATGAGAACTCTAAAACAGGATCTATGACAAGATGATCTCCATGTTTGTGTGTCTCTTACTACCACCATCAGCTTCCACAACACATGGTCTGATCCAGCCAATCAAACCACACTCTGGCTGTGGTGTTCCGGCACCTCATGGCTCCTCCTAGAGGAGGCAGGCAGCGCTGGAGGGGACCCCGCTCTCACTGTACCACCAGCAGGGCATTTTCAAAAGAAAATGAGGATAGGAAGGGCAACAATAGGAAAAGAACGCAACTCTGGAAAATCCATCGAAAAAAGGTGCCGGAACTCCGTTCTGGTGCGTTCTATGACCAAAAAAAGCCCGGAACAGAAGTATGCACTTTACAACTCATCTATAATTCAATATTCATTTATCTATATACATTTAGTTACTAATGTCTGTCATTGTGCTTGCTATTAACCTATGGTCTTCCTTAAAACCTGTAGTGACTTGGAATGACTGGCCGTCCACATTTAAGTAAGGACATTCTACTGCCCAGTAAGTTTATTGCAAAATTGAGACTCCCCTTTTGGGAATTTCCTGTGGATTGGCTAAGTCCATTCTGGCCTTCTGACATCTAATGCCATACTAGAAACTTTGTTATTTCACATTTCTATTTCCTTTATGCTTCTAATATTGAGGTATTACAATATTAATATTCAAGGGTATCTTAATTTTAGTTCTGGTCTAGATTGATACAAACTTTGAAAATAATACAGCCTAAATGTTATGCTTCACTTTACATCAGGTGCTGATCTTCCTTACAATGGTCAAGTAATAGGAAGTGGTGTTAACAGAAATTCAGCAATTATTGGAGGTAAGGAAGCAGTATATATATTTATTTGAACTGACAATAAGTATATTCAGTTAGTTTAATATACGTTTCAGTATGAGTACATAGTTACCTAAGGTTGATTGAATTATTTTGGAAAATTTGATAACTTCTTTGAGTGATCATAATATGTGAACATTCTTTTCATAATATTCAAGTATAACCTAATAATTAAGATGCTGGGTTAGAATTAGGAAGCTCTAGATTTAAATCCATTATCAACTATGTAAATTCAGTTAGTGAATTTACTAAGTCATTATCAGTCACCATGATGTTCGGGAGACTTTCTTCATAAAAGGTGCTGATGAGTAATTATTTGTCATTAAACTGAGAGGTAAAAAAACATTATAATGAATTCATTTTGATTACTAAGTAAAAATATAACAGAATATTTAACCTCATTTGCCAGAAGAATGTGGTGTCCATATAGATAAACTTTATGATTGATTTTTGCTAGCTTGTCTCAAGTTGGAATGTTTCTGCAAAGTATACTCAGCAGTAAGCCAATTTCAACCAATAATATAGTCTCAGATTCAGATTCAGATCCTTACCTTTTCATACATTGCTCTGAACAAATTTATCTTCGTGCTTAAAGAAAAGCTAACCAAAGAATGAGAGCAAACAAACAGTTCCAGAGATTGTTTTCATTAGGCATATGTAAAGCTAATTTGGCAACAAAACAGTAAAATCAATTAAAGAAAAAATAGAATACTTAAATCAAGCAGAAGGAATATTGATAACAAATATTGCCTTGCTTTTGTCTAATCTACAATTTGTAATTCCAGGTTAACAATAATGTAATCTAATTTAGGATGGAAATTCTATCCTATTCTTCCATCTGTATGGTGATTATTTAATGTTCCTCCATTAAGTCCCATTTCTTGATAGTATCCATTTCCCCATGCAAAGGCATCCGATAGAGTAGATTAAGCTCCATAGCTACCATGATAGGATGAGATACCATCAGTACCCTGATGATACTCAACTTTATATCTCCATTCCTGTTGATCCAAGAGATGCTGTCACTTCCCAGTCACAGCACTTGAAGGCTGTGGAGGTTTGGATGGGTGATGAAGGCTTTGGCTGAACCGTGGTGAGACTGAGTAGCTTTGGGACCATGGAGCTTTGGGATTTGAGATTTAATATTTATAATATCTCCAGACAGAATTGTGGCATAACCTGGGGGTTTTCCTGGTTGTGGCATTCCTAGTAGCAGTCCTGGCTAGGAGAGCCTTTGCCCAACTTTTTGTTGTGTGCCACTTATGCACTCTCCTGAATCAGAAATCCCTATGTCAGTCACTCAAACCCTGATCATCTCCTGTTTTGACTATTCCAAAAGTATTCAGAAGCTATAGCTGGTGCAAAATACAGCAACCTAAACAATTTTTGGAGAGAATGGGGTAGTTAATGTTACACTGCTGTTCCACAAGCTACATGTCAACACTGCTAAATCGAATGTTATTGCTTGACAAGAGATGAAGAAGTAGCCATTTCATATGTTAAACTTGTGTATTGCTTTAAGAGATTGAGTTTAAGGTTGGGAGGGGAGAAGAGGAGGATTGTACCTTCAAGCCATCTGAAATTAAAGAAGATAAGTACTTGGCGGGTTTTCTAACAGAAGGGAAACTGATTCTTTAAATTAATTGGAGAATATGATTAATGACAAAACTAGAAAGGTGGAGAATTGTGTTTTAATATATTGTGCAAGGGGCGGAGATTTCAGATTCCAGATTCCTTCAAGCAAGCATTTGCCAGTGTGTTAGGCTGAATAAAAGACTTTAAAGGTAAACAATGCCTCAGAGTCATTTGAAAAGCCCATATGTCGGAAACTTGACACTACACTGGTTTAACTTCTGGGTCCAATTCAATATGTTGGTTCTTACCTTTAAAACCCTTCATGGCATGAGTCCAGGTTTTCTGAGGAATTATCTCACCCCAATGATATTGGCCCATGCTACCTGCACAGCAAAACGTGCATGCTGGAGAGCCAGTTGGTCAAGGAATTGTGTCTGTTGGGGTTCAGAAGAAGAATGTTTTCTGCTGTGGCTGCCATCCTCTGGAACCTGGTGCCATCTGAGATTATATCTGTACCACACTTTTGGTCTTCTGAAAGGGCCTGAAGGGCTCTACCAACTGGTCTAGGGTCTAATGGGGACATGTCATTCTGGAGCTGGTTAATGGACTAAGATAAGACTCCATCTCCTCCCCATATGCATTTTGTTCCTGTCAGGACCCACTTCAATCCCACATCTTAAGAAAGCAGAACTCTTGGAAACAATTTCTTCCAATAGGAACTTTTATTAAGAGTAGTTGATAGTAAGCATAATAGACAGGATCTGAGATTTCCCACGCAGAGTGATAGGTTAAGGTATCCCCAAGCAAGACCCCACCCCATAGTTCATCCAGTCAATGTGGGACACCCAATCCCCAGGTGTTAGGTCCATCATGGGAAAAGGGGAGATAACATCAGCCCGTCTCCAGTTCACACAGCGATGGTCGGGCGGCTCTTCACACCTTCCTCTGAGAGCATAGAAATAAACCAGACACTGAGGTTACATTCCTTATTCCCTCCCTCGTTCTAGCTGACAGTTTAGGGAGAAAAAGTTCAGAGAGAGAGAGAGCGCAGGAAAGCAAAATGTTACATTGTAGCGAATAGAGGAAGCAGAGGCAATAAACCCACGGGCATATTCCCCCCCTCCCCCTTGGCTGTATGGTAGAACCTAGGGAAAGGCAAGATTTGATTTTGGGTCAGAGGGATAGATAGAAATGAAATAGGAATGGGTTCTGACATTTCCCTTCCTTCCCATCTTTTCAGTATTAATTAATATTAATATTTATTAATATTATTATTTATTGTTTAATGCTTTAATGTTTTATCTTCTGATTTTTCATAATTGTAAACTGCGTAGATTTACCCCTGGTTGAGATGGGGGAATATAAATTTAATAATAAATAATAAATATATTGTGCAGATATATAAACACAATATTCCTATCTCATCTGACATTCATCTTTCTACTCTCTGTGATCATAGTTTAGCTCATTAATCACCACATGCTATCTCTTCCCCCCATACATACACAATCTGTGCATTCATGCATGCAACTTCAAATGTATGGTATTATGATTACAATTCATCAAGAGGCCTTTCAGGATGAGGCAAGATGGCTATTGAGATTTGTATGAGAAGTAACAAAATGGTTGCAATGATGAAATGCAATTACTACCTTTCCCATTATGCCTCATTCTGAATGAGAACTACTCAGAACAATTGGGCCTATTGGTTTCATGTTGTGGCAACTGCTAGTGCACGGGTCGGCAACCCGCAGCTCCGGAGCTGCATGCGGCTCTTTGAGCCGTCGCCTGCGGCTCCCAGCCGCCCGGTGCGCGCGCACCTCTTCGAACGGGCAGTGGTGCGCGCGCACCTCTCCAAATGGAGAGTGGCACCACCCGTTTGGAGAGGTGCGCGCGCACCTCCCCGAATGGGCGGAGGTGCGCGTGCACCTCCCCAAACCTTTGGAGAGGTGCGCGCGTACCTCCGCGCAAAGGGGCAGTGGCGCCGCTCTTTGAGGAAGCTGCCGCGGCCCGTCTGCAAAGCTGCCGAAAGCGGCAGCTTTGCAGATGGGCCGCGGCAGCTTCCTCAAAGAGCGGCACCGCTGCCCCTTCACGCGGAGGTACGCGCGCACCTCTCCAAAGGTTTGGGGAGGTGCGCACGCACCTCCGGTCATTCAAAGAGGTACGCGCGCACCTCTCAGAATGGGCAGGGGCGCCGCTCTTTGAGGAAGCTTTGCAGACGGGCCGCGGCAGCTTCCTCAAAGAGCGGCACCGCTGCCCCTTCGCGCAGAGGTACGCGCGCACCTCTCCAAAGGTTTGGGGAGGTGCGCGCGCACCTCCGGTCGTTCGGAGAGGTGCGCGCGCACCTCTCAGAATGGGCAGGGGCGCCGCTCTTTGAGGAAGCTGCCGCGGCCCATCTGCAAAGCTGCTGAAAGCGGCAGCTTTGCAGACGGGCCGTCGCCGTCGGGCAACCGGGAACCGGTTCCATCTCACTTTAAAAAAAATGGCAACCACGTGCGTCCGTGCATGCATGGACACACGCACGCGGCTCCCACTTTTTTAATTTGTGATGGAACCGGTTCCCAGTGGCTCTTTTCCTTTTTTAGGTTGCCGACCCCTGTGCTAGTGGATTTTCTAGTGCCTCAGTATGACAATTTTCAGATTGAGGTGGTGGGCAGTTAACAGCATGAGAGTTAAAGTCATTGTTTTCAGCATAATCCATCATCTTTTCTAGTGTACAAGGAGATGGCTGACATATAAAGAACTGGATTGGTTATATCAAAATATTAATATTGCACTTAATGAACATAATTCTCAGTGTGTGAAATAAAGAAATTATTAAAGTATATCTGAACCACAAAATCATATATATTTTTTCTAATTGCCACTTAAAATATATGAATTTAGTAATAAAAATAATTAAATCTCATTGGTGAGATTTTTCTTACTAAATGGTTTCATAAGGTGGCTTGACAAAATAAATATTTTAGCAATGTCAAATTTAACAAAAATGTTTGAAAAATAACTGCAAGTATGTTTAATTACAATATATTATTGAATGAATATTTCTTCCCCCCTTATTTTTAATTTGTTAAACTCTCACATTTCTCTTAGGTATTATTGCTGTTGTGATCTTCACCATTCTCTGCACCCTGGTGTTCCTCATTCGATATATGTTCCGCCACAAGGGAACCTACCATACCAATGAAGCCAAGGGGGCAGAATCTGCTGAGAGTGCAGATGCCGCTATTATGAACAATGATCCCAATTTTACAGAAACCATAGATGAGAGCAAAAAAGAGTGGCTGATCTAAAATGAGATGGGAGGAGGAAACAGCAGGGATTGGGATGGGATTGCAAAATATTTTTTCAACAAGCTCTCTAATGGACTCTTGAGCACATCTAATTTTAAAAAGGAGGAGATCAGCACAACTCAAGGTGCAAAAGACAGACAAACATTGAGACTGCAAGCCCAAACAAACAGAAAAGAATATTGATTTATCTTGAATTGCCCTTTTTGTACACATTTAATCCAAGAAAATAATCCAAGCAGTTCGGTAATTTAAGAAGTTCACCATTGCCAATAAATATTGTTGTCTATATGTGCTTAGAGGTGTTGAAAAATACCTATCACTACAGGGATCACTTTTCTGTTTTTTGTTTTTTTTCTAATCCCTTTAGAATACAAATATTTCTCTCAAACAATAACATTTCTCTTTTTGAAGCCTAGGAGCATTCTTGTATAGCCTTTTAACATAATGTTCTAAAAAGGATGTGATAATAGTTGAAACATACATTGTCATTTGATTTGATTTGAACATTAAATCTATCAGATTGCAGGGTACTTTCAAATGGCTTTATAAATTCTCAGAATTCTCTGTAATTGTTTGAAAAAGCCAGGAATCCCAAGTGTATCTTCTTTTATTGGTATAAACATCTTAGTTTCATTTCTTATCTGAAATAAGATACAAAGTGCCAATAATCAGCATTGCTCCAGTTTCTGAGAATAAGAATATTGGCATTTACAGAAAGCTTTTGTCCCACAGAATCTCCAACATTACTGAATTACAAATTTCATAGGAAATAGTATTTCAGTGGCTGTCAATCTGTGGGGATAGCTCACAGAATTATTCTCTTTGGGAGAAGCCATAACTATGAAATTATCTTAAAAACCAACTTACAATAAATGGCCCTTCAGAAAGCAAGAACTCAGTCTTTAAGACATGCCTGGGATAAAACCAAATTTCTGTGTTTTTGATAGGCCATCAATCTGTTAGCACTTTGAAATCTCCACCTGATTTGGGTATATGACAATATAGTGAAGTTTTTCTCAGTAATGAAGACATGCTGTTATTTTCATTCTTATTGTCAGAAAGGCACACATTAATCACAAAAATTATTAATTTCCTTGCTGTAGCTCTAACTCTTCTGACCTGAGATCACCATGTGACATTTGTTCCACTTGTGACATAACTAATTTATGTAGATACATAAATACATTCTAGGGAATTAAAACCACTTTTATATGGTCATTGAAAATGGATTCTCATAAATTCACAACATTATAGACATATTTCTATTTAACAAACAAATTTAATAACAATGCATGTTTTTTTTGTTCTTTAAGTCTTCATAAATCCTGG
Source organism: Vipera berus (assembly GCF_964194415.1). NCBI lineage: Eukaryota > Metazoa > Chordata > Lepidosauria > Squamata > Viperidae > Vipera > Vipera berus. Next base: position 65,105,319 of record NC_138205.1, on the reverse strand, counting down.
TTTGAAATAGATTTTTGAAACAGTTTTCCCTTTAGTGCAGTGGTTCCCAACCATTTCTATACCCCACACCCCTAGAACACTTCTGATATATTCTCATGCCCCTTACAAAAGTTCAAAATAACAGCAACAAATTATGCATATACATTATAATTTTGAAAATCCAAGTTTTTGCACCCCCTGGAATACCGTCTCGTATCCCCAGTGGGTGCAAGCACTCTTGGTTGGAACCCCTGCTTTAGTGGAAAAGCAAAAATGAAAAGACTGAATAATCCTGTCACTCAGAAAGCTCAGAATTACATATTCCAAAGCATTCCTATGGGCAGGTTTGCTGAATCTGTTATTCAGGGATAAGAGTCACATTGCTGAATTGAAATGTACATATCCCTGAAAGAGAAAGCTCTGGAACAATTCTCACAAGTCACATGCATCTATGTTTTAGCAGATAGAGTTATGTGAAAGAATTGATTCAGATCTAATATTTTGGCATGAGCTTTCTTATGAATTGAATGTACACTGGGCCATTTTTGATTATCAAATTATGACAAAGTAGATTACTTCTATACAACAAATGTTAATCAATTTCTAATTGGTTTAATCAGCAAAACATAATTGCTGATACATAATTGTAATTTTGCAAAAGCAAGTTCACTGAACTACAATTTCCTGGGTTTCTTGGAGGAGTTTCATAGCTGTTAAACTGGTATGAATCTAATTCAATGTGGTGGCTTTCTTCAAAAAAAATCCCATTGTTGATTAAGAAGGTCCTTCACTAGCACTCTTTGTAGAATTGTACTGTACTTTGCACCCAGTGAGCATAATACAATTGTATAGTCTCTTGCTTCTCATGTATTTTAAGAAAATGAATGATGATAAGGTTCATGCATATGTCTGTGAATCCATGTAACATATCTGCTCACTATTTTGGTATGCATAGCTTTGAAACATTTATATATCATCTTCTTGAGAAATATTGGTAATCCGAATTAACTGTAGTTCAACATACTAAAAAATCCTATTCTCTTTTAGCTGAGTCTATAGTTTTGGGGGGGATGTATAGGAGTCGGGAATAAAATTACTTCCATATTTCAACACTCTTGCAAGTTGTTATACACACCTGTAGATCTGTCTGCCAGTCTGCCTCTTTCCATCCAATGAGTGAGGGATGTCCCTCAGTTTTAGAAAGCCATCAGTGCCTTTGTGAGAATAGCAGCCATTATGCCAGCTCTCTTTATTCTTTTAGCATTCCGCTAACCAGCATGGATCTCACAAAGCATAGACTACCATGTTAAGAAAGGATGTGAAGACAACAATCAACAAATATGTTTTATGTAAACCCTTATAATTTGATAGATATATAATGTTAATCATTTTTCTAATATTTCTTTTCTATATTTTTGAGACTTTTAAAGTCTTTATCATATGTGAGGATTTATTGCTTTGTTACATTAATTCTTTATCAAGTATTCTCCTTCAACAAAAGAAGACTAATGAAATAATTGCAGTCTGTTATAATAACTATCTGACCATAATGTCACCTCATCAATACAAAACACGTTCACATATAAAGCCACAGTAATGGTGATGATAATAGCAATGATGATATTTTTATTATTTCTTTGTTTGTTTGTTTGTTTATATCCTGCCTTTTATTCCTTTTAGAAATAATCTACATCTTCCTCCTTCTATTTTGCCAACCACAACAATAATCCTATGAGGTGACTTGAGCTGAAAGAGAGTGACTGGTCCAAGTTCACTCAGCTGGTTTTCATAGTTAATGCAGGACATGAACTCACAGTCTTTTGCTTTCTAGCCTAATGCCTTAACCCAGGCATGTCAAACTCACGATGTCACATGACATCACACGATGTATCACGGCTTTTTCCCCATTGCCGGCAATGGGGTGAGCGTGGTTTCGTCGTTACGCATCTGGCCCGTGGGCCGGCAGTTTGACATGTCTGCCTTAATCACTAAACCAAACTGGCTCCTATATAATTATATAGTCACAAGTGCATAGTGAGTACACCAGATGGAGATCAGTTTGCCTAGAACCCTTTATGGAGAAATAGCAACATCTCAAAGGCAATTTTCAGCAGCTGTAACAAAATTAACAAAAGCTTATGGGAATTGTAGTTCAACAGCAAACATTCACATGCTTGAGCTAGAATAAACATGCTAAGTTCCACATTTAGCATGTTTACTATTTCTAAATTCTTACTTAGTCAATTTTAGTATGTTATAGCATAGTAAAAGAAGAATTATTGTTGTGGTGATGTGACCAACTTTTCCTTTCTGATTTAGCCTAATAAGTTACATGTTTAGTTCCCTACTGAACAAGGAAATGTCCAAATTACCTAGTTAGATTCAACACATACTATCAAAATTTACAGACAACATTAGCATGATCAGTTTTTTCCTTATTCACAATACATGATATTTTCACAGGGCTTTTAGCTCTGAGGTAAAAATTGTCCACAAATAGCTATTATAGCTATTATAAATTGACTGTTGCATTACTAAGTTATTAAAATACCTTTTTGATGAACATCAAAAATAGAATGTTACACTTGGCACTGAAAAATCTAAAATGTACTGCTATGTCTTGAAGTTCACTGAGTAACTTTGGATTTAGGACAAAAAACAACCACAGCTGTTGGTACCATATTTCAGTTTAACACTGGGTGGGAGAGGTTCTAATGATGTCTCTGAGGGATGGCACTTGAGCTGCTATGTCTTGCCATAGCAAATGGTGATCTGGTAGCTACAGAGAATTATTAACCACTGATATTCTTACTACTCACTGACACATTGCCTCCTTTAACAATAAGATGTGGTACAGCCCACTTATGTGATCAGTTAAGACACACGTGTGTCTTCTGCACATACTTGTTTACTTATCTTTAGAAATTACAACTGCTTCTAGCATAGTTATAACACATTTAGGTGACTAATTTTGTTTTGTTTTGTTCAAGTAGGCACAGAGAATAGGGAATGAGTAGATTGAAACAAACTTCTCCATTTCTATAAAGCTGTGAATAGGAACTAACCTAGCTTTGATGGCTTTTCTACCCCTCATTTTAATCCTAAATATCAAAAAGGACAGCTATAATCTTATAGCTAAATTATACATGTATGTGCCTGCTTCACATACTTGAAAGATCACATCTATCTATGTCCCGAGCATTGCTAAACTGGACTGTGATACACATTAATCCATTTTTATGCACATTTTAAAAAATTTATACAAACATTACAGAGTGAGAGGAAAATTTCTATTTGTGATTGCAAAATATTCTTGGTAACATCCATATATCACGTATGAAAACGTGGTAAAAGCCAGGAATAGCCATAGTGATAACTATTAGCACATCTACTGAAGATACATGGCTGGACTACTGACTTCAGTGGAACAGGAGCAGAAAAAGATGGAGCCAAACAATGAATTAAGATGCATGTCCATAGTACTGTGGGAGTTATTGAAGTTATGGCAATAAGTGCTTTCTGCAGATTATGTCTTTTAAAAAGTATGGACTGTTCAAGCCTTAAACTAGTCAGTCCTTTCCTTTTTCCTTTTTATTTACTTTTTATTATAAACTGTTTTATGACACTGGCTCCATTACTAATATTGCTGGGAAACAAATTCTGCATTAGAAATTAGGAGGATACAATTAGAAAAATGAAATCACCTAGGATTAAATCTCCCAAGCTAATAAATAGGAAATAAGTGTAACAGGGGCAACTGAAATAAATACGACAGAGCAGTGCATGTTATAATTCTGTTTATATTAATTATTCCTAAACTTCCATCTGTGCTAGTAACTATGCATGTACCATTTTGTGAATATTTTAGATTTTGGGCAGGGGGAAAGGAAGGATTCCTAAGTGACCATTCTTTTATACCATCACAAACCTCTGAGTTTCTTAAGAGAAGGAATGCTTTTTAAATCAATGATAACACCTCTACCTCCTCTTTGAAGAAAAGGAAAAGAGAAGGAAAAAAAATAGACAATTAAGCCTAAAAGGAAAAGAGAATAAGAGTGATAATCATGACACAGACGATGATTTGTTTCTCTGTAAAACTTGGTAAAATTAGGAATCAGAGGTATATTTACAGTGTTGATTTTATATAATCAATCATTTCTTTAAAATGACTATGGAAATAGGGGAAAATGCACTGTACTATATTAACATTATGTCCTAATCTGGCAAAGTTAGGATGTTCTGGTAAATGGGCTTTTAGGGCCATTGATCTTTTCATATCAAGTGGAATGCATGTATTATGAGTGCCTGATGCTAAATCTCAGAACCCACTTTGCCTTCACCTCCTGAGCAGAAGATCAATATAGTCAGACACTATCTGTTCATTTGAAAGTTCAAGTTTAACATGCTTAGTATGTTATTTATTGTCAAAAACAAAGTGAAAGTAGTTCTGTGGACAGAATAAGAGGACTTTGGACAGCTGAATGAAGAACAACACTAGATGACAATGGGTAGGTCACTACAAAAATAATCCAGACCTGCTGAAGCACCAAATAAGATAATCCCTAGACATCCTATTCTAACCTCTCACAAATTGCAGATGGAATGTGATCATAAAATGGGGATTTATTTTATTTATTATTTTTGTAAGTAGCATATTTAATATTCCTTCCTCCTCCAATTTTCTCCTCCACAACAACCCTTTGAGGTGGGCTGGGTTGAGAGAGAGTGATTGGCACAAGATCACCCAGCCATCTTTCATGCCTAAAGCAGGACTAGAACTCACAGTCTCCCTGTTTCTAGACTGTAGCTTTAACTATTAGTCTAAACTGGAATTTCATTTATTGAGAAAGGAGAGAAAAGTTTTAGATGTTGAGTTTCTTCAGGTATAAAACTTTGTGAAAAAATGGTCAACTCTTGCTGAATATTTTATGCAAAACAAATCCTTCCAGGAAAGGTGATAATGCATGCCAAACAACTTCATTTCATTCAAAATACACAGAAACTTTATTAGTTTTTTGGTAATGAAAATAATTTGGATAAAGTGTTGGTAGAGAAGGAAGACTGCAAATATGCTGGCTTCCATTTTATTGCTAAATGTATAGATATTTTTATGGAAATGTTTATAAGTGTCCTTTGCATTGTCCTGTTCTAGCTTCTTATTTTACACATTGACTAATCATAATTATTTAGAAGTACAAAATAGCTGCAGACCAGACCATCAATTCTAGGCTACATGGAAAATATTTCCTTTGAGAAGGCAAGCTTGCTCATGCACCAGCAATTTGCATGTTCTGAATTTTTCTTTAAACTAGTCTTTTCCTTTTTAAGTTAGTGTCTGCCCCTCAGACTACCTTTCTGAGGAATCCAGAAATAAGGTAACCTTATGTCTAATGCAGAGATAATGTCACAATCCAGGATTCAGGTGTAGTAAAATTCATTATAGAAGCCTTCTCAGGCATTCATTCTACACATATGCACAATAAAAATGGGTTCCTTTTCATAATGAACTGGAATGTTGTGAGGCTCTTTTAATCCTTGCTTAGCAACACTATTTGCATAGAACTTTTATTAGATAAGAATTTACTGGGGTTGGGTTAAAATGAGCACTATTCTCTACTTGAAATAAGTATTTTTCTCAATGAGTTTCCAGGCAACAAAAGCTTTCCATTTCAGTAGCCTTTTTTCCTGCCCTCTTTTAGCCTTTTGTCCAGTATTTTCAGAACAATGGTGGGATTTTTAGAATTCCTGTCATCTGCTAGCTATAACATGGACTGTATATTAATCAGATGATACATATGTTGAAGTAGATTTGGATCAGTTGTGCATGGAGTCTCTTAACTCTGATGAACATAGAATAATGGGCACATTTAACACAATAGCTTAATTTTCCAGAAATATTTGAGATTCAGTTGGTTTTTCAATGATACTGCCATGAAGAGCTGATAAAGAATTTTTTAAAAAATTAACTCAAGATCTCACAGATTTTTTTAAAAAAGGAAAACCTTATCTCAAATCCCACATTTTCAGCATTCTTCAATAAAAGATCTGATTGGTTCTTTTCTTTAAGGGAATAAATTCACAATGTGCTAAATTTATGCCCTTTTTATCCATCAAAAAGGTTCTCTACCAGAATGTGGCTTCTTCATACAACTAGATTTAAGAATATTAGATATCTTGGATTCCTCCAGTTCTAGGCATGTCTTCTATAAAATGTTTGTTCTATTATGCTATTATAATCATGCCTAATTCAGTACACAGGAATAATTTAAAATTATGTCTCTTTTAGGGGAATGGTTTGTAAATTTCTAAAGAGTGTAACTCTGTAAGGCCTTATCTAATATATGTAAAAGTACATTAAAGGAGCCTTGTCAGGTTGACTATATTCTGTGGTGGTGTTTTATCTTTTCTTAAAAAGAAAGTTAAAATTGCTTGCCATAATATTTTTATTAAAATAGAATACAAAAAAACAAAAGTTAGAGAATTAAGAGAAAGGAAGGAAATGCTAAAAGAAAAAAGTTGTAACTTCCAACTTTTTGCAGTACCATAAAATGCAAAAAAAGCACAGAAAAATACACTCTCGAGCTTTTCCGTTACACTTCATTATATTTCAAGCTATTTATAAAATAACAAAATCATTCTAATCGTCAACACCTAGAATCAAAGTTTCCTTTTTTTCAGTATGATGCAAGATAAGATAAGATAAACTTTATTGTCATTTTTTTTACTGTGGGCACAACGGCACACATCAAAAATGAAATTTAGTTGCCCGCTCTCAAAATGGAACACATACATGACACACATCTAACCATACTATATACACATATGCAGGGCTTTTTTTCTCATAGAACACCCAGAATGGAGTTCCAGCACCTTTTTTGGATGGAACTTTGTAGGGTAGGCAAGGCGGGTTGTATGACGTGTGAGTTCCGGCACCTTTATTTTTTTACAAAAAAAGCACTGCACATATGTATAGACCCACACCCCTACATATACATAACAAATAAATATTAAATATTAAATACTGTCCATCTTAAATATATAATGGAAGGAGGAAGCTAGAGAGTTCACAAGGTTAATGCTGTATGGAATGAAACTGGCTGAATCTGGATGTTCTGCTGCAGATACCATGAAGCTTCCTCCCAGAAGGTAACAAGGAAAACAGGTCATGAAGAGGATGTGTAGTGTCCCAGATAATTTTACAGACCCTGCTCAAGCAACGCTTCTGTGCTATGTCCTGGATGGAGGGGAGGGAACTGCCAATGATCTTTTTGGCCATCCTCACCACTCTCTGCACTGCCTTCCTGTATGAAGCAGTGATGCTTCCAAACCAGACTGTGATGCTGTATGACAGGATGCTCTTGATGCTCTCCCTGTAGAAATTGGTCAGGACAGGGGAAGGAAGATGTGCTTTTCTCATGCGAGGCAGAAAATGGAGGTGCTGCTGTGCCCACTTCACCAGTTTCTCACTGTTGAGCAACCAAGCCAGCCTACTTGTTAGTTGCACACCCAGGAATTTGATGCTGGTAACCATCTCCACAGGTGAATCATTTATGCACAGAGAAGTGTGGCTGTGCCTGCCTTTTCTGAAATCAACAATGATCTCTTTGGTTTTCCGGTATTTAAAACTAGGCTGTTTTCCTTACACCAGTTCACCAACCCCTCAACCTCCTTGCGGTAAGCTTCCACCTTGTCATCATGAATAAGGCCCACCACTGTTGTATCATCTGCAAACTTCACAATATGGTTGGTGGCAAACCTAGCACAACAGTCATGGGTCAACAAGATGAACAGCAGCGGACTTAGGATGCAGCCCTGAGGAGAACCTGTGCTCAAGAAAATGGTATTAGAGGTATTTGTTCCAACTTGCACATATTGCGGCCTGTTGGTAAGAAAATCAAGAATCCAGTTGTACAAAGGAGTGTTTAAGCCTAGAAGGCCCAGTTTGTCTAAAAAATCCAAAAGTGGTTTCCAAATGGAAACAAAACTACCTAAATTCTTCTTTTTAATCAAAACAGTTTTGCTATCTCTGCTTACGCATGGCTTAAAAAAAAACCTTCTTGGATAACAACCAAAAAAGTATTTTAGAAGAAAGCCTTGTTTGCATTTAATCCAGAATCTTAACCTACCAAAAATAAAAATAAAATTCATTCAATCTAGAGCTACCCAAAGCATAGTGAGGTGCTCATTTTTAGCTGTGACAATATGTGTATCCCACAAGGAAGCTTTTCAGGTCCACAGATTAGTATAATTTCAGTAAACATCAAAGGTCTGTCTGCATTTAAGAAACATTTGAGGAGATGGAACAACATTTAATTGAAGCCCTAGTAGAGTTGCATCAATACTAATAACCAGTTGTTAAATATTCAGTTCTTGAAGGCGTTAAGCGAGACGAGGTGCTCAAACAGCAACAAGTTTTTTCTTAACTCAGAACAGAACAGAAGCAAGCTAATATCTGCTCCACAGCTATTTATATGGTTGGCCTCTAGGCGGCGACCAATAGGTTTAAAGTAGCAGTTTCCCACCCCAAACCTACTTAACAGACTGGAGACAGCAAGTCTAGCTCAGCCCAGCAACCATTACATAACACACAGAAAGTAGGTCAGCCATTAAGCAAGCAGTCAGACACAAAGCAAGTGAATTACACAGATAAGGCCAATACATTACACCAGTTAAGACCAAATCCAGCAAAAACTCAGATATGTGCCTTTCATCTTCACAATAAGCAGGAAAGGGACGTTATTAGAATATTGCTACAGCCCTAAATATTTAGGGGTCACTCTAGATAGGACCCTAACATACAAGGAATGCTGTACCAACACTAAACTGAAGATCAGTGGATGAAACAACATCCTCAGGAAATTAATAATAATAATAATAATAATAATAATAATAATAATAATAATAATAATAATAATAATAATAATAATTACTATTATTATTATTATTATTATTATTATTATTATTATTATTATTATTATTATTATTATTATTATTATTATTATTATTATTATTATTATTATTTAATTTTTATACCGCCCTTCTCCCGAAGAACTCAGGGCGGTGTACAGGGCAATACAATAAAATACAATATATAAAAATTAAAAGAAATATTAAATACAGTAGCCCAATTAAATAGATTAATACAAAATGTTAAAATACCCCTAAACCCATCAGACCAGGCCGGCTTGTTCAAATAAATATGTTTTTAGGTCACGTCGGAAGGAGCGAAGGTCGGGAGCCATCCGGAACTCCACCGGTAAACGGTTCCAAAGGTCTGGCACGCCCACAGAGAACGCCCTCCCCCTGGGGGCCGCCAGTCGACACTCTTTGACCGACGGCACCCTAAGGAGGCCCTCTGTGTGGGAGCGCACTGGACGAAGGGACGTTGATGCCGGCAGCAGATGCTCCCGTAAGTAACCCGGACCCATGCCATTTAGGGCTTTATAGGTAGTAACCAGCACCTTGAATCTTACCCGGAGGGCAACCGGAAGCCAATGCAGCTCACGGAGTAGAGGTGTTACATGGGAGTATCGGGAAGCCCCTACCACCACTCGTGCGGCTGCATTCTGGACCTGCTGGAGCCTCCGAGTAGTCCTCAAGGGCAGCCCCATGTAGAGAGCATTGCAGTAGTCCAAACGGGAGGTCACGAGTGCATGAGTGACTGTGCGCAAAGCATCCCGGTCTAGATAGGGCCACAACTGACGCACCAGGCGAACCTGAGCGAAGGCCCCCCTAGTCACAGCTCCTATATGATCATCCAAGGAGAGCTGTGAATCTAGGAGGACACCCAAGTTACGAGCCCTATCTACAGGGGGTAATATCTCACCACCCATAATTAGCGATGGAATATTCTGAATTTCCCGAGACGCCGGCACACACAGCCACTCAGTCTTGTCAGAGTTGAGTCGAAGCCTGTTCCTCCCCATCCAGACCCGGACCGCCTCCAGGCAATGGGACTGTCGGGCCTGGCACGCCCGACATTCGGACGGGCCGCGGGGCGACTCACCAGACTGCCGGCACCTGCAGAATGCCCCGCCACGCCCCGAAAACTGCCGGCACCCGCGGAACGCCCCGCCAGGCCCCGACAACTGCCAGCACCCGCGGAACGCCCCGCCAGGCCCCGAAAATCACCGCCGTCACCCACGGAGCGCTCCGCCAGGCCCCGAGACTGGTTGCCGGCGTCCGCAGATTCCTGGAGGGCCGGGACGGTGCTCGGCCGTTGCCCCGCCCCAGCGCCCGTCTGCCCGGCACCCGCCAAGACCGCGGAGCACCTTACCCGTTCCCAGCGACCCCTGCCAATCTCCTCTTGCTCCTGGCGAGCTGCGGCGCTCCGGAAAAGACCGCCCGTCAGCTGGGAGGACGGCGGCGGCCCGCTCGTCAGCTGGGGAGGCGCGGATCGGCCCGGCGGCTCCCGGAAGTGGCCAACGAGCCGGGGGGAAGTGCAGTTGCCGTGTTCAGCCGGGGAACGAGCTACCGGCCTTCAGAAACTGGGGACACATTGTGGCTGGGTGCCAGGGTAACTCTGGGGGTGGTGGAGAACCCCCACGGGTTGGGGAAGGGCTCAGGGCGAGACTTGCGGCGGATTGGGAAACTGAGGGAGAAGGTGGAAGCGCGCGAGACTCTGGGGAGAGGGAGGGTGGTTTGGGCTGGGGGGTGGCTTACCGGCTGCAGTGGTGGTGGGGCGGGTGCCAAAGGGTGGGGGCCATGGGAGGCGTTAGTTAAGAAGGGTGTGGGCGGGGTGGAATGATTAGGGGTGTGGTGGAGGGTGGTGGCTTGGCTGGCTATTTAACAGCGTTGATGATTCTGTAGAATCAACGCTGACTTCATCAGTCTTCGAGCATTTGTTTATGAAGCTAATAAACGTGGCTTAGAAGAACCAGCTCCCGTTCCGGTTTCATTTGTTTGGTGACTCGTCGGACGGGCCCTGAAAGTAAGTCAGCGTTCCTTTAACCTTTGTGGAGAGTTCTCTTTGGGTGTTTGCTATGGCAGAAGGTACGGAGGATTCTGCGCCGCTGGCTGAGGAGCAGGAGGAAGCTGGAGCTGCGGCTGGGCTCTTGGAGTCGGTGGAAGTGGGGGAGGAGGCGTTGCCCTCGGTGCGGCGGAAGGAAAGGCCTCCCCCACTCGACGGCCCTGGTCCGGGGCCTCAGGAGGCTGGAGTGAGGGTTCGCAGCAGTGATCAGTGGCCACACTCTGATGGGGGTTACAGAGGACTTGGCCAAGGCCAGGCGGGCTGGCCTAAAGGTGCGTCTACAGAGTGGAGGGAGCGGTGTTACATGGAGGACAGCGGTGAAGAATGGAGCTACTCCACCGCTCCGGGCAGCCGCACTATGGAGGTTCTCAGAGAGCGGTTCGGGGAGGTGAGGGGTCGGGAGCCAGAGTTTTGGACTGTTCCAGATGAGTCAGACCAGGGGCAGTGGTCTCTCCCAGGGGCCCCTGCCCGGCGGTCTAGTCCGCCCCGCTTCCGTATGGACAGCCCAAGGTACCAGGGGCCAGTCCGTCAGCCTGAAGTTCGTAGAGGTCCTGGGGTCCCGGCTCCCGCAACGGCAGTACCGAGTGGCACGGCTCCTTGGGATAGCGTGACTGGAAGACCGAGACAACAACCGTCACGCCCAGATGGGGGGGTCCCGATCCAGGGGGTGCCGCTGGGACCTTGGGGTCCAGGGCTGCCGTGGGGCCCTCCGCCCCTGACTGCGGTCTATGATGGACATCCAGACCGTCTGGCAATGTTCCTGGGCCAGGTGATTAACCATATGGACCAGTACGGGCCAGCCTATACGTCCCAGTGGGCGATGGTAGTGGCCGTGACAGCGTGTCTTCAAGGAGAGGCCGCGGCCTGGGCGGCCGACCTATACGGCGATCATGCCCGTGAGCTCGGGGACCTTGGCCTTTTCCTGGAGGCTCTACGAGCCCGTTTTGAAGATATCTCACGGGTGCTCCGCGCCGAGGCCGAAGTGTTGGATCTGCTCCAGCAAGGAAGACCAGCGGTGCGGTATGTCGGGGAGTTCCAGAAAGTGGCCGGGAGGCTACGGTCATGGCCTGAACGCCTTCTTGTACACCACTTCAAGGCTGGACTGGACAGTGCCCTGCGGCGAGCTTGTGTGGTAAGGGGGGTGCCGGCCCGTCTGCAGGACTGGTTCTGGGTGGCTGTTGAGTTGGACATTGGCTTGCAGGATACCCGAGGAGGGCCTGAGGGGGTGACCGGAGCCCGGCGGCCGGCCGAAAAGGTGAAGGTGGAGGAGCGGCCTGGCTTGTCGGCGTCCAAAGCCCCTTCTGTACAGCCACCACGGCCTGGTATCAGGTGTTTCAGGTGTGACCAGCCGGGTCATCGGGCGGCTGAATGCCCGCTCCCGCCAGCCCGAATGGCCCCCCCTGCGACCTCGACACGGGCTTTGTCCGCTAGGAAGACCTCGGAGCGGTCCCGAACTGCCTATCAGGCAGTTGATGACAGCCGGCGAGCGACTACCCCATTGGCGACCGGACCCGTAACCACCCAGCCCACACCGACGGAGGACCTTGAGGATCTGGAGCTGGAGGAGGACCCAATGGTAAGCGCCCCGGTGTGTCCCTTCGTGTTCCCGGTGGTATTGGTGAGCCCAGTGTCTGGGCAAAGGCGGGCAGTTAGGGCTTTGGTCGATTCTGGGAGCACCCGGTGTCTTATCAACCGGAAAACAGCGGCTGCAGTGGGTATCCGGTTGCAACGCCTGGTAACCCCCCTTCGCTTCCAGCAAGTGGATGGGTTGCTCCTCGGCGGAGCCCCTATCACCCATGTCACCGAACCAGTCCGGCTGGAATTGGGGGCCCACTGGGAGACTTTGCGTTTTGTTGTGGTGCCCTCTATGACTGAAGCTGTTATCCTGGGCCTTACGTGGCTTGATAAATGGGGTCCCACGATTTGGTGGGAGGGGGGGTTGTCGTCATCTCTGGGTGGGTCTGGGTCCCGAGCCCCCTCTCCACCATTCTTTTCTGGGGCCGGAGGACACGGGGTCGCGGGAGAAGGTTTGCGGGGTCAAGGAGGACTCAAAGGTGCATATACCCCGAGTTTACTCCGACTTAATGGACGTCTTCGATGAGCGGGAGTGCGATTCGTTACCACCCCACCGGCCGACGGATTGTGCCATCGAGTTTGAACCTGGTGCCAGACTGCCTAAACCCCGTATGTACGCCATGTCCCCGAAGGAGATGCAGGAGTTACGGCGGTACATAGATAAGAACTTGGAGAGAGGGTTTATCCAACCAGCCCGATCTCGGGTGGCGGCGCCAGTGCTCTTCTGCGAGAAGAAGGATGGGGGCTTGCGCTTGTGTGTGGACTACTGGGGGGTTAACGCGGTGTGCGTGGAGCACCTCTATCCCCTTCCTTTGATGAAGGACCTGCTGGCCCATTTGGCAACAGGCCGGGTATTTACTAAGTTGGACCTGAGAGAAGCCTACTACCGGGTGAGGGTCAAAGCAGGGGACGAGTGGAAGACTGCGTTTAATTGTCCCCTTGGTAGCTTCCAGTTCCGAGTGATGCCGTTTGGCCTACAAGGAGCTCCGGCTGTATTCATGCAATTGATCAATCAGGTCTTGCATGAGTTCCTGTATCGGGGAGTTTTGGTGTACTTAGACGACATCCTAATTTACTCGGACACATTGGAGGACCATGTACTTCTAGTGCGCCAGATGTTGACTAGACTGTTGGAAGCGCAGCTCTATGTTAAACTGTCCAAATGTGAGTTCCACAGGGCCCAGCTGGACTACCTTGGGTATCGTATATCGGCGGCAGGAGTGGAGATGGATCCTAGAAAGGTACACGCTATTCAACAGTGGCAGCCTCCGCGAACTCGTCGACAGTTGCAGAGTTTCCTTGGCTTTGCCAACTTCTACAGACAGTTCATCCCGCGTTTCGCGGCCATCGCCCTGCCGTTAACAGATCTTCTGCGCACACGACAATTAAAGACACGTCCACGTCCAGGGCTTAAGTTGGAGTGGTCCACAGCGTGTCAGCGGGCATTTGAGGAACTGAAGTCCCTCTTCGCTAAAGAGCCCGTTTTGCGACACCACGACCCCGAACTGGCCTATGTCGTACAGGCGGATGCAAGCGATGTTGCTCTTGGGGCCGTCCTTCTTCAGCGGAATAGTGCCGGGGTCCTGCAGCCGTGTGCTTACACCTCCAAGAAACTGACTCCCACTGAACGGGCCTGGGCAGTGTGGGAGAAGGAGGCTTTTGCGGTCCGTTGGGCCTTAGAGACTTGGCGACACCTCCTGGAAGGGGCCTCCCGTCCATTTGAACTGTGGACGGACCATAAAAACCTGGAGGCCCTACAAACCCCTCGCCGCCTGTCGCCTAAGCATGTCAGGTGGGCGCTATACTTCTGTCGCTTCAGGTTTGTGCTGAAGTATGTGCCGGGGGGTCGAAATTTTCTGGCGGATGCTTTATCCCGCATGCCACAGTTTGACAGCAAGAGGGAGGAGGTGGTGCAGGCACTCATCCCGACACTGGTGGAGGAGGGGGATGCTTCAGAGAGTGCTGGACGGGTGATGGAGGAAAATTTGAACCAGGCCATCCAAAGGGCCCTACAGGAGGATGCCTGGTTACGGGGTAATCCGGGACTATTGACTATGCGGGACGGCCTGGCGTGGCATGGAACACGGTTGTATGTACCTGAAACTGTGCGGCCACGCGTTCTGCATGGGTGTCATGACACCAAACAGGCGGGACATTTCGGATTTGTGAAAACCTTGCATCTGGCACGTCGTCAATTTTGGTGGCCCCGCATGAAGAGTGACATCGAGGAGTACGTGCGGCGTTGTCATGTCTGTGCTACTACAAAACCCCAGGTTGGGAAACCTTTGGGGCTTTTGCAACAAGTAGCTGACCCGTCTCGGCCATGGCAAGACATCGCCATGGACTTCGTTGTGGACCTCCCAGAGAGCAAGGGTCACACCGTTATTTGGACAGTGGTCGACCTGTTTTCCAAACAGGCACACTTTATTCCGTGTAAGGGTTTACCATCAGCTCGTCGACTAGCTTGGTTGTTTCTCACGCAAATATACCGACTGCATGGAGTGCCATGACGTGTAATCTCAGACAGAGGGGTGCAGTTCACGGCTCGATTTTGGAGAGACTTCTTGCGTCATATCGGCTCGTCACAGGGACTGAGTACGGCCTATCACCCCAGCACCAACGGGGCCGCAGAACGAGCCAACGCTGCCGTTGAACGTTATCTACGAACCTACGTCTCGTTCCGGCAGACGGATTGGGTAGACCTGTTAGCGCTTGCTGAAGTGGCGTACAATAACGCCGTCCATAGTAGCACTGGCTTCTCTCCATATCGGGTGGTCACAGGTCATGAATTTGTACCCTTTGCTGAATGCCTCCAGGAGGAGGGGTCTTCGTGTGCACCGCAGGACTGGATGCGTCAGATCACGGCCATCTGGGGGGCGGCGAAGGAAGCATTGGACCGGTCTGCCGTGGTGGCCAAAACACAGGCGGACAAGAAGCGGAAACCCTTTGTTACGCCGCGGGTGGGGGACCTAGTGTACTTGTCCACCAAGTACTTACGGTTACAGGTACCGTGCCGCAAGCTGGGACCCAAATACCTCGGGCCATTCCGGGTGGTGCAGGTGGTAAACCCGGTGACGGTGCGACTGCGGTTGCCTAAATTCTTGGGTAAGGTCCACCCGGTGTTCCATAGCAGCCTGCTGAAACCCGCTCCAGCGGCTACTACGGCGGCAGGGGAGGGGGGTCCTGGACCGGTTCACGCTGACCAGTATGAGGTGCAAGAGGTGTTGGACTCCAGGGTGCGGAGGGGCGTCATACAGTATCTCCTTCGGTGGAAGGGGTACCCGGTGGAGGAGGCAACGTGGGTGTCACGGGAAAACGTCCATGCTCCACGTTTGGTCCGAGCATTCCATCGGGCCCATCCTACCAGGCCGGGAGGTAGGGGACATGGAGGTGTAGGCAGAGTCACTGATTCTATAACCTTGTTCTCTACGTCCGCAGGAGGACCCTTGGTAGGGGGGGCGGCATGTCGGGCCTGGCACGCCCGACATTCGGACGGGCCGCGGGGCGACTCACCAGACTGCCGGCACCCGCGGAACGCCCCGCCACGCCCCGAAAACTGCCGGCACCCGCGGAACGCCCCGCCAGGCCCCGACAACTGCCGGCACCCGCGGAACGCCCCGCCAGGCCCCGAAAATCACCGCCGTCACCCACGGAGCGCTCCGCCAGGCCCCGAGACTGGTTGCCGGCGTCCGCAGATTCCTGGAGGGCCGGGACAGTGCTCGGCCGTTGCCACGCCCCAGCGCCCGTCTGCCCGGCACCCGCCAAGACCGCGGAGCACCTTACCCGTTCCCAGCGACCCCTGCCAATCTCCTCTTGCTCCTGGCGAGCTGCGGCGCTCCAGAAAAGACCGCCCGTCAGCTGGGAGGACGGCGGCGGCCCGCTCGTCAGCTGGGGAGGCGCGGATCGGCCCGGCGGCTCCCGGAAGTGGCCAACGAGCCGGGGGGAAGTGCAGTTGCCGTGTTCGGCCGGGGAACGAGCTACCGGCCTTCAGAAACTGGGGACACATTGTGGCTGGGTGCCAGGGTAACTCTGGGGGTGGTGGAGAACCCCCACGGGTTGGGGAAGGGCTCAGGGCGAGACGTGCGGCGGATTGGGAAACTGAGGGAGAAGGTGGAAGCGCGCGAGACTCTGGGGAGAGGGAGGGTGGTTTGGGCTGGGGGGTGGCTTACCGGCTGCAGTGGTGGTGGGGCGGGTGCCAAAGGGTGGGGGCCATGGGAGGCGTTAGTTAAGAAGGGTGTGGGCGGGGTGGAATGATTAGGGGTGTGGTGGAGGGTGGTGGCTTGGCTGGCTATTTAACAGCGTTGATGATTCTGTAGAATCAACGCTGACTTCATCAGTCTTCGAGCATTTGTTTATGAAGCTAATAAACGTGGCTTAGAAGAACCAGCTCCCGTTCCGGTTTCATTTGTTTGGTGACTCGTCGGACGGGCCCTGAAAGGGACATCACAGAGAGGGCATCACTGGGGTGGTTTGGGGTGGAGATAAAAAGCTGGGTATCATCAGCATATTGATGATACCCCACCCCAAAACCACGAATGATCTCACCCAGCGGCTTCATATAGATGTTGAACAGGAGAGGCGAGAGGACCGACCCCGAGGCACTCCACAAACAAGAGGCCTCGAGGCCGACCTCTGCCCTCCTGCCAACACCGACTGCGAACGTCCCAGGAGGTAGGAGGAGAACCACCGTAAAACGGTGCCTCCCACTCCCAACCCCCAAAGACGCCGCTGGTCGATGGTATCAAAAACCGCTGAGAGGTCTAATAGGACTAGGAGAGAGGAACAACCCCTGTCCCGAGCCCACCAAAGATCATTCACCAGCACGACCAATGCCATCTCCGTGCTGTACCCGGGCCTGAAGCCCGATTGGTAAGGGTCTAGATAATCAGCTTCCTCCAGGAACAGAGGGAGCTGCTGCACCACCACACTCTCAACAACCTTCGCAAAAAAGTGAAGGTTGGAGACTGGTCGAAAGTTGTTTAAAACAGCTGGGTCCAGGGCAGGCTTCTTGAGGAGGGGTCTCACCACCGCCTCCTTCAAGGCGGCGGGAAAACTACCCTCATTCAGAGAAGCAGTTATCACTGCCTGGAGTCAGCCTCGTGTCCCCTCCCGAGCCGAATAAACCAGCCAGGAGGGGCACGGGTCCAATAAACAGGTGGTGGAGCCAAGCCTCCTCATAATCCTGTCCACCTCTTCCAGAGTCACAGGGTCGAACTCCTCCCAGATGACATCAACAAGATCACCCATGTTCTCACCGTCAGACTCTGCCCAGTCAGAGGCCAGACCGGTCCAGATCTGAGCAATTTTGTCCGACAGATGCTGGCGAAACTCCTCAGCACGACCCTGCAAGGGCTCCTCCCTCACCTCCTGATTCAGGAGGGAGCGAGTCACCCTAAACAGGGCAGCCGGGTGATTATCTGCGGATGCGATGAGAGCAGCAAAGTAGTTTGACCTCGCTGCCCTCATCGCCGCAAGGTAAGACCTTGTAAAGGACCTTAGTCGCAATCGGTCGGATTCAGACCGGCTAGACCTCCAACAGCTCTCTAGGCCCCGTCTCCGACGCTTCATCTCCCAGAGCTCCGCAGAGAACCACGGAGCCCACTGGGATCTGCACCGGGTCAGGGGCCGCATGGGTACAACTTGGTCGAGTGCCTCAGTGGCTGCCTTTTACCAGGCTTCCACAAGGGCCTCGGCCAAGCTGTGAACTAAGGCGGCAGGTGGGGACCCAAGGGCCGCCTGGAACCGCTCAGGGTCCATTAGGTGCCTGGGGCGGAACCATCTAGTTGGTTCAAGAGCCCCATGATGGGGGTTGGCAAAATGGAAGACCAGCCGCAGGAGATGATGATCGGTCCATGACAGGGGCGTAACAATTGGAGAGCCTCCACCCAGATCATCCAACCACCGGCCAGATAGAAAAATCAAATCGAGTGTGTGACACCCCCCCATGAGTCGGGCCCTGAATTACTTGCATCAGGTCCATGGCCGTCATGGAAGCCATGAACTCCCGAGCTAAATCAGATGATCCCCCCAGGGATGGCAGATTGAAGTCACCCAAAATTATAAATCTGGGGAACTCAATCACCAACCCCGAGAGGATATCGAGAAGCTCAGGCAGGGCTGCTGCTATGCACCTAGGCGAAAGGTACACAAGCAGCAAGCCCAACTGAGCCCTAGGGCCACATCTCATGAGGAGAGACTCACATCCGGCTATTTGGACAACGGTGGCCTCCCGGGGACATAAGGTCTCCCTCACGACTACCGCCACACCCCCACCCCTACCCTGAGCCCAAGGCCGGTGCAGCACCCGGAAACCCGGTGTTGTGATTCAGGGTCAGCCTGTGGGTTCGGCAGTTGGGTCGGACGACTCAGAGGAGGAGGAGGGGGTGTTGAAGACCTTGCTGATGAGAGCCCTCAGCCAGGCCCCTCCCACTTGGTCACCACGGAGACCCAGCTGTGTGAGCCTGACAGCATGGATGAAGATGACCCACAGCTGGCCCTGTTCAAGGACGCCCGACGCAGGAGGCAGTCAATTAGGAGTAAACAGAGGAAGGCAATGGGGCTTCTCGGAAGGAAGCAGAGAGAAGCCACGCCCTGAACTCTATATAAGGGGAATGTGTGGGTAGGGCTGGTTTGCTGAAGGCAACCGCTTGGATAGTTCGTGTTTCTTAAAGCTCCTGTTTCTTGGTTCGTGTCTTGTTTGTTTTTGTAGCTGGTACAGAACAGTTTGCCTTCAGCCTCCCACCCCTTACTAATATTATGGAGCAGCTACGTGCTGAGAATGCCCAGCTCACCCAGCAACTCACTTTGCTGGCAGCTCAGGTGGCTCAACTGCAAGCTCAGGTTCATGCTGCACCCCCACCATCACCCCCACCCAGGAGAAAATGCCAAGTTGCAATGCCGGATAAATTTACTGGCAATCCAGAACTGTTTCCTGCTTTCCTGGGACAATGCCAGCTCTTTATCAGCGTGAGAGCAGCTGATTTCCCCACTGACCGGGATAAGGTGGGGTTTGTGTTAAGCCTTCTTTCGGGTGATGCAGCTCGTTGGGGCACGCCTCTGCTGGCTCAACCTAGCCCATTGTTGGACAACTTTGTGGGGTTTTGTGATCATATGCGTCTGATGTATGAGGACCCTATTAAGACGCAGACTGCTACTCGACGTCTGAAAGCTCTGAGGCAGGGTCAATGCCCCCTACAGGGCTATATCAGCGATTTTCAGCTGCTTAGCCAGGATTCCACCTGGAATGAGGCTGCGCTTGTGGATGCCTTCCAGGATGGATTGTCAGAGGAGATGTTGGATGAGCTGGCCCGTGTGGATATTCCCTCAGACCTGAATGGGCTGATCCATCTCTGCTTGCGGATCGATGCTCGGTTGCAGCAGCGAAGGAGTCGCCGTGCCACCCCACAGACCCCTGCAGCCCCTGTTGTGCATGAGCCCCCAGTTCAAAGGGAGGAGCCAATGGAGCTGGGTGCCGCCAGGTCTCATCTATCGGTGACTGAAATGAACAGATGACAATCGTGGGGGTTGTGTTTTTACTGTGGGGACCCTGGTCATTTGGCTGCTTTTTGCCCAAAGAAGCGACAGCGGGCATCAGTGACCGAGTCTGCCCTGAGAAAGTCCCCTACTTTTCTGTCGGGAAACGCCCCGAGCCCGATCTAGACGGTGTGATAGATCGGGCGTCCCATAACAACACTGAGCAATGTCTTTCCGATGCTGCCTGTGGACCTCCACGGCATCTGATATTGGAGGCACGTCTGATCCTTCCTGGCAAGCCAGAGGGGATTCCAGTCCATGCCTTAATTGACTCTGGGGCCACCACAAATTTTATGGACTCAGCATTTGTGGCCAAATGGGCTGTTCCCCAGTGCCCGGTGGATCCGCCCATGTTAGTGGAGACTATCGATGGTCGAGTGCTCCTGTCTGGGCCAATTACGGCCGCCACGCAACCATTATGTATGACCATCAGTTCCCATGTGGAGGCCATCCAGTTCTATATCACCTCAGATCTGCATTTCCCCGTGGTCTTGGGACTGGCGTGGCTCCGGGCGCATGACCCACAGATCTATTGGTCACAGAACTTGGTCACCTTCCCAAGCTTGCAGTGCGTGGACCACTCCCGCCATATCTGTGCCGGCCAGGTGGAGGGTTCCCCAGGGGTTTCCTTGCCTCCCGAACTGTCCGACTTTGCTGATGTGTTCAGCGAGACAGAGGCGGATCAATTACCCCCACACAGGCCCTATGACTGCCCCATTGATTTAGTCCCTGATGCGCCTCTCCCAGTGGGGCGTTTGTACTCTATGTCGGACCCCGAGTTGGCTGCATTGTGGGACTTTCTGGAGAAGAATTTGGCTCGCGGTTTCATCTGGCCCTCGTCCTCGCCAGTGTCTGCACCCATGCTCTTCGTCAAAAAGAACTCCGGTGAATTGCGGCTTTGCTGCGATTATAGGAAACTCAACGCCATCACGGTGCGCAATCGTTACCCGCTGCCCCTCATCCCCGAACTCTTGGACCGACTCCCGGAGGCTAAGATCTTCACGAAACTGGACCTGCGTGGAGCTTACAACCTCGTCAGGGTTCGGCCGGGTGATGAGTGGAAGACAGTGTTTGGTACTCGCTATGGACATTTTGAGTACACGGTGATGCCGTTTGGCCTGACCAACGCCCTCGCTGTGTTTCAGCATTTCATGAATGACATTTTCTGGGATTTGTTGGATCAGTTTGTCGTGATCTACTTGGATGACATCCTGATCTACTCCCCGTCGCATGAGGTGCACCATCAGCATCTCCATCAGGTCCTGCAGCGACTCCGAGAACATCGGCTGTTTGCCAAGTTGGAGAAGTGCCAGTTCTACCGGGTGACCATCGATTTCCTGGGTCACCGCATTTCTCC
Source organism: Vipera berus (assembly GCF_964194415.1). Classification (NCBI taxonomy): domain Eukaryota; kingdom Metazoa; phylum Chordata; class Lepidosauria; order Squamata; family Viperidae; genus Vipera; species Vipera berus. Next base: position 65,083,906 of record NC_138205.1, on the reverse strand, counting down.
TGAGGGCATCGCCATGGAGCCGAGTAAGGTTGAGTCTTTGCAGAGTTGGCAACCCCCGCATCGCATGAAGGATGTTCAGCGACTTCTTGGGTTCACCAACTATTACCGAACTTTCATCCCTGGGATTGCTGCCTTGACAGCCCCCCTCACCCGGCTCCTGCAGAAGAAGACTCAGTTCCAGTAGAACGCTCCAGAACAACAGGCTTTCCAGACTTTGAAGGAAGCCTTCATGAAGGAGCCCTTCTTGAAGCATCCTGACCCGCAACGGCCATTTGTTGTGGAGGCGGACGCCTCCGACATTGCCATTGGGGCAGTGTTACTCCAGGCAACGACGCCCAGCGGTACCCTCTTCCTTTGCGCGTACCATTCACGAAAACTGAACCCTTCGGAGCGCAATTATACAATCTGGGAGAAGGAGCTGCTGGCCATCAAAGTGGCGTTCGAGGCCTGGAGGCATCATCTGGAGGGAGCGCGGCATCAAATCGAGGTCCGGACGGACCATAAGAATTTGGAAAGCCTGCAGACCGCTCGGAATTTGAACCAACGCCAGATCCGGTGGTCTCTTTTCTTTGCGAGGTTTGACTTCCGGGTTTGGTACATACCTAGCGGGCACAATCAAAGAGTGCATGCTCTGTCCAGGAAGCCCGAATATTCCCGAGTGGAAAACAAGCTTCTGCCCAGGACAGTGATCCCCATAGAGTCTTTTGCTGCGGTGCGGGAGCCGGTTGATATACGGGCTCGGATCTGGGAGGCACAGCAGCAGGATGTATGGGTGGCTCAGTGGAAGGAGGAGGTGGGGCCAGATTCTCCTTGGACGGTCACAGATGGACTCTCGTATTATCGTGACCGGCTCTACGTTCCGGGAGGGCCACTCAGGGGACTCATCCTCAGCCAGTGTCACGATAACCCGGCGGCGGGGGATTTTGGCCTGTTCAAGACCCTGAACCTGGTCTCCCATACCTTCTGGTGGCCCCGAGTCCGACACGACATTCAGTCCTATGTTACCTCCTGCATCCCATGCAGGCAGGCCAAGTCAGCGACAGGGGCCCCGCCTGGATTACTGCAGCCTTTGCCAACACCCAAAAGACCCTGGGGGGCTGTGTCCATGGACTTTCTGATGGATTTACCCCCATCCTCTGGTTTTACGACAGTGTATGTGGTGGTGGACATGCTGACCAAGATGGCGCACTTCATCCCCTGTCGCGGCTTACAGTCATACTAGTCGTATGTTCATTCAGCAGGTGTTTTGGCTGCACGGCCTCCCTGATAGAGTCGTCTCTGATAGGGGGGCCCAGTTTACAGCCCGCTTCTGGCAGGAGTTGATGCATGCGTTGGATATCAAGATTTGCCTCTCGTCCGCACATCATCCTCAAACTGACGGGGGAACCGAGAAGGTCATTGGTATCCTGGAACAATATCTGCGCTGCTACGTCAATCTGCAGCAAAACAATTGGGTCGACTATCTGGCCATAGCTGAGTTTGCATTTAACAATTCGCAGCACACCTCCACACAGATGACACCGTTCTTGTCCAATGTGGGATATCACCCCCAGTTTTTCCCCCTTTCTCCCGTGGACTCACCGGAGCCGGCAGCGAACGACTTCATGGCAGAGTTACAGGCGATCCATTGATTGGTGCGACGTCAGTTAGAGAAGGCCAAGGCCGATTACAAAAAATTTGCTGATTGGTCAAGACGGGATACGCCTCCACTATCGGTGGGAGATCGGGTCTGGTTGTCCACCAGGAACCTACCGTCAACACGGCCGGTGAGAAAGTTAGATCACCGATATTTAGGACCGTTCCCAGTCAAGGCTGACATTAATCCAGTCGCCTATCGCTTAACTCTGCCACGTTCCCTGCGCGTGCACCCAGTTTTTCATCGGTCTCTGTTGGTCCCCAAGCAACCGGCCTGTCCACTCCGCCGAGCGGAACCTTCCCCATCAGGACCTCATGATGGAGGCAGAACCCCTGAGTACGAGGTCGCCAGCATCAGGGATTCCCGTTGGCTGAAAGGTCGTTTCCAGTACCTGATTGAATGGAAAGGTTACAGACCAGAGGATTTCACCTGGGAAGACGCAACCACCATTCATGCCCCTGCATTGATGACCGCTTTTCATGAACAATTTCATCCCGACCGCATCCGGATCGGCAGACCCGGGGGAAGGGCCCTGCGCTGCGGGATAGTGTTGTGATTCAGGGTCAGCCTGTGGGTTCGGCATTTGGGTCGGACGACTCAGAGGAGGAGGAGGGGGGTGTTGAAAACCTTGCTGAGGGGGTTGAAGATCTTGCTGATGAGAGCCCTCAGCCAGGCCCCTCCCACTTGGTCACCACGGAGACCCAGCTGTGTGAGCCTGACAGCATGGATGAAGATGACCCACAGCTGGCCCTGTTCAAGGACGCCCAACGCAGGAGGCAGTCAATTAGGAGTAAACAGAGGAAGGCAATGGGGCTTCTCGGAAGGAAGCAGAGAGAAGCCACACCCTGAACTCTATATAAGGGGAATGTGTGGGTAGGGCTGGTTTGCTGAAGGCAACCGCTTGGATAGTTCGTGTTTCTTAAAGCTCCTGTTTCTTGGTTCGTGTCTTGTTTGTTTTTGTAGCTATAAATTTGGCAGGCGTAATTCCAGCCTCTTGCCTTCTTGTAAAAGGGGTTGTCCCTGCCTTTTCTGCAGGGCCGGTAGCAGGCTGGTACAGAACACCCGGTGGGCAAATATCAACCAGGGGGACACCTCCCTCTGGGCCCAACCAGGTTTCCGTGATGCAAGCCAGGTCCGCACGCTCCTCCTCAACCTCAAGATCACGGATAAGTGGAGCCTTGTTAACTACGGACCTGGCATTGAAATACACAAGCCTGAGCTCGGGTGGCTGCTCATCCCTGTTCCCGGGACCACGGGACGAAACCAGAGGGTCGGAGCGCATCACCGCTTGAAGACAGCGGGGACGCACTCCCAGGTACTGATACGGCCCTCTGTTCGAGCATCTGCTGCCATTCCCTAATGTCATGGGAATAGGTATTCCCACACCCCGCTCCGGGGGCCCAGAGGCAACCCGCCCAAGCCCCGTCCGACCGTGATCTATTCCAGTCCTGGCCTAAACAGCGAATGGTGGACACCCCCCAAAGTCCAACCAAGAACGCAAACCCTCCCCCCTCCCTAACCCTATAAAATATTTAGATAAGAAACAAATCAGTAGCCTCTTCTTAAATTTATACAAGGGGTTCCTGTCCCTACCCAACCATCTCTCAGGGTACCAATAATTGGGCAATAAACCTTTATTGTCAAAGTACAACATGTTTACATTGAGATTAGCTGAGCCTCCCCCCCGTGCTCTCTCCCCCCAACACACAGTGACAACAAACCCTCCATCCCACCACACCATGTGAACCAACTACACCACACACCGGTCTCCCAAGTCAATTCTGCATAAGATTATGTCCCATTTAAAAGCCTAACAGCCCACGGATAAAAGCTATTTTTCAGCCTGTTGGTACGGCTGGCTATATTCCTGTATCTCCTACCGGATGGTAGTAGAATAAAGAGATACCGTCCAGGGTTTGAGTCATCCCTGAGAATCTTCCTCACTCTTCCAAGGCAACGAGCCCTGGCAATGTCATCCAGTGGTGTCAGGGAACAGCCCACAATGTCTTGTGCTGTGCTCACTACCCTCTGTAATACTTTCCTGTCTGCGGCTGTCAGACCAGCATACCAAACCACAATACCATACGAGAGGACGCTCTCTATGGTAGACCGTGTCAAGGTAAAAATCACCTTTGTAGAGGGCGACGGACCGTGCTTCAGAGAATGCATGATACACTTGCAGGAAGGCAATAAAAACACGACGCATAATCTTACTAAATACCTTTTACTTACAAAAATATAAAAACTAAATATATATTATACAGAGAGCTGGCTAGCTACATCCTAACGTAACAGACAGTAACAGCAAAGAGAATAAAACAATACAGATAACAACCCAGAACTTTCTCTAGACATGCGCAATAAACAGACTGAAACCATAACATAGCTAGTCATATGGGATTCACTATGGTTACCAGATAAGTTATCACAACAGGTGCAGAGAGCAGGGGAAATGTACAGTTAGAAATGAACTTTCTGACGAACACAAAAAAACGTGCAGTGACATTCCCCTTCTTTCGTCAGCAAAGTGAAGACTCAAGTAAGGCACATCTTCTCACGCAGATACTCATGCTGGGCTGTAGGAAGTGGTTTGTTCAGCATGTCAGCAATTTGATCACGTGTAGGCACATACTGTAATGACACAAAACCTTGTTTAACCAGTTGCCTTATGTTTTGATATCGGATGTCAATGTGTCTGGACCTTGAACCTGTAAAACGTGTTTCAGAAATATAAACCACAGATTCATTATCTTCCATCACTGTGATTGGTCGAATCGGATGTGTCCAGATATCTGTGATTAAAGCATCAAACCAGGTTAAAGAATTGCATGCATCAGACACACAAGCATACTCAGCTTCTGTAGAGGAACAAGAAACAAGATTCTGTTTACGCACATGCCAGTAAACAGGACATCCATTTAAAAACATCATGTAACCTGATGTACTTTTCCGTGACTTCTTATCACTCGCCCAATCTGAATCTGCAAAACAACATAACTCTGCATAGTCAGTATGTGTGGGTTCCAACAACAACTTCATGTCTTTGGTGTGTTTTAGATACCTCAATAACTTTTTAACACATGTCCAATGAAACTGTTTTGCCTTGCCTACGTGTCGTGATAAAAGATTAACACTAAGTGCAATGTCGGGTCTAGTCCAACTACTAATATACAGCAGCGACCCAATGACTGAGCGATATAGTGTTTGATCTTCGAACTCAGGACTTGGTTCATGTGCCAAAATGTGAAAGTCAGTTTGCATGGGTATACTCACAGGCTTAGCGTCCTCCATGTTACAGTGATGTAACAGTTGTTCAATCTTCTCTTCTTGTGTGAGACTAAACCCCTTCTGAGTTTTGGCAATTTGAACACCTAAATAAGTGTTAATACACCCTAAACACTTCAACGTGAAAAACTTTTGTAACGCTTTAGCAAAAACCTCACTCATCTGCTTATTTGGACCAATATAAACAATATCATTGACATTTTTTTTTTTGCCACGCCTCCTGGAAGATGGCCGCTCGCAGCTGATCGCGGAGATCAAAGGATGCGAGTTTGGCATGGAGCCCTGCAGGGGGCTGCTGTTCCCTAGCCCGGATGGGTGACAGGACCCTCCGAGGCTTTGGTGGAGCCCGTAATGAGCGCCAGTAGTAACAACGGGGCGGTATTGGAAAGGGATGGCGAAGCGGCAAGGAGGCAAGGCTCCCGGACTCGAAGGGGCCAAGCGGAACGGCTCGATCAGGCTGACGGTCGAATTACAATGGCCGAAAGCAACCGGCGGCACCCTACGGCAACCTGTAAAGCGGCCGAGGATGGTCGGGCTGCAACGTGCAGTTTGCAGCCTTTTCTGGCTCGCTCAAACCAGCAAAGAGCATATACCAGCCGGCAGCTGCCGATGGGATCTTGCGGCGGTCCCCAAATCAGCTGTTAAGCGGCCAGCTTGGATGCGAGTAACCGGCGGCACCCCGCGGCAGCCTGTAAAGCGGCCGGTGATGGGCGGGCTGCAACGCGCAGTTTCCAGCCTTTTCTGGCTCGTTCAGACCGGCAGAGAGCATATACTAGCCGGCAGCTGCCGGTGGGATCTTGCGGCGGCCTCCAAATCAGCTGTTAAGCGGCCTGCTTGGATGCGCGGCATGTGGAAGCCTGCAACGGACATACAACGACCTGATCGATCTCCCTTCGATAGACAAACGGTCCGGCCCTGCAGCCACCTGCGGAGGAGCTGTAACGACCTGGGGCTGCCTACAAAGGTAGCCTGGACGGCGAGGCTCCAGAATTGGTGGCTGCTGCCCCCCATCTGCCCATCTATAAGATCTTCGCGCTCCCCCCCCACGACAGAGGTCTGTGGGATGATGGCCACCGTCTGTAGGCTAGAGCGCCATTTAAAACCCTCCTATATCTGGTCTGGAGGGCGGAATTCACCAGGGACCACCTGAAGCTTTATTTGGAGGTGGGATGTGCCGAAAGGCCCCCGAGATAGCAGTTATCCTCTCGGGATCATAACTTTAAGTCCAGATAATCCCTCCTTCATTTTTTCACCGGAGACTGACTACAGCCCCTCGGTCGCGATGACATCTTAGGCATGGAGATAGATGAACTACCACCGCTCATCACCGGAGCTACGAAGTTATCCACCAACAGACTATGCTAGCATTCACCGGACTCTCTCTCCTCCTGCGACCTACCCGGAGCTGGATGGTGACCCCCTGAGATCCTGATCACTGTGAGAGGGTGACCATGTTCTCAGGAGCCACTACTTCAGCTCTGTGGTCTTGATATGCAGTTGTTCCTACCAGCTCGTCCTTTACTCCTATTTCCACCTCTGATGGCTTACACCAGAAGTGAGCTACTTGCCCTGAGAGCTTCCCCACTCTCTCAGAGATGGCCATCAGACCTACGCCGCCGTTTCCTTAATGACGGGTCCTGGGACCCCGAGAGGTGGCATGGCGCCAAGAAGAGGCTCTTGGGTTTTCTTTTAAATTTTTTTGAAGGGTTAGGGAGGGGGGAGGGTCAGGCCCAGCAAATCGAGGGGAAGATCCCACCGGACCTGTCTCAGCCTAAGTTGGCCAATGGTCGCGGCAATATGAGGGCCATGGAGAGTCTTGTAAACCAGGGGGATGGGACAGGGATACCGATCCCCACAGTAATTGGGAATGGCAGCAGATGGAGGAGCAGAGGGTCATATCGTATTCTGAGATCACGCCCACGCTATCTTCTTGCTGTGGCGCGCTCTGACCCTCTGGCTCCCGCTTGCTGCCCTGGGGAAGAGGGAGGTCTGACTCCTGAGCTCAGGCTGATCTATTTTAATGCCAGGTCTGTTGTGAATAAAGCTCCCCTCATCCATGACTTGATCGAGGAGGAAGGCGCAGACCTGGCATGCATCACGGAAACCTGGCTGGGCCCAGAGGGAGGGGTCCCTCTGACTGATTTATCCCCCCCAGGTTTCCGTGTGCTACATCAACCTCGAGCTCAGGGTAGGGGAGGTGGCGTGGCGATCGTTATCAGAGAGACCCTCCATCCGCGGGAGGCCACTGCCCCTCAGATAGACGGATGTGAATCCCTCCTCTTAAGGTGGGGTCCTGGTGGTCAGTTGGGCCTACTTCTGGTATACCTCTCTCCAAGCTGCACAGCAACGGTTCTACCCAAGCTACCTGACGCCATCTCAGGATTGGCGGTCGAATTTCCAAAGCTTATGGTACTGGGAGATTTTAATCTACCTTCCCTGGGCAGTGCATCAGAAGTGGCCCGAGAGTTCATGGCCTCCATGACGGCCATGGACCTTACTCAAATTACTCAGGACCCAACTCACGAGGGAGGAAACATGCCGGATCTAATTTTTGTCTCTGGGCAGTGGCTAAATGGGCTGGGTGGGGTTACTCCAACATCACAACCCCTTTCATGGACAGACCACTACCTCCTGCGGTTGGGCCTCCGTCACGTCACCCCCCGATGTCAGGAAGCGGAACCGACCAGGTGGTTCCGCCCCAGGCGCCTGATGGACCCAGATAAATTCCAGATGGCGCTTGGACCGATTCCCACCTCCCTCTCCCACAACCCGGTCGAGTCCTTAGTTAATGCCTGGCAACAGGCTGCTTCGGAGGCGCTCAACCGCGTTGTCCCTTTGCGGCCTCTGACCCGGCGCAAGTCCCGACTCGCTCCTTGGTTCTCCAAGGACCTGCGGGAGATGAAGCGCCAGAGAAGGGGCCTAGAGAGCATTTGGAGAGCCAGTCGGTCCGAGTCTGACCGAACACAGTTAAGATCCTTTTCTAGATCCTATCTTGTGGCAATGAGGGTGGCAAAGCGCGCCTACTTCACCACCCTCATTGCGTCCGCAGATAATCGCCCGGCCGCCCTATTTAGAGTGGTCCGCTCCCTTTTAAGTCAAGAGACGGGAGAGGACCCCCTACATGGACGGGCTGAGGAATTTAGTAAATATCTGGTGGACAAAATTGCTCAGATTCGGGCTGGTCTGGACTCTGACTGGGCAGTATCTAACGAGAGGAAAACGATGAAGTTGGCCAAGTACATTTGGGAAGAGTTCGATCCTGTGACTCCGGATGAAGTGGACAAGATCATGGGGAAACTAAGTGCCGCCACATGTTTGTTGGACCCGTGTCCCTCCTGGCTAGTCTATGCTTCTCGGGAGGTTACACGAGGCTGGCTCCTAGCAGTTATCAATGCCTCACTGAGTGAAGGGTACTTCCCTGCTGCCTTGAAAGAGGCGGTGGTAAGGCCCCTCCTCAAGAAACCGGCACTGGACCCAGCTGTTTTAAACAACTTCCGTCCTGTCTCCAACCTTCGCTTCCTTGCGAAGGTCGTTGAGAGCGTGGTGGCACGACAGCTCCCTTTGAACCTGGAGGAAGCTGAATATCTAGATCCGTACCAATCGGGTTTCAGACCGGGGCACAGCACGGAGACGGCATTGGTCACGCTGGTGAATGATCTCTGGCGGGCCCGAGATAGAGGTTATTCTTCTGTCCTGGTCCTATTAGATCTATCAGCGGCTTTTGATACCATCGACCATGGTATCTTACTGCGTCGTCTTGAGGGGCTGGGAGTGGGAGGCACCGTTCTGCGTTGGTTCTCCTCCTACCTCTCGGACCGTTCGCAGACGGTGTTGGCAGGAGGGCAGAGGTCAAGCCCTAGGCCTCTTAATTGTGGAGTGCCTCAGGGTTCGGTGCTCTCGCCCCTCCTGTTCAACATCTATATGAAGCCGCTGGGAGAGATCATCCGTAGCTTCGGGGTGAAATATCATCAATATGCTGATGATACCCAGCTATTCATCTCCACCCCGAACCAACCCAGTGATGCCCTCGATGTGATGTCCCGTTGTCTGGAAGCGGTACAGATTTGGATGGGAGAAAACAGGCTTCGACTCAACCCGGCCAAGACTGAGTGGCTGTACATACCGTCATCTCGTTTAGTCCAAGAGGTTCCATCTCTGACTATAGGAGGAGAGATGTTACCTCCCATTGATAAAGCACGCAATCTGGGCGTCCTCCTAGATTCACGACTCAGTTTTGAAGATCACATTGGAACCGTGGCTAGGGGGGCATTTGCCCAGATTCGTCTTATATACCAATTACGCCCCTTTTTTGACCGAGATGCCCTACGTACAGTCACCCACGCACTCGTTACCTCCCGTATTGATTACTGTAATGCTCTCTACATGGGGCTGCCCTTAAAGACCACCCGGAGGCTTCAGCTGGTGCAGAATGCAGCTGCGCGGGTTGTGATGGGAGCTTCCCGATACTCCCATATTACACACCTCCTGCGGGAGCTGCATTGGCTACCAGTTGCCCTCCGGGTGAGATTTAAGGTGCTGGTACTTACCTTTAAAGCCCTACATGGCTTAGGTCCGGGATACTTGCAGGACCATCTGCTGCCGGGAACAAATTCCCATCGTCCAGTACGCTCACACAGAGTAGGCCTCCTCAGGGTACCGTCAGCTAGGCAATGTCGGCTGGCGACCCCCAGGGGGAGGGCCTTCTCTGTGGGAGCACCAACCCTATGGAATCAGCTCCCCCCTGAGCTTCGGATAGCCCAAAACCTCCAATCCTTTCGCCGCGGCCTCAAAACACACCTGTTCCACCAAGCTGACCTAGACTGACAGGCATCTTAATTAATTTATATTTAGTATTTTTAATTCATTTTTAAATTCTCTAATTTTTTATTGCACTGATGTTCTCAATTTCATTTATCTTGATTTATGCACTTATTATATGTTTTATTGTGAGCCGCCCTGAGTCCTTCAGGAGATAGGGCGGGATATAAATCCCATCAATAAATAAATAATAAATAAATAAACAAGAATTATCTCATACCTATTACCGGATCTTTTAGTAAACACGCATTCATCTGTTTCGGACTTAATAAAGCCCATTGAATTTAGTTTGTCAGAAAGACATAAGTACCACATTAAACCAGACTGTTTCAGACCATAAAGACTTTTGTGTAGAAACCAGGTATCCCCTTCTTGCTGTCTGAAACCTGGAGGACCTTTCACGTAGATTTCTTCATCAAGATCAGCGTGTAGATAAGCCGTTTCAACGTCGAACTGGAACACTTCCAGGCCAAGGATAGTTGCAGTGGCTAATGCAAGTTTCACACTTTCAGTCCGCACTGTGGGTGAGTATGTATTTGTATAGTCCTCAGGATAACATTGAGCGAAACCCTGGGCTACGAGTCTGGCCTTGTACAACGACTCACCATTCGGCTTCTTTTTGATCCTGTAGACCCATCGAGTACCAATAACTTTCTTGTTTGCTGGAGGGCTTGCAGGCGTAAACACTTGGAGTTTCTTTAGACTTTCCATTTCAGCCTGCATTGCCTCAAACCATTTATCTTGTTCTGATTCAGGAAGATGTTTGATCTGTGTGAACTTCTCAGGTGGAAGTGTAACATTACAAATCAAAGGTACAGGTGTTTTTGTTACTTGCCACGAATAACGTTTTGGAGGGATTCCCTTTGTGGTCCTCTTGGAACGTCTCGGGCCAACCGTCCATTCTTCTTCCGTGTCGTCCTCGTCTTCATCATCGTCGCCAGCAGCAACATCAGCGGCTTGCGAAGACGGAACAGTAGGTGGAGAAGAACGCGTGGAAGGAACATTATCCTGTGAATCTTGATCATCAGGTTGTGTGGCATCAGCAACATCATCTCTAGGAAAATAAACTCCAGGATCGTTAGAATGAATCCTGGACCAGTCAGCATCTTCCTCAAAAGTAGCAGATTGTGAAACCACAATAACATGATGAGAGTCAATGTATTTGCTCCATTTTGAATTATCATCAATGCCCATAAATCTCATCCTTTTTGCTGCAGGACCCCCTTTCTTTCTTTGGGCTAAAGGAATATTCACCATAGCATAGGAACCAAAAATATGGAGATGTGAGAGATCAGGCTTGTGTCCATACAACATGAAATAAGGGGTCTGATTTATCACACTACTCCAAGTACGGTTGATGATATGGTTAGCATATTTGATAGCTTCACCCCAGTATGGAAGACTGAGGTTAGCATCTTCAAGGAGGCAACGCATCATGGTTTGCAGAACTCCATTTCTGCGTTCTGCCACTCCATTTTCAGCTGGAGTATAAGGAGCAGATGTCTGATGTACTATCCCATTCTCACGCATCCAGTCCTGGAAACGCTGAGACATGAATTCAGCACCACGATCACTCTGGATTCTGGCAATGTTGACATCGAATTGGGTATAGACAAGACTAGCAAAGTCTTTAAAGATCTGAAAGGTCTCAGATTTTTCTTTCATAGGATATACATATCCATATCTAGAATAATTGTCAACGATTGTCAAGAAATATCTTTTACCACCAAGTGTTGGTGCAAAAGGACCAACTATGTCAGTGTGTACCAAATCAAAAATGCGTGTTGACAGGCGTGTAGCGCGTTTTGGAATTGCTGCTGCTTTGGATTTGGCTTTCTTGCAGACAGCACAGTCCAAAAACACCTTACACCCCTTTAGATCCAAACCTCTTGCGAACTCTGGCATCTTCTTCAGAACACGGAAACTGGCATGACCCAATCTTCTGTGCCACTTATGGATACACCTGGAATGCAAAGGTTTACCTGTTAGTGAATTCTCAACATTAGCATTTTTATTAGGAACCCCAGGCTTGCTGTGAGCAACCTGTGTCTTTTTTGTATTTTTATCATTATTAGGAACCTTTGGAGTAGCAACAGGATCTCTCTCTGGGACGTCTCTCTCTGGGCCTGTGCTTTTTGGAACATGTATACTTGCCTGCTCTTGCTGCTTAGGCTTTGGTTTTAAGTAATAAACACCACCAATCAACATGGTTTCAGCAACAATATCTCCGTCTTTGACTATATAACTTGCTTTTTCAAGATGGTGGACCTGAAAATGAGAAAACCTAGACAAATGACTCTGACTAAGCAAATTACTACTGGCAGATGGAACATAGTAAACATTTGGAATGAGAGCACCGAGCTCTTCAATGTAGACAGTTCCTTTTCCCATGACCTGAACAGGATGATTGGAAAAAGAATAAAGTTCACGAAGTTCAAGTTCAGGCTCGTACATCTCAGTGTAAAGCTCTTTTCTGTAGGTAACATGTAATGCTGCTCCACTGTCCAAAGTCCAAAGAAGTCGTCTGTCGTACTCTGGTTGAGGCTGTGGATCGTTGGTCACAACCAATGTGACAAGTGGAGCTTGTGGATCACGCCTGGAACCACGACCTTGTCATCCGCCTCTACCTCTGCCTCCTCTGGAATCTGTTCCTCTGGGCTGGTATCTGACGGGCGCTGGAACTCGTTGGGGACAATCCCGGGTGGCATGTCCCACACGATTGCAGATGTAGCATCTTGGCATTCTTGGAACGTAGGTCCTTCCACGGAAGGCACGCCTCGCTGAAGCTCTTGATGCAGGTGGTTCCCTTAAATGTGGCGCAGCTTGCATAAGTGCCTCTTCTTCGGCTAAGATCCTGCATACATGATCCACTGTGCGTTGAGCAATAGGCACTTGATTGATCTTGGAAATAGCATCTTTCCACTCATGATTCAAAGAATTGATGATAATGCTGATCATTTGAAAATCATCAATAGGATAGCCTTTTTCACCCAGTTCTTTTCTAATACCTTTCATTTTAGTCAAATGTGCTCCAATATGTTCACCAGGTTTTAATTTGGAACCATGGAACTCAGACAAAAGCAAACATGTAGACTCAATTGATGTAGGCCGATAACATGTCTCTAACTGAGTCCAAATTTGTTGGGCAGTTGCATCATGTGAAAACGTGAGCTGCAATTCAGTGTCCATTGACATCAATAATGTTGTGCATGCTCTATTATCCAAGTCCCATATGTCAGGAGTCCATGGCTGGGCAGGAGGATTAAACACCATCATGTGAGTACCTTCTCTGCGTAACAAAAGTCCAACCTCACTGACCCATGCCCTGTAATTCTGTCCTGACTTCTTTAATTTTGAATCACCAGCCAGTGGTACAATGGAAGGTGTTTGATGAGGAAAATACAATTGAGGTACTGGCTGTGCAGGTTGTGCAATCCGACCATAACCTGCAGGGGGCACCAGTGGCGTCTGTGCCTGGACATGCGGCAGTTGCATTGAAGCTGCCGGTAGTCTTGGTGCTGGCTGTGACTGTCTTTGAGCTGCTATTCCACCCTGGCCAGCAGGAGGCGCTGGCGCTGGGGCTGGTGCATTAGCATAATCTGCAGATGACACTGGCCTTCGCATATAAGAACCCGGTGGCAATTGCATGTGGGTTAAATATGGCTGTGTTCTGCCAGGTAGAGGGGCTTGCATAGAAGCAATATTAACAGGAGAAGCAATAGTAACAGGAATCCTAGCACCATCAGGGACTGGAGCCTCAGATAACGGCAGAAATCTTGTATCTCTGAGCAAAGACTCCTCCATAGACAATTGCGAGAGTGAGAGCTCCAATTCATGTCTTAATGCAGCTTCACCAGTAGATGGTGCTATAACATTTGCTTCAGGCATCACTGTGGCTCTGTATGTCCTTTGGGACAGCCCATAATCATGTGACATAGGAGCCTCCGGTTCCCAATCGTCTTGCATGACACTCAATGATGGGCGTGACTTTGGCTTTGGGAAAGAAGGAGGCAATATGGCTTCTCCTTGTGGGTGTGGCAATATGGCCGGTTCATGCTCATAATTCCTCTCATATTGCTGAACCATTGACACATATTCCTTTGCCTGCTGCAAACGCCTTTCAAAACCCCCAATTTGTTCACAGTAGCCTTGCATAGCCCTATCTCGAATAGTTTGCTTGGGGCTTGAAGGAGCAGAAGAAATTTTCTTTGGCTGAACTTTAGGTTTCGCTCCAAGCCCTTGAAATTCATCTTGAGCCCCTGGAGTGTGAACATTTCCAAAAGCAGCTGCCAGGGAGCTTGGAAAAGTAGAAAAAGGAGTGACTGACCTTGCATCGTAGACAGGAGCAGGTGCGTCTTCTCCAAGGCATGTGGCCGAAGCTATCGGAGGTCTTAAAGTTGAAGGGAGATGCCCAACAGACAAACTCCTGGCCTCCCGTTTCAGCCGTGGCTTCCTTCCTGACATGTTTCAGCAGTTAATCACCGCTGCCTCACTAGCACTAACTAACTGATAACAGCCGCAGAAACATGCATCTCCAAAAACATAAATCAAACCATCCTCGATACCAAAATGTCAAGGTAAAAATCACCTTTGTAGAGGGCGACGGACCGTGCTTCAGAGAATGCATGATACACTTGCAGGAAGGCAATAAAAACACGACGCATAATCTTACTAAATACCTTTTACTTACAAAAATATAAAAACTAAATATATATTATACAGAGAGCTGGCTAGCTACATCCTAACGTAACAGACAGTAACAGCAAAGAGAATAAAACAATACAGATAACAACCCAGAACTTTCTCTAGACATGCGCAATAAACAGACTGAAACCATAACATAGCTAGTCATATGGGATTCACTATGGTTACCAAATAAGTTATCACAACAGGTGCAGAGAGCAGGGGAAATGTACAGTTAGAAATGAACTTTCTGACGAACAAAAAAAAACGTGCAGTGACAGACCGGTAAAAGAGGGTCATTAGCTGTTCTTCTACCCTGTTCTTCCGCAAGACCCTAAGAAAGTGAAGCCTCTGTTGGGCCTTTCTAGGCATTTGAGTTGTGTTAACTTTCCAGGTCAGATCTTCACAGAGGTAGACTCCCAGAAATTTAAAGGAGGAAACTCTCTCTACACAGTTCTCTCCGATGTGAACTGGGGCAGGTTCCTCCTTTTTTCTCCGGAAGTCTAACACCATCTCTTTCGTCTTGCCGATGTTTAGGTGCAAGTTGTTGTTACTACACCATATGGATAGTTTTTGTACCTCCGCCCTATATGCTGTCTCATCCCCACCTGTAATAAGACCCACCACAGTTGTATCATCTGCGAACTTGATTATCGCAGTGGATGGGTCAGATGATACACAATCATAAGTGTGTAAAGAGTACAGGTAGGGGCTAAGCACACAGCCCTGTGGCGTGCCGGTGCAAAGCTTCAGGGGGGTGGACAAAGCAGAGCCGACCCTCACTGTTTGTAACCGATCCCTAAGAAAGTCTTGAATCCAATCGCAGAAGGCGGGGGAGAATTTCAAGTCAGTCAGGTTCTCGATGAGAATGCTCGGCAAAAAGGTGTTGAAAGCTGAGCTGTAGTCAACAAAAAGCATCCTGACGTAACTTCCAGGCTTCTCGAGATGACTTGCTACAGAGTGTAAAGCAGTAGCTATGGCATCGTCTGTCGACCTATTTCCCCTGTAGGCAAATTGATGTTTATCAAAGTCCAGTGGGAGGCATGTCCTAAGATGTTGGAGAACCAATCTTTCAAAGCATTTCATGACTACAGAGGTTAATGCAATAGGTCTGTAGTCATTCAGGCACTCAACTGCAGTTTTCTTGGGGACTGGGACAATGGTAGCTGCTTTCAAGCACGATGGTACACATGCTGTTTGCAAGGAGATGTTAAAAATCCTTGTCAGGACCCCTGCTAATTGATCGGCACAATTCCTGACCACTATCCCCAGCACCCCATCTGGGCCTGCGGCTTTGCTGGGATTCACAGCTTTCAATACAGCTCTCACTTGGTGTTCACACAGGGTGAGTGGCTGAGAGTCAGAAGGCCGGCCAGCAAAGGCTACGGGGTCTGGTCTTTTAACCTTGTAGCGGGCGAAGAAGATATTCAGCTCCTCAGCCAACGAGGCATCGGTGTTTGCCATGCTCCTCGTGCTGCCCTTATAGTTGGTTAAGTGCTGCAGTCCCTGCCATACTTGCCTTGGATCGTTGTTCGCTAAATGGTTCTCCACCTTTTGTTTGTATTGTTGTTTTGCCATCCTAATGCCTCTTCTGAGATTTGCCCTGGCCTCTCTGTATCTGTCCCTGTCCCCCGCCTTAAAGGCAGAATCCCGGGCTCTCAGGAGTGTTCGTATCTCTGCAGTCATCCAGGGTTTACAGTTCCCGTAAACTCTAATGCACTTATCCGTTGTTACACTATCAGTGCATGTTCTAATATAAGAGAGTACAGCATCTGTATATGAATTTAGATCTTGTTCTTCAAATATACTCCAGTCAGTGGTTTCAAAGCAGTCCTGCAACTGACTGAGAGCACCCACTGGCCAGGTTCTGACCCTTTTTGTGACTGCCTGAGTCCTTTTCCTGAGAGGAACATACTTTGGGCACAACAGGAGTGAAAGATGGTCAGATGTACCCAGGTGGGGAAGAGGGAAAGCTCTGTATGCCTGTTTCAGATTGGAATACACATGGTCCAAAGTGTTCTTCCCTCTGGTGGAAACTTGCACATACTGTACAAACTTAGGGAGAACTGTCTTCAGACAAGCTTGATTGAAGTCCCTAGCCACGACAAGAGCGCCCTCTGGGTGAGTTTGCTGCTGCCTGGTGATGACATCATACAGCTTAGAAAGTGCCATGTTGACATTGGCATCAGGTGGAACATAAACAGCTATAATAATTACCACAGTAATTTCTCTAGGCAGATAGAAAGGCCTACATATAACAGTCATCAGTTCCACATCTGGGGAGCAATACGTGTATACCAGTCTGCTGTTAACACACCATTCACAGTGTATGTACACACACACAGTCCTCCTCTGAAGTGGCTGACAGACCACTCAGAGACAGCAGGCTTAACATCAACTGGTTTATTTAGAATTGGACAAACAGGTGTTAGGGTTTCGTACTTTTATAGCCGGCAGCCGGCCGGCTAGTCCAATCAGCGGCCGTTCTTCTCCCGCCAGGATTACGGAGCCAATCCGCTGTCGGCTGTGTTTGACAGCTCCTTCGTCCGCGTGGCTGGGTGCGTGCGTGGTTCCGTGCTTGTGTTGACAGCGGAGAGCTGTCATCTGGCTGCGCCTGCGCCTTCGCTAAGGAGGTTTTGACAGCTGTCAAAACTCCCACGTGTTCGGCTGTCATGGTGTTTACCTCACGAATAATACAACTGTTTAACTATTAACGTTAACAATCTTACATATAATACATCCTCCTTTACCCTTCCCGGAGCATTTATCTCTGTCAGAGCGGTGAAAAACTCGGCCTATCAACTCCACAGCTTCATTCGGTATCTCTGAATGTAGCCAGGTCTCCATGACAACGATCACACAGCATTCCTGGAGAGGCCTGCTTTCTGCTAACTGCAGCTGTAATTCGTCAATTTTATGGACGAGGGATCTGGCATTGCTCAGAAAAAGGCTTGGCAATGTTGGTCTAAAAGGCTGCCTTCGAAGTCGAGTCAGAATCCCAGCCCTGCAGCCACGTTTTTGCTTTCGCTCCTTTCTCTTTCACTTACGTCGTCTCCTCCCCAGCCCGAAGACAATCCATGGAGATCCTGGAGGCCTCGCTATGCAGTTCGGTATGTTTTGTGACTGCTGAAAATCACTAGTAATTTCAGATTGCCTTGCAAGCCCGATGTTTAACAGCTCTATACGTGAGTAGGCTATTTTAGCCCCTTGCACTACACTGTGCACATTCATCCATACGCATATTAATCCAATCACCACACACCAGTACCGGGAGCTCAGAGCCGCTGCGTGTGAATGCGCCGCCATCTTGAGATATATCATCATCAGAATGTATAATGAGCTCTACCTGGGATTAAAGGTCCTTAAAACAGCAGCTTTGACTCATTGACTGGTCAAATATGCCTACCCAGTTTGGGATAAATCAGCATACATGCTGGGAAAATAGATGTTGTTCTGCATGAAGCTAGCAGAATTATTACTGGATGCTTTAAAACTATCTCTCTAGTAAGATCTACCTCCTAGCCAATATTGCCCCATCTGCTATTTGCAAAGAAGAAGAAGCATACAGAGACAAACTTAAATCATCTATATCTAGGTAATGATCTCTCTATGGCAGGCATGTCAAACTGCCGGCCCACAGGCTGGATGCGTCACGCCAAAACCACACTCACCCCTTTGCCAGCAATGGGGAAAAAGTCACGATACATCACGCGACAATTAAGGAGCTATTAAGAAAAACTGGGCCTGCTTTTTTGCTTTAAGATCCTCAAATAATATTCTGCTTATTAAATATTCCCCAAAATATTTCTTTCTTGGGGGGAAGTGCTGTTCTCTCATGAAACCAATGGAGAAGTTGGTATCTGGATCTGACAAAAGCTGGAAAATATGGAAATCATTGAATAGACTGTGCACAGAAACAACAGATCCAGAGACACCCTAAACCAGTGTGGCGAACCTTTTAGATACCGAGTGCCCAAACTGCAACCCAAAAACCACTTATGCATTGCCGGTTGCCAGGTGGGCATGGTCCACCGAGTGGGCATGGCCACTGAGTGGGCGTGACCAAATGGGCATGGCTATGGTAGTCATGGCAGTGTGGGTGGGCGTGGCCAGGGTAGGCGTGACCACCTCGATGTCGATCCTGGGGAGGGATGCCTGTGGGGGCCAGGCAGGGTTGGGGAGATCCAGGGGTTCTCTGGCAGGTGAGGCAGTGGGTAGGGGGCTCGTCGTGTAGGTTGAGGTGAGGCAAGGGAGGGGGCAGGGCAAAGGTGCCATTGCCATCGGGCAAGGCAAGGCAGGGACTGGGGCTGGTTGCAGACAAAGGGAGGCTCCAGTGAGGAGGAGGAGGTGGGTTTAAGCAAGTTTAGCAACTGGAGTGGGGATCCCCCTCCAAAATAAATGTGCTTCATGGGTAACCTCAAAGCATGACAGAAGACACCAAAACCTGCTGCAACCATCCAGCAGATGGGAGGGGAATAAAAACAAAAAACCCTGCCAATCTTCAATGAAAGCCTCAGACAGGGGGAAGAGCACGAGCAGGCGGGCATCTTGCTCAACTTATGGCTTGGAAGAGAAGGGCAGCTACACCCCCTCCCAAATGCTGCCCTTTCACAAAAGCAAGATGAAAACTACAAAAAGCGACAAGGAAAAAAAGTTAAAACAGAAAAGTGTCTTGCGATGGTTTTCTTCCCCACTTCCTTCTAGCTGCAGGTTAAATACCCTTGGCTCATAGTTTGTAAGTTTGAGGGCAACACATGCAGCACTCAGGTCATCTGTTAGTCTGCTTCTGGTGTCAGATTTGATTTAATTCAAAGCTGAAAACAGCTGCTCACAAGTGTAAGATGATCCAAACAAAGTAAGGAAAGCAATCCCAAGTACTTTCATGGATTTAAAATTATCTGGCAGAGATTCCACACTTTGAGGATTCCTTCTCAGAACTAACTGTGCTGTCCTTTGTCATCCCTTCCATCTTCTCTAGTGTTTTATGCAGGTCACGGAATTTATTTTTCCAGATAGTGTTTTCTTGAAATTCCAGTAGCTCCATTTCCAGATTCCCCAAATCTAACCACTCTAAGCAAGAAAGATCATTTTTTTTCAAATTTGGCTTTATCTGGAGAAGTAAGAAAACACAGTGTTGTCTCCATCTTAAGGAACTGTGAAAATCTGTTACTAAAATTTACTTTTTCAGCTGCTACAATGCTAGAAAATTCCTTGTAGATTTCCTGATGGGTTGTAGGATTGTATGCAAATGTTGTAGAATTTTCTAAATAAACTTTTAGATTATAAAAATATTTCAGTTGACCACTTTCAAGGTCTCTTTCAAAAACCTGCAGTTTTCTCTCAAATGATTTGATATCACAAAACATCCTTTCTGCTGCTTTCCCTGCACCTTGTAATTGTTTGTTCAGCAGACTGAAGTGGTGGTTAAGTCTGTAAAAAACATGAGGTTGGTAAGCCAGGCCATATCAGTGAGCTATGGATATTCTTGCCCTTTTTCTTACATAAATAGCCTAACTTCATCCAAGCAGGCTACAAATCTCTCCAGGACTCATCCTCTTCTCAGCCACCGGACATTATTGTACATAAATAAACAATCATACTGTGCCTGAACCTCCTCAAGAAGTACTTGAAACTGCCGACAATTCAGAGCACAAGCCATGATGTAATTCGCTATTTTTGTGATGTCTTTGAGGACATCGTCAAATTTTTTGCTGCTTTCCCTGGCACAAAGAGCTTCCTGGTATATAATACAATGGAACTGAATTACTTTATGTTTTGTTTCTTGAATAAACAACTGTATGAAACCAGATGTTGTTCCCACCATAGAAGGTGCTCCATCACTTGTAATTGAAACCACCTTTTCTGGTCTTACGTCTTGTGACAAAAAAGCTTCCTTCACAGCATTATAGATATCTACTGTAATGTAGCACCGGGTTAAGGACCACGTGAGACAGCTGGTACTTCCGCAAAGAGTTGTTTATTCACAGGAGAATCGGACTGCTGACAGTGGGTTAGAGTCACCCTTTTATACACAAGCTTTCAACCCTTTGACCAATCCCTGCGACACATTCTCCCGCTGCAGAACTGACCAATTGGCTGTCGGCAGCCCTTGACAGCTCCGAGCTGTTAACCGGCTGCCGCGCGGGTGCAATCAGCTGGTGGCAGCCTTGACAGCTGAGAGCTGTCAACAAGCTGTCGCGTGTGCACTTCGAACTGTCAGAGAGCTGTCAGCAGTTTTATTTTTTATTTTTTATTTATTTTATTTATTTTAATTCCATTTATATCCCGCCCTTCTCCAAAGACTCAGGGTGGCTTACAAGCTTAGCAGTACCCTTCATTCTATGTATATGCCTGCTTATTAGGGCTTTCACACACCCCCAAGCGGCATTATTACAAAGTCAGCTTAATTGCCCCCAACAATCTGGGTCCTCATTTTACCTACCTCAGAAGGATGGAAGGCTGAGTCAACCTTGAGCCTGGTGGGTTTTACCTCATAACTAATGTTGTTCCCAAACCTTTAACAATCGCAACACAGCACAACACAACACAACACCCCTTCCCCCCCATAACAGGAATGATTAACAAGAGCTAGAATTGCATTTGCGTTGGGGACAGAAGTCCTTTTCCGTGTTTGATCTGATTGTTCCTGGACCATTCATAATCATTTAGATAGGCAGGGGCTCTTCTGGTTCTGCAGGAACGGCAGAGGGGTACTCTGGTGTCCTGTTCCCCTTCCGCCCTAACGGGAGAGGACAGTGGGGGTGTACCTTTGGCCCCAATGTCCCCAAATTTTGGGTCACCCTGTGGGGAAGCAGCAGGGTTAAGGCCTTGAGGTGTATACATGGAAACAGAGGGGTTCTGTTGTCCCAGTGGCCTGTTTGTTACAATGGGTGGTGATAAGTGTCGGGGGAGGTGAGGGTGATTCTGTATGCCCCATTTCCTGAGCTGGTCCACATGCCTCCTGATGTGGCTTCCCCCCCATAGTTCCTTGCCCAAATGAGTTGACCAGTGATGAATGTTCTGGAAGGGATGGGTTGCTCAGCTTCGGCTGCTGCACTGTCTGAATGCAGTCTATCCAGTCTGGTCACCAGTCAACGGCCCCAACGTAGTTCAGCGGGTGACTTCCCGGTGGTTGTGCAGGAGGTGGAATGCTGGGCCAATAGGAACTGGGCCAGCCACCGGTGCCAGTCTCCTCTGATGATTCTGCATAGTGCGTCCTTTGTAGTCTTTACCATAACCTCTGCAAGGCCATTTGAAGACGGGTGGAAAGGGGCCGAAGTGACGTGTCTAATTGAGTTGTCCCTGATGAAAATCTGGAAATCATTGGAAGTAAATTGGGGGCTGTTGTCTGAGACCAGAACATTCGGGAGACCATGAATGGTGAAAAGCCCCCTTAGTACCTGTACAGTAGCAGCCGTGGTCATGCTGGTGACAGGGATGACCTCTAACCATCTAGAGTAACTGTCCACCACTATCAGAAATACTTGTCCCTGGAAGGGCCCTGCAAAATCTATGTGTATTCTGGACCAAGGGTTCTGTGTTGTTTCCCATTTGTGAATTGGGGCATGAGGTTGTGCTGATCTGGATTGTTGGCATAGATAGCATCTGGCTACATGTGCTTCTATATCTTGGTCTAGGCCCGGCCACCACAGGTAGCTGCAGGCCAATGCCTTCATTTTGACTATCCCTGGGTGGCCATCGTGTAATGTCTGGAGGGCCCTAGTTCTGTGTTTGACTGGGATTACAACTCTGCTGCCCCACAGTACGCAACCTAAATGGGAGGACAATTCATGTCACCTGGTAAAGTAAGCCTGGAATTCTGTTCCTGGGCTGTTTGCTTGCCATCCCGAGGTAACCCAGGCCAACACTCTGCTAAGGTTTCTGCCTGTACCCGTGGCTGCAGCAATGTCTTTTGCTAAAAGTGGGCATTCTGGCAGTTCTTGTATTACCAGGATGTGACCTGCCAGAGCTGGGTCCGGGTGGGTGCTAGGCAAAGGCAGTCTGCTTAGCCCATCTGCGTGGCACATTTCTTTACCTGGCTTATAAACCAGCTTAAATGTATAAGCGGATAGGAATGTTGTCCACCTCAAGATCCTGGGAGACAGGATCTTGAGGTGTCTGTTTGTCACAGGTGAATAATCCTAGCAAGGGTTTGTGGTCAGTAAAAATTGTAAGTTGTCAACCGTATAAGTAGTCGTGGAATTTTTTTACACTAGCTACAATTGCTAATGCTTCCTTATCAATTTGGGCATAATTGCGTTCCGCTTTGGAGAGTGTCCTTGAATAATAAGCGACAGATTGTACCCCGTCCTCCTGCAAGTGGCTTGTTTTCTATAAAATGGGTGATAGTGGAGTTGCTGGATAGTAATTTTTTCAGTTGATTGAAACTATTTTCATGGAGTGAAGTCCACTGCCACGGGGCCCCCTTGTCGAGTAGTCTGTGTAGGGGTTCAGCAATGGTTGCCTTTTGGGGTAAGAAGGCATGATAGAAATTTAGGAGCCCCAGAAAGGCTTGTAATTCTGTTTTGTTTTTTTGGAGCTGGGGCTGCTTTGAAGGCTAATATTTTGGAATCGGTGGGGTGGATTCCCTGAGCATCAATTCTGTATCCTAAGAACTCTGTGGAAGTCACCCCTATGGAGCATTTCTCCCTTTTTAGCTTGAGACCTGCAGCATAGAATCTGCTTAATACCTCCTGCAGTCTCTCAGCTAAAACTTCTTCTGATTCCCCTGCAATTAGTATATCGTCAAAATAGGGGCAAACGCCGGGGATTCCCTTAAGAGTTTTTTCCATAACCTCCTGAAATATGCCCGGAGCCACTGATATGCCGAACTGAAGCCGGTTTACTTTAAAAGCCCCGTGGTGTGTCACTATGGTTTGTGCATCTGCTGTCTCCTTAATGACGGGGAGCTGTAAGAACGTATGCGCCAAATCAAGCTTGGCAAAGATGGCACCGGACCGGATTTTGGAGAGGACATCTTTGACTGCGGGGACTGGGTAAGCATGGGGGTTCAATGCGCGGTTTAGGGTCACCTTATAGTCTGCGCAGATCCTTACTTCACCGTTAGGCTTAACTGGAGTGACGATAGGGGTTTCCCAGGTTCCCCCCTCCACGGGTTCTAGTACTCCGCGTTTTACCAGTCAGTCCAGTTCGCTCTCAATTTTACTTTTGAGAGTGAACTGGACTCTTCTGGCCTTGATCCTGACTGGCAAAACTTCGGGTTTTAGTTTTAAAACTACGGGGGAGCCTGTGTATTTCCCTAAAGAGCCATCGAACACGTCTGCAAATTGCTTGCAGACGGCTTCGAGGCCTCTGGCCTGGGTGGAGTTGATTCCTTCTATCCTGATTCCTAAGGCCTCGAACCAGTCGAGCCCTACCAGACTGACCCATTTCCCTTCAGTGACCTGGACAGTTAGCTCCCCTCGGAACCCCTTGAATTCTACCCGTAGTTTGGTCTGCCCCCTTAGCTTAATCGGTGCCCTTTGGAAGTTGGCTAGCAGAATTTTGGTGGGTTGCAGGGGAATTTGTCACCTGCTATGGCTACAAATTTCCTGAAGGATTCCCCATGAAATGATGGAGACTGAGGACCCAGAGTCTACCTCCATTTCGCACGGGACCCCTTGCAACCGGACCCTAATTCTCACTTTAGGCCTTAGCTGGTGGATTGATAGGGGTCCCCTGCCCATGCGAACTGTCTGTACTGAGGACCAAGGGAGTTCTTCGATTTGGGGAAGAGTGGTTCTCCTACCTGGCAGGGATGCTTCTAACTCGTGAAGGTTCTCCCTGTTCTGGCTGTGACATACAGTGTGGATGTGCCCGGTTTTTCCACACCCATGGCACTTGCCATTGCGGAAATGGCAGGTGGCTCTGGCATGGGTCCCGCCGCAGCTGGCACATCTCGATCTCATGTTCTGGTAGCTGGGGTTTTTGCTGGTGGCCCCCAGTTTGTTCAGTC
The DNA here is from genome assembly GCF_964194415.1 of Vipera berus. Classification (NCBI taxonomy): domain Eukaryota; kingdom Metazoa; phylum Chordata; class Lepidosauria; order Squamata; family Viperidae; genus Vipera; species Vipera berus. The sequence goes on along the minus strand of NC_138205.1, from coordinate 65,059,529 downwards.
TCTGGTCCCCATCACGGCAGTTTTGGAGCCTGTCAAACTTTTGAAGGATGGCGTCGACCTCATGTTCCCCATTGTCGCAGTCTCTTACGATGTCCTGATGGACTGACCCATTTGGGCCGCTGCCTGGTTTGGCCGAGTTTTCTTGATGGCTGTTCTCGTATGCCATGATTTTCATGGTGACCTCCGCTAGATCCATTGTAGGCTTCGCAACTATTTTCCACTGTAATCGTTCGTTTCTTAGTCCCACTACTATTTGGTCTCGAATTCTGTCCTCGAGGTCAGGGAACTGGCATCTGCGGGCAGCGTGGTGTACCCCTGTGATGAAGGTGGTCGCTGATTCTCCTGGTAATTGGTATCGTTGGGCGACGTTTAGGTGCCAGAAGAGTTCCGACCTCTTCGGCATGAAGTGTTTACAGAGACGCTCTGTTAGGTCTGTGTATGGCACAGTGGCAATCGGGTCTGGGCTGCAGAGTCCGACAGCGATGTCATATACTGCCAGTCTGCTGAGGCACAGTAATGCCGCGGCTTTAAGCCGGTCTTCTGTAATCTTGTTTACCAGGAGGTAGTCTTCCACCTGCCCCCAGTGTGACTCCCAGCCCTCAGGGTGCCAGATATTGAATTCCCGGATGTGTCCGAGGTTAGCCATGCTGTCCTGGTCCAATTTCTGCTTCACGAGTGAGTTGGCAGAAAGTTTCCTTCTTCCACAGCCCAGTGGCTTCAGCTAGTGACTTCACAAACGGGCTTGTGGAATTGGTTCTCCTTTCTCGGCTTGGTGACTTCAGCTCAGTGACTTAGCTCTGTGAAGCAGATGAATCCCACCTTCATCGCCAATGTAATGTAGCACCGGGTTAAGGACCATGCAAGACAGCTGGTACTTCAGCAAAGAGTTGTTTATTCAGAGGAGAATCGGACAGCTGACAGTGGGTTAGAGTCGCCCTTTTATACACAAGCTGTCAACCCTTTGACCAATCTCTGCGGCGCATTCTCCTGCCACAGAACTCTGACCAATCAGCTGTCAGCAGCCCTTGATAGCTCCGAGCTGTCAACCAGCTGCTGCGCGTGTGCAATCAGCTGGCAGCAGCCTTCACAGCTGAGAGCTGTCAACAAGCTGCCGCGTGTGTACTTCGAACTGTCAGAGAGTTGTCAGCGGTTTTATCTCATAACTAATGTTGTTCCCAAACCTTTAACAATCGCAACACAGCACAACACAACACAACACAACATCTACACCTTGTGTTCTTTCAGGCAAAGACATCAGTTTCAGCAGCCCTTCTCTCATGATGTCACCAACAGCATAACGCAAAATTACTGCCAGTCTTGCATGATTATTAATATCTGTGCTTTCAAGCACATGGGCCAAGCACATGGAGTAACAGGCTGCCTTTTCTAGTTCAGTGGTGAGCTGCTGACTAATATCACTTGTGAAAGATCGCAAAGTTGGAATTGATTGATTGACCTTTTTTCCCCCAAAAAAACTTCATTTCCTTGCACATGGTGGGGGCAGGACTGAGGTGAGCTCCCATGACACCAGGACCCCACAGAACTGCCTACCCTAGCCGCAGATCCCTGAAGGAGTGCCCAGCTGCATTTATCTCCTCCTCAAGGCTACTGCTTCTGTGCTCGCTCTCCTTGGACAGGTTGTTCATGGTGGGTGCAGGAGGGCAAAGGTCAGAGGGAGGCCCACTCCCTCTCCATGCAAGGAGACTTGGCTTTGTAACCAAAGCAGCCTTAGCAATAGGATGGGAGACCACCAGGGGATGGCAAAATGGCAACAGGGCTGCTGGTGGCCAAGTGCTAAGGCAGGACTTCCCTCAGACCCTCCCTCCCTTTTATTCCAATCTCCTTCCTTCATTCCTTCCTTCCTTCCTTCCTTCCTTCCTTCCTTCCCTCCCTCCCTCCCTCCCTCCTTCCTTTTCATTCCCATCTCTTTCCTTTTTTCCTTCTCTTTCTTTTTCCTGTTTCCCTCCCCTCCTTCCTTCCTTCTCTCAAAGAGTAAGAGAGTTGGAAGAGACCTTTGAGATCTTTTGTCCACGCCCCTGCTCAAGCAGGGAACGTATACCATTCCAGACAATGGAATATCCAATCTCTACTTAAAAGCCTCCAGTGATGGAGCATCCACAACTTCTGAAGGCAAGCCTTTTCACTGGTTAGTTGTTTTCACAAGTCCTTAGTGCTAGGCTGGTTTTCTCCTTGGTTAGTTTCCATCTATTATTGCCTTCTGATGCTTTGGAAAATAGGTTGACCCCATCTTCTCTGTTGCAGCCATCAAATATTAGAACATTGCTATCATGTCACCACCACTAGTCCTTCTCACTAAGCTAGACACACCCAATTCCCACAAACATTTGTCATATGTTTTAGCCTCCAGCCCCCCAACCATCTCCTAGATAAGGGAGATGCATCCTGCAGGGAAGTGGCAAGACAGTGTGAAGCACCCCCAAAGTATTCCCCTTCCCAACAGAATGGCAGGCCCCAAAAATTGGTTACAAAGGCAGGGACAAATATAAAGAGGGAAACAATACATTTCTTTGGGGGACCTGACACAGGTTTTCTCAGCTTGTATCTCCCCCCCCCCAGCCCCCCCGGCCCAGATATATTGACTTCATTTTCCAGAATTCCCAGTTTACACAGCTATTCATTCAGTTCTGAAAATCTGAATTGTTTAGATCAGGAAAAGTTATTTTTACATCAGCAAGAATTAATGCCTTGGTTGCTGATGCAGGGTTTCCTATGCTGAATATTTTTCTATATCTTTCAAATCCTCAGCTGAATTAATAGACTGTGTTTTTATAAGTGCCCCTCTCTATCTCACTTGGCATCTTTAGTCAATGTGGGCTGGTCCAAAATGAAAGTTAAATTAAAGGAAAAGAATACAGGTCTGCCTTGCTCCTCTTTTGATAGGACTACAGTATATCAAATTGTACTAAGTTGGATATTTGCTGCTTGAACAAAGATAACTTTTTTCTCAGCAACAAGACTGCAAGTAGGAAATCAAGTCCTCTGCTTCTGAAATCAATTGAGAAATGAATTATTTATGCAAGGCCAGACTATGGACTCCACAGTAATATGGCTCTTTTTTGTTTTTGCAACATTTAAGAATGCCAATAATATATTTGCTGTGATTTTAATTGTACTGCAGATTTTCTTGTTAGTGCTTTATTTCATTAGCTGCTGCTCATAAAGATTAAAGAAATAAAAAAATGTTAAAAAAACATTTTCTATGAGCCTTTTTTACTTACTATTCATAAGTCCCAATGAATTTTTTTGTTAAGTCGCGTGCTTCACAGAGAGGCGGACACCGAGCTGGGGTAACGATGAGTTTATTCATAACAGAACGAACTGGGGAAACAGGGAAGCCTGGCGTCTATTTGTACCTGCCCAGGTGGATGGCATCCAATCAGTTCAAACCTGGGCTTCCTGCCAGTGCAGGTGACAATGGGTGTAGATCCTGGCTTCCCACCAGGCTGATCATGTCTGGGGCTGTCAACAACTTAACTCATTAGGCTTATCCTGCGTGAGCAGTTATCGCCCGGAGCTGTCCAACCCCTCTGCTGATCTGCACCATCAGCCTCCTGCTGTGCTGTCCTTTGTGTATTTATTTTATTTATTTATTTATTTGTTTGTTTGTTTTTATATACCGCCCTTCTCCCGAAGGACTCGGGGTGGTGTACAGAGTAAGGTAAGTATACAGTAAAACAATAGTAAAAACAAATGAAACCCCAAAATCTATCAGGCCAGGCTGGCTTGCTGGAATAGGTAGGTTGCTGGGAGGCATACACTGCACCCCTTCCCCCATAGTGAGGAGGATCCTCCGTCGTTCCTTCTTAACTATATACAGCTTATTTACAATTTTTACATTTCACCTTCCAGATTACTCCCCCCCCAGGCTAAGAGTGAACATAATCACTGAGGTAGCTGGGGGCTCTGTGTGTCCTGTTTGACCTTCTTAGGCTTGGCTCTGTAGTGGTTTCGGTTCTGCTTCCTGTTCCTTGGTCTGTTTGTGTGTGTGCGTGTGTTTCTGTGTTGGCTCTTTGTGACCTGCTATCCTCAGGCTCTTGCCTACTTTCCCTGTCAGCTCCCTGCCAGGCAGATGGATGCCCCAAAACTCTTCCTGCTGTTCCCCTGGGTGCCTGTGGTTGTGGCTGTGTGTGTGTGTTTGTGTTTGCTCTGCCTCCTCCCTTGCTGTTTCCATTGATTCTCCACCTGTCCCCTCAGGGGCTCTCTTCCTTAGTTGATCTAAGTGTCTCCTCCACAGGAGTCCCCCCTCCACCCTTACTCTGTAGGAGAGGGGGCCTGTCTGTTCTACCACTTCACCTGGCACCCATGGATGGCCTGTGCTGTAATTTCTGGCCCAGATCTGCTCCCCTATGTTGAAATTGGTTTTGAGGGTTGGGGGTTCTGTGTCTGCTGATACTCTGTCTGGGTGGAGTCTGTCTAACGTAGTTATGAGGTGTCTGCCCCACCTGAGCTCTTTCCTGTGGCTGTGCAGGGTGTTGCATGTTGATGGAGGAGGAATGTGGCCAGTCTCTGTTTCCAGTCCCCTTGTACTATTCGTTTGAGTGCATCCTTGGTAGTCCGCACGAACCTCTCTGCCAATCCGTTACTGGCAGGGTGAAAGGGGGCTGATGTGGCATGCCTAATCCCCAAGGTCCTCAGGAACCCCTGGAAATCCGAGGAGGTAAATTGCGCTCCATTATCAGATACTACTACATCTGGTAGCCCATGCGTGGCAAACACTCCCCTTAGTGCCTGTATCATGCCCGCTGATGTCATGTTGGATAAAAGGTACCACCTCTAACCACTTGGAGTGACTATCTACGATGACTAAGAAGGTGTGACCCTGAAATGGCCCCACATAGTCTATATGGACCCTGGACCAGGGGGTGTGAGTTTGTTCCCACTTGTGGACTGGGGCGTGTGCCTGATCTGGGCGAGACCTTTGGCATGTGTAACATCCTGCCACCAGGCCCTCTATCTCTTTATCCAAACCAGGCCACCACAGGTAACTCCTAGCCAGAGCCTTCATTCTTACCACTCCCAGGTGACCCTTGTGAAGGGACTGAAGGACCTTCTCCCTAAGTTTTGTGGGGATGATGACCCTACTCCCCCACATCAGGCAGCCCTTATGGGTCGAAAGCTCGTGCCTCCTCGTAAAAAATGCTGTGAACTCTGGTCCCGGTGACTTGTCCTGCTACCCACTGCTAACCCAGGACTGAATTATGCTAAGAATCTTGTCCCTGGGGGTTTCGGCTGCTATGTCGCCAGTGTCTAATGGGCACTCAGCCAGCTCCTGTATTGCTAATATCTGATTAGCAGGAGCGGGGTCTGGTCCAGCCTCCCTTAGGGGGAGTCTGCTGAGTCCGTCGGCGTGTCCCATTTCCTTCCCTGGTTTATGGATCAGCTTACAGGAGTATGCTGACAGAAAAATGGACCAACGGAGCATCCTTGGTGATAGGATCTGTGGTGTTTGCTTCTCCGTGGTGAATAGTCCCAGGAGGGGCTTGTGATCTGTGTAAATGAGGAACTCCCTCCTGTACAGGTAGTCGTGGAACTTTTTTACCCCCGCGACCACTGCCAGTGCCTCCTTATCTATCTGCGCATAGTTTCTCTCCGCCGCTGACAGGGTCCTGGAATAGTACGCTATGGGAGCCTGCGTGCCATCCTCCCTTAAGTGGCTGAGGACCGCCCCTATCCCATAAGGGGATGCATCGCACGCTAGGCAGATGGGCTGGTCCTCCCTGAAGTGAGTGACCATTGCATCCCTGGCTAGCATGTTCTTAAGGGTCCTGAACGCGCTTGTGTGTGTGGCAGTCCAGTCCCAGGGTGTTTGTTTGTCCAGGAGCCTGTGCAAAGGCTCCGCGATGGTTGCCTTGTGCGGCAGGAATGTATGATAAAAATTTAAAAGACCAAGGAACGCTTGCAGTTCCGCTTTGTTTTTTGGGATTGGGGCTTCCTTGATAGCCCTTACCTTGGAGGCTGACGGGTGGATGCCCTGAGCGTCTATCCTGAAACCCAGAAACTCTGTCTCCGTGACCCCAATTTTACACTTGTCCCTTTTTAGTCTTAGACCCACATCCCTGAAACGGCCGAGTACCGCTCTTAACCGTGATGCCAGGACGTCCTCCGAGCTGGCCGCTATGAGGATGTCGTCGAAATATAGGCAAACCCCGGGGATCCCCTTTAGCATTTTTTCCATGACTTCCTGGAAAATCCCCGGAGCTACGCTCACTCCAAATTGCAGTTGGTTTACCCGGAACGCCCCTTTGTGGGTGATGATGGTCTGGGCCCTTGCTGCCTCGGGGTCTACTGGCAGCTGCTGATAAGCCTGGGCAAGATCTAATTTTGCGAGTACCGCTCCGCCTTGCAAGGATGCCAGGATGCTGCTTACGGCGGGAACCGGGTAAGAATGCGCACTTAACGCCCGGTTGATTGTCCCTTTGTAATCTGCGCAGATTCTAATGTCCCCATTTGCCTTTAACGGGGTGACTATGGGGGTCTCCCAATCCGCCCCATCTACCGGCGTCAGCACCCCCTGTTCCACTAACCTATCCAGTTCCTGCTCAATTTTATGCTTGAGCGCAAAGGGAACTCTCCTCGCCTTCATCCTGACCGGCGGGACTAAGGGATTTAATTTAAAAGAAATCGGGGTCCCGGTGTACTTCCCCAACCGTTCGTCGAAGACATCCGCGAACTCCCTGCAGATGCCCTCCAGCGAGGGGTGGCTCTGCATTTGGTGGATCCCGGTGATCCCAATGCCCAACGCCCTGAACCACCCTAGCCCCACAAGGCTGGTCCGTTGCCCTTCGACAACCAACACGCTCAGTTTCCCCTTGAACCCTTTGTAGTGGACCATCACCAACGCCTCCCCCCTGACCTTAATCGGAGAGTTCTGGAAGTCTGAGAGGGTCAGTTTGGATGGCCTCAGGGGAACCCGCTGGCCGCTCCGCTTGCAGATCTCACTGAACGTCCGTGCGGAGATAATAGATACGGCTGACCCAGAGTCAAGCTCCATTACACAGGGGACCCCTTGAATTTTGACCCTCAGTTTGATTTTTGGAATGAGGGGTGGGTGTCCCCCGGTCTCGCAAACAACCGACCGTCCCGCCGTGTGGCTAATTGTAAGCCTTGGCGACCGCTCCCCAGTACCTGTGGCCAGCTGGGAATCTGCCTCCACCTCGTGTAGACTATCCCTCGGCCGGCTCCGACAGACCGCCGCGATGTGGCCGGTCTTCCCGCACACTCTGCACTTTGCTGATTTGAAATGGCAGGTAGACCGGGGGTGCTGTCCTCCGCAGCTGGTGCAACGGGTAGATCGGTTGGAGGTTCCTGACCCACAGCCGATGCATGGGGTAGACCGGTGCTGTCCGAGTGAGCCAGGCTGGGTAGACCTGGGGCCGCTGCCGCACTGCTGGGTAGACCGGGAGCGATGGGCGCTGCAGCCGGAGAACTGGGTAGACCAGGGGCCGCTCACTCCGCATCCGCACTCCTGATGCCGCTGCTCGGCTGGCGCTGGGCGTTGCTCCCTCACGCGGTCCCGGGAGTAGGTGGCCGATTGCTGCTGGCGGTGGATGGCGTCTACCTCGAAGACTCCGTCGTCCGCGTCGCCGTGGCCGGACAGCTGATGGATGGCCCCGTTCTCCCTTGCGTTGGACTCCTCCGCTACGTCCCAGGCTAAGAACTCCTCCTGAACGTCCCGTAGGGTCAGCTTCTGCTTGGCAAACATCTTCTGCCGCAGTTTCCGATCCCGTAGTCCGCAGACGATCCGATCTCTCAGGCGGACCTCCAGGTTTTCGAAATTGCAGAGTCTCGCCGCTTGTCACAGGGCAGCCATGTACTGCTTCGCGGACTCGCCTGGACGTTGATCCCATTTCTCAAAACGGTACCACCAAGCTATTTCTGATGTTTCGGGCTTAAAATGCTCCGTTAATTTGGTTATTAGTTCGCTGTACCCGACGGCGTGAATGTCGTTGGGCGCGCACGGACCGACCGCCAGCTGGTATGTCTTCGTGCCACAGCTGCAGAGTAGCCCCGCCACTCTCTGTCGGTCATCCTTGACCCCATTCGCCCGTAGGTAGCACTCGAGCTGACCTACGAACGCCTCCCACTTCTCAGGGCGGTTGCTGTTGAAGATGGGGTATTGTCCCAGTTGCGCCATTGCCTCGGTTCGGTCGGGGTCGTCCTGCGTCGGTTCCTGAGCTGCCAATGGGGGGGTCATCCGTGGCTAGCGTTTTCCGGAGCAGGATCCCACCTTCGGCGCCAGTGTTAAGTCGCGTGTTTCACAGAGAGGCGGACACCGAGCTGGGGTAACGATGAGTTTATTCATAACAGAACGAACTGGGGAAACAGGGAAGCCTGGCATCTATTTGTACCTGCCAAGGTGGATAGCATCCAATCAGTTCAAACCTGGGCTTCCTGCCAGTGCAGGTGACAATGGGTGTAGATCCTGGCTTCCCACCAGGCTGACCATGCCTGGGGCTGTCAACAGCTTAACTCATTAGGCTTATCCTGCATGAGCAGTTATCGCCCGGAGCTGTCCAACCCCTCTGCTGATCTGCACCATCAGCCTCCTGCTGTGCTGTCCTTTGTGTATGCTGGGAGGCATACACTGCATTTTTTTGTTTTCAACTGGATTTTAATCTTTAAAGTTTTTTCTATCATTATGGATTCAGAATTTTCAAGCTCTTTTACAAGTCCACCATATGGGATAAAAATTACCCTTCAGGTTTTCCGCATTTCCAATGTAACGTCCCAAAGGTGCTTTTTCAAGAGGCAAATGGACTTTCTTGTTTTTCTTTGAAGATGTTTTGCTTCTCATCCAAGAAATATCTTCAGCTTTGAGTGGATGTGGGGAATGGAAGGATTTATAATCCTTGCAGACAACTAGTCATTTGCATTTTTAGAGAGTCATTGAGGCCACTTGGAGGTTTATTTATGTCCTCAAGGTCAGATGAGTAATGCAAATGGGTGTAAGATCTCACTGTTGGATACTGGGTTCTTCGCTTCAATGACAAGACGAGGCAAGTGAGTTCAGCAAAGATCATTGTTTATTGCTTGCAGGATCTGAACTGAGAAACAGGGCTACGAATGCAACAATTTATACCCGGGCCTCTAGGGGGCAGCCAATAGGTTTAAAGCAACCTATTGCTACCCTAGAAGCAGCCAATGGCAGCGCTGGAGACGGGTTGTCTGAGGAGCTGGGAGCCGTTAGCCAGTTTCCCTGCTTAAGCAACCTTCCAGAAATTAACCCATGTGGTGTTCCCTTAACAAGACAAAGCCCATTACATTACACCCCTCCCCCCTAGAATGTACAAACATTATAACAACAAAAGGAAAATGATTACAGCAATACAAGTTTACAAAGATACAACAATAGTGTGCATTTACACGTTTTCCATCCTGGCTAATACAGATGCTTCCTAGCTAGCAGCACAATAATGATACAGACAACATTATAGCTTCATTATTTCAGAACAAAATCTTGTAGATATGCACGAGGCTTGCAAACCCTTGTGGAACGCGTGGGGGACCCAGGCACTTCCTGGTCTACCAGCTTGCCTGCCGGGCTGGGTACACCAGTGACTTTAAGCTCAAGTGAGTCTGGTTGACTCGGAATTCTATGGCTGGCTCTTCCAGGTTGACCCACCCCAGAGTCAGTTTGCTCTGCAGAGTTAGCACAGTGGCTGTAGTGTTCTGGTTGGCTTTCTCCATCAGGGGACCCAAGTTGCACTCCTGGGCTTTCCTCCCCTATGGCCATCTCCCCATTGCTCTGGCTGCTTGGGTCCTCAGAGCCTATGAAATGATCGGCCTGGCTGCCGGTTTGCGGTCTGTGAAAAGGACTTGTGACAAAGTCCTTGCTTTGTGGCCATTCTGGAAAACACTTTCTAAGCTGATCGATATGGTGACAGACAACTCGCCCACCCTCTAGGCCCACTTCGTATGAGAGAGGGCCTGATATTTTGGTGATTTTCCCTGGCACCCACAGGTTCCCATACCCATAGTTCTTGGACCACACCCCATCACCAACTTGCAGCCCCCTTGGGGGTTTTGGGTGAGAGGCCTCCGCTGCCACCCAGTCTGGGTGCAACATGTCCAGTTTCATGATTAGTCGCCTCCCCCAGTGCAGCTCTGCTGGGCTTTTCCCTGTAGCCGTGCATGGCGTGGAATGTTGGCACAGCAAGAAGTCGGCCAGTCTGTGGTGCCAGTCCCCATTCACTATACGCCTTAATGACTCTTTTGTGGTGCAAACCATACATTCAGCTTGACCATTAGTAGATGGGTGAAACAGAGCTGATGTCACATGCCTAATGAGGTTTGCTCTAAGGAAGGCCTGAAATTCTGCCGCAGTAAATTGGGCCCCATTATCAGACACTATGATGTCTGGCAGCCCATGCATGGCAAAGAGTTTCCTAAGCACCCAGATGGTCCTAGCAGTAGTCATATTTGTGATTGGTATAACTTCTAGCCATTTAGAGTGGCTGTCGACCACTATAAGAAACAGCTGTCCCTGAAAGGGCCCAGTGAAGTCTATATGAATCCTAGACGAGAGAGTGTGAGTCTCCTCCCACCTGTGAACTGGAGCATGCGGCATTTCAGGCCTTGATTGCTGGCATGTATAACACCCATTCACCTGGGCCTCAATGGCTTTATCTAATCCTGGCCACCATAAGGAGCTTCTTGCCAAAGCTTTCATGTGAACAATACCCGGATGACCTTCATGAAGTGATTGCAATACCGTCTCTTAGTGAGGTAGGAACTATGACCCTGTTCCCCCAAAGAACCCTTGTGAGCTGATAGCCCTTGTGAGCTGATAGCTCGTGTCTCCTAGTAAAGTAGCTCTGAAACTCAGGACCTGGGCTTTTATCCAGCCACCCTGTGTGTACCCAAGATAGCACTCTACTTAGAGTCTTGTCTGCTGCCGTTTCTGCAGCAATGTCCCCCGCATGGAGGGGTAACTCCGGCAAGTCCTGAATGGACAAAACGCGGGCCGCTGGGGCCAGATCTGGTTTGATTTGAGGCAGTGGAAGCCTGCTCAGGCCATCTGCATGGCCCATATTCTTGCCAGGTTTGTGAATTAGCTTAAAAGTATAAGCTGATTAAAAAATTGACCATCTAAGCATCCTAGGGGATAAAATGTGGGGTCTCTGTCTGTCTGTAGTGAATAACCCCAATAGAGGTTTATGGTCTGTGAAGACCATAAAGTCCCTGCTGTATAAATAGTCATGGATTTTTTTTACTCCAGCAACTATAGCCAGTGCCTCTTTATCAATTTGAGCATAATTTCACTCGGCGGAGAACAGTGTCCTTGAATAAAAAGCAATTGGAACTTGAGTCCCATCTCTCTCTAAGTGACTTAGGACTGCACCCACCCCACATGGGGATGCGTCACATGCTAAGCAAACTGGTTTTGACTCCTTGAAATGAGTGATAGTGGAACTAACGGACAGAAGGGCCTTCAATTCCTGGAAAATCTTTTCGTGAACACTAGTCCACTTCCATGTAGCATTTTTATCCAAGAGCTGGTATAGCGGCTCTGCCACTGCGGCCTTGTTAGGAAGGAACGCGTGGTAAAAATTTAGGAGACCTAGGAATGCCTGCAGCTCTCCTATTGTTTTAGGGCTGGGTGCCATTTGAATGGCTTTTACTTTAGATTCAGCAGGGTGGATGCTGTCAGCATCAATGCAAAACCCCAAGAATTCAGTGGAGGGGACTCCGATACTGCACTTATTCTTTTTAAGCTTGAGGCCTGCTTCATGCAGCCTTTGCAGGATGGCTCTGAGCCTCCTTGCTAGCACCTCAGTGGATTTACCGGCAACAAGCACGTCATTGAAATAGGGGCAAACCCCTGGAATGCCCTTGAGTGTATGTTCCATGATGCCCTGAAAAATGCCGGGGGCTACACTGACCCCAAATTGCAGGTGCTTTACCTAAACGCCCCCCTGTGGATTACAATAGTCTGTGCCATGGCTGTGGCCTCATCAACAGGGAGCTGCTGGTAGGCCTGAGCCAAATCTGATTTTGCAAAAATGGTGCCACCCTGCAAAGATGCCAGGATGTGGCTTACTACGGGTACTGGGTATGCATGCTGTTTGAGTGCACAGTTAATTGTGCATTTGTAATCTGCACAGATTCTGACCTCCCCATTGGCTTTAAGAGGTGTTACAATTGGGGTCTCCCACTCACCCTCATCTACTATTCAACAAGTTTATCTAGTTCAGTGTCTATCTTGTGTTTAAGAGCAAATGGAACCCTACGAGGTTTAATCCTGACTGGCACTACATTTGGATCTAGTTTAAATGCTATTGGCGGGCCTGTGTATGTCCCCAGAGCTGAATCAAACACATCTGCAAATTCCTCGCATACTGAGCTAGACTCTCGACTTGTGTCCGGTTGATCCCGGTTACTTGGATGCCTAGTGCATCAAACCAATCGAGCCCGATCAGGCTCATTTGCTGATCCCCTACTACGACAACATCCAGGTGCCCCGAAAACCCCTTAAATTTAATGGCTAGTGTGGCCTCACCCTTGACTGAGACTCTGGCATTCTGAAAATCAGTTAGTACAATATCAGATGGCCTTAGCTTGGCCCATCTCTTGCTGCGACTACAAACGAAATTAAATATTTCAAGGGAAATAATAGAAACGGCAGAGCCCGTGTCCAGCTCCATTTTGCAGGGGACCCCTTGCAGCTCTACCTGAAGTCTATACTTTGGCTTAATTGGGCAGCGAGCCCCGGTACGGCAAATGTTCCTGCGGCTGGAGCAAAACCCCATGCTATACTGTCCCAGGGCCCTGGTACCTCTCCTGGTCAGATCTTCCAACTGGCAATTTGATGGCCGGTCCCTCTGGTGACCTCTGCAGATGGACGCGATGTGGCCCAACTTCCCTCAGGCCTGGCACGTGGCTGTCCAGAACCTACAGTCCAAGCATTGGTGGCAGCCACCACAACCTGGGCATCTAAGGAAGAGATCTGTCTTGTAAGTAGTCCTCTGTTGCTTGTTGCTGCAACCCTGTTGGTCGTGGTGTCTGTGTAGCTTGTTGACTTCTGTGTCATCTTTGGGTTCTTCAGTGTGTTTGGCGTCCTCATGGTGGACAGCTTCTTTGCATTGTGTAGTTTTGATGGGCTGCATGGCTCGTATGGCCTCACTGGCGGCTTCGTCCACCATGACTTCCTTCAGCGTGTCTGGGAATGACAGAGTCTCTTGGGCGTAGAGCTTTTGCTGTTTTGGAGACCGCAGACAAGCCGGTCTTGTAGCCTCTCCTCGATGTCGGAGAACTGGCACAGGCGTGCAACCTGCCTCAAGGCCACGATGACACGGTTTCTGGACTCTTTGCTCAAATGCATAGTGCCAAGCAATTACCAACAGCTTGGGCTGGAAGTGGTCTCCGAGCTTCTTCTTCAAGTCCGCAAATGATACTGACTCCAACGGTGTTGGCACTAACAGGCTCTCCACTATGTCGAACATTGCTGGGACACACACACAGAGGAGTGTGGTGGCCTTCAGTCCATCCTCGGAGAGCTGGTTCACTCAAAGGTAGTTCTCGACCCTGGACAGGTACAAGGACCACCCTTCTGGCTGAGTTATGTTGAATTCTTCCAGCTTTCCGACCTTGGCCATTTCTGCTGGTCTGCGCAGCTGGTGCTCGGCGTCTTCAAATCCTGCTCCTCCATTACCCAGGGACTGGTCCTCTGGGCGCATGGCCACTAGCGTGGCTGTGCTAGCCAACCATAGGGGGGGAATTGCTTTTCTAGCCAGGCGTGCACTGCCTCTCCCCTAGTGACTCTTCAGCTCAGTTGAGGCGCAGGATCCCACCTTCGTCACCAGAGTTGGATACTGGGTTCTTCGCTTCAATGACAAGACGAGGCGAGTGAGTTCAGCAAAGATAATTGTTTATTGCTTGCAGGATCTAAACTGAGAAACAGGGCTGCGAATGCAGCAATTTATACCCGGGCCTCTAGGCAGCGGCCAATAGGTTTAAAGCAACCTATTGCCACCCTAGAGGCAACCAATGGCGGCGCTGGAGATGGGTTGTCTGAGGAGCTGGGAGCCGTTAGCTAGCTTCCCTGCTTAAGCAACCTTCCAGCAATTAACACACGTGGTGTTCCCTTAACAAGACAAAGCCCAATACATTACACTCACTTCAGCTATTCCCTCAAGAAAGTCGAAGTCTTGAAAGAGGCAGCATTTCAAAAGGATCTTTTATTGAAAGGTAGTGATTGCAGAGAAGACATGATATAAAATTCCCACGCAAAAACATTAGATTAAACTCCCATTGTTCAGACCCCTCCCAACTGCCCAGTCCATTGAGAACCAATCAGAGATGTGAAGGTGTTGTGAGAACTCCAAACTGAGAAGGTGATAAGAAATTGTTCTCAGGGATCATGACCTTAATTCTACGGAGACAAGACAAAGCAGATGGCCCCAGGCTCATCCCTTTTCCCCTCCCATTCCCCAGGAAAATACATCAAAGCAAAAGAGGAACAAAGTAAAATGGATACATCACAGAAAGACCTGAGGTTTCCCCTACCACCACCACCACCAGAATGGCAGCATCCTGATAGGGATCTACATTATGGGGACCTCACATGAGCCTTGTTGGAACTGCTGAAAGGACTGTGTTGTAGACTGGTACTTTCTAAACAATGAATAGATGCAATAAAATTTATAGTTAACTACAAGTTTTTAATGTAGTTAAAACTGATCAATGTGCATAGAAAATATTATATGTCCTGCTTTTAACAATTACATTTAGAATTAACATACAAAAATACAGTATATTTTAAAATTCAAATCTGTTGAAAACAGAATTCCAAACCAAGTCATCATTTGAAACAATTCACTGACAATTCCTACATGCCATTCTTTTCTGGTTTGTTTGTTTATTATTTATTTATTTATTTATTTATTTATTTATTTATTTATTTATTTATTTATTTATTTATCTATCTATCTATCTATCTATCTATCTATCTATCTATCTATCTATCTATCTATTTATTTATTTATTTAATGTGCTACTGATCTCATCAGAGACCACCATTATCCTGTCTTATAATCAGAAATATAATATTATAGCAGGCAATGCAACATCTACATGTATTATCACTGCTTTATTGGAATTCCCTTATGTATTTAGGGGTAAGTTTTTTAATTTGGTCAGCAAAGAAATTGCTAGGCATGTATAGCACACATGATCTTTGTTTTATTCACTATTCTACATAATATTCTGCAATTCTTTTAGGTTTAAAAATTAGAAAAGAACATTCCTTTATTTTTTTATTTAAATTGTACAACACCCAACTTTCAACAACTTTCAGTGGCTCACATAATCAAAATAAATAAATTATAATAAAACCAGCTAAAAAGTAAAAATAGGTAAACAATGACAAAAGGACAGACTGGAAGGAAATAAAACAAGAGTCCCAATCTCCCTCACCAAAGAAATTAATGAACAGCCATGTCTTCAATATTCTTCCAACCAACAGCAGAGTGGAAGTCATCTAGATTAGAAGCAATCTCATTCCAGGAGCCAAGCACTTCTATAGAAAAGATGCACTTTCAAGGTTACCATCGATGACATTGGTTAATCAACAGACGTCAAACTGCATTACCTCTGTGGCCAGAGAAATATTATAGGAGGGACTTCTGGTCTTGTATCATAGTGATGCCGAGCTCTGTATCCCATGAGTCTAAAGTCATTCTGGAGAGGTGACAAAGGAGGGGCCCCCTGCTGATTGTGGAACAATGGTGATTTATTCATTTGATCTGGGGGAAGCTCTCCAACCCGACAGGAGAAAGGCTAGCCACACCTCATTGATTCGCCCAGTGATGGTGAACCTTTTAGAGACTGAGTGCCCAAACTCCCCCACCCCCCTCCATCCCTGCCCCATGGGCCACCCACCACCTCCACGGCCTACTGCAGATCACCCAGGTGGCCCAGTATCACCATGGTGACCATGCCCTCTGCCCACACTCCGCAGCATCATCTGCACATGACAGGGCATGAGGGCAGAGTCTTGTCCCTGCTGCCTGGCTGCCATGTCCTTGGCTGCACTGTTCCACATGGGCCACACCCAGGGGCAACTTTTCTCCAGGGGGGCAGCTGGTGAGGACGGGGCTGTGGGGGGAGGTGGGGCTGGCGCAACAACGTGCATGCCCAGAGAGAGGGCTTTGATTGCTGCTTCTGGCACATGTGCGATAGGTTCACCACTACTGGACTAGCCCAAGCTACCAGCAGCTGAAGTCCAAAAGCATTAACCAGAACAACTGTGAACAGCGTGCTTGGAACTGGGTGAGAATATCGATCTTTTCTCTGCTATTTTGTAACTGGTTTCCTGGAAAAGATCCCCAAGAAGCAAAAAAAATCCTCCAAAAGTGAGAAGGGAAGGGATCACACCCCCACCCTTCTATAGGTGGAAGCAGCAAATTAATGTTTATGGGGGACAGAAATATATTGAAATGAAGTTAATAATACTACAGTCTGAATAAATCTGAAAATTATGAAAACTGTTAAGATTTAACATCTGAAAGAGAATTGATAAAATTATAAGAAAATAATTCATAGTCTTAAAAGTGGGGAAATGAATAACTACTGATATCTAGTGGAGGATTAGAGTATAAAACTACAGCTTCATTGACTTAGAAATTGGCAAGACATCCAGAAATAGAGAAAAACTTGTTCTTTTGAACCTCAGTGACTTTTAGCCAAATAAAAAACAGCTGCACAGAAGAAAGAAAATAAACTGGGCTATCTACTACAGAGTGAGAACTACATTTATTTTGTGAATTCTAAGCTCAAGAAGTGTTTGAAGAGAAAGAAAACTTTGACTTTTGGCTAATCTTCTTGGGGGGAATTTACTGGAAAGCTCTCAGGTGGCTAAACATTCCGTATTGCAATTTTGACTGATTGATAATTGTAGGACGCCTGAACAGAAGAATTGTTATAAAATACTGCTTTCAATGGTGCTTTGACAATTGGAAACACATTGGATTACAAAAACCATATATAAAGATAAGAACTATATAAAATTTAGTTGTTTGGATTTTAAAATTGGCTGGTTTAACAAAGCTAATTACAGAGGCTATGGTACTGGTGAAAGACTATCTGGTGGGGGAGACAAAATGGATGTTGCATACCTAACTAAAAGTGACAGGAAACCACACCTAACATTCCCTTCTAAAGGCCCCAGCCTGGAACATTGGAGATCTTCAGGAGCAATACTCAAAGACAAGACAAATACTTTCCAGGAGGAAATGTAGGTAATGCTGCAACAGATTCAAATGACAATCTGTCATGTTTCAAACCATGATTAGATTAAAAACATCTTTGATGACATAAATGAGCACATCTCTAACCTAAACTTACAATTAAACTCTCAGAAAACAACAATAAAAAATGAACAAACAAATCAGATAACAGAACATAAACCAGAGGAAAGTGACCTAAATGGGGAAGCTACAAATGAAGAGAACCACAGCTTAATACAAACAAACAAAAGAAAATCTGTAAGATTTTGCCACAACAATGAAAATGGAAAAAATATTTTATCATTCAGGTCTTCAAAATAAACTTAAGGTTAAGAAAGAAGATCTAACAAAATGGATTATAGAGCTGCCAGAAGAATCATTAGAATTTGGAAGAAAAAATGTACATTCTACTTAACTTGTCTTTCCTATTCCCAACGATATTCACAAAAATACAGGAAGAATCCCCTGGCAAGCGGAAATCCACATGGCAAAAGAAGGCTAGAATTAGATTTAAGAGACTAGATGGAGTACTATATGATTAAACACTTGTTTGAATATGGTTAAAAGAATAGATAAATTTTGAATATAAAGGGGCCTTACAGTAAGAGGGATAAGATATATAAGTAGTATAGTATTTTTTATAATATATGAGATGTAAAAATATTGGTATGGTGTATGTGCATGAAAAGTTTGGATATTTAAAGGTAATTAATTTTGAGAAAATTATGACTGATAACAATGGTCTGAATACTGAGGGGAAATTAAGCTTAAATAAGAATCTTGAAACAGGACACATAGTGAGTTAATAAGATGACTTTTATAAATACAATTGAAACAAGCTGATCAGAAAAGATGTTATATGTGGATGTTATTGTTATTGTTATTTGTACAAACAAACAAGAAAAATGTTTATATCCTACCTTGTATGTATCAAAAATATTAAAAATTATATTCACTTAATGTTCACAAAGGAGAATATTACTGGAAGAAGAGAAGATCAAAGATCAATATATCATTAACTAATATATTGATTATGGAATTATAGAAATTATTGTTGATTGTTTCTAAATATATGAACCCAGACAACACACTGTTTACTAAGCACTAAAGATTGCTATTGTAAAATATCAATAAAATATATTATATAAAAAAGAAATATTATAGGAGGTATTCCATTAAGTAGCCAGGTCTTATGCCATGTAAAGCTTTAAGCATTCTCTGCTCTGACCCTGACTGACAATCTATAGAAATTAGCTTAGACGGCACACCAGGCTTGATTGCCCAAATCAGTTACAGACTTGATTATTGCCTATTTGTTGAATATATTGTGTTTATCAGGAAACAAAATGCAAGAAATAGCCCTTAACAAAAAATTAATTTGAATCTGTTCTTATTATCAACCATTATTTTGACATATAAAATCCCCCTTCAAGGCTAGGGGGCTCAATAATCATCTTCAGGGCCAGGGAGAAGAATTTGTTGAACACCTATTGCAGAGCTTTTCAACCAGTGTTACAGGTACCACCTGTAGTACATTGGCACCTGGCAGGTGGTACGTGACCATCCTAGAAAAGTGGTAGCGGGGGAGGGGAATGAGCTCAACTGGTGGCAGCATCACAGAAGCCTGAACAAGAGATGCCTAGAGCTGCAGGGCTGTCAGGGCTCAGCGGAAGCACCAAGATCAGGGCTCAGTGGAAGTGCCAGGATCAGCACCAGGCTCCAGCTGACCTTGGCACTGATCCTGGCGCTTCTGCTGAGCCCAGAAGAAGCACCGATCAGCTGGAATGTTGCAGCATCCCAGGGTTTTGTGATTTACATTCAGATGCTTGACAACTGATTCATATTTATGACGGTCACAGTGTCCCAGGGTCATTGAAGTGACCAAAACCTGCTGCCACCACCCAGCAGATGGGGGGAATAAAAATCAAACACCCCCACCCCACCCCCGCTGCCAATCCTCAACAGAAATGCTCACAACAATGAAAACCTCAGACAGGAGGAAGAGCGCTGCCAGGCAGACAGGCGTCTTGCTTGGCTGTGGCTTGGGGGGCACTTTTTTCAGTGCCATTGTAACTTTGAATAGTCACTAAGTGAACTGTTGTAAGTCAAGGACTACCTGTACTTCATCACATTTTTTTCCTTTTTTTTTTTGGTCATCAAGTTTTTGACACCTTGAACTTCCGGTGGCGACGCGACGCTGAAGACAGCCATCTCCGGGCTGTCCGCTCCGCGGCTTTGTTGAATTGCTGAAAATAGCGCCGATCAGCTGTTTTGGTGATTCGGAAGCCCCCTCCCCAGGAGAAGAGGAGGGGGTGAGGCCCCAGGTAGGGGTTGAGCTCTCCGGGGCCGCCTGAGCTTTAAGTTTGGGCGGCTGAAGGATCGAGCCCCCCCCCGAAGCCTGGGTTTGCTCCGGGCTGCGCAGCGCCTCTGCTCCGTGTTTTTTGGAGCAGAGCCAAGCGTTAGCAACCACCCCTGCCAGAAGGAAAGACTCTTGAGTGTGAAGATGCAGGAAGAGCAGTACAGGAGGTCAAGGTGAAGTGGACTTTTACTTTTACTCTCTAGTTCAATGGATTTTATGGCTTTAAAGTGAAAGTGCGCAGTAAGTGAAAGTGGGGGAAGATGGCGACTAAAACTTCCAAAGTTCTCCGGAGTGCGGGGGCTTCCCCGGTGCAACAGACCTCGTTGCAAGCTTTGCTTCCTCCTGCACCTGCTCCGGCATTGACGCTTAAGGATTTACAGGATGCCTTTGAAAAGCATTCACAATTAATGTCAGATATGATGGATGAAAAGATGGAAAAGCTGGAGGAGAAACTGGAGGAGAAGATGGAAGAGAAGTTTAGAGCAATGAGGGCAGACATCTTGCCTGCAATTGAAGGTGTGGCTGTATGTGTGCAATGTTTGGATGAAAAAATGGAGGATCTTAGTCAAAAGAATTCCATATTAGAAGCAAAAGTATTAGAGAATGAAAATATAATGGATAAAATGGATGGAGACTTGACCCTCGTCCAGTACCATCAGATGGAGTTTGCTATCAGAATCAGAGGCTTAAAAGAGAATCCTAAAGAAGATTTAAAACAGTTGGTCTCTGAGGCTTTGGAAGCTGTACTGGGCCAGTCAGCAGCTAAAATTGAGGGAAGTATAGACAAAATCTTTCGTGTGAACTCATGGATTGCAAGGCAGAGGAAGTTACCTAGAGATGTGGTGGTTTACTTTACAAAGAGAGCAATTAGGGATGAAGTTATCCAAGTTGCTTATGATACTAAGCTTGTGGTTGCTGAGCAAGAAGTTTTGGTCTTAAAAGAGATTCCTCCAAAGATTTTAAGGAGAAGGAAAGATTTTGCCTTTTTGGCACAAGAACTTAAGAAATGTGACATCAAGTTTAGATGGGAGATTCCAGTGGGCATGGTGGTGATGCATGAAGGCAAGAGACATCATTTGGTCACAGTGACTCAGGCACGTGATTTTTACAGTAAAGTTTTAAAAGCAACCCCTCCACCACTTTTGGTATCTGTAAAGGGAAATGGCGAGGGAAAGCCTCAAGATGCTGAAGGAATACAGACAGAGGAGAATGGTGCTGGAGGGGATCAAATTACAGTTTCATCGGCAGCTGCTGGAGAGCAGAGGATGACGCGTGCCGCCTTAAGACGAGTGAGACAAGAGCAAGAGCAAGATCAGCAGAAAGTTATGGAACCTCCAAAGCGTACTTACAGCGAAGCTGTGGGAGGGGCACAGCCTAAGGAAGTTAAAGGGGTCCTGGCAGACGTGCTCCAGAAGCTTCGGGATGCCAAGAATGGCGACTAAGTTCCTAACCTGGAATGTTAATGGATTAAATTCACCACAGAAGAGAAAGAAAGTTTTTCAATATTTAAAACAATTTAAGACTGATGTTATCTGCTTGCAAGAAATACATATTAGGGTTATGGACCAAAAGTACTTGTTGAACTCAAGGTTGGGCACACAATTTATTGCTTCTGCAATGAATAAGAAAAATGGAGTGGTTATTTATGTTAAGAATACTCTGACAGCGGAACTAATTGAAGTAGATAAACAAGGAAGATATGTTATGATAGACTTGCTGTTAGAAGGCAAAAAAACGCTTTTAGTTGGACTGTATGCTCCTAATCAACAACAAGCTGACTTTTATAGTTCACTACATACAAAGATTACCCAGTTGGATTATAAATCTTTTATTTTTATGGGAGATTGGAATGGTGTCCTGGATGTACAGATGGACAAATTGGGTTTTTTTAAACATGCCCCGAGTCATGCTAGACTGCCTAAATCTTTTTTTGAAATGAAGGATGATCTGGAATTACGAGATATTTGACGTGAAACGCATTTACATGAAAAGGATTATACTTTTTTTTCTGATAGACACCAATCTTTTTCTAGGATTGATTTTATATTACTAACTAATGATTTTTTTTCTAGGATTAAGAAGATAAAGATTTGTGCAAGAACTATATCTGACCATAGTCCAGTCTGGTTAGAGATCAACAAGGACAATAGAGACAGGCGCTCCTGGCGCGTAAATGAGAATTTGTTTAGAAATCAGAGAAATGTGGAAGAATGCAAAAAGCAGATGAAGGATTTTTTTGAAATTAATATGAATAAGGATACTTCTATGGACATGGTTTGGGATGCTAGCAAAGCCTATATGAGAGGGCTGTTAATATATATGAATAATAAATACAGACGTAATTTGGAAGTTAGGAGGAAAGAACTGGAGAATGAAATTAGGGAAAAAGAAAAGGCCCTAATTTTGAATCCATCGGATGTGAAGATTAAAGAGGTTATTAACTTGCTAAGAGGACAATTTGATAAGTTGATGGCTGATCAGGTGGCAACTAACTTACGGTTTGCTAGGCATAATACTTTTTGTAATGCCAATAAACCAGGTAGGTGGTTAGCCTACAGGTTAAGGAAAAAACAAAGGGCTTCTAATATAGATAAAATTGAACATAAAGGCAAGGTTGTGCTTCAACAGGATCTTATTAAGGAAGCCTTTGTGGACTTTTATTCCAAATTATATGTTAAGGATAAGATTAATGAAACAGATATTGATGTATATTTGAAGAATGCTAGCATCCCGGTTCTTATACAAGAACAAAAGGAAGAGATTAATCAATTGATAACAGAAGAAGAAATTCTTTTAGCAATTAAGCAATTGAAGGTGGATAAAGCGCCAGGCACGGACGGACTGACTGCGGTCTATTACAAAAATTTACAATTGGAGCTGATAAAGCCATTAAGGGAATTGTTTCAGACAATTCAGAGGGGAGGAAGGGTGCCTCCGTCTTGGAGAACTGCTTTTATTTCCTTGATTCCGAAGGAAGATCAGGATGTCACCCAAGTAAGAAACTACAGACCAATATCACTTTTAAATACAGACTACAAGATATTTGCTAAGGTTTTAGCCAATAGATTGATGAGGGTTTTGCAACAGATGATTCATGGGGATCAAACTGGGTTTATTAGTGGTAGACAAATGAAAAATAATGTGAGGCATATAGTTGATGTGGTGGAGTTTTTGGAAAGGAACAACCAGATCCCTGCGGCGTTAATTTTTCTAGATGCTGAAAAAGCTTTTGATCAATTGGATTGGCAATTTCTGATGAAAGTTCTAGATAAAATGAATTTTGGGGATAAATTTTTACAACCAATTAGGGCATTATATCAAAAGCAAACTGCCCGAATAATAGTAAATAATAGCCTGACTGAAGTATGCAATATTGAGAAGGGCACAAGACAAGGGTGTCCGTTATCACCTCTATTATTTGTTTTAACATTGGAGATATTATTGATCAAAATACGGAACTCGGAAAAAATTAAGGGTATTCAAATTAGAAATCAGGATTATAGATTGAGGGCGTTTGCAGACGATCTGGTTGTTACGGTGACCCAGCCAGAAAACTCTGTTGTGGACCTGATGGAGATAATAATGCAATATGGGAAGGTTTCTGGATTTAAGGTTAATGTACAAAAAACAAAAATTTTAGCCAAAAACATGACAGCATTGCAAAAGGCCCTTTTAGAAGGATTAACTGGATTTGAGATTGTTAAAAGGGTTAAATATTTGGGGGTGTATTTGTCACCCTCAAATGTAAAGTTATATAAAAATAATTATGAAAAGTTATGGGGAAAAATTCAAAAAGAATTGGAGAGCTGGGAAAAATTGCAATTGTCTTTACTGGGAAGAATTGCAGCAGTGAAAATGAATGTCCTGCCTAAATTTTTATTTTTATTCCAAATGATACCGATTCTTAAAAAAGACTCTAATCTGGAAGAATGGCAATGGGGTATCAATAAATTTGTGTGGGCAGGGAAAAGGCCATGAGTTAAACTTAAGATTATGCAGGATACTCGTGAAAGAGGTGGTCTTAAAATGCCTAATCTTAAATTATATTATGAAGCTGCTGCGTTGTCAGGAATAAGTGATTGGATTAATTTGACACAAGGGAGATTATTAAATCTTGAGGGCCACGACTTGTTATTTGGCTGGCATGCATATTTGTTGTATGATAAGAAGGTAGATAATGTGTTTAAAGTGCATATTTTAAGACAGGCATTGTTGAGAGTATGGAAGAAGTATAGACATAAGTTAGACTATAAGATGCCGTTGTGGGCAATCCCGAAACATGCAATAGAAAACATAAATGTTGGCTTCAAACATGATGTGACTACGTACAAGGAGATCTTAAGCTTGGAGAGGAACGTCTGGTGTTTGAAGCCGTACAATCTCTTGCGAGATCAGAAGATCGTTCAAACTTGGTTTCAATATGGTCAATTACGTGCCAGGTGGAAAGAAGATCAGAAAATTGGTTTCTCAATGACTGATGAAAATTTGATAAAGCAAATTAGAAATCAGGGTCCAGCACATATCAAACGGATTTATCTTGCATTGATAGATATTGACTCAGAAACAGAACTTGTTAAAGATTGTATGATAAAGTGGGCTCAGAATATTCAAGAAGTTATTACAATGGACACGTGGGAAAAGATCTGGGTGAGGAACGTAAAATTTATGCAAGCCCAAAACCTAAGAGAGAACTTTTATAAAATGTTTTATAGATGGCATTTAGATCCTAAAAAGCTTGCAAGTATGTATCCGAACTATCAACCTAAATGTTGGAGATGTGGTAGTGAAGATGCAACGTATTTTCATATATGGTGGACCTGCAAAAAGGTTAAGGCTTTTTGGATAAAAATTTGGTGGAATATGCAGAAGATCTTCAAGCAAAGGATAAAGTTTTGTCCGCAATTGTTTTTATTGGGTATAATTACAGATGCTACTGTTGTGGACATTAAGTTGATGTTGAATTTAATCACAGCAGCAAGACTCTTAATAGGTCAATATTGGAAGAAGGAGGAACTGCCGACTATAGAAGAATGGACTCTAAAAGTTTCTGACCTGGCGGAAATGGCAAAGATTTCGGCTTATTTGAAAGATCATTCGCAAGAACGTTATATTATGGAGTGGAAAAAGTGGATTGATTATATCCAGAACAAATATGGGACTAAAAAGTTTCACTTAGCATTTGAATAAGTTTTCTTCTCTTTTTCTTCTTTCCTTTTATATGTAATATTAGTATTGCTTGTAGTCATTTTATATGAGCTAGAGTGCGATAGACTTAATAGTTTATTGTTGTTAGCATATGGATGTTTATGATTGTTCTTTGTTTCTATACCCTGTACTTAGCTCTGGGAAGTCGGGGGGGAGGGGGGAATGGGGGGGAGGGATAGGGAGGGTTAGGTAGGGGTGGGTGGAGGGAGGGGGGGATTGTTAAAAATAAAATGTATTGTAAAACTTTTCAATAAAAAAAAAAGTTTTTGACACCTTGCTAGGTGACTGGTGGTACTCGGATGTTGCCATATCCTAAAAGTGATACAATGGGTGAAAAGGTTGAAAATTCCTGACCTATTGTATAAAATCACTTGGATTTATCCCAGTTAGAAGCATTGTGAAGTGCTAGTCCTTATAAGATGCCTAGGATTGTGTCTTGCTAAATAATTTAGGAGTGATTTGACCTTGCTGGACCAAAAAAGGTGGACAGGGTTCTCTGCACTGTCAATGCAACCATCTTCAATTAGACCCTTGTCCCTCCTGGCTGGTGAAAGCCTCCAGGATAGTGACAAGCAGGTGGATTCATGCAATAATAAGTTCCAGGCATGATGGCACATGCCTGGAACTTTTTAAGGAGGCTCTGTTTGTCTTCACTTGACTTCACCTACCTAGACAATTTTAT
This sequence comes from Vipera berus, assembly GCF_964194415.1. Lineage (NCBI taxonomy): Eukaryota > Metazoa > Chordata > Lepidosauria > Squamata > Viperidae > Vipera > Vipera berus. The sequence goes on along the minus strand of NC_138205.1, from coordinate 65,034,037 downwards.
CCAGTCTTCCATCTTATTTATTTATTTATTTATTTATTTATTTATTTATTTATTTATTTATTTATTTATTTATTTATTTATTCATTATTGGGACTTATATGCTGCCCTATCTCCCAAAGGACTCAGGACGGCTAACAACAATAACGTACAATAAATACAGAAGTTAAAATAAAAATTAAAATTAAAGGCCCCTGTAGAATAAATAAAAATTAAAATTAAAATAAATTAAAAATTAGAGTTAAAAATTAAAAACATAATTAAAATCCCTGTCAGTCCAGGTCAGACAGGTGGAAAAGGAGTGTTTTGAGACCGCGGCGATAGGACTGGAGATCTGGGGCCATCCGAAGCTCAGGGGGGAGCTGGTTTCATAGGGCTGGAGCTCCCACAGAGAAGGCTCTCCCCTTGGGGGTCACCAGCCGACATTGTCTAGCCGACGGTACCCTGAGGAGGCCTTCTCTGTGTGAGCGTACTGGGCGATGGGAAGTCGTTCCCGGCAGCAGATGGTCCTGCAAGTATCCTGGGCCTAAGCCATGTAGGGCTTTAAAGGTAAGTACCAGCACCTTAAATCTCACCCAGAGGACAACCGGTAACCAATGCAGCTCACGCAGGAGGGGTGTAATATGGGAGTATCGGGTGCTCCCATCACTACCCGCGCGGCCACACTCTGCACCAGCTGAAGCCTCCGGGTGGTCTCCAAGGGTAGCCCCATGTAGAGAGCATTGCAGTAATCTATACGGGAGGTAATGAGTGCGTGGGTGACTGTACGTAGGGCATCTCGGTCCAGAAAGGGGCGCAACTGGCATACCAGGTGAACCTAGGCAAATGCCACGACTCCAATATGATCTTATGGGGAAAGTGGTAGAAAATGTGGTTGCTCAGCAGCTCCAGGGGATCCTGAATGAAACAGATTTCCTGGATGTCTTTCAGTTAGAATTCAGGTCTGGCTATTCAACAACCTTGGTTGCACTCATGCATGATCTCTGGTGGGAGCAGGATGAGGGTAGTGTAAGCCTTCTCACTCTCCTTGATCTCTCAGCTGTCTTCAGTACCATCAGTCATGGTATTCTTTGGGGGCAATCATGTGAGTTGGGGCTGGGTGACAGTTTTACACACCAAAATTGGTCCCAATCATTGTTGATAGGGAATGAGAGATTCAGCCCCCAGCCATTTGCTGATGGTGTCCCACAGAGCTTGAGAGTCTCTCCTCTTTTGTTTCATATCTACCATACATGAAGCATTGAGTGAGATTATTCATCACCATGGCTGAAATTCATTAATATGCTGATAATACTCAGTTCTACGAGGGCAATACAAAAATAATCCTCCATTTGGTTATCCATGATTATCATGAACCAACACCACACTGGAAGACAGCATGCCTCGATGCTTGTTATGGATGGCTCATCTGAGTTTTTGTAACATTTCACAGTAAACTTCTGAATCGATGGTCGAAGCACACTCCATGAACTTCACTAGCAGTACTCCTTTGAGATCTTCACATTTGGCGGGATTTTCTATGACACCACTTCTGGTGTAGTGTTGGTTCATGATAATGCTTGCCTGCACACTGCTAGACACACCCAAGAACTTTTGAAACAGTTCCATTAGGTTGTTTTTTATCAAAATCCCCCCCATAGCCCAGATTTGGCGCTGAGCGACTCCTGCTAAGGAATTTCAAATCTTGTAAGACATTATGACAAATGTCTCAATTTGAATGGCAATTATGTCAAAAAGCAATATAATGTATTTTTCTAATGTGTATAATAAAAGTTCTGTATCTGCGAGTGTCTGACATTGATAACCAAATGGAGGTTTATTTCCAAATTGACCTCATATATCTCTACACATGGTGACCCAAGTACACTATCTCTGCCCTCTCACAAAGCCTGGAGGCTGGATGTTCCTGTAGAGACCTCGATGGAGAACAGAGTTGACTGAAGACTGAGTAGCTTTGAGTGCTGTACTCACTTCTCTTGCTCAAAGTGCAGGTAATAGGCATGACCAGGAGAGTTTTTTACAGCTCTGGTCTGTGCACCAGCTGCAACCTTACCTGTATCATGACTCCCTTCACTCAGTTACTCAATGCCTCTCATCTTCTCTACTGCAATGCGCTGTACAAAGGTTATCCTTGAAATCATTCAAAAGCTTCTGCTGGTGCAAAGTGTGGCAGCAAGAGCAGTCTTTGTGGCTCCTAGGATAGTGTGGGAGGTCAGTTTCCCAGAGAAGGAAGTATTAAAAGAACAGTATATTTCCTCAAAGGTTCTTAAAGAGGCAAGAAAGCACACTCAGAATCAGGTCAAAAGTTCATGACACAGGACTTCCGGTAGCGCTGCCACACCAAATGGCGGCATTTCAGAAGCCGCCCGACCTTGGGAAGCATTAAGCGCTAGGAGACAGCGAAAATCAGCTGTTCCATGGTGCCAAAGTCTCTCCCTCGGGAGAAGAGGGAGAGACAAGCTTGTCTGGGTAGAGGTAGAGCTCCCCTGTCAATTCCTCAACTAGTTTGGGGGTTGATAGGGTGAGTTCCCTCGGAGCCCAGGCTCTCTCTGCTCCTAGGATGCTTTCACTCCAAAAGGAGTGGAACTAGACGCGACAACTACATCTGCTGCTTAGAAGGGACTGTGAGTATTTTTTTTTCTTTGAGAAGCAGGCAGAGCAAAGCAGGAGGATTTGAATTTTCAAGTTGGATTTTAACTTTAACTCAGATTCATTATCTTCTTCAAGTTTTAAGCTGATGGAAATGGAGTAAAAATGGCACTGGAATGTTGCTTTCTTGTGTGAATTGACTGTTTTGGAAAATTGTTATATTTTGCAACATAGCAAGAGATACAATCTGCAACTGATTCTACCCAGTACCGGATTTTGTGTATTTGAAAGCTTGTCCTTTTTTTTTTTATTGAAGGATAAGGAACTTTGAGAGAAAAACCTTTATTTTTTCTCCCTTTCCATTTTTTTCTGAACTTTGATTCTGCTAGAAGAAAGAGGAAATCGAAACTTAAGAGATGGCTGCAAGGCGTGAGGGAGGCCCTACAATTTCTAAAAGTGCCATTTCTTCACCTTTATCACAAGCTGCAGGGCAAACTACAATGAAACCTACAGTACAACCACCTTCCCCCCCACCACCTGCATTTACATTGGCAGACATTCAGCAAGTTGTGATGCAATCAACGCAAGTATTACAGCAAGAAATAAAGGAAACAAAGGAAGAATTTGTTAATCAAAACAAGCAGATGAGGGAGGATATAGTGCTTGCACTTCAGGGCTTGGCTGCACACATTGAACGCCTGGATGTTCGTGTGGATTCAGTTATGGAGTATGTTGAGAATTTGGAAAATAAAATTATCAGTGCTGAACAGAAAGTGGACAGAGCAGAGATTAAAATTGATAGAATAGAAGATGAAATTACCATTTCACAATATAGAGACATGGAGTTTGCATTGCGTATAAGGGGTTTGAAAGAGAACCCTAAAGAAGATTTGGAATGGGAAGTGGCGCAGGCAGTGGCTCCTGTCTTGAAATGTGAACCTGAAGAATTAGTTAAAGAGATGGATAAGACATTTAGGGTTAATTCCTGGATTTCTAGACAGAAAAATTTACCTAGAGATGTAGTGATTTACTTTTCCAGGAGATCAACTAGAAATGCAATCATCCAAGCTTTTTACCGGGAAAGATTCCAAATTGCAGGCCAAGATATTATAATTTTAAAGGAGATACCCCCAAAAATTCTTAGAAAAAGGAAAGACTTCACCTTTTTGTCTGATGAGCTTAAGAAGTGACAAATTCAGTTTAGATGGGAAATACCCATTGGAATTGTGGTGAATTATGCAAGGATGAGGTATAGGTTGAATACAATTTCAAAAGCAAAAGATTTTTATACTAAGGTCCTTAAAGCAGGCTCACCACCATCTCCTCGAGTTAAAAGAACAGAAGTAAGACAAGAAGATAAACAGTTGAGTGAAGGGGCAATGTCACTGCCTCTTGAGGAGACGCAGCAGGCTGAGACTATGGAGCAGAGTTTGGTGTTAAAGGAGGACCCAAGGGAACAGAGGATGACTAGGGCTGCATACAAGCGTAAGGAAAAAGAGCAAAAACAGAAGCTTGTATCTAGTTTAACTACACAAGATGCGGCTGTTTCAGAGCCTGTGGGAGGAGCAAGCCCGAAGAGAGCAACAGGTGATCTTCATGTCATGTTCCAAAGGCTCCTGGTCACCAGAGATTGTGAAGTTCCTGACATGGAATATTAATGGCTTAAACTCACCACAGAAAAGAAAGAAAGTATTTTACTATTTGAAACAACATAAAAATGATATTGTTTGCTTACAAGAGACTCATATTGCATTAAAGGACCAAAAGTATTTGGCTAATTCCCAGTTGGGAACACATTTTGCAGCCTTTGCTCTGGACAAGAAGGCTGGAGTGGTCATTTATCTAAGAAAAGATTTTTCGGCTAGATTAATTGAATCGGATAAACAAGGGAGATATGTTAGTATTGAACTGATGTTACAAGGAAAGAAAGTTCTTCTTATTGGATTATATGCTCCAAATCAACAACAGCAAAAAAGTTTTAAATTTTTACATCAAAGACTAATCGAATTGGATTAGAAATCTGTTATTATGATGGGGGACTGGAATGGAGTTTTGGACTCATTTGAAGATAAGAAGGGATCTTTTAAAAACCCTTCTAATTATTCAAAACTGCCCAAAGCCTTTTTTGATTTGAAGGAGGATTTGGAGCTAAGAGATGTATGGCAGGAAAGGAATATGAAGGACAGAGATTTTACTTTTTTGGGATAGACACAAATCTTTCTCTAGGATTGATTTTATTTTAATTACTACTGATCTTTTCTCTAGGGTTAAGAACGTTAAGATTTTTCCTAGGACATTGTCAGATCATAGTCCTGTTTGGTTGGAGTTCTTTGCTGAAGATGATAATAAAAGATCCTGGAGATTGAATGAAAATCTATTTACAAATGAGGTGTTTTTGCAGAAATGTAGAGAACATCTGAAAGAATTTTTTGTTATAAATATGCATAAAGGTATATTGATGGGAATGGTTTGGGATGATAGTAAAGCTTACATGAGAGGGGTCTTGATTTATATGTATAATGCTTATAGGCGTAAGCAAATGCAAAAACATAAAGATCTTGAGGAAGAGATTAAATCTAAGGAGAAAGATTTTATTTTGAATCCATTGGATAATAATTTAAGGACCTTGATACATTTATTGAAAGAACAATTTAGTATGCTAATGGCTGACCAAGTAGCAACTAATTTGTGTTATGCTAGGCGTAATGCTTTTTGTAACACTAATAAGCCTAGTAGGTGGGTGGTTTATCAATTAAGGAAGAAACAGAAATTACGTACTATAGATAAAATAGAATATAAAGGAAAAGAAGTCTATCAACAAAAATTGATTAAGAGGAGTTTTTTAGATTTTTACTCAAAATTATATTCTAGAGAAAACATACAAGCTTTAGATATAGATAAATATTTACAGGAAGCACATTTTCCTAGGCTTTCAAAAGAAAAACAACTTGAGATGAACCGTTTAATAACATCAGAGGAAATCTCTTTAGCTATTAAACAGTTGAAAGTGGGCAAGGCCCCGGGAACAGATGGATTAACAGCAATTTATTATAAAATGTTGTTGATTGAAATGATTGAAACTTTAAAGATGTTGTTTAATGAAATTCAGACTTGAGGAGCAGTTCCTCCATCTTGGAGGACAGCCTTTGTATCATTGATTCCTAAGGAGGATCAAGACCTTACTCAACCTAAAAATTATAGACCTATATCACTTTTGAATATAGATCATAAGATCTTTGCCAAAGTATTGGCTAATAGATTAATGCAAGTTTTAAAGCAAATGATTCATAGTGATCAATCGGGATTTATATCTGGAAGGTATATGAAATATAATGTAAGACAAATTGTAAATTTGCTTGAATATTTGGATAAGAACAACCAAGTCCCTGCAGCATTGATATTTTTGGATGCAGAAAAAGCTTTTGATCAATTGAATTGGCAATTTTTATTTAGAGTTGTTGAGGAAATGAATTTTGGAGAAGGATTCTTACATTCTATTAAAGCTATATATCAACAACAAACTGCACAAATTATAATTAAGGGGGGGGTTAACAGAGATGTTTAAAATTGAAAAAGGTACAAGACAGGGATGCCCCCTATCACCATTGTTGTTTATATTAACGTTAAAGATTTTAGTAATTAAAATTCGAGAGCCCTCTATGATAAAGGGAATTAAAATAAAACAGAATGATTATAGATTGAGAGCTTTTGCTGATGACTTGGTTGTGACATTATCTCAACTGATACAATCGGTTATAGATTTGATGGAAATTATAACTCAGTATGGTAAGGTTTCTGGGTTTAAGGTAAATAGTAATAAGACTAAGATATTGTCTAAGAATATGTCTATTAGTGAAAAGGAAATGTTAATTAAACTAACAGGTTTTGAAATAGTAAAAAAGTTAAGTATTTGTCAGTGTATATTGCAGCTTCAAATGCAAAATTATATAAGAATAACTAAGAAACACTATGGTTGAAGATACAAAAGGATTTAAATAATTGGAAAAAAATTACAATTATCTCTATTGGGAAGAATTGCAGCTGTTAAAATGAATGTTCTGCCTAAGTTTCTTTTTTTGTTTCAAATGATACCTATATTGAAAAAGGATGCCAACCTTGATGAATGGCAGAAGGGTATTAATAAATTTATCTGGGCGGGGAAGAAACCAAGAGTTAAATTTAAGATTCTGCAAGATGCTAGGGAAAGAGGGGGACTCAAGGCGCCTAACTTGAAATTGTATTATGATGCGGTGGTCTTGACATGGGTTAGCGATTGGCTTAACTTAACTAATAAAAGAATACTTCACCTTGAGGGTTGGGATTTGGTATATGGATGGCATGCATATTTGCTTTATGATAAAAAGGTAGACAGGGCTTTTAAATCTCATATTCTTAGAAGTGCCTTGCTGCGTGTCTGGAAAAAGTATTATTATAAGTTAAATTATAAAATACCAATTTGGGGAATTCCCGGACACGCGATAGAAGGTGTATCTATGGGAGTGAGTTTGGATATGTTTTCCTATAAGGAATTACTTAGATTGGAAGGGAATAATTGGCAACCCCGACAAGACTGAGTGGCTTTGCATACCGGCATCCCGGGTTATTCAGGATATTCCATCTCTCTCTATGGGGGGTGAGGTGTTACCCCCCGTAGATAGGGCTCGCAACTTGGGAGTCCTCCTAGATTCACGGCTCACTCTGGAAGACCACATAGTGGCTGTGACTAGGGGGGCCTTCGCCCAGGTTCACCTGGTGCGCCAGTTGCGGCCCTATCTAGACTGAGATGACTTATGTACGGTCACTCACGCGCTCGTGACCTCTCGTCTAGACTACTGCAATGCTCTCTACATGGGGCTGCCCTTGAGGACCACTCGGAGGCTCCAACTGGTACAGAATGCAGCCGCAAGAGTTGTGTTGGGAGTCTCCCGATACTCCCATGTTACACCTCTGCTCCGTGAGCTGCATTGGTTGCCAGTTGTCTTCCGGGTGAGATTCAAGTACTGGTAATGGTGTTTAAGGCCCTACATGGCATGGGTCCGGAGTACCTTAGGGAACACCTGCTGCCGGCATCAACTTCCCTCCGCCCTGTGCGTTCCCACAGAGAGGGCCTCCTCAGGGTGCCACTGATCAGAGAATGTTGATTGGTGGCCCCCAGGGGGAGGTCCTTCTCTGTGGGCGCCCCGGAACTATGGAATCGGTTACCAGTTGAGCTCCGGATGGCGCCTGACCTTCGCTCCTTCCGTCACGATCTAAAGACATTCTTATTCGAACAAGCCGGCCTGGCCTGATGGGGAATGGGTGGGGTCTTTTATTGTTATTTTAATATTTGTATTCACTGTTTTTAGTTGGGCATATATTTAATTCCTTTTTAACTTTTGTACCTCTGTAATTTTTATGCTTGCCCTGTTCACCGCCCTGAGTCCTTCGGGAGAAGGGCGGTATATAAATAAAATTATTATTATTATTATTATTATTAGATGAGTTAAAACAAGAAAACATAAGTTACTCTTGGTTCCAATACACCCAACTGAAAGCTAGGTGGAAGCTGGATCAGAAGGTTGGCATCACAATTACAGATGAAAACTTAGTAAAACAAATTAGAGATTTAAATCGTGCGCATATAAAGAGGATATATAATGTTTTAATTGAATTGGACTCGGAAACGGAATTAGTTAAAGATTGTATGATCAAAACATGTTGTTGTTAGTTGCGAAGTCGTGTCCGACCAATCGCGACCCTATGGACAATGTTCCTCCAGGCCTTCCTGTCCTCTACCATCTTCTGGAGTCCATTTAAGCTCACGCCTACTGCTTCAGTGACTCCATCCAGCCACCTCATTCTCTGTCGTCCCCTTCTTCTATTGCCCTCAATCTTTCCCAGCATTAGGCTCTTCTCCAGTGAGCCCTTCCTTCTCATTAGGTGGCCAAAGTATTTGAGTTTTAGTTTCACGATCTGGCCTTCTAAAGAGCAGTCAGGGTTGATCTCCTCTAGGACTGACCGGTTTGATCGCCTTGCAGTCCAAGGAACTCGCAGGAGTCTTCTCCAGCACCATAGTTCAAAGGCTTCAATTCTTTGGCGCTCAGCCTTTCTTATGGTCCAGCTTTCACTGCCATACATTGCAACTGGGAAGACCATAGCCTTGACTATACGCACTTTTGTTGACAGGGTGATGTCTCTGCTTTTTAGTGTGCTGTCTAGATTTGCCATGGCTTTCCTCCCCAGGAGCAAGCGTCTTTTAATTTCTTGGCTACAGTCCCCATCTGCAATGATCTTGGAGCCCAGGAAAATAAAATCTGTCACTACCTCCATTTCTTCCCCATCTATTTGCCAGGAATTGAGAGGGCCAGATGCCATGATCTTGGTTTTCTTAATGTTTAGTTTCAACCCAAGTTTTGCACTCTCCTTCTTCACCCGCAACAAGAGGCTCTTTAGTTCTTCTTCACTTTCTGCTATTAGAGTGGTATCATCTGCATATCTTAGGTTGTTGATGTTTCTTCCGGCAATCTTAATTCCAACTTTTGATTCATCTAGCCCTGCCTTTCTCATGATGTGCTCTGCATATAAGTTAAATAGGCAAGGTGACAGTATACAGCCTTGCCGGACTCCTTTCCCAATTTTGAACCAATCAGTGGTTCCGTGTCCAGTTCTCACTGTTGCTTCTTGGCCCGCATATAGGTTTCTCAAGAGACAAATAAGATGGTCTGATATGCCCATCTCTTTAAGGACTTGCCACAGTTTGTTATGATCCACACAATCAAAGGCTTTAGCATAGTCAATGAAGCAGAAGTAGATGTTTTTCTGGAACTCTCTAGCTTTCTCCATGATCCAGCGTATGTTGGCAAATTGATCTCTAGTTCCTCTGCCTCTTCAAAATCCTGCCTGTACTTCTGGTAGTTCTCGATCCACATACTGCTGGAGTCTAGCTTGTAGGATTTTAAGCATAACTTTACTAGCATGAGAAATGAGTGCAATGGTGTGATAGTTTGAACATTCTTTGGCACTGCCTTTCTTTGGAATTGGAATGTAAACTGATCTTTTCCAATCCTGTGGCCACTGTTGAGTTTTCCAAATTTGCTGGCAAATTGAGTGTAGCACTTTTACTGCATCGTCTTTTAAGATTTTGAATAGCTCAGCTGGAATACTGTCACCTCCACTAGCTTTGTTGTTGCTCAGCTTTTCTAAGGGCCACTTCACTTCACATTCTAGGATGTCTGGCTCGAGGTCAGTGACCACCTCATTGTGATTATCAGGGACATTAAGCTCATTCTTGTATAGTTCTTCTGTGTAATTTTGCCACCTCTTCTTAATCTCTTCTGCCTCTGTTAGGTCCCTGCCATTTTGGTCCTTTATCATGCCCATTTTTGCATGAAACGTTCCTTTCATCTCTCCAATTTTCTTGAAAAGATCTCTGGTCCTCCCTATTCTATTGTTTTCTTCTATTTCTTTGCATTGTTCATTTAAGAAGGCATTCTTATCTCTTCTAGCTATTCTTTGGAATTCTACATTTAATTGGGCATATCTTTCTTTTTCTCCCTTGCCTTTCGCTTCCCTCCTTTCCTCAGCTATTTGCAAAGCTTCCTCAGACAGCCATTTTGCTTTCTTGCATTTCTTTTTCTTTGGGATGGTTTTGGTTGCTACCTGTTGTACAATGTTGCGAACCTCTGTCCATAGTTCTTCAGGCACCCTGTCTATCAGATCTAATTCCTTAAATCTATTTGTCACCTCTACTGTATATTCAACAGGGATATGATTTAATTCATACCTGACTGGCCTAGCGCTTTTCCCTACTTTCTTTAATTTAAGCCTAAACTTTGCAACAAGAAGCTCATGGTCTGAGCCACAGTCAGCTCCTGGTCTTGTTTTTACTGACTGTATACAGCTTCTCCATCTTTGGCTGCAGAGCATATAGTCAATCTGATTTCTGTGTTGACCATCTGGTGATGTCCATGTGTAAAGCCGTCTCTTGGGTTGTTGGAAAAGAGTGTTTGCTATGACCATCATATTCTCTTGACAAAATTCTATCAGCCTGTGCCCTGCTTCATTTTGTACTCCAAGGCCAAACTTGCCTGTTATTCCAGTTATCTTTTGGCTTCCTACTTTAGCGTTCCAATCCCCCATGATGATAAGGACATCATTTTTTGGTGTTAGTTCTATAAGGTGCTGTAGGGCTTCATAGAACCGGTCAATTTCATCCTCTTCAGCACCGGTGTTTGGGGCATAGACTTGGCCTACTGTGATATTGAATGGTTTGCCTTGGATTCGAACTGAGATCATTCTGTCATTTTGAGGATTGTATCCCAGTATTGCTTTTCCTATTTTTTTATTGACTATGAAGGCTACTCCATTTCTTCTGAGGGATTCTTGCCCGCAGTAGTATACCTGATGGTCATCTGAATTAAATTCACCCATTCCTGTCCATTTTAGTTCGCTGATACCTAAGATGTCAATGTTTAGTCTTGTCATCTCTTGTTTGACCACGTCCAGCTTTCCTTGATTCATGGATCTTACATTCCAGGTTCCTATGGAGAAAAAATATTTACAGCATCGGACTTTCCTTTCACCACCAGACATATCCACAGCTGAGCGTCCTTTCGGCTTTGGCCCAGTCGCTTCATTCTTTCTGGCGCTACTAGTACTAGCGCTCTGCTCTTCCCCAGTAGCATATTGGACGCCTTCCGACCTGAGGGGCTCATCTTCCAGCGTCATATCGTTTTGCCTTTTGGTACTGTCCATAGGGTTTTCATGGCAAAGATACTGGAGTGGTTTGCCATTTCCTTCTCCAGTTGATCACGTTTTGTCAGAACTCTCTGCTATGACCTTTCCGTCTTGGGTGGCCCTGCACGGCATAGCTCATAGCTTCATTGAATTACGCAAGCCCCTTCGCCATGACAAGGCAGTAATCCATGAAGGGGGATCAAAACATACAGGAACCAATTCCGTTGGATACTTGGGAGGTAATCTGGGTCAGAAATGTTAAATTTACTTAGGCTCAAAATTTAAGAGAAATTTTTTATAAAATGTTTTATAGATGGCATTTGAATCCCAAAAAGTTGTCTAACATGTATCCTAACCTACAGTCTAAATGCTGGAGATGTGGTAGTTTAGATGCTACTTATTTTCATATGTGGTGGACTTGTAGAAATTTAAAAGCTTTTTGGATTAAAATTTGGTGGAACATTCAAAAGATTTTTAAGAGAAAGATAAAGTTTTCTCCACAATTGTTTTTATTGGGTATTGTTGTAGATTGTGATACTAAAGAAATCAATTTGATGTTGAACTTGATAACAGCAGCACGGTTACTGGTGGGACAATATTGGAAGAAGGATAGTTTGCTTACTATAGAAGAATGGGTACTTAAGGTATCAAATCTTGCAGAAATGTCTAAGATTTCTGCTTATTTGAAGGATCACTTGCAAGAAAGATATATTTCAGTTTGGAGGAGATGAATAGATTATATTCAGAATAAATATGGGACTAAAAAGTTCCATTTAGCTTATGAGTAGATTTTAGATTGTTATTAATTTTAGTATTAGTATTGATTATATTTTTGTTTAAGTTATTATTATTATTTTAATAATTTGAATGTATCTATATTAAAGGGGAGTTAAAGCACATTATGAATTTGGTTAATTTTATAATGGATAATCTTAGTTAGAATATGATTATTATATCTATAACCCTGTATTCAGTTCTGGGAAGGGGGTGAAGGGGGGTGGTTTGGGGCGGGTGGGTTTTGGGGATATGTATTGTAAAAAAAATTGTAAAACTTTTTAATAAAAAAAAGTTCATGACGCAGGAAATAGCCTCAAACAGCAACAGGAAGCAACTCCAAACAAAAGGATCCAGAGGGTATAAAAAACACTCCCTACATGTGGTTAGTCCTTTTTTTTCTGCCTGGTTCTCCTCTCCAATAAACTACAACCTTCTTTCCAAAGCAGTTGCCATGTTTATTCACAGCTTGGATGAACCACAATGAAGACCTTTCTTCCAAAAATTTGGCACACCAGAATGGGACTCCAAGCTAAACTCTCCAATGGACTGAGACTGGTAAGCCCCATCTTGCCAGCAGGAGACCCCTTGTGCCTGTGGATGGATTTCCCAGGCCCTGCCCATGTGGAGCCAGGGTGTCATGGTTCTGACTAATGAGACAGTTCAAAGAACATTCAGGCATTGTTTCTTCTAAAAAGTCTATAATAATGAGAACAAAGCATCGGCACACATGGATGGATGCCAAAATCTGAATTCTACTCCTCTGAACACATTGTATCAAACACAATTACCTCCCTTAATTTAAACATCATAAATCACATTCTCCAATTACCATATTTTTCGGACCATAAGACGCACTTTTTTCCCCAAAAGTGGGGGGGGGGGAAACGAGGGTGCGACTTATGGTCCGAAGGTGATCCGTATGGCCAGCCCCAACCTCTGCGAGTGGAGCATGAATCGGCACGTGCTGAGAAATGCCGATCTCACGCTCCTGCACTCTCCCTCGCTCGGTTTCAGCTTCCCTTACTACAAGAGAAAGCAGGCTGAAACGGAGTGAGGGAGATTGCCAGGAATGCGAATTGGCTGATCTCGCGCTGCTGCAATCTGCCTCGTTTCAGCCTGCTTTCTCTTGTAGCAAGGGAAGCTGAAACCGAGTGAGGGAGTTTGCAGGAGCGCGATATCAGCCAACTCGCATTTCTGGCAATCTCCCTCACTCCGTTTCAGCTTGCTTTCTCTTGTAGCAAGGGAAGCTGAAACCGAGCGAGGGAGTTTGCAGGAGTGCGAGATCATCTGATTTGCATTTCTGGCAATCTCCCTCACTCCGTTTCAGCTTGCTTTCTGCAAGAGAAAGCTGGGCTGCAGGGCCGCCTCCACGGGTACTGCTCTAATGCAGAGAGGGAAGGACAAAGAGGGAGGGAAGGAAGGAAGGAAGGAAGGGACAATGGGAGAGGGAGGGAGAGAAAGAGAGAGAGAGAGAGAGAGAGAGAGGGAGAGAGAGAGAAGGAGAAAGAATTTTTTTCTTGTTTTCCTGCTCTAAAAACTGGGTGCGTCTTATGGTCCGGTGTGTCTTATGGTCCGAAAAATACGGTAGCTTAAAATGCAAGCTTCACTTCCATTTATAGCACTATTCCTTATCTTATTTAAACAACCAGGTTAGCATTCTCCTCCCCCGAGCTTCATTTTATTCACAACAAAACAGTTTGAAGAAAAAGGCTTCCTTTTATATTGTCAAAGCAAAAACATCCAATGTTTGCAGCATTGACATCTGGGCCCCCCTTGCAAAAAGGATAGATCCTGTAATGTAAACAAAAGCATATGTCAGGGATTATCTCTTGGTTTGTTGGGGTTTCTTTCATGAAACTTTTTGATGAGTCAGTCAGCCTTCACATTGCTAGATTTCACCCAAGTAGCTTCAGACAGCGAGTGCCCCTTCCATTGTACTAGATACTGCAATTTCCCTTTAAAAATTCTAGAGTCAAGAATGACTTTCACTTCATAGTGTGTCTGACCCGCTACTACGAGGGGCCCGGGTACCTACTTAGGGGGAGGTCTCAAGGTGGAGTCCCGAAAAGGTTTCAGCAGGCTGCAATGGAAGACAGGGTGAACTTTCCCTAAAAGCCTAGGAAGTTTTAGTTCTACTGTGACGGGGTTTGTGATCCTTATGATGGGAAAAGGCCCCAAGAATTTTGGTCCTAATTTCTTGCTAGGTAATTTGAGGTGTAAATATTTAGTCAACAGATAAACCTTTTCCCCAACTTGGAATGTTCTTTGGAGAGCCCTCTTTTTATCAGCCTGTTTTTAATAGGTTTCAGAAGTCTTTTTTAATGGCATTTTCGTGTTTCTCCAAACTTCTTCCCACCCCCTCACCCATTGATCAAGTGTCTGGGTAGCGGAGGGCACCTGAGGATATTTAGATATTGGGCTGAACTCTTTTCCTGTGGCTACTCTGAAAGGCATGTAACCAGTGCTGCTGTGAACAGAATTATTGTAAGCCACCTTGGTGAAAGAGTGGAGGTCAGTCCAGTTTGTCTGTTGGTAGGAAACATAGCATCTGATATATTGCTCCATCATTTTGTTAGCAGATTCTGCAGCCCCATTGATAGCCAGATGAAAAGCAGATGATAAGCCTTGAGATGATCCACTTAATTTAAGAAAAGTCCTCCAAAATTTTGCTGTGAACTGCACTTCTCTATTCGAAATTATTCACTTAGGGGTGCCATGCAGTCTGTAGATATGTTTCAGGAACAATTTAGTCAGTTGTTGGGCAGATGGGAGTCCTTTGCAGGCAATAAAATGAGACTGCTTTGAGAACAGGTCTATCACAGTCCAGATGACAGGGGGTTTCCCTGGAATTCTTTTCATAATAGCACATACGGCACAACTCCTGACAGTTTTCCACATCTCATTTTAGCCCCAGCCACCAAAATCACCAGCGGATGAGGTGTAGAATTTTTAAATATCCAAAGTGTCCAGTCTGTTTTACATCATGACTGTGTTTGAGAGCATTGAGATGGAGAGCTTCAGGCAGATACAGTTCCCCCCCCCCCGTATGCCAAACCATCCCTGCATGTTAAGAAGTTTTGATTATCTTTGAACCATTGATCAGTGAGGAGCTCTTGTTTTATCTTCTTTGATTCAGGCTCATCAGGATTAGGGGTTCTGCAATGTGTGAGTTGTGTCGCAGGTTGTGAACTGGGGATAATTGCCTCGTTGACCTCTTTGCGTTAGCTTTTGTACTGGGGCAATCAGGATAGTGCATCAGTTAAGAAGTTTTTTCCTCCCAGTATGTACTTTATTTTTTTTATTGAAAAGTTTTAAAATACATTTTAAAAACATAAACTCCCTCCCTCCCCTTCCCCCCCTGACTTCCCAGAGCTGAATACAGGGTATTAACTTTTACAAACTTAAGCTAAAGTAAGCTAACTGACTAAAAAAAAAAATTAAAATTCTATCACACTTTAACTCCCCTTAAACATAACTAGATAACTAAATACTAATAACTAAATAATAATACATCTTATAATACTAATACTTATTCATATGCTAAATGAAACTTTTTAGTCCCATATTTATTCTGAATATAATTGATCCATCTTCTCCATTCCAAAATATATCTCTGTTGCGATTGTTCTTTCAAATATGCTGAGATTTTTGCCATTTCTGCCAGGTTTGAAACTTTTAAAGTCCACTTTTCTATCGTAGGCAGATCCTCCTTCTTCCAATATTGAGATACCAAAAGTCTTGCTGCCATTATTAAATTCAACATCAATTTGGTTTCTATAACAGTACAATATGTAATAATACCCAACAGAAATAACTATGGAGAAAACCTTATCTTTTTCTTAAATATTTTCTGCATATTCCACCAAATTTTAATCCAAAAAGCTTTAACTTTTTGCAAGTCCACCATATATGATAATATGTTGCATCATCACAACCACACCTCCAACATTTAGGCTGATAATTTGGATACATACATGCTAATTTTTTCGGATCTAAATGCCATCTATAAAATATTTTATAAAAATTCTCTCTTAAATTTTGTGCCTGTCTGAATTTTACATTTCTGACCCAATCTTTTCCCCAAATATCCATCATTATTGGCTCCTGAAAATTCTGGGCCCATTTTATCATACAATCTTTAACAAGTTTCGTTAATGAATCTATTTCTATCAATGCATTATATATCCTTCTTATATGCGCTTGACTTTGATCTCTGATTTGTTTTACCAAATTTTCATCAGTTGTTGAAATGCCAATTTTCTGGTCTTCTTTCCATCTAGCTTGTAACTGCCCATACTGAAACCAGGTCTGAACTATTTTTTCTTCTTCTAAAATATTAAACGACTTTAATTGCCATACATTCCTTTCCATTCTAAGAATTTCTTTATATGTAGTCACATCATGTTTAAATCCCACACTTATATTTTCTATTGTTTTTTTAGGTATTGCCCAAATTGGTATTTTATAATTTAACTTATATCAGTATTTGTTCCAAACTTGCAACAGAGCATATCTTAATATATGAGTTTTAAAGATATTATCCACCTTCTTATCATACAACAAATATGCATACCAACCATATAATAAATCATATCCCTCAATATTCAGTAATCTTCCTTGTGTTAAATTAAACCAATCACTAATTGATGATAAAACCGCAGCCTCATAATATAATTTAAAATTGGGCATTTTAAGACCACCTCTTTCACGTATATCTTGCATTATCTTAAGTTTTACTCTCGGTCTTTTCCCTGCCCAAACAAATTTATTAATACCTTTCTGCCATTCTTCCAAATTTGAATCTTTTTTAAGTATAGGTATCATTTGAAACAAAAATAAAAAATTTTGGTAAGACATTCATTTTCACTGCTGCAATTCTTCCCAATAAAGACAATTGTAATTTTCTCCAAATATCTAACTTTTTTTGTACTTTTAACCATAACGATTCATAATTATTTTTATATAAGTTCACATTCCCCTTCATGGATTACTGCCTTGTCATGGCGAAGGGGCTTGCGTAATTCAATGAAGCTATGAGCTATGCCGTGCAGGGCCACCCAAGATGGACAGGTCATAGCAGAGAGTTCTGACAAAACGTGATCCACTGGAGAAGGAAATGGCAACCCACTCCAGTATCTTTGCCATGAAAACCCTATGGACAGTACCAAAAGGCAAAACGATATGACGCTGGAAGATGAGCCCCTCAGGTTGGAAGGCGTCCAATATGCTACTGGGGAAGAGCAGAGGGCTAGTACTAGTAGCACCAGAAAGAATGAAGCGACTGGGCCAAAGCCGAAAGGACGTTCAGCTGTGGATATGTCTGGTGGTGAAAGGAAAGTCCGATGCTGTAAATATTTTTTCTCCATAGGAACCTGGAATGTAAGATCCGTGAATCAAGGAAAGCTGGACGTGGTCAAACAAGAGATGACAAGACTGAACATTGACATCTTAGGTATCAGCGAACTAAAATGGACAGGAATGGGTGAATTTAATTCAGATGACCATCAGGTATACTACTGCAGGCAAGAATCCCTCAGAAGAAATGCAGTAGCCTTCATAGTCAATAAAAGAGTAGGAAAAGCAATACTGGGATACAATCCTCAAAATGACAGAATGATCTCAGTTCAAATCCAAGGCAAACCATTCAATATCACAGTAGTCCAAGTCTATACCCCAACCACCGGTGCGGAAGAGGATGAAATTGACTGGTTCTATGAAGCCCTACAGCACCTTATAGAACTAACACCAAAAAATGATGTCCTTATCATCATGGGGGATTGGAAAGCTAAAGTAGGAAGCCAAAAGATAACCGGAATAACAGGCAAGTTTGGCCTTGGAATACAAAATGAAGCAGGGCACAGGCTGATAGAATTTTGTCAAGAGAATACGATGGTCATAGCAAACACTCTTTTCCAACAACCCAAGAGACGGCTCTACACATGGACATCACCAGACGGTCAACACAGAAATCAGATTGACTATATGCTCTGCAGCCAAAGATGGAGAAGCTCTATACAGTCAGTAAAAACAAGACCAGGAGCTGACTGTGGCTCAGACCATGAGCTTCTCGTTGCAAAGTTTAGGCTTAAACTGAAGAAAGTAGGGAATAGCACTAGGCCAGTCAGGTATGAATTAAATCATATCCCTGTTGAATATACAGTAGAGGTGACAAATAGATTTAAGGAATTAGATCTGATAGACAGGGTGCCTGAAGAAATATGGACAGAGGTTCGCAACATTGTACAACAGGTAGCAACCAAAACCATCCCAAAGAAAAAGAAATTCAAGAAAGCAAAATGGCTGTCTGAGGAAGCTTTGCAAATAGCTGAGGAAAGGAGGGAAGTGAAAGGCAAGGGAGAAAAAGAAAGATATGCCCAATTAAATGCAGAATTCCAGAGAATAGCTAGAAGAGATAAGAATGCCTTCTTAAATGAACAGTGCAGAGAAATAGAAGAAAACAATAGAATAGGGAGGACCAGAGATCTTTTCAAGAAAATTGGAGAGATGAAGGGAACATTCAATGCAAAAGTGGGCATGATAAAGGACCAAAATGGCAGGGACCTAACAGAGGCAGAAGAGATTAAGAAGAGATGGCAAAATTACACAGAAGAACTATACAAGAATGAGCTTAATGTCCCTGATAATCACAATGAGGTGGTCACTGACCTTGAGCCAGACATCCTAGAATGTGAAGTGAAGTGGGCCTTAGAAAAACTGAGCAACAACAAAGCTAGTGGAGGTGACAGTATTCCAGCTGAGCTATTCAAAATCTTAAAAGACAATGCAGTAAAAGTGCTACACTCAATTTGCCAGCAAATTTGGAAAACTCAACAGTGGCCACAGGATTGGAAAAGATCGTTTACATTCCAATTCCAAAGAAAGGCAGTGCCAAAGAGTGTTCAAACTATCGCACCATTGCACTCATTTCTCATGCTAGTAAATTTATGCTTAAAATCCTACAAGCTAGACTTCAGCAGTATGTGGATCGAGAACTACCAGAAGTACAGGCAGGATTTCGAAGAGGCAGAGGAACTAGAGATCAATTTGCCAACATACGCTGGATCATGGAGAAAGCTAGAGAGTTCCAGAAAAACATCTACTTCTGCTTCATTGACTATGCTAAAGCCTTTGATTGTGTGGATCATAACAAACTGTGGCAAGTCCTTAAAGAGATGGGTGTACCAGACCATCTTATTTGTCTCTTGAGAAACCTATATGCGGGCCAAGAAGCAACAGTGAGAACTGGACACGGAACCACTGGTTTGTTCAAAATTGAGAAAGGAGTCCGGCAAGTCTGTATACTGTTGCCTTGCCTATTTAACTTATATGCAGAGCACATCATGAGAAAGGCAGGGCTAGATGAATCAAAAGTTGGAATTAAGATTGCTGGAAGAAATATCAACAACATAAGATATGCAGATGATACCACTCTAATGGCAGAAAGTGAAGAGGAACTGAAGAGTCTCTTGTTGCGAGTGAAGAAGGAGAGTGAAAAAGTTGGGTTGAAACTCAACATTAAAAAAACCAAGATCATGGCATCTGGCCCTCTCAATTCCTGGCAAATAGATGGGGAAGAAATGGAGGTAGTGACAGATTTTATTTTCCTGCAGATGGGGACTGTAGCCAAGAAATTAAAAGACGCTTGCTCCTGGGGAGGAAAGCCATGGAAAATCTAGACAGCACACTAAAAAGCAGAGACATCACCCTGTCAACAAAAGTGCATATAGTCAAGGCTATGGTCTTCCCAGTTGCAATGTATGGCAGTGAAAGTTGGACCATAAGAAAGGCTGAGCGCCAAAGAATTGAGGCCTTTGAACTCGTGCTGGAGAAGACTCCTGCGAGTCCCTTGGACTGCAAGGCAATCAAACCGGTCAGTTCTAGAGGAGATCAACGCTGACTGCTCTTTAGAAGGCCAGATCCTGAAGCTAAAACTCAAATACTTTGGCCACCTAATGAGAAGGAAGGACTCACTGGAGAAGAGCCTAATGCTGGGAAAGATTGAGGGCAATAGAAGAAGGGGACGACAGAGAATGAGGTGGCTGGATGGAGTTACTGAAGCAGTAGGCGTGAGCTTAAATGGACTCCAGAAGATGGTAGAGGACAGGAAAGCCTGGAGGAACATTGTCCATAGGGTCGCGATGGGTCGGACACGACTTTGCAACTAACAACAACAACAAATTCACATTTGAAACTGAAATATATACCCCTAAATATTTAATCTTTTTAACAATTTCAAATCCTGTTAATTTTTCTAGGACTTCCTTTTGTTCTATAGTCATATTTTTAGACAGTATTTTAGTTTTTTGCCTATTTATCTTAAATCCAGAAACTTTTCCATATTGCAAAATTATCTCCATCAAGTCTACAACCGACAAAGTCGGTTGACTTAATGTAATAACCAAGTCATCCACAAATGCCCTTAATCTATAATCTTGATCTTTTATTTTAATTCCCTTTATCTTATTTGAATCACGTATCTTGATCAATAATATTTCCAATGTTAAAACAAACAACAAAGGTGACAACGGACATCCCTGTCTTGTACCGTTTTCAATTTTACAAGCCTCTGTTAAACTACCATTAATTATTATTTGAGCTGTTTGTTTTTGATATATTGCCCTAATAGGTTGTAAAAACATATCCCCAAGCTCCATCTTCTCCAATACTTTAAATAAAAATTGCCAATTCAATTGATCAAAGGCCTTTTCAGCATCCAAAAAAATCAGCACTGCGGGGACTTGATTATTTTTTCCCAAAAATTCTAATAAGTTTACAATATGTCTCACATTATTTTTCATTTGTCTACCACTTATAAATCCTGTTTGATCACTATGAATCTTTTGCTGCATAACCTTCATTAATCTATTTGCTAAGATTTTAGCAAATATCTTATAATCAGTATTTAAAAGCAATATTGGTCTGTAATTTTTAGTTTGAGTAAGATCTTGATCTTCCTTTCGAATTAACATTATAAAAGCTGTTTTCCATGAAGGAGGAACTTCTCCAGACTGAATTGTTCTAAATAATTCTTTTAGAGTTTCCACCATTTCTATTTGTAAGTTTTTATAATAAATGGCTGTCAAACCATCTGTTCCAGGTGCCTTACCCACTTTTAATTGTTTAATTGCTAAAATAATTTCTTCAACAGTTATCAATTGATTCATTCCTTCCCTTTGCTCTTGTGTAAGTACAGGGATATTCACACCTTGTGAATATCTATCTATATCTAGACTTTGAGTTACATCCCTAACATATAATTGAGAATAAAATTCAACAAAAGCCTTTTTAATAAAAATTTTCTGAAACACCTCTTTACCCTTATATTCTATCTTATCTATATTATGTAACTTTTGTTTTTTCCTTAACAGATAAGCTAACCACCTACCTGTCTTATTATCATTGCAAAAAGTATTATGTTTAGCATACCGTAAATTAGTTGTCACTTGGTCTCCCATCAACATATTAAACTGCCCTCTTAACAGATTAATTGCTTCTTTTACACTCTTATTAGATGGGTTCAAAATAAAAGCCTTCTCTTTCATCTTTATTTCCTCCTCTAGCTCTTTGCGCTTATATTCCAATTTACGTCTATATTTATTATTCACATATATTAACACTTTTCTCATATAAGCTTTACTTGCATCCCAAACCATTTCAATGTACCTTTATGCATATTTGTTATAAAAAATTCTTTCATATATTTTTTACATTCTTCCACATTTTCTTCATATCTAAACAAATTTTCATTTAACCTCCAAGACCTCCTATCTCCCTTTCCCTTGTCCAACTCCATCCATACTGGGCTATGGTCTGATAAGGTTCTTGGACATAACTTAATCTTCTTAACACTGGAAAAAAATCATTAGTAGTCAATATAAAATCAATCCTGGAAAAGTATTGATGTCTATCAGAAAAAAAAGTAAAATCCTTTTCATCCACGTTTCATTCTCTCCAGACATCTCTCAATTCCAAATCATCTTTCATATCAAAAAAAGATTTAGGCAATCTAGCATGATTTGGTGTGCTTTTAAAAGGTCCTTTTTTATCTTTCTGCATATCTAGCACTCCATTCCAGTCTCCCATCAAAATACACAATTTATAATCCCATTGAATAATTTTATTATGTAAAAATTTATAAAATTCTCCTTGCTGTTGATTAGGTGCATATAGTCCAATTAAAAGTATTTTCTGCCCTTCTATTAAAAGTTCAATTATAATATATCTTCCTTGGTTATCTGCTTCAATTAAATTAGCTGATAAATCCTTCTTCACATAGATAACTACTCCATTCTTCTTTTCTGAAGCAGATGCAAAAAACTGAGTCCCCAATCTAGAATTTATCAAATATTTTTTATCAGATACACGAATATGCATCTCTTGCAAACATGTAACATCATTTTTAAATTGTTTCAAATACTGAAATATTTTCTTTCTCTTTTGTGGTGAATTTAAACCATTAACATTCCAAGTTCGAAACTTTGTCACCATCTTTTGCGACATGAAGCTTTCGGAGCACGTCTTGCAGATCCTCAGGCACCTGCCTCTTTGGTCACGCACCTCCCACTGCTTCACTATAAGTAAATTCTTGAGTTGTAGTTATAGATTTCTGTTGTTCTTGTTCTTGTTGCTTTCGTCTAGCTGCAGCCCGTGTCACTCTTTGAGTCTTAGATTCTTCTAACAATCCCTGGGGCTGCGCAGTTTCCAAAGTTTGCTGAGCTTCTTTTGCAATCAATGAAATAATTTCTGCATCTCCCTGTATATTTTCCATTTGTGCCTGTCTCGCTCCTTCTTCCTTCCTTCTTTTAAATTTTGGGGATGGTGGAGAACCTGCTTTCAGTACATTGCAATAACAATCTCGTGCCTTCAAAACTGTATTAAGACGATATCTTGTACCTACGTAGTTCACCACCAATCCATTTGGTATCTCCCATCTAAACTGGAGCTGCCTCTTCTTTAATTCATCTGCCAAAAAAGCAAACTCTTTCCTTTTCCTTAAAATTCTTGGAGGAATTTCTTTCAGAATCAAAACCTCTTGAGCATCCACTTTAAATCTGTTATTGTAAAAAGCTTGAACAATCACATTTCTAATTGATCTCTTTGTAAAATAAACTACCACATCTCTTGGTAATTTTCTTTGCCTGGCAATCCAGGAGTTGACACGAAATATTTTATCTATATCCACCATAATATCCTCAGCTTGACACCCCAAAATCGGTTCCAGAGCTTCTGCTAAAATCTCCTTCAAATTTTCCTTTGAATCCTCTTTCAAACCTCTTATCCTCAGGGCAAACTCCATGTCTCTATATTGTATCATTACCACATCATCGTCAATCTTATCCATTTTATTCTCTGTTTCAGACATTTTAGCCTCCAATCTCAAATTATTTAGATTTACTTCTCCCACACATTCATCCAGACGCTCAATACAAGCTGCCAGCCCCTGAAACGCCAATAAAATGTCCTCTCGTATTTCCTTATTTTTCTCATCAATAAGCTCTGCCATTTGCTTAGATATTTGCTCAGATTGACTTTTTAAAGCATCTTGTAAAGCATCTTGTAAATCTTTTAATGTCAATGCAGGTGTAGGTGCTGCGGGGGGTGGCATCAAAGTCTGTAATACAGACTGTTGCTGAATTGGTGATGCGCCCGCACTTCTCGAAGTAGAAACTCTGTGTGGTTTAGAAGCCATTTTAACCCCCAATTAACTTTCATCTCTCACCAGCCAAGCACTTTCAATTCTTGTTACAAAGAATCACTCAGGCGCCATCTTCCCCTTCTTTTTAAGATGATTGTTAAAACAGAAAGAAAGTTGAGATTCCAGAGTTAAAGTCTTATACTTGCTAATTATACAGCTCCCACATCTGCTCTGCCTGCTTCAGTTGCTCAAGATAACAATCAAATCCAGCAGGAGTGGATTCAGCATCTTGCTCTGCTTAAAAGCAGAGAAGTCCTCCGATCCGGAGTATCTCCGGGCTTCGGGGGAGTTCTCACCCTTCAAGCCCCAGAATAAATATTCTAGGGCTCTAGGGGAGCTCTACCCCTACCCAGAATGCTCCCCTTCCCCTCTTTGCCCAAGGGGAAGGGTTTTCAAGCTGCAGAACAGCTGATTATCGCTGCTCTGCGGCTTTAACAAGATCGGAGGGGCTGGCGGTCGATCCCGACTGTCTGCGCCACTGAAGAGCCACCCGGAAGTCACCTCCCAGTATGTACTTTAGAGTGAAGTTGAAATGATTAAAGTACTGTGGCCACCACACTTGTTTGGGGGACAGTTTGCAATGGGTCTTCAATGCCTCTAGGGTTTTTTTAAATCCTAAAAAGTCTTTAATCTTCAAAAACAAAGCACTGGCACAGCATGGTAGAATGCCAAGATCTGAATTCCCCTCCCTTCAGCACCTAATATTTCTGAAAAGTGGTTCAGTCTGGATCATTCATTTTCCTCCCTAACCCCCACACTTTTGAGAGCTGAAGCAGCCGCAGCCAAGCAAGGCACTGCCATTTTTCTTTCTGACTATCTATCTTGCCTCTATTCTATCTTGCCTCTAGGTTCCTTATCTTTTCCTGTAGCAGTTCACATAGTTTACATCTAATGCATGTGTAGTTTGGGTGTTCTTTGGGCATGAGCACATACATGGAATATTTATTGCATACCACAATAGTGTCAGTCATCTGTTCCATGAGTATGTTATTTGAAAATCCATCTTTTTGGTTGGTGGATGTGCTTTGCTGTTAACCTTGTTTCTAGCTTCTCTGTTCTGGGTAATTATTTTTTCTGTCATATTTTCTGCCTGATTGTGTTTGTTTTTCTGCCTTGGTATTTGGTGTAGATAAGTATGTGGTGGTATGCCCTTGGGTTTTGGAATAGGGCTATTTAATGAAGGAAAGGGCTGCTTTCTCCTCCACAAGGAGTTTGCTTTTAGCTTTCTGCTCTCTGTTTAAAAATTCTTCACTATCCTTCCTTTTCTTAATTTGCTCCTTGTTTGTCTCTGCCCTCTCTGCCTTGGTTTTGACTGCCTTTCTGTGCTCAGCCAGTCTTTCTAGCTGCCCCCAGTTGCCTCCAGCCATTTCTGGTTTCCAGGTTTAGTAACCAAGTTTTCTTCACTGGGCCTTGCCACCAACTGCCTCCATCTGTCACTCCATCTGTGCTGCTTCCAGCTGCCTTACCGTCTGTAGCTTTGCATTGCCACCAGCCACCACCTCTGTGGTGCCCCCAGCCACCTCACCAGTCAGTAGCTTCACATTGCTGCTGGCTGCCTCTTCTCCACTGCTTAAGCATCTGGTGCACCATGTCACCCAGTTTGCTGCACCAGTCTCTGCTTTGTTGGCCAGGTTGGGTCGTTGGGCTGCTGGGCCTTTCAGGTAGGCCTCCATAGGCCTAGTGGTCTTCCAATGCCCCTTTTGTGATCCTGTGTAACCACTCTGTCAGATGGGGGGGTCTCTAATGTTGATACTGTTTGTCTAATATTGTAAGAGTTGGTAGAATATGAAGGCTCTCCTAAAGTCCACTAACATCTCTAAAGTTGTAAGTGTGTTCACTCCAGCTTGTTCTGGCTGCACCACAGGGCCTGTTTTTCATCCTCCCCAGCTGTTTACAGATTCATCATGATCTCAAATGAGACCAATGACTGTTGTATCATCTGCATACTTCAGTTGTCATGGTTCTGACTAACGAAACACTTCAAAGAACTTTCAGGCATTGTTTATTCTAAAAAGTCTTTAATCCTGAAAAACAAAGCATCGCCACAGCATGGTGGGATGCCAAGATCTGAAATCCCCTCCCTTCAACACCTAGTATCTGGCACAATTCCCTCCTCCAATTAGCAGTCATAAATCATGTTCTCCAATCAGTTTGAAGGGCAAAGCTTCCCTTCCATTCTGTAACAAGCCATTTCTTATCTTATTAAAAACAATGGGGGGAAACATTCTCCCTCCTCCCCCCAGCTTCATCTAATTCTAAGAGCAAAACAATTTAAAGGAAAAGGCTGCTTCTTATATTGTCAAAGCAAAAACATCCAATGTTTGCAGCGTTGACATCTGTCACTTGGCACTGCTACATGTATAACCACTGCTGTCTTCTGGTTTTTGTCTACTACCACTATGTCTGGTTGATTGACCAGTACCTGCCTGTCTGTCTGAATCTGGAAATCTCACAGGATCTTAGCCCCCTTATTTTCCACAACCTTCGGTGGGATTTCCCATCTAGGCTTAGGAGGGTTTAGCCCATATTCTGTACAGATATTCCTGTACACAATGTGTCAGATCCCCTTTTTTGGTGCCTTGCCATTCTGGTGGAAGGGGTAGGAGGATGCTTTGGGGAAACATTCTTTGCATATTTTCACTTTTGCTGTAGTTGCTTGGGAATTAGGGAGGGGGATTGTCATCAGAGACAGGATGGACTCCCTCCCAGCTGCTTTCAGTCTGACTCCAAGGACACTGTGCCCCGAAGATGAACTGTTATCTGTCCTGTGCTTCAGTGTTCTCAAAAAAGATATTGCAGCACTGTATTGGCTGCTGGTGGACAGGGCAGCAGGGTTGGCTTTCAAAGTGGGAAGAATAGCTTGGTGCTTGGTGCAGGAATGTTAGATTCCACTTGTCTTTACTGCAACAACTGTTTCTCAGTAAAATTTCTTTTGATTAACCACATAGCATCAAGAGTTGTACTTTCCTGAGAGGGACAGATGGGGCAGGTCATTACATTAAACAGAATGTGCAATAGTGGTCAACCCAGAGAGGCACCCACCTTTACCATGGGGACCATGCAAGGAATGTTGGTGCAAGGCAGCAACCAAGATGAAGCTGAGTGCTGGAGAGAAGCCTCTGCCAAGTCTAATCCTGCAGCAGATCTCTCTGAATGGATGGAGGAGGCTGCCAGCCTGGGAGATTCAGTAAAACACAGGTGGTCCATTGGTTTCAGAAAGAAAGGTGACTGGGAAGTGAGGACCAAGAAAGTAGCTCTCACCCAAGGCAGCTGAGGCAGCTGATGACATGACTGGCAAGTGGAGCTGGAAGAGCTCGGATATGAAGAGAAAGAAAGTGGTGAGGTGAATCATGCTGACTTCCTCATGAGGAAAGCCATACACATCATGATGGAAGCATTTCAAAGCCTCAAGGCATGCAAGACCCCAGCCAAGACAACCTCTGGGGATGCTCATCAAACCCAAGATGAGGAGGATGGTGGGACAACCTCATCATTAAACACTGGAACAGGAGTCTCAGCACCCCCTCCCCACTGGCCAATGGCAGCTACAGGACAACACAGAGAAGTCCTATCACTGCACCGAGGGGTGAGAGCCACAGGCCCACAGAGGGCAAAAGCCCCACCACTGAGGTTGAGATTCTATGGAGACTGCCAGCAACTGGGGTTTTTCCTGGCTCACGTCCTAACCTACATGTAAGAGTATGAGCCAGATATCCTTGTCGAAGGTGCCAAATTGAGGTATGTCATGTTGGCATTGGAACAGGCAGCTGATTGCTGGATGGTGACCCTCCACAATGCAAATGATCCTGAACTGAGGAACTTCAACCTATTGGCTATTGGTGGAATGGTCAGGGGGGTTGGGTTTCAAAGTGGAAAGAATAGCTTGGTGCTTTGCACAGGAATGTCAGATTCCACTTGACTTTACTGCAACCACTGTTTCTCAGTGAAAGTTCTTTTAATTTAACACAGGTGTCAAGGGCTGTACTTTCCTAAGAGGGACAGCTGGGGCAAGTCCTTACACAATGTCTGCTATTTGGTTGTGCCGTTCAGTGTATATTTCTCTTGCATCCTGGTTGTATCTTGCATCCTGCCATTGTGTGATGGCTGTCTCTGAAACTTCTGTGCACCTTAAGTCCTGTCTAGTGTGATTCCTGCCTCTATGTATCTGGTGTTTGATGCCTTTTCTTCTGCTGCTATGATCAGTGTCTCAGTGCTGTCTTTTAGTCCAGCCCTCTCCAGCCACTGTTAGAATTTTCCAATGTCTGCCGCCTCAGCTATCTGTTGATGCTACATCCCGTGAAAGGTCTTATCTTGCCATGGCACTTCCTCTGCTTGATTTTTCTCCCTCATTAGCTGTTGCTTCAGGCATTCTCTCACCAGTTCACCTTTGTGTGCCATCTTACTGATGTCCTCCTGGATGATCTGGATTTTGTCTAGAAGAGTGACTTTGTTCATCACCACACTCTGACCACCCTCTTCCCATCTAGTGCAAAGGCTTTGGCTGTTGGACTTGGGGTGGAAGCCTCTGTATATTGTGAGCAGCTTCTGGGTCTTCTCTTGCCTTCACTTTTGTTTTCACTTCACACACAAACACACAAACACATATATAGAATTGATTGGATACTACTACCACAATAAGGGACGCGGTGGCTCAGTGGGTTAGGACGCTGAGCTTGTCGATCGGAAGGTCGGCAGTTTGGCGGGTCGAATCCCGAGTGCCGCGTAACAGAGTGAGCGCCTGTTACTCGTCCCAGCTTCTGCCAACCTAGCAGTTCGAAAGCACGTAAAAATGCAAGTAGAAAAATAGGGACCACTCCAGTGGGAAGGTAACAGCGTTCCGTGCGCCTTTGGCGTCTAGTCATGCCGGCCACATGACCACGGAGATGTCCTCGGACAAGCGCTGGCTCTTCGGCTTTGAAACGGAGATGAGCACCGGCCCCTAGAGTCGGAAACGACTAGCACGCATGTGCGGGGGAACCTTTACCTTTACCTTACCTACCACAATAGACCTAAAACAAGAGGAGATACATTTTCTGTAAATATTTTATTAATTTCAAGTTTTACAATCATTAATACTTAATAAACAACTTAGTGTCTGGGTTCCTTTATCATTCAGTGGTATATATTAACTTTCACTCGAAATATCCTATACTACACTATCCAGTATTTCCCTGGTCCTTTCTTCTTCCAGTAATGATCATTTTTCTACATCATGCAAGAATAATTCTTTTTTAAAAAAATATATATTTCATTAACTTTTTAACATAATCACCATTAATATTTGGTAAACAGCATGTTGTCTGGGTTTATATTTATAAACAATCAGTAACAATTCGTTTCTATAGTTCCATACTCCAGATAGTAGCTTTCCTTGATTTTCTCTTCTTCCAATAATTTTCTCTTTTATCAACCTTAAATTAGTACATGTCTTAGTAATTTTAGTAGATAACAATTAAATATAAACATTTTTCTAATATTTCTACAACAATCACATCAATGTGGAGCTTCTTTTCTAATTAATCATCTTAATCACCTTGTCATAGAACCTGTTTTTAAAGTTCTCATTTAAATTTGTTTTCCCCACAATGTTCAAAAACCATTTTTACCTGTTAAGATTTTTTTAGAATTAATTACACTTGTATTTGTTTTTTTCCTCATACAAGCCATCCCAACGCTTTTACATTTCTCATATCTTAAAACAAAAACAAAGACAAAAAAAGAAATAATATACTACTTGAAAAACATGTCCGTCTTAAGCTAAAATACATTTATGTCCAAATTTTTTCTATTCTTTTTAAGCACATTCAAACCAATATTTAATCTTTAAGTATTGTGTCTAATAAATCCACAGCTAATCTTTTAAAACTATACAAAACATTCTTATTAATTAAATTTTTCTCAAAATCCATTATACCTAAGTATCTAAAACATTTTATGCTAAGTTGCTTAAGGAGCCTATCCCTCTTAAACTAAAAATCATTTATATCCAGAATTTTATTTCTTTAATCATATTTGAACAAGTTCTTAATCTTTGAATATTCCATCTGATAAGTCCCATCATCTAATTTCTTAATTCTAAATTTAGCTTCTTCCTTTTTTTGCCAAACATCTTTCCTAATCAGTATGCTCCACTGGACCAAAAGGTCTTCCCATAGCTTTGTAGATATTGTTATAGGTACAAGAAATGAGTCAAGTAAGATGCTTTTGTGGGAGTGTTTCATCCCATCTTATTCCTTGAAAATCTTTTTCTTTCTTCCTATCTTAGTTTCTCGTATCATTTTTTGTCTCTCAAATTCTCGTGGTTCTTCTGACAGCTCTGTAATCCATTTTCTCAAATCTTTTTTCTTGTCCTTAGACTTATTTTGCAATCTTGAAGTGTAGCTTGTCTTTTCCATGTCCAATATTTCCTGCAAGTTTTTCTGCATCTGGGTTAAATCATAGTTCCTTCCATTATTAAATTCCATCTTTAAATCTCTTTCCTCTAATTTATGCTCAATTATCTGCTTTACTTGATCACTCTCTCTTTTTATTTTCTGAGAGTTTGTTTCTTGTGAAGTTAAATTGAAGATATGTTCATTTAAATTTTCAAAGTTATTTTTCATTTCCTCGTGGTTTGAGGTTATTGTCATTGGAATTAATTGTAGCATAGCATACATTTTCTCTGCAAAGTATTTGTTTTTTCTTGATATGTTTTTATGCAGACTTCTGATGCTCCATAATAGCCAAAAATCAAGTTTTCCTTTCTCTGCAAACAGCTTTAAAGTCACAGTTCAATAAGTATTTATAATCCAGGGAGTCAATTTTTTTTCTAAATTTTATAGTTCTCGCTTTATAGATAGTCCAAAATGTTTTCTTTTCTTTATTATTGCTGTTCTTTGTTTAGCTAAAATGTTGAAGGTCACTATAACAAATTATCTTTTCCTGGGCTTGCCAGTTCCTATGTTTAGAGTTATAAAGCAGCTATAATTATGTATTTTCATCCACCACTAGGTATCAGCACCAGTTCATTTTTCAGTTTTCAAAACAGGCAATTGCCTTCTGTTTTCATCAATAATATTTTGCCAGGAAAATTTTAACTTCCACCAATTTCACGGTTATCCAGATTTAAATCTTATGTTCATTTCATTTCAGTATGTTTCTTTCCTCCATAAAAATTAAATTTGCCACTTCCGTCTGTGGGAGGATAAAACAAAAATCTCCCTCCTGTCACTTTCGGGTCATTCTATGTCAAGTGGTCTGGAGGTCTGTGCTCGACCATCACAGATTTTGATGAAATTTTGTGTGAACATGCACACATGTCTCAAATGAACATTGGTAAAGTGTTACATTTGCAGATGCAATACTTGTGGAGATAGTCATTTGTTTGACCCCATACTGCAGCCTTCTACAGTATGACTGTGAGGTTCCAGCAACGTTGAGACATAATATCTTCAGCAATATTTTGTTGAGAGAAACAAAACTTGGCCATCTTGTACAATTTTTGTGCTCTATTATTTATTTATTTTATTGGATTTATATACTGCCCTTCTCCCGAAGGACTCAGGGCAGTGTACAGGGCAGTTAAAACAAAATATACAAGGTTAAAAATAAATTAAATTAAATTAGTCCCAACAAGTAAATCACATTCTAAAAATTAAAAATCCCAAACCCTCAGTCCAGGCTAGCAAGCTCAAATAACCAAGTTTTCAGGTCACGGTGAAAGGAGCAAAGGTCGGGAGCCATCCGGAGCTCAACAGGGAGCTGGTTCCAGAGGGAAGGTGCGCCCACAGAGAATGCTTCCCCCCTGGGGGCTGCCAGTCGGCATTCCCTGGCCGACAGCACCCTGAGGAGGCCCTCTCTGTGGGAGCGCACAGGACGATGGGAAGTTGACGCCGGCAGAAGGTGCTCCCATAAATAATCCGAACCCATGCCATTTAGGGCTTTATAGGTCATCACCAGCACCTTGAATCTCACCCGGAGGGCAACTGGAAGCCAATGCAGCTCACGGAGCAGAGGTGTTATATGGGAGTATCGGGAGACCCCCATCACAACTCGTGCGGCCACATTCTGCACCAGTTGGAGCCTCCGAGTGGTCCTCAAGGGCAGCCCCATGTAGAGAGCATTGCAGTAGTCTATCCAAGAGGTCACGAGCGCATGAGTGACTGTACGTAGGGCATCTCGGTCTAAATAGGGCCACAACTGGCACACCAGGTGAACCTGGGCAAAAGCCCCCCTGGTCACAGCTCCTATATGATCTTCTAAACTGAGCTGTGAATCAAGGACAACGCCCAAGTTGCGAGCCCTATCTACGGGGGGTAACACCTCACCCCCCATAGTTAAAGATGGAATAAACTGGGTAACCCGAGATGCCAGTATGTACAGCCACTCGGTCTTGTCGGGATTAAGACGAAGCCTGTTCCTCCCCATCCAGACCCTCACCGCCTCCAGGCAACGGGACATCATGGCGAGGGCATCACTGGGTTGATTTGGGGTGGAAATAAAAAGTTGGGTATCATCAGCATATTGATGATACCCCACCCCAAACCATGAATAATCTCACACAGCGGCTTTATATAGATGTTGAACAGGAGGGGCAAGAGGACCGACCCCTGAGGGACTCCACAATGACAGGCCTCGAGGCCGACCTCTGCCCCCCTGCCAACCCAGGAGGTAGGAGGAGAATCACTGTAAAACAGTGCCACCCACTCCCAATCCCCTGAGGCGCCGCAGTAAGATACCATGGTCGATGGTATCAAAAGCCACTGAGAGATCTAATTGGACTAGGACAGAGAAACAACTCCTGTCCCGAGCCCGCCAGAGATCATTCACCAGTGTGACCAATGCCATCTCCGTGCTGTACCTGGCCCTAAAACCCGATTGGTAGGGGTCCAGATAATCCAGATAATTAAACAAACTTGGCCATCTTTTACAATTTTTTGTGCTCTATTAAACAAAATAATAAAAACATTCTCATGAGCAATTTTCATCTAGATAATTTGGAGCAAAGTTGGTCAAAAATATTGCGGCTCGAAAAAAGTTTAAAGTTTGGCTTTTTATATCTCTGGAAGAAAAGGTATGATAAACGTGAAACTTTGTGCATAATAAATTAGCAACATAAGGTTTTTGAATATAAAATTTCATTCTCCTATTGCTTTCCAATAGTTTACAAATTGAGTGTAAAGTTGTTTTTTTTGTAAAAATGCCAAAAATAGGGTATTATCAGCCCACTTTTATAAAAAAAAAACAACCTTCTGGAAACTGTTAAATCATTCTCATTAGAAAGAGCATGTTTCAAACCCCCTAAAAATAGGGTTGTGTTTTCATCGCTGATGTATAAAGCCCTAAAAATACGGGCAAAGTTGAGGACATTGCTGTGGAAATATCATATGTATTCTATTTTTTTGTCTTGTTTGTTTTATATAGACATCATTACTACTATTATATTGCATTGGTCCATGGTGACATTGTCATTACCAGTTCAGGCACTTGCAGCAGCAACCCCATTGCCATAGGGGCATGCCTGATAGCCTGTAGTTTGGTTTCTTCCTCCAGGTTCCAAAGCCTTGTGTGGGTATCTGTCTGGTTCCCAAGCTGATGATTGGTCAGCTTATCTTAGGTTCCCAAGCCTAAAATGGGTATCTTATATAGTTCTCAAGCCAAAGTCTGTACTGTTCATATGAACTGCCAAATTCCAATAATCGTTTATTTATTATTGAATTTAGGCACCACGTTCTTTAGCATTGCTTCTGGGAATTGATACTGTTGACCTGACAACAAAACTGAAGGTGCTGGAAGCACGCAAATAATATGTGGTTCTGGAACCCAACAAACATATTGTCTTTCAGGCCAATAAAATGAATGAACAGGGCCTTGCAGATGCATAAATGTTACCAATGCAACATTTTGTTCAATCGAAATTTCCATGATGTTGCCTACCCCCCATTTTTTTCATAAATGCAGGCAATATAACAACCAGGAAATATGTCGGTCAATTTTAAATTCGGATCGACAGTATTGGACATTTTGGCTACAAAGTTAATTGTGTGATTTGAAACTTTACTGACAGAAATCGAACTTGAATCAACTGGCACAAACTAGTGATGATCTCTTGTGTCAGCTATTGTGCTGCTAACTTTCCATCTATCTTCTTGCAGCATCCTGCTTTCTTCGATTTCTTCCTTCGGAACGTATATGTTATGTATGCAGGCACCTGCATAGCAACAGCCACCAGGGGGCGTTGGCCTGAACAGTTTTGGTGGGAAACCCAGTTTCGGCGGGAAACCTAGGGCCAACCCCATTGGCTTTCCGCTTACCTGGCTAGGTATTTAAGGAGGCCAGGTAACCCTCACTCCTCAGTACGCTACCCCCTTCCAATAAAGAGCTGAACACGTACTCCGGCTGGTGTCTCTTCCTTGCGTCAGACCCACTACACAATAGTGGCGACGAAGGTGGGATTGCTGCCGACAAGGAGCTGAAGTCACTGGGGGAAGCGCTCCGCGAGCTGAAGGAAAAGGCATTTTCCTTCCTTCTTCCCCCCCCACGACCACCAGCCGACCGAGCCACGCCGATCGCCGCATCTGCGACTCGAGACCCAAACCAACACCGTGATGGCAAGAGCCGGCCAACCCCGCGAATTCGACACCCACCAACCTGAGACATGGGCCCGTTACCTGGCTCACGCCAAACTGTACATGCGGTTCAATCAGATCTCAGAGGATGGCGCGAAGGCGGCAGCCCTGCTCTGCATCGGGGGACCAGCACTCCTGGAGATCGCAGCGAACCTGTTCGCCCCGGAGGCCATCAACTCCGTCGTGTACCGGGACCTCATGGCCAAGCTCAACGCCCATTTCAGGCCCAGACGTTCCAAAGTGGCCACAAGGTCACAATTTGAAAAAAGGGACCAGCGCCTCGCCGCCCTACAAGAAGCCGCCGTTGCCTGCAAGTTTTTGAACTTGGAAGAATGGCTACGGGACTGGTTGATTTGCGGCCTATGAGACAGGCAGTTGCAAGAACGCCTTTTCGAGAGAGAGGAGGTTTCACTCCAGGAAGCCGAAGATGCCATTCTGGCCCACGAAGCGGCCTGTGGGGCTGTCCAAGCAGTCCAGGAGACCCGGGCCGGCAGCCAGGCGGCCAGCATCCACCGACAGGTCGCCACAGCTGAGGACGAGCTGAACATCGACCTCATCCAGCGGAAGCCGACCCCCGACCAGCGAGCCAGATGCCCAGACAACCCCAGGCCTCCCGGAAATGCCACCAACCCTCAGAAGTGCGCAGGGTGTGGTGGGAACCACGTGCGCAGCCTCTGTAAGTTCTGGTCGGCCACGAGAGGAGATCCACGAGCTGCAACCGGAGGAATCGCCGTTCAAAGGTACTGGGGCCCTGACCAAAAAGCGAATTGGCTATGTTGAGAGCCGGCAGGCCATTAACCACACGACTAGCCGCCGGCTGCTCAAACCAAAAATTAGACTAACAATCCACTTGCAAGGCGTCCCTTGCAGCATGGAGCTTGACTCCAGATCAGCAGTCTCGATCATTTTGGATGAGACCCTTAACTATTTTTTTTTTCAAGATGGTAGCGACCACGGGCGGTGTTTTGTGAGCTCCGTGACGAGCTTTCGCAATGGAAGGCTGGGAGCTCACTTGAGACCCTGCCGAGGCTTGCATCTGGTCGGGGGTGGAATATCGGGCGAGCGTCGCTTTTGCGGCATGGAGCCTTTCCCCCTGGAGCCTCTCCCCTCGGAAGGCAGCAGCAGCATTGATCCCCTCTTGGAGGGTAGCGGCAGCGGCAATTGAGCAGCTTGTGTTCTGCTGCCGATCTTCCTGGCACCTGAGATCAGCTGTTGGGCGCCGTTTCTGACCGTTTCTGACCGTTTCTGACTGCTTTTGAGGTCAGTCCTGCAGGGCAGTGGCAAGGCAGTTTTGCAAGGCAGCAGCGGCTTGGGCGGCCCCCCAGCTGGCTGCGGACCATCTGGCGCCTGATTTCAGCTAGCGGGTGCTGTTTCCCAGCTGCCTGGACTGTTTTTGGATGCTGTTGGCTTTCTGGCCTGTAAAATGGCCACAGAACATCTGGCGCCGGAATCACCTGGTGGGCGCCGTTTCTAACACACTGGCTGTGCGGAGGCTTCTTTCTCTGAAGATGGCAGAGACCTGGCGGCCTGGAAACTGGCTGCGGAATTTCTGATACTGAGGATTAACTGGGTTAGTCTCTGGCAGCATGCTTGTAGCCTTTTATTTTATTTACTTGCTACTGCTGCTTATGGGGTTGGCAGCTTGAAGATTGGCCCTGATTGCGATTGTGATTGCATTGGGATTACATCGGATGATGGCTCGAGACCGATGCAGGATTTGGATGGATTGAGATCTCCTTGCTCTTGTGACTTCCTTTGATGGTACGGAACAAACCCGGGACTGGACCGTGGTGAGAGGGCAGCCCTGAACTGGTCATCAACCTCCCCGCTGGTGTGAGAGGCCAGTGGGGGAGGTTCTACCTGGTAATGACGTTTACCCAATCCAGACTGGATCTCACAGCTGTGGTGAGAGGTCAGCTGTGAGCTCATCATCTGGACCGGCTCAGGTGAGAGCAGAGCTGGATTGATGGACGAAGACATGTTCCGGTTTTAACATCTTAACAACTTTAACATCTTACAACATCTGACAACATCTGACGTTCCATTATGAACAATGGCTCACACAGATATTTGCTCTGTATGGTCCGATTACAATACTCTGGGTCGGACTTGTACGCCCTTAGGGGGGCTTCTCCCTCCTGGTCACGACCAGCCCGTTCGCTTACCATCTCCCTTGATGACGGGCCCAATTGTTGGGATCCCGAGAGGTGGTTGGGTTTACCTAGGGGCCTCTGGGGGAGATGCATTAAGAGGCCCCTGATATGTTTTTTAGCCGGTTATTTTAAAGGGTTAGGGAGGGGGAGGAATAGTGGGGAGGGGAGGGAATTATTAACCAGCACTCAGTCTGGGCCCGTTATGGGCTCTGGTGGGATGGGGTTGGGGGTGGAGGCTGCTGGCTCCGCGTGTGCTGGGGTGGGGTGTTAAATCCCCACGACGATAGGGAATGGCAGCAGGTGGTTGCACGGAGGGCTACATCAATATCTGGGATTGCGCCCTCACTATCTTCGAGCGGTGGTGCTCTCCGACCCTCCGGTTAGCACCCTTTTGCCTAGGAATGAGGGTGATCAGGTCCCTGAGCTTAGGCTGGTGTATCTCAACGCCAGATCCGTTGTTAACAAGGCTCCCCTCATTCGTGATTTGATCGAGGAGGAATGCGCGGATCTGGCACGCATTACCGAAACCTGGTTGGGCTCGGAGGGAGGGGTCCCTCTGACTGAGCTATGCCCCCCAGGTTTCTGTGTGCTACACCAGCCACGGGCTCAGGGTAGGGGTGGTGGGGTGGCGGTGGTGATTCGGGAGACTTTATGTCCGCGGGAGACCACCATTGTCCAGATAGGCGGGAGTGAGTCCCTCCTTCTGAGATTCGGCCCTCGGGTCCAGATGGGCTTGTTGCTCACATAGCTGGCACCCAGCTGTATGGCAACAGCCCTGCCTGGGCTGCTCGACACCCTCTCAGGGTTGGCGGTGGAGTTTCCCAGGCTTATAGTGCTGGGTGACTTCAACCTGCCTTCCCTGGGAGGGTTGTCAGAGGTAGCTCGGGAGTTCATGGCTTCCATGATGGCCATGGACCTGACCCAGGTAATTCAGGCCCCGACTCATGTGGGGGGTCACACTCTCGACCTGGTGTTTTTATCTGGGCAGTGGTTGGATGATCTGGGAGGGGGTTTGCCAGCCATCTTCCCCCTGTCATGGTCCGATCATTATCTCCTGCGGCTGGTCTTCTGCTATGCCACCCCCCGCTGCTGGGCTGCGGAACCGACTAGGTGGTTCCACCCCAGGCGCCTAATGGACCCAGAACGGTTCCAGATGGCGCTTGGGTCTATACCTATAGCCCTCATACACAGCCCGGCCGATGCCTTGGTGGATGCCTGGGAAAGGGCGGCCACTGAGGCACTCGACCGTGTTGTACCCTTGCGACCCCTAACCCGGCGCAGATCCCGTTGGGCTCCATAGTTTTCTGTGGAGCTCCGGGAGATAAAGCGTCGGAGACGGTGTCCGGAGAGCGGTTGGAGGTCCAGTCGATCCGAATCTGACTGATTGCAGTTAAGAACCTTCATAAGGTCTTATCTTGCGGCGATGAGGACAGCAAAGGCTAATTATTTCGATGCCCTTATCGCGTCCGCAGATAATCGCCCGGCTGCCCTGTTTAGGGTGACTCGCTCCCTTCTTAATCAGGAGGTGAGGGAGGATCCCTT
Organism: Vipera berus; assembly: GCF_964194415.1. Lineage (NCBI taxonomy): Eukaryota > Metazoa > Chordata > Lepidosauria > Squamata > Viperidae > Vipera > Vipera berus. Next base: position 64,995,962 of record NC_138205.1, on the reverse strand, counting down.
ACAGGGTCGGGCCGAGGAGTTTAATGATCATCTGACGGACAAAATCGCTCAGATCCGACCGGTTTGGACTCGGACTGGGCAGAGTCTGACGTGGAGGACTGTCTTAAGCATGTTATCTGGACTGAGTTCGATCCTGTTTCCCCTGATGATGTGGACAGGATTATGGGGAGGCTGAGCTCCACCACCTGTTTATTGGACCCGTGCCTCTCCTGGCTGGTTTTTGCGGCCCAGGAGGAGACACGAGGCTGGTTCCAGGCAGTAATAACTGCTTCCCTGAAGGAGGGTGTCTTCCCTGCCGCCTTTAAGGAGGCGGTGGTGAGACCCCTCCTCAAGAAGCCTGCCCTGGACCCGGCTGTTTTAAACAACTATCGTCCGGTCTACAACCTTCACTTTCTGGCGAAGGTTGTTGAGAGTGTGGTGGTGCATCAGCTTCCACTGTTCCTGGAGGAAACTGGTTATCTGGACCCATACCAATCGGGTTTCAGGCCCGGGCACAGCACGGAGACGGCATTGGTCGTGCTGGTGAATGATCTCTGGCGGGCTCGGGACAGGGGTTGTTCCTCTGTCCTAGTCCTATTAGACCTCTCAGCGGCTTTTGATACCATCGACCATGGTATCCTACTGCGGCGTCTCAGGGGGTTGGGAGTGGGAGGCACCATTTTACGGTGGTTCACCTCCTATCTCCTGGGCTGCTCGCAGTCGGTGTTGACGGAACGGCAGAGATCCGCCCCGAGGCCTCTCGTTTGTGGAGTCCCTTCAGGGGTCGGTTCTCTCTTCCCTCCTGTTCAACATCTATATGAAGCCGCTGGGTGAGATCATTCGTGGTTTTGGGGTGGGGTATCATCAGTACGCTGATGATACCCAACTTTTTTTCTCCACCCCGAACCAACCCAGTGATGCCCTCACTGTGATGTCCTGTTGCCTGGAGGCGGTCCGGGTTTGGATGGGGAGAAACAGGCTTTGTCTCAATCCTGCCAAAACTGAGTGGCTGTGCATACCGGCATCTCGGGTTGACCAAACTATTCCAATGGGGGGTGAGGTGTTACCCCCCGTTGATAGGGCTCACAACTTGGGTGTCGTCCTGGATTCACGGCTCAGTTTTGATTACCATATAGGAGCCGTGACCAGGGGGGCTTTTGCCCAGGTTTGCCTGGTGCGCCAGTTGCGACCCTATTTAGACCGAGATGCCCTACACACAGTCACTCATGCGCTCGTGACCTCCCGCTTAGACTACTGCAACGCTCTCTACATGGGGCTGCCCTTGAGGACCACTCAGAGGCTTCAGCTGGTGCAAAATGCAGCCGCGCGAGTTGTGATGGGGGTTTCCCGTTACTCCCATGTAACACCTCTTCTCCGTGAGCTGCATTGGCTTCCAGTTGCCCTCCGGGTGAAATTCAAGGTGCTGGTGATGACCTATAAAGCCCTAAATGGCATGGGTCCGGGATATTTGAGGGAACACCTGCTGCTGGCATCAAGCTTCCTTCGTCCTGTGCGCTCCCACAGGGAGCCGCCGGTCAAAGAATTCCAGCAGATGACACCCAGGGGGAGGGCCTTCTCTGTGGGGGTGCCTGCCATTTGGAACCAGCTGCCCATGGAGCTTAGGACTGCCCCCGACCTTCGATCATTTCGCCAAGTCCTGAAGACCTGGCTCTTCGAGCTTTCCGGCCCAGGCTGAGTTTTAATTGGGGGTTTTAACTGGGGTTTTATATTTTTTCAGGGACTTAGTTTAATCTTTTTAAATTGCTCTTAATTTTTGTATTGATGTTTTATATACCCTGTAAACTGCCCTGAGTCCTTCGGGAAAGGGCGGTATATAAATTCAATAAAATTCAAATTCAAAATTCAAAACTACATAAATAGCCGGAGCAAGCAGCGGATTAAATTACGGCCTACAAATTTAAACCTGACCTATTTCCAGAACTCGCCGGTCAAGTTAAAAGGGGAGGCTACTGTCTCGGTGGGGTTTAAGGGTTGCAAAGAGCACCTGGAGGTTGTAGTGGTAGAGGGCCGGAGGGCCAGCCTGGTCAGCCTAGACTGGTTCGAGGCCCTGGGAATCACAGTCTCTGGGATCCACTGGATCCAAGGGGACTCCATCAAGGCCATCTGCAAGGAGTTCGGAGACGTCTTCGACGGGACGGTAGGCAGGTACACAGCCCCCCCATTTCATTCAAGCTGAACTCGAACGTTCCCCCCATTAGGGTCCGGCCACGGCAAGTCCCCTTCGCGCTCAAACACAAAATAGAGCGCGAACTAGATAAGCTAGTGGCCCAGGGAATCTTAGAGCCCATAGATGGGGGGAGTGGGAAACTCCGATCGTCACTCCCCTCAAATCCAATGGGGAAATTAGGATCTGCGCCGACTACAAGTGTTCGGTGAACTGCGCCCTGAACCTGCATGCTTACCCGGTCCCCACGGTCAGCCACGTTCTCGCTTCCCTCCAAGGTGGAGCCATCTTTGCAAGGCTCGATCTTGCGCAGGCGTACCAGCAACTCACGGTTACTAAGGCAACAGCTGACATTCAAACCATAGTAACACACAGGGGAGTGTTCCAGGTGAACAGGCTGCAGTTTGGGGTCAGTGTTGCTCCTGGCATTTTCCAGGAAGTCATGGAGAAGACACTCAGGGGCATCCCAGGAGTCTGCCCCTATTTTGATGACATCCTGATCATTGGAGCATCAGCAGAAGAGCTGGCAGGTAGGCTCAGGGAGGTACTGTCCAGGCTGCGCATAGCTGGCCTAAACCTAAGAGGGAGAAATGCAGCATAGGTGTTCCCTCCACAGAATTCTTGGGATTCAGGGTAGATGCCAAGGGAATCCACCCCACAGAGTCCAAGGTGAGGGCCATCAAACTAGCACCCACACCCAAGAACAAGGCAGAGCTACAGGCATTCCTGGGCCTGCTGAACTTCTACCACGCATTCCTCCCACACAAGGCAGCCATTGCAGAGCCACTCCACAGGCTACTGGACAAACAGGCAGCATGGGTCTGGACTCCCGCCCACAACCAAAGCTTCAGGGCTTTAAAAGCACTACTGTCGGATAAGTCCACAGTAACCCATTTCATCGAGACAAAGCCCATATGCATCGCATGCGATGCATCCCCTTATGGTGTGGGCGCAGTACTCAGCCACCTCGAGCCCAATGGGGCACAAATTCCCATAGCACACTATTCTAGGACGCTGTCTGGAGCGGAAAGAAACTACGCCCAAATAGACAGAGAAGCCCTGGCAATTGTGGCAGAAATCAAAAAATTCCACGATTATCAGTATGGCAGGGAATTCACTGTCTACACGGACCACAAACCACTCCTAGGCCTGTTCACAACGGACAGGCAGACCCCCCAAATCCTGTCACCCAGAATGCTCTGGTGGTCCATCTTCCTTGCAGCCTACAATTGCAAGCTGGTGCACAAGCCAGGGAAGGAGATGGGCCATGCAGACGGCCTAAGTAGGTTACCCATCGACGCCCCCGAACCAGTTCAGTCTTCTCATCTCTTGTTTGACCACCTCCAGCTTTCCTTGATTCATGGATCTTACATTCCAGGTTCCTATGGAGAAAAAATATTTACAGCATCGGACTTTCCTTTCACCAACAGATACAACCACAGCTGAGCATCCTTTCAGCTTTGGCCCAGTCACTTCAATCTTTCTGGTGCTTCTAGTACTAGTCCTCTGCTCTCCCCCAGTAGCATATTGGATGCCTTCCGACCTGAGGGGCTCATCTTCCAACATCATATCTTTTTTCCTTTTGGTACTGTCCATGGGGTTTTCATGGCAAAGATACTGAAGTGGGTTGCCATTTCCTTCTCCAGTGAATCACATTTTGTCAGAACTCTTTGTAAACTGGTTTTGTTTGTGAACCTTAATGCCATCAAGCCAAATGGAAACACAATCCTTTTTGCTGGGGCACATCATGCTAAATTCAGCATCCTCATAGAAATCTCAAATTCTGTCAGTGATTTCCTTTGGCAGCAGTTTGCTAACTTTTACATCTGGTAGTGCACAAATGCCTCTTTCTTTATTTTTCTCACTGTTTTAACCATACATTCTGAAATGCCAAATGTTTTTGCTATCACCGGTATCGACCAACTCTTTGGGGCCAAAGTCCATAATTGAACCTTCGTTGATCTATCAAAAATTTTAATTTTTGTTTTCATGTCTTCGATTAGGTCAGCATAATCCTGGCAGTATTATCCCTACTTGTCAACTTCTGAATTTTTAATGGAGAAGTCCCTAAATCAGTCAAACTTCAATTAACAGTGTCCAAAATGTCCATGTCATAATTATCTGATGACGAAGAGTCTGCCATGCTTTGGACCATGGAAACATTTTTGGCTTTACATTTGGAACAAATCTTTTGATCTGGCTTCACATTTGTTTTCGCCACTTTTGTTAAATCATTGGATATGGCTAGATCGACTTTCAACAGCCCATGTTTAGCTACTTGATTTTGTTTATCAGATGGGTTGCAGCATGACTTTTGCTTCATTTTGTACTTTTTCAGATACATCGCTTTGTAATGCAAGCAGATTTGGCCATTCTCTGTGAGCTCAACCTCCAATCATTGAGTAATGAATATTTTTTCTTCAGCAGATAAACTCCACATAATGCAGCCCAATTTTGTTAGAATAAAATGAACTATGGTGGCAAGTTGATGACAATTTTTCTCCAACAGTGCATTTGGGCAATGTAGGATTGCCGGTTGACTCATTGATATCCATTTTGCATATTATGGAAATTTTCAATAATATGAAGTGTACAGTATTATTGCAAAATCTGAAATACAGAAGTTATATAAGGTTCTAATGTTATTACAGAAATATGACAACTACACTTGAACAGTTCAGAATTCTATAGCCACAACATGCTAATGTGTGGCATCACTAAAGTACTTACAGCACATTTAACCACTGTCATTAGTGTAGAAGCACCACTAATAGACTAACAGATTCATATAGCATTCAAGAAATGAATTACACACTTTAAATTCCAGCATAAATGAAATGACAATGGCACAATATAAAAGAATGCATGTTGACGTACATGATGTTGCCATAGCAACATCCTCAACTTTGTCACTATTTTTAGGGTTTTATACATCAGCGATGAAAAACCAACCCTACTTTTTTAGAGGGATTGAAACATGGTCTTTCTAATGAGAATGATTTAACAGAGTTTCCAGAAGGTCTTTTTTTGTAAAAGCAGGCTGAAAATACCCTATTTTTGGCATTTTTATAAAAAACATCAACTTTACACTCAATTTATAAACTATTGGAAAGCAGTAGGAGAATGAAATTTTATATTTGAAAATCTTGTGTTGCTAAGTTATTACACGCAAAGTTTCATGTTTACCATATCTTTGAAATCTAGCTAATCCACAGGTGGCACGATGTGTGGGTAACTGGCACAGTTGGTGCACATCTCTAGGTCTTCTCCAGTTTCGTTTCTCTGTAACCATCTCCCTGATAAGGAAGACACATTCCTTTCTCAAGTGGATAGAAGCAGGAGAGGAAGAGCAGAAAGCAAAAGATATCCCAAGTGAAAGCAAATGTCCCCCCCCAGCATAATAGCAGGCTCCAAAGCAAAAGCACAAGAGTATATATGCAAGGAAACTAATGAGGGTTTGGGGACCTAACACGATTAATGTACATTCAACATGACAATAAATTTATTATTCTATTCTATTCTAAAAAGGAGACACATAATACCAGTGCAAAGTGGTTACAGGTTCTGATAACAGACCATAGCACTTTCCTAGAACAGGAACCAGAACTCTCATAGCAACAGACATCCAACAGTGGGTCAAGAAAATGAAGAGCTAGACAGCACTGGTCCAGATATAACCCACACCTACTGGGTAGAAAAAAATAACAGCAGTTCATGAATGCCTAGTAGTACAAGTGAACCAGCTACTAGGAGCAGGCACCCACCCAGACTGGTTAACATAAGGAAAGACAATGTTGCCTTGTGTATATTTGTTTCAATGTATAGACTACTGAAATCAAGGGACTGCCAGTGGTTTACACAATGAAATACACAATAAGCATTATACAATAGATATATACAAATAAAGGGACATATCAAATTTTAAAAGAATAACATTAAGTAACAATGACAAATTGTAACATATTCAAAATAAAACCATGGTCCCAAATGCCCTCCAATGAAGCTTAATGTCAAACTGCTTCTAGATGGTAATAGAATGAGAGCCAACTAGGTGTTCATTGGGAGACTTTACAAAAGGATCAATACAAATATTGAAAAGCAGCAATACTGAATTCCTGCCCATATTACTTCCCCAGAGTGAGGACTCAATAGTAGCTTCTCCCTTGTAGAACAAATTGGCTGAGCAAGACAAACTTACTGTTTGTCCATCAGAATTTTCTTTTTGCAGCCCTTTGCAATCTTTTTTTTAATCCCATTTATATCCCGCCCTTCTCCGAAGACTCAGGGCGGCTTACAATCTAAGCACAAATCAATGTGCTTAGCAATAGCCTTCATTCTATGTATATGCCTGCTTATTAGGGCTTTCGCCCCCGCCCCAAGCGGCATTATTACAAAGTCAGCTTATTGCCCCCAACAATCTGGGTCCTCATCTGATAGTACTGGTGTAGTGCATTCCCACAACGATGTTGATAAGAATATGGCTTAAGCACTCTGAATCACCTGCCTCCTCTCGGGGGTCTCCAAAGTAGTTCCAAGCATAGCATGTTATAGTAATGGGTAAAGATAAGGGCATGAGTCACTACAGCAAGGTCCTCCAATTCCACATAGAAAACCAGCTGAAACTGGACAAAGTTCCTCCTGGTTTCAACTTCATTTGTTGCTCTAGAACATGGGTCCTCAACCTGTGGCCCACAGCCCGGTAGTGGGCCATGGCCTTCTGGCCACTGGGCCACGGGACAGGCTGGCCAGTGTGCTCGTGTTTGAATGCACCCCCCCCTCATTTACACAAGCTCAGCAACCGGGCACAAAAATGGGCTGCTGCCATGCCTCAGGGCATGAAAACGAGCTGCTGCCGCCGCACCTTGGGGCACAGAAAGGAGTCACCACTGCATCATGGGGCACAGAAACAAGGCACTGTGTCACGCAAGAGCAGGGTAAGGCTAGTATCACATGGGTGCTAGCCCTGCCCCATTTGCGGTGCGCACGTGCTTGCAGCCCCGTGCATGTGTTCACACACACACATGTAAATTGCTTCTCCCTCCCTTTTCTTCCTGTCTGCCAACCGATAAAGGTTGGTGACCTCTGCTCTAGAACACAGGTGTCAAATTCGATTACATCATGTGATGTATCATGACATATTGTTTTTTGCCTTTGTGGAGCTGAGGTGGGCATGGCCTGCACATGATGCATCTGGCCTGCAGATCACCAGTTTGACACTTCTGCTCTAGAGGGAGCAAACTAGTTCCTTTATGAGTAATGCCATCCCTGGAAAAGATATAGAATTTTTGCAGACAAACATTCAGTTTAAGTTTGTTATCTAGATCCTTACAGCCTCCAGGCACCAAGACAATGGCATCACCAGTCTGGCCACTTCCACCAATTTGGTAGCAACACAAAGATTGATACTATTAGCATATTGATGATACTGAACACCAAACCATTGTATGACTTTTCCAATAGGTTCATGTAATTGTAAAATAAAAATGGGCAGATGATCAGCCCCTGTGGCATGACATAAAGATGTAACCATCACGCTGCTCTCTATTATTCCCATCACCAAGCCAACTATGGTAATAAAGTCAACTGGAATAAATTACAGAACATTTCACTGCCAAAGTCAGAGATTTCTTAAGTGTGACACTGTGTCAACAGGGTCTACAATGATTATGACTTATTTATCTGAGTCCTTGTTGGTCTATAACTCTCAATGAAGAGGATAGAATATTTTCTAGAACATTGCCATTGCTGATCAAAACCTTATCCTTCCTGGCTTCTGTATGTACCTGGAAGGATCCTGCCCATATGAAGTAAAAACTTAAATAATCCTGAAACTTTATCAGTGAAATGCATTGATTGTTCCAGACAGGAGCTTTTGATGTTAGTTCTTCCCTAAAAGGGAATTAACAGCTTAAAATATAGCCACTGCACAACAATCTGCAAATACAGTAAGACAGGTGATGTAACAGTGTTTCTCCTTTAATTCATGGTCCATAATGTAAAAAAATACATCACTTCTCCTGTACCGTCCTTTTTTATCATCATCTACAAATCACAATTAACAACAAAACAAAACTCTAGGCATATCTACTCTGAAATAAATACATGAAATTCAATATTGCTTACTTTCAGATAACAGTATATTAAAGTCTTACAGCATAAGAACTAAAGTTATGAAAGATTTATGTGCAGTACAACTCCGAGCAGCACACTGCCTCAGTTATAGACCATTTGATTCATGCTGTAACCTATCACCCTGATGCTATTTTCTGACAATATTCCATTTTCTTACACTCAGGTAATCATAAGTTTCATGTATAGTCAAATGCAGTGTATTCAAAAGTTGTAAGATTCTCAAGTTTATTTATGATCAACTAGATTTTATTTTACTTTTCTTGTCATCTTGTTATTCATCTGTCATTCTTTTATACATCTGTGGTTTTAAAACTATATCTAGAGGGCAACCTCACTTGCATTTAGGTTCTACTCCAACATTAGCCATAAGTTAGACCAACAGACTAATATTTAAAAATAGAAAATTTTAGTTACATTTTTTTGGGGAAAAAAAATCTATTTTTTTTTTTAAAAATGAATCTTTTGAAATTTTGAATTTTTTTAATGAATTAGTCATGAAAAGAAATGTAGGCATGGAAATAGAAACTGATGTTGTTGTGATTTGCAAAATATGTTCCATGTGTGTACTAATACCCTTAGAAGACTCAAATTACACATGTAGCAAATGTAAATTAAATGAATTACCTGAAGAAAAATTAAAGGTTCTAGAGGCAATCTTAGCCACTTTGAGATTCAACCTACAAAATGCACCTAGTAGGCAGCAGGAGATAATACAGTCTCTGTTGTGTAGTGAGTTCTTTGGAGGCAGTAAGCGAGACGAGAGGTTGCAAACAGAAATATTGATTTATTGAGGCAAACAGGAACAGAACTGAAACAGAGGCTTCTGCGCAGCTACTTATAAGGTTGGCCACTAGGTGGCAGCCAATAGGTTTAAAGGAACCAATTCCCACCCCAAGTCCTCCAATAATCTTCTTGGAGACAGCTTGTCTGGCAAGTCAGTGACCGTTACAGACACCCCAATTGAGCAACCTTAAGCAGCATTCAAAAGACACATGAAAGCAGTTCAAGTAAATCCCAATACATTACACCCCTCCCCCCTAGAATGTACACACATATTATTAAGATTATTTAAGAATAAAGTCTTGTAGATATGATGGTGGTCTGCATGACCTTGCAGACTGCCTGGGTGATCCAGGCAACTCCTAGTCCACCAGCTTGCCTGCCGGGCTGAGTAGACCAGGATTCATGAGTTCACGAGAGTTGGATTGACTTGAGTCCCTTTGGCTTGCCATTCCAGGTCATCCCAAACCAAAGTCCAGTGAAGAAGCAGAGTTAGCACAGTTGCTGCCTTGTTTGGGTTGACTTTCCCCATCAGAGACCCATGTTGCACTCCCAGACTGTGTCCATCTATGACCACTTCCCCGTTGTACTGACTGCATGAGTCCTCAGAGCGTGTGAATTGCTCTGTTATGTTGCTGTTTTCTGGCTCTAGGAGTGGACCCGTCGTGAGGTCCTCACTTTGTGGCCATTCTGCAGCTGAATGGCCTTCAGCTTGGACTCCGATGGGTGGATTCCTTCAGCATCAATACAGAATCCCAAGAACTCAGTGGAAGGGACCCCAATGTTACATTTGTTTCTTTTCAATTTAAGTCCCACTGCATGGAACTGTTGAAGAACAGCTTTGAGCCTCCTAGCCTCTGCATCAATTTTGTGAAAGCAGTTCAAGTAAATCCCAATACATTACAGTCTCATCCTCAGAGGAAGAGTTGATGGCCTTGCACCAGCCTTAAGATCTTGTACAAGATACTTTCCCCTTCCTACTAGCCCAGCCCAATTCTACATTTATTTAGAATTATAAATCATTACAAAGTACAAATCCTTTTGCAGCAATAAATATAGAATTCACATTTAGCATCCTCACATGCTCAATGCAATTTCTCCATTCTTCCCTTTTTGCAGTGTTGTCAATGCACTCCCCAAACTTTGAAAGGAAACTCATTTAAAAATGAGAATTGAGAATGGAGGCTTTGTACAACTGGAGGGTGTTTCCTCCTCCTCTTTTTCCCCTTTCCCCTCCTTCTCCTTTTCCTCTTTCCCCTTCTCCATTTCTGTGGATTTATGCAAATGGGGTGGAGCTCTTTCCTCTGATTCAGTGAGATTGCTGTGAAAGGACTTGTACTTCATAAGAATTTACAATTCTAGATAAATGTAGAATCCACATTCAGAACTCAGCATCCTCACATGTTCAGTGTGGTTTCTTCATCCTTCCCCTTGTGCAGTATCATGAACCCATCTCTCAAACTTTGAAAGGAAACCCCTCAGACTGAAACTAGAAAATGGAGAAGGGAGCATCCATTGAAATCATAAAAATCAGGGGAAGGAAAGCACAAGCATATGTGCTACCAGGGGCACCTCCTTTTCCCTGTCTCAGGACAAGGAATACAAGGGTTGTTGTTTAGGAAATTATTGTTACTCCCTCCGTTCTTTGTAGGAGATGCTGCAGGTAGAGGGACAACCCATTCATGGAGCTCTCTGGCTGACATCTCAAGCAGTCATCCCCAGGATGGCAGCAGCAGGTCCACAATCTGGAAGTGGATGGAAGCTAACCATGGTGTGCAGTCCAGGTCCTTGCCAGGCTAGGATTATCATCCTGGGAGGTGGGAAGGCATCTGCTGGGGTAAGCCAGCTCTAGTTATGAGCTCCACAACCCCACTGCACCTTGGGCCCAGAATGGGAAAATGTCTCTTCTCTGCCCATTTGGTTTGCAGCGATGATTCCCCTCATCACAAAATGTCCTTGTCCCCACATCCCATCAGCTAGCATATGAAGTTGTTCTTCTGGTGAGGTGCCAAATTCCCCCCATGTCCAGTGGCTGGGGTGACTTGTTATGTGCTGACCAAGCTGCACCCACTTGGCCATGCCCACCATTCATGCCAAGCTGGCTGTGCTGAGCCATCTGTGCCACGTCATCTGCACTGATCCAGCCAGAACCACTCTCTGTGTTGACCCAGCGTGCTGCCCAGCTGGCCACATCCACCTGGCAGCAGTATGTTGTCCTAGACCCTGTGGGAAGGAAAAGAACTCATTAATGAAGCTACAATTTTTCCTACTGAACATTATGATAGAGGTGGGTCTTATGTTACTGTCAGAACCCACTTCAATCCACATCTTTAAAAAGAAGTACTCTTGGAGACAAGGTTGTCCAAGCAGGAACTTTGACTAAGAAATAGAAGATAGTAAGTATAATAGACACGATCTGAGAAATCTCTTCACAGATCGATATTTTTAAATGTCCCCAAGCAAGCCCCACCCCACAGTTCATTTGGTCAGTTATGGATCAGCCAAGTTCCAGGTGGTAAGCCACTTATGGGAAGAGGAGAAACATCAGTCCATTCATAGCAGAATCATTCCCACCTCCTCACATTCCATCCGAAGAAACAACCCAGATTCCGGAGGGTTTCATTCCACCTGCTTTCTTAGTTGCCCGTAAGATGAGAGGGAAAATTAGTGCAGGTTCGCATCCCACCAGGCTCAAGGTTGACTCAGCCTTCCATCCTTCCCAGGTAGGTAAAATGAGGACCCAGATTGTTGGGGGCAATTAAGCTGACTTTGTAATAATGCCGCTTGGGGTGTGTGTGAAAGCCCTAATAAGCAGGCATATACATAGAATGAAGGCTACTGCTAAGTTTGTAAGCCGCCCTGAGTCTTCAGAGAAGGGCGGGATTTAAATGGAATTAAAATAAATAAATAAAATAAATAAAATGCCTCTCATTGATTTTATTGTGATGGATAGCAGGCAGGCAGAATAAATAAAATATTACATTTGAGGAAGGAAGTGAAAACAATAAAAACCCATGCTTGTTCCCTCTCCTCCTTGGGAATGGCAGAATCCAGGGGGGTTGAGATTTGTGTTTGCACAGAAAAGAGAGTTAGAAATGAAATATAAATGGATTCTGACAGTTGCATTATAATTTGAGAGAAAAGACTGCAGGTGTGCACTTGAAGCAGAACTTGCTCTTTGTTGGCTGTGCATCCGAGAAAAGCTGATTTTGAATTACAGGAATTGGGAAGGATAATTGAAATGGGTAAAATGAATGATGTTGAGGAAATCTATGCCTAAAGCATGCATTTCTTTTACCTGACAAGTCCATAAACAGAGAGACACCAACCACTGCTCCGATTGATGATCCCAAGGAAGTGTTCTGTACCAGCCTACTACCGGCCCTGCAGAAAAGGCAGGGACAACCACTTTACAAGAAGGCAAGAGGCTGGAACTAAGCCTGCCAAATTTATTAACGTAAAACAGAGCAAACAGAGCAAACAGAGCAAACGCGAACCATGAAACAGGAGCTATTCAAACGGTTGCCTTCAGCAAACCAGCCCTCCCACACATTCCCCTTTTAAACAGTTCAGGGCGTGGCTTCTCTCTGCCTCCTTCCGAAGTGCCCCATTGCCTTCCTCTGTTTACTCCTGATTGACTGCCTCCTGCATCAGGCATCCTTGAACAGGGCCAGCTGTGGGTCATCTTCATCCATGCTGTCAGGCTCACACAGCTGGGTCTGTGTCGTAACCAGATGGGAGGGGCCTGGCTGAGGGCTCTGCGGAGCCTCAAGGCTATCCTCAGCAAGCTCTCCAACACCCCCTCCTCCTCCTCTGAATCGTCTGACCCAACTGCCGAACCCACAGGCTGACCCTGAATCACAACACTATCCCGCACCGCAGGGCCCTTCCCCCAGGTCTGCCAATCCGGATGCGGTCGGGATGGAAATTGTTCATGAAAAGTGGACACCAAAGCAGGGGAATGAACGGTGGTCGTGTCCTCCCAGGTGAAGTCCTCTGGTCCGTAGCCTTTCCATTCAATCAGGTACTGGAAACGACCTTTCAGCCAACGGGAGTCCCTGATGCTGGCGACCTCGTACTCGGGGGTGCTGTCTCCATCACGAGGTCCTGATGGGGGAGGCGGAGTGGACAGTCCGTTTGCTCGGGGACCAACAGAGACCGATGAAAGACTGGGTGCACGCACAGGGAACGTGGCAGAGTTAAGCGATAGGCGACCGGATCGATCAGCCTCGATTGGGAACGGTCCTAAATATCGGTGATCTAACATTCTCACCGGCCGTGTCGACGGTAGGTTCCTGGTGGACAACCAGACCCGATCTCCCACCGATAGTGGAGGCGTATCCCGCCTTGACCGATCAGCAAACCTTTTGTAATCGGCCTTGGCCTTCTCTAACTGACGTTGCACCAATCGATGGATCGCCTGTAACTCTGCCATGAAGTCGTTCGCTGCCGGCTCGGGTGAGTCCATGGGAGAAAGGGGGAAAAACCGGGGGTGATATCCCACATTGGCCAAGAATGGTGTCATCTGTGTGGAGGTGTGCTGCGAATTGTTGAATGCAAACTCAGCTATGGCCAGATAGTCCACCCAATTGTTTTGCTGCAGATTGACGTAGCAGCGCACATATTGTTCCAGAATACCGATGACCTTCTCGGTCCCCCCGTCAGTTTGAGGATGATGTGCGGACGAGAGGCAAATCTTGATATCCAACGCATGCATCAACTCCTGCCAGAAGCGGGCTGTAAACTGGGCCCCCCTATCAGAGACGACTTTATCAGGGAGGCCGTGCAGCCGAAACACCTGCTGAATGAACATACGATTAGTGGTGCGGGCTGACAGTAAGCCGCGACAGGGGATGAAATGCGCCATCTTCGTCAGCACGTCCACCACCACATACACTGTTGTAAAACCAGAGGATGGGGTAAATCCATCAGAAGGTCCATGGACACAGCCCCCCAGGGTCTTTTGGGTGTCAGCAAGGGCTGCAGTAAACCAGGTGGGGCCCCTGTCACTGACTTGGCCTGCCTGCATGGGATGCAGGAAGTGACATAGGACTGGACGTCGTGTCGGACTCGGGGCCTCCAGAAGGTACGGGAGACCAGGTTCAGGGTCTTGAACAGGCCAAAATGCCCCGCCACCGGGTTATCATGACACTGGCTGAGGATGAGTCTCCTGAGTGGCCCTCCCGGAACATAGAGCCGGTCACGATAATACAAGAGTCCACCCGTGACTGTCCAAGGAGAATCTGGCCCCACCTCCTCCTTCCGCTGAGCCACCCATACCTCCTGCTGCTGTGCCTCCCGGATCCGAGCCCATATATCAACCGGCTCCCGCACTGCAGCAAAAAACTTGACGGGGATCACCGTCCTGGGCAGAAGCTTGTCTTCCACTCGGGAATATTCGGGCTTCCTGGACAGAGCATCTGCTCTTTGATTGTGCCCGCTAGGTATGTACTGAACTCGGAAGTCGAACCTCGCAAAGAAAAGAGACCACCGGATCTGGCGTTGGTTCAAATTCCGAGCGGTCTGCAGGCTTTCCAAATTCTTATGGTCCGTCTGGACCTCGATTTGATGCCGCGCTCCCTCCAGATGACACCTCCAGGCCTTGAATGCCACTTTGATGGCCAGCAGCTCCTTCTCCCAGATTGTATAATTGTGCTCCGAAGGGTTCAGTTTTTGTGAATGGTATGCACAAGGGAAGAGGGTACTGCTGGGCGTCGTTGCCTGGAGTAACACCGCCCCAATGGCAATGTCGGAGGCGTCCACCTCCACGACAAATGGCCATTGCGGGTCAGGATGCTTCAAGATGGGCTCCTTCATGAAGGCTTCCTTCAAAGTCTGGAAAGCCCGTTGTTCTGGAGCGTTCCACTGAAACTGAGTCTTCTTCTGCAGGAGCCGGGTGAGGGGGGCTGTCAAGGCAGCAATCCCAGGGATGAAAGCTCGGTAATAGTTGGCGAACCCAAGAAGTCGCTGAACATCCTTCACACGATGTGGGGGTTGCCAACTCTGCAAAGATTCAACCTTACTCAGCTCCATGGAAATGCCCTCAGGAGAAATGCAGTGACCCAGGAAATCGATGGTCACCCAGTAGAACTGGCACTTCTCCAACTTGGCAAACAGCCAATGTTCTCGGAGTCGCTGCAGGACCTGATGGAGATGTTGATGGTACACTTCACGCGACGGGGAGTAGATCAGGATGTCGTCCAAGTAGATCACGACAAACTGATCCAACAAATCCCGGAAAATATCGTTCATGAAATGCTGAAACACGGCGGGGGCATTGGCCAGGCCAAACAGCATCACCGTGTACTCAAAATTTCCATAACGAGTACCAAACGCTGTCTTCCACTCATCACCCGGCCGAACCCTGATGAGGTTGTAAGCTCCACGCAGGCCCAGTTTCATGAAGATCTTAGCCTCCTGGAGTTGGTCCAAGAGTTCAGGGATGAGGGGCAGTGGTTAATGATTGCGCACCATGATGGCGTTGAGTTTCCTATAATCGCAGCAAAGCCGCAATTCGCCCGAGTTCTTTTTAACGAAGAGCACGGGTGCAGACACTGGCAAGGACGAGGGCCGGATGAAACCGCGAGCCAAATTTTTCTCCAATGCAGCCAACTCAGGGTCCAACATGGAGTACAAACGCCCCACTGGGAGAGGCACATCAGGGACTAAATCAATGGGGCAGTCATAGGGCCTATGCGGGGGTAATTGATCCGCCTCTGTCTCGCTGAACACACAAGTTGTACAGTTCGGGAGGCAAGGAAACCCCTGGGGAACCCTCCACCTGGCCGGCACAGATATGGTGGGTGTGGTCCACACACTGCAAGCTAGGGAAGGTGACCAAGTTCTGTGACCAATAGATCTGTGGGTCATGTGCCCGGAGCCACGCCAGTCCCAAGACCATGGGGAAATGCAGATCTGAGGTGATATAGAACTGTATGGCCTCCACATGGGAACTGATGGCCATACATAATGGTTGCGTGGCGGCC
This sequence comes from Vipera berus, assembly GCF_964194415.1. NCBI lineage: Eukaryota > Metazoa > Chordata > Lepidosauria > Squamata > Viperidae > Vipera > Vipera berus. Next base: position 64,979,900 of record NC_138205.1, on the reverse strand, counting down.
GTAATTGGCCGACACGAGCACTCGACCATCGATAGTCTGCACTAACATGGGCGGATTCACCGGGCACTGGGGAACAGCCCATTTGGCCACAAATGCTGAGTCCATAAAATTTGTGGTGGCCCCAGAGTCAATTAAGGCATGGACTGGAATCCCCTTTGGCTTGCCAGGAAGGATCAGACGTGCCTCCAATATCAGATGCCGTGGAGGTCCACAGGCAGCATCGGAAAGACGTTGCTCAGTGTTGTTGTGGGACGCCCGATCTATCACACTGTCTAGATCGGGCTCGGGGCGTTTCCCGACAGAAAAGTAGGGGACTTTCTCGGGGCAGACTCGGTCACTGATGCCCGCTGTCGCTTCTTTGGGCAAAAAGCAGCCAAATGCCCAGGGTCCCCGCAGTAAAAACACCCCCCCCGATCATCGTCTGTTCATTTCAGTCACCGATAGACGAGACCTGGCGGCACCCAGCCCCATTGGCTCCTCCCTTTGAACTGGGGTCTCACACACAACAGGGGCTGCAGGGGTCTGTGGGGTAGCACGGCGACTCCTTCGCTGCTGCAACCGAGCATCGATCCGCAGGCAGAGATGGATCAGCCCATTGAGGTCTGAGGGAATATCCACACGGGCCAGCTCATCCAACATCTCCTCCGACAATCCATCCTGGAAGGCATCCACAAGTGCAGCCTCATTCCAGGCGGAATCCTGGCTAAGCAGCCAAAAATTGCTGATATAGCCCTGTCTCAGAGCTTTCAAGCGTCGAGTAGCAGTCTGCGTCTTTATACATCAGACGCATATGATCACAAAACCCCACAAAGTTGTCCAACAATGGACTAGGTTGAGCCAGCAGAGGCATGCCCCAACGAGCTGCATCACCCAAAAGAAGGCTTAACACAAACCCCACCTTATCCTGGTCAGTGGGGAAATCAGCTTCTCTCACGCTGATAAAGAGCTGGCATTGTCCCAGGAAAGCAGGAAACAGTTCTGGATTGCCAGTAAATTTATCTGGCATCACAACTTGGCATTTTCTCCTGGGTGGGGGTGATGGTGGGGGTGGAGCATGGACCTGAGCTTGCAATTGAGCCACCTGAGCTGCTGGGTGAGCTGGGCATTCTCAGCACGTAGCTCCTCCATAATAATAATAAGGGGTGGGAGGCTGAAGGCAAACTGTTCTGTACCAGCCTACTACCAGCCCTGCAGAAAAGGCAGGGACAACCCCTTTACAAGAAGGCAAGAGGCTGGAACTAAGCCTGCCAAATTTATTAACGTAAAACAGAGCAAACAGAGCAAACACCAACCATGAAACAGGAGCTATTCAAACGGTTGCCTTCAGCAAACCAGCCCTCCCACACATTCCCCTTTTAAACAGTTCAGGGCGTGACTTCTCTCTGCCTCCTTCCAAGGTGCCCCATTGCCTTCCTCTGTTTACTCCTGATTGACTGCCTCCTGCATCAGGCATCCTTGAACAGGGCCAGCTGTGGGTCATCTTCATCCATGCTGTCAGGCTCACACAGCTGGGTCTGCGTCGTAACCAGATGGGAGGGGCCTGGCTGAGGGCTCTGCGGAGCCTCAAGGCTATCCTCAGCAAGCTCTCCAACACCCCCTCCTCCTCCTCTGAATCGTCTGACCCAACTGCCGAACCCACAGGCTGACCCTGAATCACAACAGGAAGTAAGTCCAACTGAGACATTCCAATCTCTAATGCAAAACTTTATTGAGTACACTGATGAATAGAAAACTAGCTCTGGTGAAAATGGCATCAGAATAATAAATTAAAAGTGTAGAACCTCCCTTCTCCTCTGATAGTGCAGGTCACATTCCCCAATTAAGTGTCAGACATTTGTTATGAGGAAAATCTTCAGTTCCCAGCCAAATGGTTCTCCGATGATCTTGGTTTCTAGGCTAGACCATTTACAGGTGTGCTGAGCACTCCAAACATCCCCTCCGCCCTGCATCTGTAGGCAAGCTAAGAAACAATAATGCTGAAGCATAATAATGTTTCTTTGATGCTTGACAGGCCGCCCCCTAGAAATCAGAAGGAACCTGAAAAACAATAAGTACACATTACTTCTCTTATGAGGGCCCCGGTTTCCAGGGATATTTATTATGGAACTTCTTTATTAAGCAATCTGTTATGAGCTTTTGTCCATCTAGCCTCCGCTATCAAATAGCCCTTCCACTGGATTAGGTACTGGAACTTCCCCTATTTGACTTCATAATGTGTCTCCCCCTGCATGCACACACACACACACACACTATTTTTGGGCTGGGGACTTTTTTCTCAACTAGCTTCATCCTAGAGCCCTGAAAAAGTTTCAGCAGGCTGCAATGGAACACTGTATGTACTTTACCCAATATTCTGGGAACTTTAACTCTACTGTGACAGGACTGATGACCTTTACAATTGGAAAAGGCCCTATGTACTTTGGACTAGCTTTTTGTAAGGTAGTTTCAACTTTAGATATTTTGCAGATAGATAACATTTTTATTTCCTACAAGGAATGTACCTTGCGGAGCTCACCTTTTATCTGCCTGTTTATTCTGACTCTCAGTTGCTTTGTCTAAGGCTTTCTTTGCCTTGCTCCAGACACTCTAGAACAAATCTACCCACTCAGCTAAAGTGCCCGAGGATGGAGGCTCCTGAGGGTATTCTGGCATAGGTGCAAATTCTAGCCCTGTGCTACTGTGTACTGCGTTATTATATGCTACCTCAGCAAATGGCAGGAGTCCTGCCCATTTAGATTGCTGGTAGTTTACTTAATAATGCAGGTACTGTTCCATCATTGCATTGGCTCATTCTGTGACCCCATTCATACTTGGATGAAAAGCTGAACTAAAACAGGTCCATGACAGTCCAAATCACAGTGTTCCCCCCCCCACTCACTGGTCATTCCATGATAAAGTCCATGGCTATCTCCTCCCAGGATCTGATCAGTTGACAACTTGCTGAAGCAAGCCCAGGCTCTTCCCTGGCATTCTCTTGCTGCCTGCACATACAGCACAGCTTTTCCCATAGCTCTCAATGTCCTTTTTTCATTTGTGGCCACCAGAATTGATGGTTGGCTAGATGCAAAATCTTTAGAAATCCAGAGTGACCCGCTTGCTTGGCATCGTGACTATGTTGCAAAACATGTAGCTGCAAGCTGTCTGGGACATACAGCTTGTCCCCCTTCTACACCAATCCCTCCCTTAGAGTTAGCTCTGTTATGTGCTCCTGGCTACTTTCCTTTGTGACCAGAGGCAAGCTCGCCTGACCAATAACCAGCCAAGACACAGTGAAGGCCTTTTGTTTTGTTTATTGCAATAAGGGGGAGAGAACCTATCAAAGCTTGGTTCAACCCAAAATATTCCTTTCTTTATACAGCCCTGTCCAGGCTGCACATCCCTCCTCTTTCCCCATTGGCTGAGGTACTATGAGGTCACACTCTTTCCGTCCGGTTCTTACACATATCCTGCTAACATATTAAATCATATTCATATATACAATAAGAAGAAAAATTAGACATTTAAATAGCTATTTTGAGCTCTGTGGATATTTACATCCCCCTTTTAGAACAATAGGTTCTTTCCTGTTTTTCAATTCAGTATGTCTTTCCTCTTATCTTATTCAGCTTGTTTTCCTGTTTTCAATTCCTTTTCCCACTCTCAGACCCAGCTAATTTTGCCTATGTGTTTCTCTTACATCCTTTATGCTATCCTTTCCTGTTTCCCAGCCATTATACTTGCTTCTTCATCAGTAAATTTCTACTGCAGCAAGTTCAATTTTAAATTTCTCTTTCAATATTAAATTTTTGAAGACTTTTCGTTTACTTCTATCAGCTCTCTCTGATGAGCCCCAAACCATGCATCAGTTTGTAGCTCGTTTTAGTTGCTGGATAAAAGCGTAAGTAAGAGGTGAGCATCTTTTCTTCTCTTGCCGCCTTTTCAACTCAAAGTGAAACGGGTAAAAACTGAGCCCGCTGTATATAAGACCAGGTTTTATTTTCAGGGAAACACTTATAAATAATTTGAGAACCAAATGATGGGATTGTTATTAGGAATTCTAGGCTTCATTAATAGTATTGTAAAATATGATATTAGCACATGACAATTTAGGCCTTTATTTTTAACTTCAGGAAATCATGTTTTCTTCTTCTTTGCCAAAGCCATTTCTTTTGGTATGTGAGAACTCATAGTTTCAGCACTAAAGAATAGAGAATGTCCTTGAATAAGTTTGCAAGGTTTAAGATATAAACCCAGATGGGCAAGAGTAATGTAATCTTTAAATTTGTCACTTCGGGAACACTATCTAGAATCAATATTTTCTATTGTTCAAGTGTCACATTTAATCAATGTCTTTTATTGTTTGATCACTTGCTTTCTGATGTATCACATATATCAAATGTATGTATCATTTATTTTGTGTACCCTATAAAAACTTGATATTCCTTAAATTCTTTTTGCTTTGCCTGAATGATGATTGTAGTGATTCATATTTTTGGACAAATAGCCCCTTTGTAAGGATAAAAGTTATCTTCTCAAATTCAGGGATCAAATTCTTATCAACTCCACCCAAACTCGGGTGCCTGAATTTGTAGGCAACATACACAGTAAGAAACTTATGAAACAGGTTTAGGGACAACAATTAGACTGTCAGCTGTGAATATTTGGTACTTGAATCTTAGTCTTGCTAATCTAACATCTCATTTCCTTCACTCAATGAATTGGTAATCCAAAACTCCACATTTATTATCAGGTAAGAACCGAGCATGTTATGGTTGTTGCCTGATTATTTTCCTATCCCTTTAAGAACCATCTAAATGTTACCTGTTTTAAAACAATCTTACATAAAAACATACTACTGCTATGTACTTCCTCCATGGGAAAAATTCCTACGGCCGTCTGTAATGTTTGCCTCAAAAGGTGCCTGAAGATTGTCGTTATTTTTTAAAAAAATAAGAGATAATGCTTTACTGAGGAATTGAAAGTCTAGTGTCATACAAGCCCTGGAGCATTCCTGAATAGCCATACTAAGTACGTAGCATTTATTGATATATCCCCAAAGTATTGCGTTTGGAAACTAATAATTAAAAATTCTGGCAGAGTAGCAATACTTACATAGAAAATTGAAGAGTCACAGAAATAGTGTTTTGTTTTATCTTCACGATTTAGAGATTTTGGACAGGCTATGCTCCAATCGATGTAAACGGGGTTATTTGGCTTGTCACAGCTTCAAGAGACCTCTAATTAGATGATGGGCCTTATTGCTTGTTAGAAATTGGGTGCTTTATTCCGGTTTAAACTGGTTTAATTATTGATGGGAGCAAAGAGATAAATGGACAAAACAAGTTTGAGCAACAAGATTTAATAGCTGCGCACATCTCTCGCGGTTCATCTGGAAAAGGGAATCTGTCCAATTAAGGAACAAATTAACTCGTTCCTTATTCGCCATTCACTTATGGCAAAGAAAGTAATCCGGAACAATTAACAATTGGCTGGACGTGGGTAGAGGCGCATAGACAGTATCTGAGGAGGGGCCACGCTCGCGCTGCGTTTAAGAAATAAAGCCGAGCCAACAAGGCGGATGACGCTGGTTCTACGGTGGCGGATCCGGAAGAGGCGGGCTCGTGAGTGTGGATGGACGAGGGTGCCGGGGCCTGTCTGGATGATTGTCTGACTGCAGGACGAGCGATGTGTGGGGTGAGGAGGGGCGGGATTCTTCTTCTCTGTGTGGGAAGGTAGGGAGCGAAGACCGTTGGAGAGCCGTAGGTTACGAGGCGTCATAAAAGTAAGACGGACATAGCAGGCCCGGTCCCAGGTTGTGGCGCAGCGAGGCTGAACCGGGTCAAGTGAGGTTGAGCGTGCTGTCGGCAGAGTGGCGGGGTGTTGTTTCGGGTACTCTGAATCGGCGGAGGGGGAAGAGGGAGGGGGACCTGAGAACGCCTGGCTTTCCGCGCCGCGGCCGCTTCTCCTTTTCCATTGTAGGCCTCTCACGAAGGCCGGCGACGCAATGTGGTTGGCGGCGGCGTCTTTGCCGGCAGACAGCAATTAACACCGCATCACCTTCGGCCCGCTTTTCTAGTGAATTACAAAACAAAGAGGCACTCAGCAGCGTGGTCTCTTACTTTTCTTCCTCTGGGCCCTAATCTCAACCTTTTTTACGCGCCGACTACCGAATGCCGCGTTCCTTCTTTGTGCAACGTTTCTTCACTTCCAACTCGCTGTGCTCCTTGTTGGTTATGGCTCACCCGTTTTGCTTTCCCAGCTTTTCAGTTGCCGTTGGCCTGCTGTGTTTCGCCTTCGAATATGCACCTAACAGCCCCCTGCCCCTCCCGCAAATCTCATACTGTGGCCCTTTCCTTGAGGCTGGGGTCTTACCTCTTTCGTGTTTGTCAGGAAAGAGATTGATGTGGGTATCAACGTTGTTCAAATGGGCAAAAACCTGAAGTTTACCGCCAGTTGAATTTATAACGATTTGCACTGGTAAAATATTCACTACTTTAGTTTTTTTCAGCCATTCAGGATTAAATAGTGGAGGACCCAAGAATGTAAATTCGTGTCTGGAAAGTAGGCAGGTGCTTTAGCTCTGCACCAAATTCTTATTCCAGTAATGAATCACCTTTAACAAGCTATTCATCCCTTCATTGTACCTGCTTAACTTTTTAACTATTGACATACATATTGTCTTCTTTTCTGTTTCACTCTTGGTCAGCATGGATTTTTTTCCTTATTTCTTGAGTTGTTTCACTAATGAAATAGCATTTTACTTTAGAGAAAAGCTTTGAATTAATTAAATTTCTAACCAACAAAAGTTTTTTTTTAAGCCTATGTTTTGAAGTGCAGTTGAATTTCATCATATGGAAATTATTGTTGGTACTCTATTTGTCTAGTTAGCATAGAAACTTGGCACAGTAAATTAATTATTATAAATGTCCTTTTAGTGATTTTTATGTTATGTGAAACCTATAGTTATTTCCTCCAGCTCTTGGAATTTAAGTGTGGATTGAGAAACAATTTTCTCACAAAATATATCCATCATAGAATGTTTCTATTTGGCTATTTGTGATTTGTAGGTATAGAAATAAAATAAGCCATTGTAGTTTGTTGATCGGTTCTTAGATAAGGGAACTGAGGAAACCAAGATTCAGATCCTCATTTATTCATGATCAGTTGCTGCTCTTGAGCTAATTCTATTGTCTCGCGTTTAAGTTGCAAAAATAGGACAATTCTAATATATGTAAATTTAAAATATGTTAATATATCGGTAATTTTTAACTGGAGAAGTAGTAAAAGGCATTATTTTAATGTAATGTAATTTAATTTAATTTAATAATTTAATTTAATTTAATTTAATTTAATTTAATTTAATTTAATTTAATTTAATTTAATTTAATTTAATTTAATTATGGGACTTGTATGCCGCCCTATCTCCTGAAGGAGTTAGGGCGGCTAACAACAATAAAACAACAATAAAAACAATACAAATATTAAAAGAGATTAAATTTTACAAAGCCCCACTAAAAACCAATAAAAATTTAAACAAAATTAAAAATCCCGTCGTCAGTCCAGGTCGGCCAGTTGGAAAAGGTATGTCTTTAGGTCGTGACGAAAGGACCGGAGATCTGGGGCCGTCCGAAGTTCTCGGGGGAGCTGATTCCAAAGGGCAGGCGCCCTGACAGAGAAGGCCCTCCCCCTGGGGGTCGCCAGCCGACATTGTCTGGCCGACGGCACCCTGAGGAGACCCTCCCTGTGTGAGCGCACAGGGCGATGGGAAGTCGTTCCTGGCAGCAGACGGTCCTGTAAATATCCCGGGCCTAAGCCATGTAGGGCTTTATAGGTAAGAATCAGCACCTTGAACCTCACCCGGAGGGCAACCAGCAACCAATGCAGCCCACACAGGAGTGGTGTAATATGGGAGTATCAGGATGCTCCCACCACAACCCGCGCAGCCGCATTCTGCACCAGCTGAAGCCTCCGGGTGGTCTTCAAGGGCAGCCCCATGTAGAGAGCGTTGCAGTAATCTATACGGGAGGTAACGAGTGCATGAGTGACCATACGTAAGGCATCTCGGTCCAAATAGGGGCGCAACTGGTGCACCAGGCAAACCTGGACAAATGCCCTCCTGGCCACGACTCCTATATGATCTTCTAAATTGAGTCGTGCATCCAGGAGGATGCCTAAGTTGCGCGCCCTATCAACGGGAGGCAACACCTCTCCCCCCATATCCAAAGATGATAAATCTTGGACAACATGAGATGCCGACACGTAGAGCCACTCGGTCTTGGCTGGGTTGAGTTGGAGCCTGTTCTTCCCCATCCAGATTCGTACTGCTTCCAGGCAACGGGACATCATGTTGAGGGCATCACTGGGTTGGTTCGGAGTGGAGATGAAAAGCTGGGTATCATCAGCATATTAATGATACCTCACTCTGAAACCACGTATGATCTCACCCAGTGACTTCATGTAGATGTTGAACAGGAGGGGAGACAGGACCGACCCCTGAGGCACCCCACAATCAAGGGGCTTCGGGGTTGACCTCTGACCTCCTGCCAACACCATCTGCGAACGGCCTGAGAGGTAGGAGAACCACCATAAAACAGCGCCCCCCACTCCCAACCCCCGGAGACGTCGCAGCAAGATACCATGGTCGATGGTATCAAAAGCCGCTGAGAGATCTAATAGGACCAGGATAGAGGAATAACCCCTATCCCGAGCCCGCCAGAGATCATCCACCAGCGTAACCAATGCCGTCTCCGTGCTGTACCCGGGCCTGAAACCCGATTGGTACAGATCCAGATACTCAGTTTCCTCCAGGACCAACAGGAGCTGCCGTGCCACCACGCTCTCAACAACCTTCGCAATAAAGTGAAGGTTGGAGACAGGACGAAAATTATTTAAAATAGCTGGGTCCAAAGCAGGTTTCTTGAGGAGGGGCCTCACCACCACCTCCTTCAAGGCAGCAGGGAAGCACCCCTCACTCAAAGAAGCATTGATCACTGCCTGGAGCCAGCCTCGTGTAACCTCCCAAGCCGCATAAACCAGCCAGGAGGGACACGGGTCCAATAAACACGTGGCGGCATTTAATCTACCCATGATCCTGTCCACTTCATCCGGAGTCACAGGGTCAAACTCCTCCCAGAAAGTATTGGCCAGACGTGTCGCTTCCCCCTCGTCAGATACTGCCCAATCGGAGTCCAGACCGGTCCGAATCTGAGTGATCTTGTCCAGCAGATGCTGACTAAACTCGGCCCGTCCCCGCAAGGGATCTTCCCCTGTCCCTTGATTTAAAAGGGAGCGGGTCACCCTAAACAGGGCAGCCGGGTGATTATCTGCGGACGAAATGAGGGCGGCAAAGTAAGTACGCTTCGCCGCCTCCATTTCCACAAGATAAGATCTAGTGAAAGATCTTAACTGTGCTCAGTCAGATTCGGACCAACTGGATCTCCAAACGCTCTCTAGGCCCCTCCTCTGGCGCTTCATCTCCTGTAGGTCCATGGAGAACCATGGGGCCAACCGGGACCTGCGCCGGGTCAGAGGCTGCAAAGGAACAACGCGATCAAGAGCCTCAGAAGCAGCCCGTTGCCAGGTATCAACCAAGGTCTCGACCGGGCTGTGGGAGAGGGAGGCAGGAATCAAACCAAGCGCCGTCTGAAACCTTTCCGGGTCCATCAGGCGCCTGGGGCGGAACCACCTGGTCGGTTCCGCCTCCCAGCGGCGGGAGGTGGTATGACAGAGGCCTAGCCGCTGGAGATGATGATCTGTCCATGAAAGGGGCTGCACAGATGGAGAAACCCCACCCAGATCATTTAAAAGCTTGTTTTCACTTCTAAAAACTAGAATGACTTGGTGCCCAGTGAAATAGTTACAATTAGACGTATTTAGACTGATATAATTTATTATGGTAAGACTATTCTGCTGTCTTAGATTTCTGTATTAATTTTGCTTTAAGTGTATTAGTATACTTTGGAAAAATCTAAAAGTGCATCTATGGTAAACCAGTGATTGTCAAACTTTGTGCTACTATGATATGTACAGATTTTTAATCCATGAATAAAATAAATAATTTTACTGAAGATAAGGTTGGGCATCAAATAAGCAACTTTTT